>NC_086444.1:872087510-872705010 GCF_028390025.1 Pseudophryne corroboree | reverse complement strand
TTGTCATCATACCATACAGCAGGCATGACCAAAGTCCGGCCCGGGGGCCTATTGCGGCCTGTGCTCACATTTCCCCCGGCCCACAGCCCACTGGCGGATCCAGCAGGGGGTGATAATGGCGATCGCCCCCTGTAACACAAAGCGCCAGCACCAGCAGACCCTGCTGATTCTGTTAGGCAGCTGTGCAGCTTCGGGCAGAGTACAGGCTAAGGGTAAGCTGCACCACACTCAGTGCTGGGCTACTAGGCTAGTAAAGCAGCAGCATTGTCCCCTTACTCCTCCTCCCCGGGCAGCTAGTGCACGGAACCTCTGGGCTCCACCTCCCTTCAGATGGCGGCATCTGGGGTGACAGGGCAGACTCCGCAGCCCCTTAGGGAGGTGAGGTAACTGCCCCCAGCTGCTGCCGTTTTGAAGAAGCAGGACTTAAAATGCTATCAGCGCATCGGCTTTCCCCCGACTCCCTAATCTGCTTGACCTGGCCGGCTCCACCTGCAGCGCTGCCACTTGCTAAGGAACCTCACTACCTGGAGGAACAGCTTAGGGTAAATCAATGTATCAATACTGCCAACAAAGAACTTGCTCACAGAAACAGGAGAAGCCCTGGAGCACCATGAAGGCTGTAACATGATTAGCAGATTAGTTTCGGGGAAGGAGAGGGAATAAATTGTATAACGTTCTAATATCACAGCTATTCAGATACGATTTCTAAAAAAGTCAATAAACAAAAGCCCATGCTATGTATTATAAAGGCATTATGGGACAGGCAAATTTTAATGACTCTGGGGGGATATGTACTAAGCAGTGAAAAGAGTGGAGTAGTGAGCCAGTGGAGAAGCTGCCCATGGCAACCAATCAGCTGCTCTGTATAATTTTATAGCATGCAAATTGGAAATGTTACTTCAATGCTGATTGGTTGCCATGGGCAACTTCTCCACTCTTGGTTGCCATGGGCAACTTCTCCACTCTTCTCACTGCTTAGTACATCTGACCCAATATTACCCTAGAAAATAATGACATGGAGTTTGTGTGTCTTTGCCAATTGCATAAATCCAGTTACATTAAATATATATAAATTCACATTTCTATCATAAAAAGTAAAACTTCCCATTTTGATGGTTAATTTTTTTTCTTTTTAATGATTATATGGCAAGTTGACTTCAGGGTAATTGTTTTCCCCTGCAGTTCATCATTTTGCTTTCACCATGCTCCCATAATAATACAATTCAGCATAGTTATCAGAATCAGTTACATTACATATACATAAGATTTGTGATATTATAACAAATTAGAAATGAAAGAGCTTTCAATAGAAAAAATATTAACTAAATACCTCTCAGTTCATGAACTTTCTGGAGTGCAGTTTCCAACTCTGGAGTAGTTTTCCGGACATAAGATGTAAGTATAGATAAGCAATATCTGAGTGAATAACAGAAAGGAATTGGATATTCCTATAAATAGCATACTTGAAGTTTAATTGACATTCTGTACTATATGGTTTATTTAAAAAAAAAATAAGATTTATGTTCTTACCTGGGTAAATCTTTTTGTTCGAGTCCATAGGGGGGGCACAGCGAGAGACGCTGGGTATAGGCTGGCTGAGGACTGAGTCCGGCCACCAAAGAGTTACAGAACTCTTCCCAGCAGCCCGCAGTCCTCCTCTCTCCTATACCCCGCCCACTGACCGCGGCCCGCCAGTTTTTAGTTCGCAAGACCCCGGCAGGAGTGAGGAAAAGAGGACGGAAGACTATCATACAGACAGAGCCACGCATGGCCATCAACTGTACACACCCACTAACATAGGAACAATGCCTAGCAGGACAGGTGCGTGAAGGGAGGGCGCCATGTACCCCCTATGGACTCAAAGAAAAAGATTTACCCAGGTAAGAACATAAATCTTATTTTCTTCTTCGTCCACTAGGGGCACAGGGAGAGATGATAGGACATCCAAAAGCTGTCCACTCAGGAGTGGGAACGCTCCTGGACTGCGTCAAGAACAAAACAACCGAAGGCGGCGTCCTAGGACGCAAAAGTGTCAAAGGCATAAAAACTGACAAAAGTGGCAGCAGTAGACCACATAGCTGCCTTGCAGAGCTGTTCAGCTGAGGCTCCCCGGCTAGCAGCCCAAGAAGGACCAACACAATGAGTGGAATGGGCCATAACTCCGGCAGGGATCGGAAGACTAGCCGCCGTATAGGCATGCTGGACAGTCAAACGGAGCCATCGAGCTATAGACTGTTTCGTAGCAGGCCATCCCCGCTTGTGAGAGTCATAGAGGACGAACAAAGAGTCCGACCTGCGGAGGTCCTTAATCCGGTCTACATAAATCCGGAGAGCCCGCACCACATCTAGGGTAGCCTCTAAAGCAGAGGAGGCAGAAAAAGCCAGAACCACAATTTTCTGATTGATGTGGAAACGGGAAACTACCTTAGGCAAGTGACCTAACCGAGTCCGCAGGACCGCACGATCCGAATGCAAAACCAGAAAAGGAGAGCACCAGGAAAAGGCGCTGAGGTCAGAAACATGTTCAGCAGACGAAATGGATAGAAGAAATACCATTTTCCACATAAGCCATTTAAGCTCGACCTTGTCCAGTGGTTCAAATGGTGCCGACTGAAGAATCCGAAGAACGAAAAATAAGTCCCACGGAGAAACCGGAGGCACAAATGGAGGGTGTAGATGCAGCATACCCTACTAAAAAGGTCATAACGTACGGCAAGTGAGCCAACCGACATTGGAAGAGGACAGAAAGTGCAAAAACTTAGACCTTAAGTGAGGAAAGGCTAAGGCTCAGATCAGGCCACGACTGGAGAAATGCCAAAAGCGAGAGAGAAAGATGGAAAGACCACGGACTAAACTGCCACTGTGAACACCAAGCGAAGAATGCCTTCCAAACTCAGTGATAAACTCGGGATGAAGATGATTTCCTGGCCCAAAGCATGGTCGAGACAACCCTCTGAGAAAAGACTTTCTTTCTCAGAACGGATGTCTCAAGAGCCATGCCGTCAAAGCCAATCTGTTGAGATCCGGATGTAGACACGCGTCCTGGGACAGAAATCAGTCTGCCGATGAAGACGAAGAGGAGAGTTGATGGAGAGACTCTGTAGATCCGTGGACCAACCGCGACGCGGCCAGTCTGGGGCCATGAGAATCATTGTGCCCCCCTCTAGCTTGAGCTTGTGAAGTACCTGCAGCATCGAGATCGGAGGAAAGACATATACCAGTGGATACTCCCATGGAACGGTCAAGGCGTCCACCAAGAAGGTTGCCGGATCTCTTGTTCGAGTGCAGAACCTTGGAACTTTGTGATTGTGCCGACACGACATCATGTCGATGTCTGGAAGCACCCAATCGCGAACCAGCTACTGAAAGACCTCCGGGTGAAGGGCCCATTCTCCGGAATGCATGTGCTGGTGACTTAGGAAGTCCACTTCCCAGTTGAGGACTCCCAGTATGAATACTGCCAACAGCGCGGGAAGATGGCGCTCCGCCCAATGGAAGATGTGCATTGCTTCTCGCATGGCTCCGCGACTGCGCCCTGACGATTTATGTAAGCAACTGCGGTCACGTTGTCTGATTGAATTTTGACTGGTCGACCCTGAGGAGAGATTGCACCACTCGAATGGCTCTGTATATGGCCCTGAGCTCCAGGACATTGATGGGAAGCCTGCTTTCCTGGGTAGCCCAACGTCCCTGGAATGTATGCTAGTCGGAGACTGCACCCCATCTTCGCAGGCTGGCATTCATGGTGAGCAGGATCCAATCTTGTATTCAGGTTGGACCGAAGAAGCCACCACGAAAGGGAATACCGCACCTCTCTGAACAGGACAATGGACTGGCCAGCGATGTGTAGATGGGAGCCATTCCATTTGGTCAGCACTTTCAACTGAAGAGGTCACGAATGAACTGCGCGTACTCCACCATGTCAACAGTGGCCACCATGGGCCCCAGAACGCGCATACAAGCCTGTATGGACACCCTGCGGTGAAGAAGAAAATGTTGAATCTTAGATTGAAGAGCTCGAATCTTGTCCTCTGGAAAGAAGATGTGTTGAAAACGCGAATTGAGCAGGGCTCCCAAATGTAACATCTCCTGCGAAGGCACTAAGGATGATTTGCGCCAATTTATCTTCCAGACGTGAGATTGTAGAAGATCCACTGTAAACTGAATATGTTGAAATACCACCTCACGGGACTGGGCAATGAGGAGAAAGCCATCCAAATAAGGAAGGATACCTCTGCGACGTAGTCTGGCTGCCATGACTTACGTAAAAACACGAGGTGTCGTTGACAACCCGAACGGCTATGCCTGAAATTGGTAATGGTCCCATTGAATGGCAAACCTGAGGAACCGTTGATGACTGGGGGAGGCCCGTCCGGTCACTCTGCAGGCTTCTCAGTCTGTTTGGGAGCTGGTCGTCTGGTGGCCCATGGCTGTTTAGCACGGAGCTTGGCTCCCTTGGATGGGGCCTGGTACCTCGAGGAAGCCTGACCTTTTGCTCTACCCTGCGGGCGAAAGGTAGTTCTGGCCTTGGACTGAGCTGCTTAAGGTAAGAAGGCGGTCTTGGCCTCCGCTAAAGTCGTGACAATCTGGTCAAGACCCTGCCCAAAGAGAGTATCTCCAGAAAAGGGAAGAGCCTCCAGAGCCTTCTTCGAGTTGGCATCCGCACGCCACGACCTGAGCCAGAACGCTCGTCTAGCAGCTATAGTTGCTGCCGATACCGTGGAAGTTAGGACCCCGGTATCCATGGCCCCTTCTCTCAAATAGGCATTAGCTTGTTTAATATTGAGCACGTGGGCGAGCAATTCCCGTCTACTAGTTCCAGAGGAAAGTCCCTGTTCCAACAGTTCTTCCCAGCTTTCGATGGCCTTGGCAACCCAGGCTGAGGCCAGTGCAGGACAAGCAACCGCCCACGCACGTGAATAGGCCGTTCTTAGGAGAGCTTCCAACTTCCGATCCGTAGGATCCTTTAGGGAAAACGAGTCCGGAACAGGAAGGACGGAAGACCGTACCAATCTGGCTACATGGGCATCCACTTGAGGAGGAGATTCCCACTTAGCAAGCTGCTTAGGAGGCAGTGGGTAAAAGGAAGCCATGCGCTTAGGTACATGGAAACGTTTAGTGGGCTCAGCCCACACAACCTCTAAGAGATCCTCTAACTGAGCAGAGGAAGGAACTCTTTTTTCTGCCGTTTAAACAACGGAGCCTTATCCTTAGGAGCTGGATCGGAGTCTTACATCTGAAGTACCGACCTGACTGCTCGAAACAAAGCGTCCACATCAGTTAGAGACTAGAATCTTCTGTAACCGAAGCAGACTCCTTGTCGGAATTAGCCGACTCAGTCTCTTCCGGGTCTGACACCGACTCAGGGCCGGACTGGGCCAGTGAATAGCAGGCTTATCTCTCTCTAAGAGCTGTTGAACAGAAGCGGACATCTGTGTTAAGCCCTGCACTTACTGCGTAAAAGACTGCATCTAAGGAGGTTCTACCTGACAAGGTTGAAAAGAAGAGGCCCCACCTGCAGGGGCCCAGCTGGACGCTGCTGGCAGTGGAGCAGGAGGCGATCAACTAGCTGGAACATTACTTGTGTCAACGTCGATGCCCAAATCGGTTCAGGAGAGGGTGTTGGCTGTACCAGTGCCACATTCTTAGATGACGTGAAGTAGCGGACACATAAGCCATCATTATCAGAATCCTGTGGAGAAATAATAGTAACACAGACCCTGCACGTATGAGACTCTGGAGGAGTGACCTCCTTGTTAGCCTTGTTTCTGGCAGACATGTTAGCAGAATATAAGGCAGTCACCAAACTGAAATTGAAATAACAGTAAAATACCTACAGTGCAAAGTAGGAAACTAACCTTCCCTAAATTAATGGGGTAATGTATATAATAATAGGTGTCAATGCAACAGATTGTTCCTACTAGTGAGTGGCAGCTAATATCAAACACACTCTACATGCACACAGAAACTCTTAATGCACAGAAGACAGGGTGTGGAGGCAATAAATTATACTCAACAACCCAGCCACCAAGTAGCAGGAAGGAGAAGATGAAGAACCAGGCTGCAGGAGCGAGGAACTGGAGAGAGAAAGGCTGAGGGACCCTCTCCTTCTGAAACTGAAACAGCAATGTGCCTAAAACGGCTGCCCAGCGTCCTGAGGGAGGAACAGAGAAGGGGGAGGAGACAGAACCCAGGCAGGCAGATTACATTGTAAATGTGAGCCCCAGGGGTGGGGGAGGAGTTACTGGCAAGGACTCCTTCCTCCTCAGGTGACAGGACCCCAGGGACGCAACGCTGTGACTGTCCTAATGCCCTAGTGGTCTAGTGACTAAGCGCAGCAACCTGTGCTAGCACTGCGCCTGCACCCCACGATCTCTCACCCGCGGGATAGATCACCACCTCGACGCAGCTCCCTGGATCCAAGGAGCCGGTCAACTTACCCTCCAGTCCCAGGTCGCGGCTGCGAGCTCCAGGAGTATGCTGCTGCCTGGAGATCCGTGGCGGAAGTCACCGACCCAGTCACCGGTGCTGCCGCCGCCGGAGATGGGCGGAGGAGTAACTATGCAGGCATCCAATGGATGCCTCATAGTTACTCAAAAGAATCCAAATCTGTAACCGAGAGCTAAGTTTAGCTTCTCACCGCAAAGTGCTCAGCTCCTGCCGTGCCCCAAAGAAAAAAAACTGACAGGCCACGGTCATCGGGTGGGGTATAGGAGAGAGGAGGACTGAGAGCTGATGGGAAGAGTTTTGTAACTCTTTGGTGCCCGGACTCAGTCCTCAGCCAGCCTATGCCCAGCGTCTCTCCCTGTGCCCCCTATTAGACGAAGAAGAAAAAATAAGATTTTACTTACCGATAAATCTATTTCTCGGAGTCCGTAGTGGATGCTGGGGTTCCTGAAAGGACCATGGGGAATAGCGGCTCCGCAGGAGACAGGGCACAAAAAGTAAAGCTTTTCCAGATCAGGTGGTGTGCACTGGCTCCTCCCCCTATGACCCTCCTCCAGACTCCAGTTAGGTACTGTGCCCGGACGAGCGTACACAATAAGGGAGGATTTTGAATCCCGGGTAAGACTCATACCAGCCACACCAATCACACCGTACAACTTGTGATCTAAACCCAGTTAACAGTATGATAACAGCGGAGCCTCTGAAAGATGGCTTCCTTCAACAATAACCCGAATTAGTTAACAATAACTATGTACAATTATTGCAGATAATCCGCACTTGGGATGGGCGCCCAGCATCCACTACGGACTCCGAGAAATAGATTTATCGGTAAGTAAAATCTTATTTTCTCTATCGTCCTAGTGGATGCTGGGGTTCCTGAAAGGACCATGGGGATTATACCAAAGCTCCCAAACGGGCGGGAGAGTGCGGATGACTCTGCAGCACCGAATGAGAGAACTCCAGGTCCTCCTTAGCCAGAGTATCAAATTTGTAAAATTTTACAAACGTGTTCTCCCCTGACCACGTAGCTGCTCGGCAAAGTTGTAATGCCGAGACCCCTCGGGCAGCCGCCCAAGATGAGCCCACCTTCCTTGTGGAGTGGGCCTTTACAGATTTAGGCTGTGGCAGGCCTGCCACAGAATGTGCAAGTTGGATTGTGCTACAGATCCAACGAGCAATCGTCTGCTTAGACGCAGGAGCACCCATCTTGTTGGGTGCATACAATATAAACAACGAGTCAGATTTTCTGACTCCAGCTGTCCTTGCAATATATATATTTTTAATGCTCTGACAACGTCCAGTAACTTGGAGTCCTCCAAGTCACTTGTAGCCGCAGGCACTACAATAGGCTGGTTCAGATGAAATGCTGACACCACCTTAGGGAGAAAATGCGGACGAGTCCGCAGTTCTGCCCTGTCCGAATGGAAAATCAGATATGGGCTTTTGTAAGATAAAGCTGCCAGTTCTGACACTCTCCTGGCCGAAGCCAGGGCTAGAAGCATGGTCACTTTCCATGTGAGATATTTCAAATCCACCTTCTTTAGTGGTTCAAACCAATGAGATTTTAGAAAGTCCAAAACCACATTGAGATCCCACGGTGCCACTGGAGGCACCACAGGAGGCTGTATATGTAGCACTCCCTTAACAAAGGTCTGGACTTCAGGGACTGAAGCCAATTCTTTTTGAAAGAAAATCGACAGGGCCGAAATTTGAACCTTAATAGATCCCAATTTGAGACCCATAGACAATCCTGATTGCAGGAAATGTAGGAATCGACCCAGTTGAAATTCCTCCGTCGGAGCACTCCGATCTTCGCACCACGCAACATATTTTCGCCAAATTCGGTGATAATGTTGCACGGTTACTTCCTTCCTTGCTTTAATCAAAGTAGGAATGACTTCTTCCGGCATGCCTTTTTCCTTTAGGATCCGGCGTTCAACCGCCATGCCGTCAAACGCAGCCGCGGTAAGTCTTGAAACAGACAGGGACCCTGCTGAAGCAAGTCCCTCCTTAGAGGTAGAGGCCACGGATCTTCCGTGATCATCTCTTGAAGTTCCGGGTACCAAGTCCTTCTTGGCCAATCCGGAACCACTAGTATCGTCCTTACGCCTCTTTGCCGTATAATTCTCAATACTTTTGGTATGAGAGGCAGAGGAGGAAACACATACACCGACTGGTACACCCAAGGCGTTACCAGCGCGTCCACAGCTATTGCCTGCGGATCTCTTGACCTGGCGCAATACCTGTCCAGTTTTTTGTTGAGGCGAGACGCCATCATGTTCACCATTGGTCTTTCCCAACGGGTTACCAGCAAGTGGAAGACTTCTGGATGAAGTCCCCACTCTCCCGGGTGAAGATCGTGTCTGCTGAGGAAGTCTGCTTCCCAGTTGTCCACTCCCGGGATGAACACTGCTGACAGTGCTATCACATGATTCTCTGCCCAGCGAAGAATCCTTGCAGCTTCTGCCATTGCACTCCTGCTTCTTGTGCCGCCCTGTCTGTTCACATGGGCGACTGCCGTGATGTTGTCCGACTGGATCAACACCGGTTTTCCCTGAAGCAGAGGTTCTGCCTGGCTTAGAGCATTGTATATTGCTCTTAGTTCCAGAATGTTTATGTGAAGAGACGTTTCCAGGCTCGTCCATACTCCCTGGAAGTTTCTTCCTTGTGTGACTGCTCCCCAGCCTCTCAGGCTGGCGTCCGTGGTCACCAGGATCCAATCCTGTATGCCGAATCTGCGGCCCTCCAATAGATGAGCACTCTGCAACCACCACAGAAGAGACACCCTTGTCCTTGGAGACAGGGTTATCCGCAGGTGCATCTGAAGATGCGACCCTGACCATTTGTCCAACAGATCCCTTTGGAAAATTCTTGCGTGGAATCTGCCGAATGGAATTGCTTCGTAAGAAGCCACCATTTTTCCCAGGACTCTTGTGCATTGATGTACAGACACCTTTCCTGGTTTTAGGAGGTTCCTGACAAGCTCGGATAACTCCTTGGCTTTTTCCTCCGGGAGAAAAACCTTTTTCTGAACCGTGTCCAGAATCATCCCTAGGAACAGCAGACGAGTTGTCGGCATTAACTGGGATTTTGGAATATTCAGAATCCACCCGTGCTGTTTTAGCACTTCTTGCGACAGTGCTAATCCCATCTCTAGCTGTTCTCTGGACCTTGCCCTTATTAGGAGATCGTCCAAGTATGGGATAATTAATATGCCTTTTCTTCGAAGAAGAATCATCATCTCGGCCATTACCTTTGTAAAGACCCGAGGTGCCGTGGACAATCCGAACGGCAGCGTCTGAAACTGATAGTGACAGTTTTGTACAACGAACCTGAGGTACCCCTGGTGTGAGGGGTAAATTGGAACGTGGAGATACGCATCCTTGATGTCCAAGGATACCATAAAGTCCCCCTCTTCCAGGTTCGCTATCACTGCTCTGAGTGACTCCATCTTGAACTTGAACTTCTTTATGTACAGGTTCAAGGACTTCAGATTTAGAATAGGCCTTACCGAGCCATCCGGCTTCGGTACCACAAAAAGAGTGGAATAATACCCCTTCCCTTGTTGTAGAAGAGGTACCTTGACTATCACCTGCTGAGAGTACAGCTTGTGAATGGCTTCCAAAACCGTCTCCCTTTCGGAGGGGGACGTTGGTAAAGCAGACTTCAGGAAACGGCGAGGTGGATCTGTCTCTAATTCCAACCTGTACCCCTGAGATATTATCTGCAGGATCCAGGGATCTACCTGCGAGTGAGCCCACTGCGCGCTGTAATTTTTGAGACGACCACCCACCGTCCCCGAGTCCGCTTGAGAAGCCCCAGCGTCATGCTGAGGCTTTTGTAGAAGCCGGGGAAGGCTTCTGTTCCTGGGAAGGAGCTGCCTGTTGCTGTCTCTTCCCTCGACCTCTGCCTCGTGGCAGATATGAATAGCCCTTTGCTCTCTTATTTTTAAAGGAACGAAAGGGCTGCGGTTGAAAAGTCGGTGCCTTTTTCTGTTGGGGAGTGACTTGAGGTAGAAAGGTGGATTTCCCGGCTGTAGCCGTGGCCACCAAATCTGATAGACCGACTCCAAATAACTCCTCCCCTTTATACGGCAAAACTTCCATATGTCGTTTTGAATCCGCATCGCCTGTCCACTGTCGCGTCCATAAAGCTCTTCTGGCCGAAATGGACATAGCACTTACCCGTGATGCCAGTGTGCAGATATCCCTCTGTGCATCACGCATATAAAGAAATGCATCCTTTATTTGTTCTAACGACAGTAAAATATTGTCCCTGTCCAGGGTATCAATATTTTCAATCAGGGACTCTGACCAAACTACCCCAGCACTGCACATCCAGGCAGTCGCTATAGCTGGTCGTAGTATAACACCTGCATGTGTGTATATACTTTTTTGGATATTTTCCATCCTCCTATCTGATGGATCTTTAAGTGCGGCCGTCTCAGGAGAGGGTAACGCCACTTGTTTAGATAAGCGTGTTAGCGCCTTGTCCACCCTAGGAGGTGTTTCCCAGCGCTCCCTAACCTCTGGCGGGAAAGGGTATAATGCCAATAATTTCTTTGAAATTATCAGCTTTTTATCAGGGGCAACCCACGCTTCATTACACACGTCATTTAATTCTTCTGATTCAGGAAAAACTATAGGTAGTTTTTTCACACCCCACATAATACCCTGTTTAGTGGTACCTGTAGTATCAGCTAAATGTAACGCCTCCTTCATTGCCAAAATCATATAACGTGTGGCCCTACTGGAAAATACGGTTGATTCGTCACCGTCACCACTGGAGTCAGTGCCTGTGTCTGGGTCTGTGTCGACCGACTGAGGCAAAGGGCGTTTCATAGCCCCTGACGGTGTTTGAGTCGCCTGGACAGGCACTAATTGATTGTCCGGCCGTCTCATGTCGTCAAACGACTGCTTTAGCGTGTTGACACTATCCCGTAGTTCCATAAATAAAGGCATCCATTCTGGTGTCGACTCCCTAGGGGGTGACATCCTCATATTTGGCAATTGCTCCGCCTCCACACCAATATCGTCCTCATACATGTCGACACACACGTACCGACACACAGCAGACACACAGGGAATGCTCCTAACGAAGACAGGACCCACTAGCCCTTTGGGGAGACAGAGGGAGAGTTTGCCAGCACACACCAAAAGCGCTATATATATAACAGGGATAGCCTTATAATAAGTGCTCCCTTATAGCTGCTTTATATATATCAAAATATCGCCATAAATTTGCCCCCCCTCTCTGTTTTACCCTGTTTCTGTAGTGCAGTGCAGGGGAGAGACCTGGGAGCCGTCCTGACCAGCGGAGCTGTGAGAGGAAATGGCGCCGTGTGCTGAGGAGATAGGCCCCGCCCCTTTTCCGGCGGGCTCGTCTCCCGCTATTTAGTGAATCCAGGCAGGGGTTAAATATCTCCATATAGCCTCTGGGGGCTATATGTGAGGTATTTTTAGCCTTTATATAGGTTACATTTGCCTCCCAGGGCGCCCCCCCCCAGCGCCCTGCACCCTCAGTGACTGCGTGTGAAGTGTGCTGAGAGGAAAATGGCGCACAGCTGCAGTGCTGTGCGCTACCTTTAGAAGACTGCAGGAGTCTTCAGCCGCCGATTCTGGACCTCTTCTGACTTCAGCATCTGCAAGGGGGCCGGCGGCGCGGCTCCGGTGACCATCCAGGCTGTACCTGTGATCGTCCCTCTGGAGCTGATGTCCAGTAGCCAAGAAGCCAATCCATCCTGCACGCAGGTGAGTTCACTTCTTCTCCCCTCAGTCCCTCGTTGCAGTGATCCTGTTGCCAGCAGGACTCACTGTAAAATAAAAAACCTAAGCTAAACTTTTTCTAAGCAGCTCTTTAGGAGAGCCACCTAGATTGCACCCTTCTCGGCCGGGCACAAAAATCTAACTGGAGTCTGGAGGAGGGTCATAGGGGGAGGAGCCAGTGCACACCACCTGATCTGGAAAAGCTTTACTTTTTGTGCCCTGTCTCCTGCGGAGCCGCTATTCCCCATGGTCCTTTCAGGAACCCCAGCATCCACTAGGACGATAGAGAAATATATATATCCTATTCACTATTGTATGACATGACGCTCCTGTGAGCAATAGTTGATGCAGAACCCTATAACAGGATCTAACAGCCTGTGGCACATATACTATCAGCAGTAATTTAGGTAGATTAAAGGGTCTTTGTTATTCCTTCTAAAATTCTGAAATGTACTCTGCTATCTCGCCGTTTCATCCCATAGAACCTTTATAAAAATGAGTACTCTTGGCAGTACCTATACTAACTGTATGTGTGATAGTGGAACAATCAATAGAACAGTACAAATGAAACGTATTTAAAAAAGTATTCTGGTTACGGTAGCTACACTGGCATTGAAGTCAGACAAAACCCAATTAAAAAGGGAATTCAATACCTACTGGTAATTCCTTTTCTCGTAGTCCGTAATAGATACTGGGAATTAAAGATTAACATGGGGTATATATCGGGTCCTTTGGAGCCTGGCACTTTAAGAAATTAATAGTGTGTGCTGTCTCCTCCCCTTTATAGCAGACTCAGTCTAGGAAACTGTGCCCGAGGAGACGGACATGCTTTGAGAGAAGGATATAACACAGAAAGCGGTGAGGTAACGAACCAACACACAACAAAAAAAGCACAGCTAACCACAACAAAGGAAAGCAACGCTAACTATAAGAAGGGTAGCAACGCTAACCAAACATGAAACAGTAAAAACAACAGCAAACCTAACCAAGAACTCTTACAACCAGGTAAGCAGGAAATGAAGCACTGATGCGGGCGCCAGTATCCACTACGGACTACGAGAAAATAAGATTTTACTTACCGGTAAATCTATTTCTCGTAGTCCGTAGTGGATGCTGGGGACTCCGTAAGGACCATGGGGAATAGACGGGCTCCGCAGGAGACATGGGCACTTTAAGAAAGAATTTAAATTCTGGTGTGCTCTGGCTACTACCTCTATGTCCCTCCTCCAGACCTCAGTTAGAGAAACTGTGCCCGGAAGAGCTGACAGTACAAGGAAAGGATTTTGGGAATCCAGGGTAAGACTCATACCAGCCACACCAATCACACCGTATAACTTGCGATAACTTTACCCAGTTACCAGTATGAACAACAACAGAGCATCAGATAAACCCTGATGCAACTATAACATAACCCTTATTTAAGCAATAACTATATACAAGCATTGCAGAAGAAGTCCGCACTTGGGACGGGCGCCCAGCATCCACTACGGACTACGAGAAATAGATTTACCGGTAAGTAAAATCTTATTTTCTCTAACATCCTAGTGGATGCTGGGGACTCCGTAAGGACCATGGGGATTATACCAAAGCTCCCAAACGGGCGGGAGAGTGCGGATGACTCTGCAGCACCGAATGAGCAAACACAAGGTCCTCCTCAGCCAGGGTATCAAACTTGTAGAACTTTGCAAAGGTGTTTGAACCTGACCAAGTAGCCGCTCGGCAAAGCTTCAATGCCGAGACCCCTCGGGCAGCCGCCCAAGAAGAGCCCACCTTCCTTGTGGAATGAGCCTTAACTGATTTAGGCAGCGGCAACCCAGCCGCAGAATGAGCCTGCTGAATCGTGTTACAGATCCAGCGAGCAATAGTTTGCTTTGAAGCAGGCGCCCCAAGCTTGTTGGAAGCATACAGGATAAACAAAGATTCTGTTTTCCTGACCTTAGCCGTTCTGGCTACATAAACCTTCAAAGCCCTGACCACATCCAGTGACTCGGAATCCTCCAAGTCAGTAGTAGCCACAGGCATCACAATAGGTTGGTTTATATGAAAGGATGAAACCACCTTTGGCAGAAATTGTGGGCGGGTCCGCAAATCTGCTCTATCCGCATGGAAAACCAGATAAGGGCTTTGATGTGACAAAGCCGCCAATTCTGACACACGCCTAACCGAAGCCAAGGCTAGTAGCATGACCACCTTCCAGGTGAGATATTTCAAATCCACCGTCTTGAGTGGTTCAAACCAGTGTGATTTCAGGAAACTCAACACCACATTAAGATCCCAAGGTGCCACTGGAGGCACAAAAGGGGGCTGAATATGCAGCACTCCCTTTACAAACGTCTGAACTTCAGGCAGAGAAGCCAGTTCTTTTTGAAAGAAAATGGATAGGGCCGAAATCTGGACCTTAATGGAGCCCAATTTTAGGCCCAAAGTCACTCCCGACTGTAGGAAGTGAAGGAAACGGCCCAGCTGGAATTCCTCAGTAGGGGCATTCCTGGCCTCACACCAAGCAACATATTTTCGCCATATACGGTGATAATGTTGAGCCGTCACGTCCTTCCTAGTCTTTATCAGCGTAGGAATGACCTCATCCGGAATGCCTTTATCTGCTAGGATCCGGCGTTCAACCGCCATGCCGTCAAACGTAGCCGCGGTAAGTCTTGGAACAGACAGGGCCCCTGTTGCAACAAGTCCTGTCTTAGAGGCAGAGGCCACAGGTCCTCTGTGAGCATTTCTTGCAGATCTGGATACCAAGTCCTTCTTGGCCAGTCCGGAACAATGAGTATTGTTCTCACACCTCTTTTTCTTATGATTCTCAGCACCGTTGGTATGAGAGGTAGAGGAGGAAATACATAGACCGACTGGAACACCCACGGCGTCACCAGTGCGTCCACAGCTATCGCCTGAGGGTCTCTTGACCTGGCGCAATACTTCTGTAGCTTTTTGTTGAGGCGGGATGCCATCATGTCCACCTGTGGCAGCTTCCACCGACTTGCAACCTGCACGAAGACTTCTTGATGAAGTCCCCATTATCCCGGGTGGAGGTCGTGCCTGCTGAGGAAGTCTGCTTCCCAGTTGTCCACTCCCGGAATGAACACTGCTGACAGTGCGCTTACGTGATTCTCCGCCCAGCGAAGAATTCTGGTGGCTTCTGCCATCGCCACCCTGCTCCTTGTGCCGCCTTTGCGGTTTACATGAGCCACTGCGGTGATGTTGTCTGACTGAATCAGAACCGGGTGGTCGCGAAGTAGGGACTCCGCTTGGCGTAGGGCGTTGTAGATGGCCCTTAGTTCCAGGATGTTGATGTGGAGGCAAGTCTCCTGACTTGACCACAGACCTTGGAAATTTCTTCCCTGTGTGACTGCCCCCCACCCTCGGAGGCTTGCATCCGTGGTCACCAGGACCCAGTCCTGAATGCCAAATCTGCGGCCCTCGAGGAGGTGAGCACTCTGCAGCCACCACAGGAGAGACACCCTGGCCCTGGGGGATAGGGTGATTAACCGATGCATCTGAAGATGTGATCCGGACCATTTGTCCAGTAGATCCCATTGAAAGGTCCTCGCATGGAACCTGCCGAAGGGAATGGCCTCGTATGATGCCACCATCTTTCCCAGGACTCGCGTGCAGTGATGCACCGACACCTGTTTTGCTTTCAATGGGTTTCTGACCAGTGTCATGAGCTCTTGAGCCTTCTCCATCGGGAGGTAAACCCTCTTCTGGTCTGTGTCCAGAATCATGCCCAGGAAGGGCAGACGAGTCGTAGGAATCAACTGCGACTTTGGAATATTTATAATCCAGCCGTGTTGCCGTAACACTTTCAGAGAGCGTGCTACGCTGATCAGCAACTGCTCTCTGGACCTCGCCTTTATGAGGAGATCGTCCAAGTATGGGATAATTGTGACCCCTTGCTTCCGCAGGAGTACCATCATTTCCGCCATTACCTTGGTAAATATTCTCGGTGCCGTGGAGAGACCAAACAGCAACGTCTGAAATTGGTAATGACAATCCTGTACCACAAATCTGAGGTACGCCTGATGAGGTGGATAAATGGGGACATGAAGGTATGCATCCTTTATGTCCAGAGACACCATAAAATCCCCCCCTTCCAGGCTTGCGATGACCGCTCTGAGCGATTCCATCTTGAACTTGAACCTTTTCAGGTATATGTTCAGGGATTTTAAATTCAATATGGGTCTCACCGAACCGTCCGGTTTCGGTACCACAAACATGGTCGAAAAATAACCCTTTCCTCGTTGAAGGAGGGGAACCTTGACCACCACCTGTTGAAGATACAATTTGTGAATTGCAGCTAACACTATTTCCCTCTCTAAGGGGGAAGCTGGCAGGGCCGATTTGAGGTATCAGTGAGGGGGCATCTCTTCGAATTCCAGCTTGTATCCCTGAGACACAATATCTATTGCCCAGGGATCCACCTGTGAGTGAACCCACTTGTGGCTGAAATTTCGGAGACGCGCCCCCACCGGGCCTGGCTCCGCCTGTGGAGCACCAGCGTCATGCGGTGGATTTTGTAGAGGCCGGGGAGGACTTCTGTTCCTGGGAACTAGCTGTGTTGTGCAGCTTCTTTCCTCTGCCCCTGCCTCTGGCAAGAAAGGACGCACCTCGGAATTTCTTGCCTTTTTGTGATCGAAAGGACTGCATTTGGTAATACGGTGCTTTCTTAGGCTGTGAGGAAACATATGGCAAAAAATTTGACTTTCCAGCAGTAGTTGTGGAGACCAGGTCCGAGAGACCCTCCCCAAACAATTCCTCACCCTTGTAAGGTAAAACCTCCATGTGCCTTTTTGAGTCGGCATCACCTGTCCATTGCCGAGTCCACAGGACCCTTCTGGCAGAAATCGACATTGCATTTATTCTAGAGCCCAGTAGGCTAATGTCTCTTTGAGCATCTCTCATATATAGCACAGCGTCTTTTATATGCCCATGGGTCAGTAATATAGTATCCTTGTCTAAGGTATCAAGTTCCTCAGATAAGGTATCCGTTCATGCTGCTACAGCACTACACACCCACGCCGACGCAATTGCCGGCCTTAGTAAGGTACCTGTATGTGTATAAATGGACTTCAGGGTACCCTCTTGCTTTCTATCTGCAGCATCTTTTAGGGTGGCCGTATCCTGTGACGGCAGGGCTACCCTCTTGGATAAGCGTGTTAAAGCTTTGTCCACCCTAGGGGAGGATTACCAGCGTAACCTGTCCGTTGGCGGGAAGGGATACGCCATAAGCATCCGTTTGGAAATCTGCAGTTTTTTTATCTGGAGATTCCCAAGCCTTTTCACATAACTCATTTAGCTCGTGTGAAGGGGGGAAGGTCACCACCTGCCTTTTTTCCCCATACATATGAACCCTCTTGTCAGGGACTGGGGTTTCCTCTGTGATGTGCAACACATCCTTAATTGCTATAATCATATAACGGATGGATTTAGCCAATTTAGGCTGTAACTTTGCATCATCGTAATCAACACTGGAGTCAGAATCCATGTCGGTATCTGTGTCAACAATCTGGGATAGTGGGCGCTTCTGAGACCCTGACGGCCTCTGCGACATAGGATCAGGCACGGGCTGAGACCCTGACTGTCCTAAGGTTTCAGCTTTATCCAACCTTTTATGCAAGGAATTAACATTATCATTTAAAACCTTCCACATATCCATCCAATCAGGTGTCTGCGCCGTCGGCGGAGACACCACATTCATTTGCTCCCACTCTGTTTCCACATAGCCTTCCTCGTCAAACATGTCGACACAAGCGTACCGACACACCACACACACAGGGGATGCTCTTTTTGAAGACAGTTCCCCCACAAGGCCCTTTGGAGAGACAGAGAGAGAGTATGCCAGCACACACCCCAGCGCTATATAACCCAGGAATCACACAGTAACTTAGTATTAACCCATTAGTCGCTGTAATAATGATTTTTGCGCCTAATTATGTGCCCCCCCCTCTCTTTTTTACCCTCTTCTACCGTGTATCTGCAGGGGAGAGCCTGGGGAGCTTCCTCTCAGCGGAGCTGTGGAGAAAAAATGGCGCTGGTGAGTGCTGAGGAACAAGCCCCGTCCCCTCAGCGGCGGGCTTCTGTCCCGCGTTTATGTACAATATTATGGCGGGGGCTCATACATATATACAGTGCCCAACTGTATATATGTCAAACTTTTGCCAAGAGGTCCTAATTGCTGCCCAGGGCGCCCCCCCCTGCGCCCTGCACCCTACAGTGACCGGAGTATGTGGGTGTAGTGTGGGAGCAATGGCGCATAGCTGCAGTGCTGTGCGCTACCTCAGTGAAGACTGGAGTCTTCTGCCGCCGATTTCGAAGTCTTCTTGCTTCTTTCACCCGGCTTCTGTCTTCCGGCTCTGCGAGGGGGGCGGCAGCGCGGCTCCGGGATCGGACGACGAGGGTGAGATTCTGTGTACGATCCCTCTGGAGATAATGGTGTCCAGTAGCCTAAGAAGCAGGACCTATCTGCAGAGAGTAGGGCTGCTTCTCTCCCCTCAGTCCCACGATGCAGGGAGTCTGTTGCCAGCAGAGCTCCCTGAAAATAAAAAAAACCTAACAAAATACTTTCTTACAGCAAGCTCAGGAGAGCTCACTGAACAGCACCCAGCTCGTCCGGGCACAGATTCAAAACGGAGGTCTGGAGGAGGGACATAGAGGGAGGAGCCAGAGCACACCAGAATCTAAATTCTTTCTTAAAGTGCCCATGTCTCCTGCGGAGCCCGTCTATTCCCAATGGTCCTTACGGAGTCCCCAGCATCCACTAGGACGTTAGAGAAAAGGAATTACCGGTGGGTATTAAATCCCCCTTTTCTCTTACGTCCTAGTGGATACTGGGAATTGAAGATCACCATGGGGACGTCCCAAAGCTCCAGCAACAAGGTCAGGAGGTCCACATACCAGGCCCGTCGAGGGTAATCCGGGGCAATGAGAATTACCTGAACTCTTTCCTTTTTGAGTCTTTTTAGAACTCTTGGAATGAGAGGAATTGGAGGAAACAGTTAAACGAACTGGTAAGTCCACTGCATCGTCAGAGCATCTACCGCAAACGCCTGCGGGTCCCTTGTCCTGGAGCAGTAACGACGTCGCTTCTGGTTGAGACGAGAAGCCATCAGGTCTATCTGTGGACAACCCCACAGGTGAATAAGTTGTTGAAACACCTGAAGGTGGAGGCCCCATTCCCCCGGATGGAGGTCGTGCCTGCTTAGGAAGTCCGCTTACCAGTTTTCCACTCCTGGAATGTATATGGCTGAGATGGCTCTTGCGTTGGCTTCCGCCCAGAGGAGTATTCTGGACACCTCTCGCATTGCGGCTCACGCAGCCGCTGCATCCCGGGCAGCGACGAGTAGCTCCCGGCCAGCGCGCAGGAGCTACGTTGGCTGGGAGCTACTCCTGAAGTACAAATGCATCGCCGCTGTGTGATGCTTTTGTACTTCTGTGACGGGGCAGGGACTGACATGCGGGGCGGACTAGCCCTGTGCTGGGCTCGCATGTCAGTGTGCCTGATCGTAGCTGTGCTAAAGTTGACACAGCTACAATCAACTCTGAATCACCTCTTAAGTTCCTTAGCAGCCTCACTCAATGTTTGCAGCATCTTGGATATGTTGTAGTAATGTAACTATCTTGTCCTGAGGTAGTGTAAGCAACCCTTTCAGAATATCATCAGACCATTTCACCTGTTTCTAATGATTTTAATGGGACAAGGTATAAAACAACCACAATTGTGCTCAGAGAAGAACACTCTGCCTCTTGAAGAAGCCGCCTGAGGTGCGGAGAAACGCGTTGAGGGTACAGAAGTAAGGGCCACACTTGACCATTAAGTGTCCCACGGAGCACGACATCCATCACTTTCAGCCGTTTGTTACAAGTTACCGGTGAATGATCCAGCCTGTGATTCAATCACTCCACTCTAACTCTCCTTGCATTTGGAACATTGTTACCTCCTGCCCGGCCGGGCGTCGCTCAGCAAGCTGGAGGATCTGTATGGTGATCTAATACAGGCAACTGGTGCTGCACAGAAAGAAGTGGCTTTCATCTGAATATACCGCTGACGGATGTCTCACCCATGCACAGGGTGATAACAAGCGGTTTCTTAACCATTTATCCCGTACAGCAAGAGATCATTACGTCTCAGTGAGTAACATTAATCGGCTGGTTTATTTTGCTCCAAGGAAACACTATTTAAATCTGGACACCTTTATGGTCACAAACGCTAATTACATCAGTTTACAGGACTTCCTTTTCATTTAAACTGTCTGATATGGAATTAATGTGAGAGATTAACCCTTTCTTACAGAGACGGGTTCTCCTGCATATTAGTGTCCCTTTCACTTATTTATACACTTTATGTGTGAACTATAAGGTATAATACCTCAGTTATATGCTCTGTGTAGTGTTGTGTCTTTTAATCAGTTTGTTATTGGTTTTATGTTAATAAATTGTGTTTTTATCAACATCACTGGTACCGTGCGCCTACTTGGTGATTTTGTTTTAGTCATTTCACCATGGCTTTAGAAATCCAGCCGCATACTATGGTAGGGCGTTGGGCTACACCTGCTGTAGTATAAATTGATTTAAGAGTGGTTTCAATTTTGCGATCAGCCGGGTCTAAGAGAAATGGCTCCAGGCACAGGTAGAACAATTTTACGTGACAGCCTGGACACAGAGGTATCCACTGTCAGCGTGTTTTCCCAGATTTTTCTATCCTCTGTAGGGAAAAGAAATGAATTTAGCACCCGTTTAGGGGTAATGTTTTTTTTTCAGGATTTATCCATGCTGCCTTAGCCAGGGAATCTAATTCCTTAGAAACCGGGAAGATTGCAGATGACTTTGGTTTCACATTAAAAAACAATTCCTCTGCCGGTTCTGCTTCCTTATCTGGGATACCTCTCTAATAGCATAAATGAGGGCCTCAACTGGTAGTTTAGAATCAGAGTCAGATTGCAATAACCGTGGGAGAGTGCGTTTATGAGAGACCAACAGGGGGGGCTGAGGAGCCTGCCTGTGGTCGGCAGCAGCTAACATGAACGTGTCCATAGACTGTTTCAGGGTTTGTCTTTCTTGTTTAGCCGTAGCTAACTCTGAATTTATACTTGTAATCATAGTTTTATATGATTCCATACACTCAGGTTCCTGCACATTACTACCCTGTGAAGGTAGTGAGCATTGGGTACACATTAGGGACACCAGTGAGGAAGGTGTAAACCTAGCCTTGCATAAAGTACACGCAGACTTATTTGCAGACATGCTTGAGCAGAAAACACAGAAATGAGTATGAAATACAGTACAGGATTAATGAGAGAGCACACTTATTCCAGACCACCCTGAATGGAGTGACACAGAGAGTACTGGGACCAGCACTCAACACCACAGACCGAGCAGCACCCCACTGGGTGTCTCTTATGTGTAATTTACCACACAGCAGTATAACCACTGACTGTATGGGTTATAGTGAAGGGGGGAGCATATAAACTATAATACAATTGGTGATTCAGTGGTTCCTGTGGAGGAGCTGTCTCCGTATGCAGCCTACTCAGAGCAGCAACAGGAGGAAATGGCGCATTTTAGCCTCTGGTCCCGCTCTCCGGGAAGCCGCGTCCCCGTAATGGCGCATGGTCCCTCCATGTTATTTATACTGGCTTCTCCATGTGTGTGTAAAAAGAGAGTGCGCAAAGCCCTTTACAAGTATAATGCCAGTGTGGGTACACAGCGGGCACCGCGGCCCGTAGCCGGGTGATCGCTGTCCCTTCATGCTTCCATTTGCACCGTGGACCCGCTAACCGGGACCCCCGGTGTATCACTCACCGCACCGCGTCTGCTTCGGCATCTGTTAGGGGTGGCGGCATGCTGCCGGCGTGAGATCACACCCGAGGGATATGAGAAACATCACCTCAGGAGCTTAGTGTCCTGTCAGCGGGGATCCGAACCATTAACTCTGAGGAAGTTGGTTCAGTATCCCCCCTAAGTCCCACGATGCAGGCAGACTGGTTACCAACCAGTGTGCCTGAAAATAACAAACTAAAATACATTTCTGAAGAAAACTCTCTGGAGAGCAACAGAATTCACTCCTTGGGCACATTTTCTAAAACTGAGTCTGCTAGGAGGGGCATAGAGGGGAGGAGCCAGCACACACTATTAATTTCTTAAAGTGCCAGGCTCCAATGGACCCGATTTATACCCCATGGTAATCTTCAATCCCAGAACCCACTAGGATGTTAGAGAAAAGTACTTATAAAATGAATCCACTTTGACATGAATCAGGGCACTGTGCTTGAGACTAGGGCTGATTCCAGTTATCATGCTATTGCAGTAGCAGCTACTACTGCTAAATCATGCATAAGCAGCAGGAGGCGTCTTGTGTAACAGACGTCTCCTGCATTCTTCTGCAGGTAAGATTTCTTCCAGTTGATGAGCCACCCGTGGGCTTGCAGGAATTGGACAGTCATTTCCAGATGACAGAGGAGAACCTCTGGAGAGTTGGCCAGGATCAACAAGTCGTCCAGATACGGCAGGATCCTGATACCCTGACGGCGGAGTAGAGCCATCATGACCTTGGTGAAAATTCTTGGAGCCGTAGTCAGACCGAAAGGTAAGGCCTGGAATTGAAAATGTAGGTTGCCAATAGCAAACCGCAGCTATTGCTGATGCGACACTGCAATAAGAATATGCAGGTAAGCACCCTGTATGTCCAGGGATACCATATAGTCCTTGGGCTCCAAAGCCAGAACAATAGAGCGGAGCGTTTCCATACGGAATTTGGAAACTTTCACATATTTGTTCAAAGACTGGAGGTTGAGAATAGGCTGAGAGGACCCATTCGGTTTCGGGACTAGGAACAGCGTGGAATAGTACCCCCTGCCTCTCTGAGCCAGAGGCACCGGTACTATCACTCCTGTATCCAGGAGAGACTGTACCACCAAATGGAGAGTTTTTTCTTTTACCTGACCCAAATGGATGTTTGTTGAGCAAAACTGACGAGGGGTACGTTTCTTGAAAGAGATGGTGTATCCGTGAGTGACGACTTCCCTTACCCAGGCGTCCGAAGTGGTCTGTAACCATGCCTGAGCAAACCGTAGAAGTCGGCCTCCCACCCTGAGATCCCCCAGGGGGAGGCCCGCCCCGTCATGCAGCAGGCTTTTCTGTTTTGGAAGCAGGCTGACGGGCAGCCCAGGCACGTTTAGGTTTGGGCTTAGAGGTTTTGGAAGTGCGAGGCTGTTTCGGGTACGCCTGACTCTTTGCTTTACCTGGAGGTCGAAAGGAACGAAAGGAAGTACTCTTAGCCCTCGGAGCCGAAGGAGAAGTACTAGGCAGACATGCAGTCTTAGCTGAAGCTTAGTCAGCAACAATCTTGTTGAGATCTTCCCCAAAAAGAATGTTTCCCTTAAAAGGGATCACCTCCAAGGTCTTTTTAGAGTCCAGATCAACGGACCAGGACCGCAACCAGGGGATCTGGCGAGCCAGAATAGACGGAGTAGACGCTTTGGCCGCCAGGATACCAGCATCAGATGCCACCTCCTGAATATAATGAGCTGTAATAATATATGAAACACACTGACTAGCATTATCAGGAAAATCAGACGGTAGTTCCGCTTCAACTTCCTGAACCCAGGCCTCTATAGCCTTAACAGCCCAAGAGGCCGCAACAGTGGGCTTACGTACAGCTCCAGCCAGAGTGTAAATGGACTTCAAGCAACCCTCCACACGCTTATCCGTCGGTTCCTTCAGCGAGGTGACGGTAGTGACAGGCAGATCAGAGGACACCACCAGACGTGCGACTTGTGAATCCACCGGCTGCGGTGTTTCCCAATTTTTACTTAACTCTGCAGCGAGGGGATAACGGGCTAGCATCATTTTAGACAGAGCAAATTTCTTTCCTGGATTTTCCCAGGATTCCTGACGAATGTCAACCAAGTGGTCAGAATGAGGTAAAAATAAGAATTTACTCACCGATAACTCTATTTCTCGTAGTCCGTAGTGGATGCTGGGAACTCCGTAAGGACCATGGGGAATAGCGGCTCCGCAGGAGACTGGGCACAAAAGTAAAGCTTTAGGACTACCTGGTGTGCACTGGCTCCTCCCCCTATGACCCTCCTCCAAGCCTCAGTTAGGATACTGTGCCCGGACGAGCGTACACAATAAGGAAGGATTTTGAATCCCGGGTAAGACTCATACCAGCCACACCAATCACACCGTACAACTTGTGATCTGAACCCAGTTAACAGCATGATAACAGAGGAGCCTCTGGAAAGATGGCTCACAACAACAATAACCCGATTTAGTTAACAATAACTATGTACAAGTATTGCAGACAATCCGCACTTGGGATGGGCGCCCAGCATCCACTACGGACTACGAGAAATAGAATTATCGGTAAGTAAATTTTTATTTTCTCTGACGTCCTAGTGGATGCTGGGAACTCCGTAAGGACCATGGGGATTATACCAAAGCTCCCAAACGGGCGGGAGAGTGAGGATGACTCTGCAGCACCGAATGAGAGAACTCCAGGTCCTCCTCAGCCAGGGTATCAAATTTGTAGAATTTAGCAAACGTGTTTGCCCCTGACCAAGTAGCTGCTCGGCAAAGTTGTAAAGCCGAGACCCCTCGGGCAGCCGCCCAAGATGAGCCCACCTTCCTTGTGGAATGGGCTTTTACAGATTTTTGCTGTGGCAGGCCTGCCACAGAATGTGCAAGCGGAATTGTACTACAAATCCAACGAGCAATAGTCTGCTTAGAAGCAGGAGCACCCAGCTTGTTGGGTGCATACAGGATAAACAGGGAGTCAGATTTTCTGACTCCAGCCGTCCTGGAAACATATATTTTCAGGGCCCTGACAACGTCCAGCAACTTGGAGTCCTCCAAGTCCCTAGTAGCCGCAGGTACCACAATAGGCTGGTTCAGGTGAAACGCTGAAACCACCTTAGGGAGAAATTGTGGACGAGTCCTCAATTCTGCCCTGTCCGTATGAAAAATCAGGTAAGGGCTTTTATAAGATAAAGCCGCCAATTCTGACACGCGCCTGGCCGAAGCCAGGGCCAACAGCATGACCACTTTCCATGTGAGATATTTCAAATCCACAGATTTAAGCGGTTCAAACCAATGTGATTTTAGGAACCCCAAAACTACATTGAGATCCCAAGGTGCCACTGGAGGCACAAAAGGAGGCTGTATATGCAGCACCCCCTTGACAAACGTCTGAACTTCAGGAACTGAAGCCAGTTCTTTCTGGAAGAAAATCGACAGGGCCGAAATCCGAACCTTAATGGATCCTAATTTTAGGCCCATAGACACTCCTGTTTGCAGGAAATGCAGGAATCGACCCAGTTGAAATTCCTCCGTTGGGGCCTTCCTGGCCTCGCACCACGCAACATATTTCCGCCAAATGCGGTGATAATGCTTTGCGGTCACATCCTTCCTGGCTTTGATCAGGGTAGGAATGACTTCTTCCGGAATGCCTTTTTCCTTCAGGATCTGGCGTTCAACCGCCATGCCGTCAAACGCAGCCGCGGTAAGTCTTGGAACAGACAGGGTCCTTGCTGGAGCAGGTCCCTTCTTAGAGGTAGAGGCCACGGGTCCTCTGTGAGCATCTCTTGAAGTTCCGGGTACCAAGTCCTTCTTGGCCAATCCGGAGCCACGAGTATAGTTCTTACTCCTCTCCGTCTTATAATTCTCAGTACCTTGGGTATGAGAGGCAGAGGAGGGAAACACATACACTGACTGGTACACCCATGGTGTTACCAGAGCGTCCACAGCTATTGCCTGAGGGTCCCTTGACCTGGCGCAATACCTGTCCAATTTTTTGTTGAGGCGGGACGCCATCATGTCCACCTTTGGTTTTTTCCAACGGTTTACAATCATGTGGAAGACTTCTGGGTGAAGTCCCCACTCTCCCGGGTGGAGGTCGTGCCTGCTGAGGAAGTCTGCTTCCCAGTTGTCCACTCCCAGAATGAACACTGCTGACAGTGCTATCACATGATTTTCCGCCCAGCGAAGAATCCTTGCAGCTTCTGCCATTGCCCTCCTGCTTCTTGTGCCGCCCTGTCTGTTCACGTGGGCGACTGCCGTGATGTTGTCCGACTGGATCAGCACCGGCTGACCCTGAAGCAGAGGTCTTGCTTGGCTTAGGGCATTGTAAATGGCCCTTAGCTCCAGGATATTTATGTGAAGTGATGTCTCCAGGCTTGACCACAAGCCCTGGAAATTTCTTCCCTGTGTGACTGCTCCCCAGCCTCGCAGGCTGGCATCCGTGGTCACCAGGACCCAGTCCTGAATGCCGAATCTGCGGCCCTCTAGAAGATGAGCACTCTGCAACCACCACAGGAGAGACACCCTTGTCTTTGGTGACAGGGTTATCCGCTGATGCATCTGAAGATGCGATCCGGACCATTTGTCCAGCAGGTCCCACTGGAAAGTTCTTGCGTGGAATCTGCCGAAAGGGATTGCTTCGTAGGAAGCCACCATTTTTCCCAGGACCCTTGTGCATTGATGCACTGACACTTGGCCTGGTTTTAGGAGGTTTCTGACTAGTTCGGATAACTCCCTGGCTTTCTCCTCTGGGAGAAACACCTTTTTCTGGACTGTGTCCAGGATCATCCCTAGGAATAGAAGACGTGTCGTCGGGATCAGCTGCGATTTTGGAATATTGAGAATCCAACCGTGCTGCCGCAACACTACTTGAGATAGTGCTACCCCGACTACCAATTGTTCCCTGGATCTTGCCCTTATCAGGAGATCGTCCAAGTACGGGATAACTAAAACTCCCTTCCTTCGAAGGAGTATCATCATTTCGGCCATTACCTTGGTAAAGACCCGGGGTGCCGTGGACAAACCAAACGGCAGCGTCTGAAACTGATAGTGACAGTTCTGTACCACAAACCTGAGGTATCCTTGGTTAGAAGGGTAAATTGGGACATGGAGGTAAGCCTCCTTGATGTCCAAAGACACCATATAATCCCCTTCTTCCAAGTTCGCAATCACCGCTCTGAGTGACTACATCTTGAATTTGAACCTGTGTATGTAAGTGTTCAAGGATTTCAGATTTAAAATAGGTCTCACCGAGCCGTCCGGCTTCGGTAACACAAACAGCGTGGAATAATACCCCTGTCCCTGATGCAGGAGGGGTATCTTGATTATCACCTGCTGGGAATACAGCTTGTGAATGGCTTCCAATACCGCCTCCTTGTCAGAGGGAGACGTCGGTAAAGCAGACTTTAGGGGAGTGCCTGAGTCCGCTTGTAAAGCCCCAGCGTCATGCTGAGGACTTGGCAGAAACGGGAGAGGGCTTCTGTTCCTGGGAACTGGCTGTTTGCTGCAGCCTTTTTCCTCTCCTCTGCCACGGGGCAGAAATGAGGAGCCTTTTGCCCGCTTGCCCTTATGGGGCCGAAAGGACTGCGCCTGATAATACGGCGTCTTCTTATGTTGAGAGGCTACCTGGGGTAAAAATGTGGATTTCCCAGCAGTTGCCGTGGCCACCAGGTCTGATAGACCTACCCCAAATAACGCCTCCCCTTTGTAAGGCAATACTTCCATATGCCTTTTGGAATCAGCATCACCTGACCACTGCCTCGTCCATAACCCTCTTCTGGCAGAAATGGACAGCGCACTTACTCTTGATGCCAGTCGGCAAATATCCCTCTGTGCATCACGCATATATAGAAATGCATCTTTCAAATGCTCTATAGTCAGTAATATACTGTCCCTATCCAGGGTATCAATATTGTCAGTCAGGGAATCCGACCAAGCCACCCCAGCACTGCACATCCAGGCTGAGGCGATTGCTGGTCGCAGTATAACACCCGTGTGAGTGTATATACATTTTAGGATATTCTCCTGCTTTCTGTCAGCAGGTTCCTTAAGGGCGGCCGTATCAGGAGACGGTAGTGCCACCTGTTTTGACAAACGTGTGAGCACTTTATCCACCTTAGGGGGTGTTTCCCAACGTGCCCTATCCTCTGGCGGGAAGGGGTATGATGCTAATAACCTTTTAGGAATTATCAGTTTTTTATCGGGGGAAACCCACGCTTCATCACACACTTCATTTAATTCCTCAGATGCAGGAAAAACTACAGGCAGTTTTTTCTCACCAAACATAATACCCTTTTTAGTGGTACTTGTATTATCAGAAATATGTAAAACATTTTTCATAGCATCAATCATGTAACGTGTGGCCCTACTGGAAGTCACATTCGTCTCTTCATCGTCGACACTGGAGTCAGTATCCGTGTCGGCGTCTGTATCTGCCATCTGAGGTAACGGGCGTTTTAGAGCCCCTGATGGCTTTTGAGACGCCTAGACAGGCACGAGCTGAGTAGCCGGCTGTCTCATGTCATCAACCGTCTTTTGTAAAGAGCTGACACTGTCACGTAATTCCTTCCATAAGCTCAGCCACTCAGGTGTCGACTCCCTAGGGGGTGACATGTCAAAGTCAGAAAAATGTCTCTATGCACGTTGCCATATTTGCACCGCACACTGGTCCGTGCTGCGCATGCGTACGCTCTCCCGTGAAGGCGCATACCCGCAATAGCGTGCACTCGCAGGCGCGGTATGCGTATTTACGGTAGAGTTTATGTAGTCGTAGACCCCCTTGGACGAGGAAGCTGACGAGACGAGATGTATACAGACAACGGATTGACCAAAGAAGAAGATTTGACAACTTTAAATATGGACACTTGATGAACTTTGCCATGGATCCCCAGTTTCCCTAGTATTTTTAAACTCACGCTAGCCCAACATTTTCTGTACATCTGATGGCATTGACAAAGCTTATTGCTCACACCCAAGGAGCAATACAGCGCAAAGAAGACGACTCTCAACAGATACCGAACACAACTTCGACGACAGATGTACATTTCCCTGACATAGAATATCATTGCATTTTCCATAAGTGTTCTTTATCTTCATCTCTACAACCCTCAGGTAATGACACACATAGACGATAGGGAATACAGGCACAGATATCAGCAACCACATACCTCCCCCATTCATGTATCATCAACTAAAATGTGCTCCCCATTTTGTTCAAAATCCGAAAAGAGCTCGGTAAAGTTTGACAGCCCATCCACAGACCTGTACCACAGGATAAGAAGGAATTCAAATGTATACTTCGCAATACCTCGAAGCTTGATTTACAACACGTACGGCACGATGATACATGACCCCCCAAACATGGATTCATACACACATGCTTCTGCTATCTCACTAGGTCATACCCTCCTCACACCTTCTCCTCTCTCCTCCCTTACCCAACCATGGAAATCAATTAACCCCTGACTTGCATTTTTCTCCTTAAATGTTTTGTGGCAGTTATTATTGACTGCCAAAGGGTGGACTGTCAAAGTCAGAAAAATGTCTCTATGCACGTTGCCATATTTGCACCGCACACTGGTCCGTGCTGCGCATGCGTACGCTCTCCCGTGAAGGCGCATACCCGCAATAGCGTGCACTCGCAGGCGCGGTATGCGTATTTACGGTAGAGTTTATGTAGTCGTAGCGTGCGACTCATTCGTTACATATTTTCACAATTAATGTAGTTTATAGATCATGGTCCCTTTGATAGTTTCTGAAAGTTTGGTTAATATAGAAGGTCCCTGAGCTAAGGAATCCCTCTTTGTATCGTACGAAGGGTCTAACAGGAATCATACAGCAGTGTTTGGTACCCATCGGAAGAGTATTTAATTAGCAATATTCCGGTGTTGGTTTGGAGCGTATTAATCGCTCGTGCGAATAGTTATGGACATAAGAAGTTTATGTCCATTTCTACTATTTACTCATACTCAGGTATGCGGCGGGAAACCTAGTTCCCCACCCACCTGAGCTGTTTGAAATCGTCACAGCCCACCTGTATGAATCAACCTATGACCTTTTGTTGTGATACAGGGTCGAATTCCTTCATCCAATAGACAATGGGATTGTAGGGACTATGAGATTGCATTGTGTGTGGGGCATAAATAGGCAGGCCGACCACATCCAGCTCTCACTCTTCAACGGTTCTCATTGCTGAAAATCGGGTGCTGGATGTCCAGGCGCATGCGATCGTTTACCCTTGTGCGTAAGTTTCTCTCCGTTATCATTGTCTTTCTGTGAGCCAATTTCTCTCATCTCTCTCCGTCTCTCTCTCTCTCTTTCCCTTCTCTTTCTCTCGTATCTCCCCTAGACTAGTATTGTATTGTATTAGATAGTATTGTATTTTGGTTAGGAAGTCTTTGTTATATTGTAGTGTATCATTTGTACTGTTATCCCCTTTTTACAAGTATACTAGATATAATACAGTTAATAGGCTTTGGACCCTAAACCAGTATCTGTGTATTTCCTATAGTGTTAAGTGTTCACTTGAGCGTCGGTGACGCTCAAGCAGCTTTGTAGTTAGTCAGGTTACACAAGGTTGCACTTACACCCTGTATTCACATTAAGGTATTCCGTGTATTTCATTGGTATAAGGTTTAGACATAAAGGTATAGCGTTGTGAGCGTCTGCGCCGCTGGTGATCTCCTCGTGGTCTCGAGCGTCCGCTACGCCATAGCGAATCATTACTCTAGTCATAGCCAATAACGTGTCCTGTGATCGCTGGGCCGTGAGCGAACGTGACGCTTGAGCGTCTCGCCTACGGCTGAGCGATCGTTACGCAACTAGCGTACCATTACGGTACTTCTTAAGTAAACAGCGTACAGTGTTCTTAGCTTCATAAAGGGTTGTTTATACGACAAGGGAATTTAGCATTGTCAATTGGGGACTCGTCCTATCCTTCTCATATCTGCACTAGGTAGATCAGCAGACATTATCCCCCCAGCAAAGGGTGGGAGGTTGTCTCGCAGTGCTGACGGGATAAGCGTCTGCTTCGCTTAGATAAAGAGTGCTGAAGGAATCCGGGAACCGGAAGTAAGAACAAAACGCTTGTGTCTTTTAAAACTGTTTTATTTCTCTTCTGTCTTGCGTATACACGCACGCATACATTTATCTGCATTTCTTTTTCAAATTTCGTATATCACTATTCCTGTTTGCCAAGTTTTATAGTTGATTAGAAAGTGCAAAAAGAGATTTGCTGTTATTTCATAGTAGAGGTAATAGTTAAAGTATAGACCAACACACGGCTTGTCTGGGAGATAAGACAGTCAGTGTGGTGTGCGGTAGATGATCAGGGATCACCTACATTGATAAAGGTAGAAATTGTGTTACGGTGGATCTTTGTTTTGCGTACACGTGTCCCTAACAAAAGACTTGCGTACGCAATCCAAACGGCAGACGCACGCAGCGTACATTACGCAACGTAGCGTCTGGTTACGCCCACGTAGCTCAAGTCACGAAAAGTTGAATTAGCGCAAAGCGATAATTAGCGCAAAGGCGATAAGTAACGCACAGCGGTAAATAACGCAAATCTATTTTTGGAAAATCTGAAATTTAGTTTAACAGATCCTGCTCCTAATTAGTAACACTGTTGGACTGAAGACAATTTCTGCGCAGAAATAGATATAGAAACAAAAGTGTACATGTGTTGAGTGAGTGTGGTTTTGTATACAAAAGTTTATATAACTTTAAGGTGGAACCAAAAGGAAAGTCGGGTACTCGTCAAGGGACACACGTGTAAGTGACATATACGGTGGCTAGGGAGGCATCCCTGGTTAAATAATATTTGAGCATTAGAGTATAGCGGACCATAAGGTAACAGACCAGGAGGTCATTAACAGAAGGTAACAAGACCAGGAGGTCGTAAGGTACTAAGAGGTCCGCTATAAAAGTCCAGTGGCACAACGCCTGGGGTGTTGGTGCAGAACCCATATAGGCCATAAGCTCTTGCTGAAGGAATCGCGGCCGGAAACATCGATTCCATTGATCTTTCAGTACATGACAAGTAGTGCTTGTGTACTGAACGATTGGACCACACGTAATTGTGTGCAGTAGTTAGTAATCTGACCTAATACCATTAGAGAAAAGTGGTCACAAACGCTATCTGTACATTCTGACGTGATTTGTGTAATTTTTTATTTTTGGAAGGGAAGTTCGCTGGTCACTCAGGAACTATCTAACAACCCCACCTTTACTGGAAAGAGTAAGTGTCCTGCGGGTAACCCTCATATGTTCCAGTAAACTGAAGGTTCCATAGGGGCCCTGTATCGAGTACGCCAGCACCATATCGGTGTGATCAGGTCGTATTGGTCGAGGTGGGCGAGTGAGTGGGGTACTCGGTAAACCGCCACCGCCGGCCTACTGTGGAGTAATTTGGTTGTCTGTAAAGGCTTGCTGAAAACCTTGATACAGAAATCCAAGGAGGACTAAGCAACACCTGCAGACTATGGGGGCCAGTTGCTCAGGTAGGGGGCGATCAACCCTGGTTCAGGTTGATTCTGTGAACCGACCAGTTGGGTCGGCACGATATGTAATGTGTGAAAAATACGGAAGTCACACAGAATCTTTATGTGATGAATGGGAGAGAATGACTGTACAAGACAGGGACAAATTCCCAAGAATAGGTAGCTTCAGTCCAGACGTGTTACAAAATTTAAGGAGGAGGATATGTCTCGTAAAATCATCAAAGAGACGAATTCAGCATCATGATTACTTACAGTTATGGCACCAGGAAGGTGAGATACAGAGAGGTTTGGCTCTGGCGGCGGGATCTGGGGCAGTCAGGAAGCTGATAGCCACAGCTCCACCTCCACCATACATTGCAGGAGAGAAGTTGATTACGGAGAGAAACGCACTGGGTTGTAAAACACAAACTCTTAGTAACCCTGTAAATGTTAATGATGTCAACCAAATAACTCATGCAAGTATTAACCCGTGCAAGATGTACCCTGTTTTGAACCTTCCTCAGGAGTGTGATCAAGAAGAAGATTCGGCAACAATTTCAGCGCTCTCTCTAGCGGCCACCATATCAGAAACCACAGTAGGAACTGCACCACCCACGAGATTAGTTAAGGCCCCTAGCGGAGGGATAGGTGAGGTCGTGTCAACGGGTAAGTACGGCACCATGCACTACACTGAAACAATTGTACCACAAGTTGTAGAATCTACGCAGAATGAGGCTGTTAGAATTGCTCCTGTAAAGGTGATAGTAGTTCCCAATGGGAAAACAGATGCATCAGGAGCCACACCCGTCAGGAACATTGCCATGTATTGCCCGTTCACTAGAATGGAATTGAGGACCATAGTGTCTGAATTCCCAGACCCCAGAAAAGATTTAGTGGCAAGCCAAAAATACATCAGGGATCTAGGAAACACTTTAGAGCCCAATAATAAGGATTGGCAGATAGTGCTAAGAGCTTGCTTACCTTCCAATGTCGACTCAGTTAAATTCTTGGCTGATTGTGGACTAGATAAAGATGTACCGCTTACAGATGTGTACGACCAGGATAATGTAAAAAGGATAAATTTACAGCTAAAGGAGTATTTCCCAGCCGTTGTTAAATGGAATAAAATATTTTCCATTAAGCAAAAGGAGTCCGAAACGGCAGCAGAATATTTCCACCGGGCACTATCAGAAATGGCAAAATACACTGGTATAGAAGACATTAAGACCAACCCAAACCATCGAGAAGTAGCAGTATCTGTACTGATGGATGGTTTGAAAGAAACATTAAAAGCTAGGGTACAGACCACACAACCATGTTGGCGAGGTCTGTCAGTGTCCACCTTGAGAGAGGCTGCTGTTGATCACGACAAAAACATCACTAGACACAGGGAGTCGCAAAGTGATAAGTTGATGTCCGTAAGTATACAGGCGCTGACCACAAGGCAGCCTGCGTATGTACCACCGAATCCTGTGGGTAAGGCAAGTGTAATAACATGTTTTTCTTGTAACAGACCGGGACACTTTGCACGAGAATGTAGAACAAAGAATGTACAAAGATCTTTTCAACCCCCTAGACAACAACACAACACACGACATTGGGAGCAGGGTCCACAGAGGCGGAGTTTTGAGCCACATACAGGGGAAACAAAAAGATATCCCCCGAACAGAGACTGGCAGGCCTCTGGTAGTTCCCAGCTAACTCCCCCACAAGTAGTTGCTGCCAATGGGATTCAGGGAGGTCAGCATACCCAATAGGGGTGTGGCCACACCTGTAATCTGCAGCCAGTTAAATTGATTGCCAGTCTTGGAAGCGAACCAGAGATTGCAATCAATGTAGCTGGTAAAACTTTAAACTTTCTTGTAGACACAGGGGCGGCCAAGTCAGTGATAAATTCGACAGTGGGCATGAGAACCACTGGTAGGACAATTCCAGCCATGGGAGTAACAGGAGTAGTCCAGCACTACCCTGTTAGCAAACCAGCCGAGATTACAATAGGGCCTTTGCATACCAAGCATTCCTTTTTGCTGGCTGCATCGGCACCAACTAATCTCCTGGGGAGAGACCTACTATGTAAAATGGGTTGCGTCATTTATTGTACTCCTGAAGGTGTATTCTTGGACATTCCTGAGAATCACGCTCAGGAGGTACGAGACATGTTAGACTCCCCATCAAAATTAATGTCACATTCCATTATGACAAATAGGAACCCATCCCAAGTAGAAGAGATGACATCTCAGATACTAGAGTCACTTTGGACAAAAGATGGACAGGACACTGGATTAATGGCAAACGTAGCTCCAGTAGTTGTACAAGTAAAAGATGGTAGGATAGCTCCAAAAATCCCACAGTATCCTCTGAAGCCAGAGGTGGAGTTAGGAGTTTTCCCAGTAATAGAACGCTTGCTGCAACAGGGCATTCTGGTAAGAACGTCCAGCACAGCCAATAGTCCCATCTTCCCTGTTAAAAAGAGTGGGGGGAGGGGTTACAGGCTAGTGCAGGATCTAAGGGGGATTAACAAAATAGTTGAGAGTCAGTTCCCCGTAGTGCCTAATCCAGCTGTCATCCTAATGCAAATTCCTCCCACTGCCAAATTTTTCACTGTTATTGACCTCTGCTCCGCTTTCTTTTCGGTACCTCTGCACCCTGACAGCCAATATTTGTTTGCATTCACATACAGAGGAGTCCAATACACGTGGACTCGGTTACCCCAAGGTTTCATAGATAGTCCAAGTATATTTTCTCAGGCTTTGCATGATTGTTTACAGTCTTTCCAACCAGACAGTGGATCAGTATTGATACAGTATGTGGACGATTTATTACTGTGTTCAGATTCACTGGAAGCATCTCTGAAGGATACGAAACAGCTCCTGTTTCATCTTTCAGACACAGGTCACAAGGTTTCCAAAGACAAGTTACAATTATGCCAAACTAAGGTAAAATATTTGGGACACTGTCTAACACAAGGACTGAGACACCTGACCGCTGATAGAATCCAAGCCATTAGAGACATGACACTGCCACAAACCCAGCAACAGATCAGGACGTTTTTAGGAATGTGTGGGTATTGCCGTAATTGGATCCCAGGGTTTTCCATATTGGCGTTACCTTTGCAGGAAATGGTCTCTTCAAACAAACCTGATCGGATTTCGCATACAGACGAATCCGAAACAGCATTTGAGAGACTCAAACAGTGCCTAACGCAGGCACCAGCACTAGGTATGCCAGACTATGGGAAACCCTTTGAACTATACGGAACAGAAAGTGCTGGGTGCGCAGCAGGTGTACTAACCCAAAAACACGGTGACGCCAGCAGGCCAATTGCATACTACAGCGCCCAGCTAGACACGGTAGCGCGATCCCTCCCCACATGCTTGCGTAGCGTTGCGGCGATAGCATTGCTAGTGACAAAAAGCGAAGATGTCGTGCTAGGCCACAACCTCACAATCCATACACCGCATGCGGTATCTGCCTTATTGAATTCTGCCCAAACCAGACACGTCTCATCAGCAAGGTTTACAAGATGGGAATTGGCATTAATGGCCCCAGTAAACATCACCATAAGGAGATGCAGTGCATTAAATCCTGCAACATTTCTCCCAGGTGTGCCTGGTCAGACACAAAGGGTGGAAGGTGAGAGTGATGGGGAAGGAGGATTTAATGCAAAGGGGGATACACATGATTGTATGGAATATTTGACCCAAAATTTTACCGCAAGGCCTGACATCAGTGACAACCCACTGGAAGATGCAGAACTCACGTTCTACACGGACGGTAGTTGTCATAGACAGTCAGACTCGGGAGACTTGTGTACTGGATACGCAGTCGTAGATGACCAAGACACCATAGAAGCGGAACCGCTAGGCCCACCTCACTCAGCCCAGGTTGCTGAACTGGTCGCCCTAACCAGAGCATGTGAATTGGCTAAGGGTAAGTCAGCCAATATCTACACCGATTCTAGATACGCCTTCGGGGTAGTCCATGATTTCGGAGCCCTATGGCGGCTCAGAAATTTCATGACGGCGGCTGGTACACCGATAGCGCATGCAGCTCACATAAAAAGGCTTCTAACAGCGATACAGGAACCCGACAGAGTGGCTGTTATCAAATGTAAAGCACATACATATAGCCAAGACCCAATATCCCTTGGTAACAGCCGAGCAGACGAAGCCGCAAAGCTTGCAGCTGCTACCCCCATACAGACAGACACCACACAACTGATGGTATTTAATACCATCAACACACAAAAGTTGTGTGAGATGCAGAATTTGTGTTCCACACAGGAAAGAGCAGTCTGGAAGGCAAAGGGATATGGCCAGGAGTCCTCAGGGCTCTGGACGGATGGACATGGTAAACCAGTGGCCCCCAGGGCATACCTTCCATGTCTGGCTGAAGCAGCTCACGGGCTGACTCATCTAGGCAAGGAGGGGATGTGCAAATTGGTAAGAGCATACTGGTGCGCCCCAGGATTCTCCTCTCATGCGAGTAAAAGAGCAATGTCATGCCTTACCTGTCTGAGAAAGAATATTGGAAAAGCAATACCTACAGAACCATCCCATATCCCACCTGCCGGCGGCCCTTTCCAGGTAATACAAATTGACTTCATTCAATTACCCCCATGTCGAAATTTGAAATATGTACTTGTTTGTATAGATGTTTTCTCGAATTGGGTCGAAGCTTTCCCAGCAGCTACAAATACCGCTATGTTTACAGCTAAGAAAATTGTGCAGGAATTTGTATGTAGATATGGTATCCCTAGAATCATTGAAAGTGATAGGGGTACCCATTTTACAGGTGATGTCTTTCAAGGAATGTGTAAGTTGATGGGAATTGATAGCAAGCTGCACACTCCGTACCGTCCACAGGCGAGCGCGAAGGTCGAAAGAGTGAACAGCACTATTAAAAATAAATTGAGTAAAGTAATGGCAGAGACAGGATTGACGTGGCCAGAAGCTTTACCCATTGTTTTGTATAGCATCAGAACCACTCCCAGGTCCCCTCTTAATCTGTCTCCTTTTGAAATCTTGTTTGGTCGACAACCGCATGTCATGATTAACCCTCAGGATGATTTGAAATGTAACAATGAAGTAACTGTAAAATACTTAATTAACATGAGTAAACAGTTGAGGAATCAAAATGATAATCTGAAGTTGGTGATTCCTGATTTACCAGATAGTAATTGTCATGACATTGAACCTGGGGATTATGTAATGATACGAAATTTTCTACGCTCAGGTTGTCTTATTGATAGATGGGAAGGTCCATACCAGGTCTTATTGACTAGCACCACAGCATTGAAGGTGGCTGAGAGAGAGACTTGGGTCCATTCATCCCACTGCAAAAAGGTTGCTGATCCAGAGAAGTCCCGTGATAAGGAACAGACGGTAGAGGTTGTATCACTGGAATGTCTGTTCCAGGAGGACTGAGGCGGCACCTGAGCCTTGAAGACCGAAAGCAGTTGTCGACTCCCTTCTCCCTTTTATTGTTTTTCTCCACTTCCCATCCCCTCTTCCTTGAAATTTCTTTTTTCCCCCTTCTCATTCTTCTCTATTTCCTCCTCAAAGATGGACTTGCCCCAAGAGACTGTGATCCAGATTTTGATGTTAACCATGATGTTGACCAGAGCAGTCTGTTCCGGCGAGAGTACCATAGAGGTCGAGAGAGGTTCTGGAATGGGTTCCGACTATGATGATGGAGGCGTAGTTTTCCAAGATCAACCAAACCAACAAGCAAAGGCGAGTATCAGAAAACGATCCGATAGAAGAAATTGTGATGGATTGTTAGCTGAAGAAAATTGTATCTGTAGGCTCTGTGATAATCTGGTTGAAGATGGATGCATAAAGAAATGCCAACCCAGTTTTAATATCCATATAGACCGGCATCCATTGAGTGACTATCACTCTTTAGTGGGTAATGTGTTAAACCAAACAGATTGTTGGGTATGCTCTCAAGTACCTCAGGGTCATAGCAAATCAGGGCTAGTACCATTTCCTTTAACGTTAGGGGAGGTACTTGAGCTAAATGGTGGGAGACCGGTGGACCGGAGGTTTAATATCTCCAGCCCTCCTAGTTTGAAGCTCCACCAATACCATGTGGATAGGTCCCTCTTATGTTTCAACATCTCCAATCCCAGAAAACCGGGAAATTGGGAAGTGTCATGGAGCAACCATACCATGACCTTTTCACACAGAGCAGATAGAATGCCTACAGATACAGAGCTGGTACGCCACATAGCCAGTAGAGGAAAATCTTTCCGGTATCGATATACCTTAGGAAATAGGATTACTAGAGTTGGAGAGGTATCACCAGGATACTGTGCACATATCGTACAAACTGATACGTGCATTAGGCAGATGGAAGAATTAGGGTCAGGAGATTTCACCTGGAAGGTTTGTAACATGGTCATGTCCTTCTCCGTCCCATATGTTCTCCCCGATGATGCATATTTCATATGCGGGAGAAAGGCGTACAAGTGGCTTGCCCCAAACTCTGAAGGATTGTGTTATATTGGAAAAGTATTGCCTGAAGTGATGACTGTTACACATGACAAAATGAAGGACATACACCGTGGTGCCCAAGCTCCTTATACTCACACTCATTACGAGCACCGAGTTAAAAGACAACTGTCAGAAAGGTTAGAGCATCCGGCCTCTGATCTTATCCATGAATCCACCGGGATTCAGGTCCTGGTCGCGTTAGATTTCACTCGCACCGCTCGGGGAGTGATGAATTATAGATACATTTCCGCACTCGCCAATTTGTTAGATAATATCACTGAAATGTATGATGACACGTTTAGATACACTGGAAGAGAACTTCAAGCTTATAAAACAGAACTAGTTCAGCATAGGATGGTTCTTAATTATCTTACAGCAGTAACAGGCGGATATTGTGTTACATTGGCAACACAGTACGGCATAAAGTGTTGCACTTATATCACGAATAGCACCGAGGATCCGGTAGAGGTCATAGAACAAAAGATGGACGATATTCTCCAATTGAAGTGGGAATTTCGTCGAAAACACAATCTCACCCTTGCTGCTGTAGGTAATGAGCTGACTGGTTGGGTGTCATGGTTGAACCCGCGAAATTGGTTCTCCGGTTTGGGGGACTGGGCTCAAGGAGTCATAATGGATGTTGGAAAGTTTCTACTATGTATCTTGGGTGTCGTTATATCGATTGGATTGATATTTAGATGCGGGCAGGCTTTAATGAGGTGCAAACAAAGTACAAAAGTGATGAGCTTGAGGAGTGAGGAAACCGTAATTAACCTGGATTTGATTTATGACCCAATGATAGAAACCAGAATGTGATGAAAATGCGATTATACGGTCCGTTTCTTTCACCTGTTTTTCTGCTTTTCTCCAAGATACAAAGACCCCCTTGGACGAGGAAGCTGACGAGACGAGATGTATACAGACAACGGATTGACCAAAGAAGAAGATTTGACAACTTTAAATATGGACACTTGATGAACTTTGCCATGGATCCCCAGTTTCCCTAGTATTTTTAAACTCACGCTAGCCCAACATTTTCTGTACATCTGATGGCATTGACAAAGCTTATTGCTCACACCCAAGGAGCAATACAGCGCAAAGAAGACGACTCTCAACAGATACCGAACACAACTTCGACGACAGATGTACATTTCCCTGACATAGAATATCATTGCATTTTCCATAAGTGTTCTTTATCTTCATCTCTACAACCCTCAGGTAATGACACACATAGACGATAGGGAATACAGGCACAGATATCAGCAACCACATACCTCCCCCATTCATGTATCATCAACTAAAATGTGCTCCCCATTTTGTTCAAAATCCGAAAAGAGCTCGGTAAAGTTTGACAGCCCATCCACAGACCTGTACCACAGGATAAGAAGGAATTCAAATGTATACTTCGCAATACCTCGAAGCTTGATTTACAACACGTACGGCACGATGATACATGACCCCCCAAACATGGATTCATACACACATGCTTCTGCTATCTCACTAGGTCATACCCTCCTCACACCTTCTCCTCTCTCCTCCCTTACCCAACCATGGAAATCAATTAACCCCTGACTTGCATTTTTCTCCTTAAATGTTTTGTGGCAGTTATTATTGACTGCCAAAGGGTGGACTGTCAAAGTCAGAAAAATGTCTCTATGCACGTTGCCATATTTGCACCGCACACTGGTCCGTGCTGCGCATGCGTACGCTCTCCCGTGAAGGCGCATACCCGCAATAGCGTGCACTCGCAGGCGCGGTATGCGTATTTACGGTAGAGTTTATGTAGTCGTAGCGTGCGACTCATTCGTTACATATTTTCACAATTAATGTAGTTTATAGATCATGGTCCCTTTGATAGTTTCTGAAAGTTTGGTTAATATAGAAGGTCCCTGAGCTAAGGAATCCCTCTTTGTATCGTACGAAGGGTCTAACAGGAATCATACAGCAGTGTTTGGTACCCATCGGAAGAGTATTTAATTAGCAATATTCCGGTGTTGGTTTGGAGCGTATTAATCGCTCGTGCGAATAGTTATGGACATAAGAAGTTTATGTCCATTTCTACTATTTACTCATACTCAGGTATGCGGCGGGAAACCTAGTTCCCCACCCACCTGAGCTGTTTGAAATCGTCACAGCCCACCTGTATGAATCAACCTATGACCTTTTGTTGTGATACAGGGTCGAATTCCTTCATCCAATAGACAATGGGATTGTAGGGACTATGAGATTGCATTGTGTGTGGGGCATAAATAGGCAGGCCGACCACATCCAGCTCTCACTCTTCAACGGTTCTCATTGCTGAAAATCGGGTGCTGGATGTCCAGGCGCATGCGATCGTTTACCCTTGTGCGTAAGTTTCTCTCCGTTATCATTGTCTTTCTGTGAGCCAATTTCTCTCATCTCTCTCCGTCTCTCTCTCTCTCTTTCCCTTCTCTTTCTCTCGTATCTCCCCTAGACTAGTATTGTATTGTATTAGATAGTATTGTATTTTGGTTAGGAAGTCTTTGTTATATTGTAGTGTATCATTTGTACTGTTATCCCCTTTTTACAAGTATACTAGATATAATACAGTTAATAGGCTTTGGACCCTAAACCAGTATCTGTGTATTTCCTATAGTGTTAAGTGTTCACTTGAGCGTCGGTGACGCTCAAGCAGCTTTGTAGTTAGTCAGGTTACACAAGGTTGCACTTACACCCTGTATTCACATTAAGGTATTCCGTGTATTTCATTGGTATAAGGTTTAGACATAAAGGTATAGCGTTGTGAGCGTCTGCGCCGCTGGTGATCTCCTCGTGGTCTCGAGCGTCCGCTACGCCATAGCGAATCATTACTCTAGTCATAGCCAATAACGTGTCCTGTGATCGCTGGGCCGTGAGCGAACGTGACGCTTGAGCGTCTCGCCTACGGCTGAGCGATCGTTACGCAACTAGCGTACCATTACGGTACTTCTTAAGTAAACAGCGTACAGTGTTCTTAGCTTCATAAAGGGTTGTTTATACGACAAGGGAATTTAGCATTGTCAGACATCTCCATTACAGACAATTGCTCCGCCTCCACACCATTTTCCTCCTCATACATGTCGACACAATCGTACCGACACACAGCACACACACAGGGAATGCTCTGATAGAGGACAGGACCCCACTAGCCCTTTGGGGAGACAGAGGGAGAGTATGCCAGCACACACCAGAGCGCTATATATATACAGGGATAACCTTATAGAAGTGTTTTTCCCCTTATAGCTGCTGTTTTATTTATACTGCGCCTAATTAGTGCCCCCCTCTCTTGTTTTACCCTTTTCTGTAGTGCAGGACTGCAGAGGAGAGTCAGGGAGACGTCCTTCCAGCGGAGCTGTGAGGGAAAATGGCGCCCGTGTGCTGAGGAGATAGGCTCCGCCCCCTTCTCGGCGGACTTTTCTCCCGCTTTTTGCTGTATTCTGGCAGGGGTTAAAATACATCCATATAGCCCTGGGGGTTATATGTGATGTATTTTCGCCAGCCAAGGTGTTTCTATTGCTGCTCAGGGCGCCCCCCCCCAGCGCCCTGCACCCTCAGTGACCGGAGTGTGAAGTGTGCCTGAGGAGCAATGGCGCACAGCTGCAGTGCTGTGCGCTACCTTGGTGAAGACTGATGTCTTCTGCCGCCGATTTTCCGGACCTCTTCTTGCTTCTGGCTCTGTAAGGGGGCCGGCGGCGCGGCTCTGGGACCGGACTCCGAGGCTGGGCCTGTGTTCGGTCCCTCTGGAGCTAATGGTGTCCAGTAGCCAAGAAGCCCAAGCTGGCTGCAAGCAGGCAGGTTCGCTTCTTCTCCCCTTAGTCCCTCGATGCAGTGAGCCTGTTGCCAGCAGGTCTCACTGAAAATAAAAAACCTAAAACTAAACTTTTACTAAGAAACTCAGGAGAGCCTCCTAGAATGCACCCTTCTCGGCCGGGCACAAAAATCTAACTGAGGCTTGGAGGAGGGTCATAGGGGGAGGAGCCAGTGCACACCAGGTAGTCCTAAAGCTTTACTTTTGTGCCCAGTCTCCTGCGGAGCCGCTATTCCCCATGGTCCTTACGGAGTTCCCAGCATCCACTAGGACGTCAGAGAAACTAATTTAGTAACCTTCTGACGTTTAAACTTATCAGGTTTCTTAGAGGTAGCTGGAGGCTCTTCGTCATCATCGATTTGAAGAATCAGCCTGATAGCCTCTAAGAGGACAGGAACATCCACTTGTGTCAGAGATTCCCCATCAGAAGCATCTGCATCAGTGTCTGAAGGGTCAGTGTAAGCGCCATCTTTATCGGATGATGTATCCGAAACATGTGTGGATTGTGAGGAAGTAATGGCCGTTTAGATGACCCCTTGGTCTTAGACGGGCGAGAGTAAGGATTTTGCTTAGCCAAAGACTGATTTAATTGCTGTAATTGAGAAGACAGAGTATCTGCCCATGGCGGATTTACTTCAGGGACAATATGTGGCTGTATTGGCACAGGAGGTCCCATAGGGGGCGCAAATCTAGTTACTAGCGTAGTCAGTAAATTAGAGAAAGCAGCCCAAGGTGGGTCTTGATTTGCCCCCATTGCTGAAGACTGACCAGGGGGTATAGAACCCCCAGTACCTGAACCCTCAGCTGAAATGTCTTCCTCCGAGTAATCCGTGGCGTCAGCACTGCATGGTGCAGGATCAGCCATAGATCGACCACCCTGTTTAGCAGACATTATATGTAAGCGTAATCTTAGGGCAGGCTTTTTCAACCAGTGTGCCGTGGCACACTAGTGTGCCACGGAGCCAGAGCAGCTTCTTGCACCTTCAGAGTAAACTGCTGGCCCGTACTCTTCTTAGAGGATCAGTTGTGCTCCAGGTGTGACCTATGCCTTGAAGACGCGACGGTGTGATATCATAGGTCACGGCCGCCGCGTCTCACCACCCAGCCAGCCCACCCGCCTGCATACACATCTTCCAGTTCCTGCCTCCATACACAGCTTTCCTTGCCCACCCACATCCACACCTGCACGACCGCCCGCTGCTCAGTACTCGCAGCACTCCACTATGAACAACCCCCGCCACTGAGGTACAGGGAGGAGAAAAGCTGACAGGAAGGGGCTAATATTTGTTATTTTTCTCCTTTGGGGAACAATAGGATTTATGTGGGCAGAAATGTGATTGATTTATGTGGGGAGCAATAGGATTTATGTAGGGAGCAACATGATTTATGTGGGGAGCAATGTGATTGTTTTTTCTATGTAGGCCAAAGTATGTGTGTGTTTTTTTTTACTGTGAGGGCCAATGTGTGTGTTTTTTTTTCTGTGGGGAACTGACGGTGTGCCTTGGGAATTTTAAAATATTGTTCGGTGTGCCGCGCGTAAAACAAAGTATGAAAATCACTGCCTTAGGGTGTAACAGTACAATGTAAGCAGACAAATTACCTGACAAAAAACCCCTGTATAGTGCGACTGCAAAGCAGAACACAAACAGAGGATTTAAGAGATATGTGGTGACTGGAAAACACAGAGAAAAATACCAAAGTAGTATATCCTGTGAAACACTATATTTATGAGGACCCTGACTCACTTAGCCCCCCTCAGGGTACAGTATATAGGGATAGCAATATGTGTGGGATACACGAAAAAGAGATCACACAGCAGCTATTGGCACACATTCAGTCACATAAACAATGCAGAAATTATTACCAACAATAAAACTGCACTGGCAATGCTAAGCACAAACTGTACCACTAAGTAAAGCTATATAGGTATATAGATGTAACAATGCACAGTAAAGAGTGGATGTATATCACAGGGTACTTGTACTAAATATCCCTGTAGTAATGCACTTGTTCTTAACTAACACTGTCTAAATGACATGTAGAATACTTAAGTGTCCTGTAAATGCACAGTGCTGATGATGCAGGCGGTTTTGCAGAGGAGACATTGCCCAGCAGTCCCAGAATCAGCTCAGCATGTGTGTAATGGTGCCCAAACGCTGACAGGGAGTGAGGGAGACAGAGAGATGCAGCTCCAGGGCGGGAACATTTGCAGTATATGGCGCCTGTGGCTGGGGGAGGGGCTACAGGTCAGAGCCTTATCCCCTTGCTGGACTTCACCACCGGGTACTGCGGATTGCGGTTTTCAGCAGGTACCGCCTGGGGGACCCTCTTACCTCCTCCCTGTAATGCGGCCACGCGAACCAGGAGAGCGGCGGCAGGTGTGTGTGTGCCTGAAGAGAAACCGGAGCCCTCTGCTGTAAGTACCCGGCAACCAGGAAGCGGGAGTATACAGCGCCGCTGGGGGAGGTGAGGGAGCCGCAGCACGATATTTCAAACTGACATATAGCACTTTTAAGTGCCTGTGCTGCGGCCCTTGAAGTCTTCTTTCTTCTAATAAAGCTCTTTTCAGGGCTGTCTAGCGCAGCCCTCCTTGTTAGCTGCCTGCACTTGCAGGCACCAACTTACAAACTGAGCTCCTGTGGACGGAGGCATAGGTTATAGAGGAGGCGGTGCTGTGCATCTCGGGAACAGTCAAAGCTTTTAGCCTGTTGGTGCCTCGGATCAAGATCCAACTCTACATCCCGATGTTATTCCCTGTGGAACCCCAGTGTACACCGCTGCAGAAAAACCATTAAATAATTTTGGATTTTACACTTGTCAGATACACAAATATTGTTATAAGACCTGTAATAACAATATAGTAAGTAAGCGCAGATGGGGTAGATCACCTTATTAAAGATAAATGAAAATCTTAACATACATACTTTTGAGGATTCAACTTTTCCATTGCTGCTCTCATGACATCACAAATGACATCAACTTTTTTAGCCGTGGCCTTCTGTGTGGATTGCGTAACAGAGTCCGTATAAATGGGGTACATAGTACTTGTTACATCTTCCTCTCTAAAAATGAAGGTAAGCCATTAGCAATAGGACTGAATGAGAAATTAGAAAGTTAACCAAGGCCTCTTAGAAACTAGTTTTAAAACATCCATTTATGATTTAGTGCAAGTCTTAAATGGCTTTCACCAAAGGAATTATTGATTTGTGTAGTAATAGCACCTCAGTGCACACTAAAAACACAGGGTACACATGAAAGGCAGAAAGTTTTATTTCTGGTGCGTTCTTATCAAGGAACTCAATTATCACAGGTATTAGCTGCAGTGAGCGCAATGGAGAAAAATAGCTTCTGCGTAGGTGCCCAAAGGATAGCCAAAATAGGTGCATTGATTAAATGCTAACCGACTGTGTGATCTTTATGAAAAACAAACCATGTCCTGGCAAGAAAAAGCAAAACCTATGTAACATAGAATATACTTACTTTAGTTCAGTCAGAAACAAGTTTACATAATTTACAGAGCAAATTTGCGTTATAAATAAGTCCACGTTGTCCAGAAATGACTGCAACAGAGTATTAGAGAAGTTGAGTGTCGTTTATTGTGCTTATAAAAGACTCATATTTATTCCAAATATAAAAAGGCTTACCTTTGGATTGTGGTCATAAATTAAATTCAGGTTGATTCGCAGCTTTCGCATACATTCAAAAGCTTCTTTAAAGCGCAGACTGTTAAAAATATATGTAAATATAGTTTTAGTACAGTATTATACATTTGTAAGCTATCCAAAGTCTCCCACCCTTTCCACAATTTACCCACAGAAAAACTCCTTGGCATTGGCAACTAGCACAACAAACCACTGCTAACATCAGTGAGAAGTGTAATGTAGTGCAGGGAGGGACAGGGTACTGCTTGGTACATAGGCCCAGAGACATGCAGCACATCAGTAAACTCTATAAAAATGATTGAAAATAAAAATGTACATGTATTACACTGAAGACTATCAAGTGAACAGATTAGTTTTTGTGTATAACCCTCATCCCCATGGACCACTGTTTTCCCCTTCAGTCTATAAAGAAATGCATCTTACAATAACTTATTACCAAAGGAAGGAACCATTTGACCTTTTTGTTGGGCCTCCGTTTAGTTTGTAGTTACAGCATAGCACGTAACAATTTGTATCACATAACTCACGTTGTAACTGTTCCATAAAGGAACACATTGCAATCCGATCAACAAGTGGTGAAGCAGAAGCTGCAGAATACTTGTCTATTATGTATGTGTAGAAGTTTATATAACTTACCTATCCAGCCACTTGCGTATTTGTGCAAGGACAAGAGCTCTGTGGTGAATAGTTTCTAAGTTGCCCCGTGGCATCTGTTAAAACATGTTCATAATTGTATTAGAGCATAAGAAATATATGCTGTAACAAGACAAAGATTTCACTTTCTACCCAATATCAAATACAATACAGTTTACTGTATACTGTTTAAGAGTTTTCATTGGTAAAGCTATGTTTGCAAACTTAATTGCTGGGCCGTTACATAATGTTCATACCCACCACTTACATTCTCGCCACCCAACTCTTTCTAAAGAGATTCAGTGGTGATGTTACTAAAGTCATTTGAATGCAAATTATGCAGGTGGCGACTCATGGCTGCCTGGGGACATTACAAATATCACGGTTTGGCTAGAAGAACGATACAGCCACAAGGAGCACAGCCTACGGGACAATAGGCAATTCTAATACATAAAGTAATATATGCATTTCCTGCTACTAGGCAGCAATTATACATATTTAATGACAAGTACACTTTTAAGTACCTGAAACATAAATAAAATGTGAAAACACATATGCTCTATTACTGGACTGTTTAAATTCAACATGCTGTAAACACGGGTATACTAGAAAACGTAGGGCCTAATTCAGACCTGATCGCAGCAGCAAATTTGTTAGCGAATGGACAAAACCATGTGCACTGCAGGGGAGGCAGATATAACATGTGCAGAGAGAGTTAGATTTGGGTGGGGTGTGTTCAAACGGAATCTAAATTGCAGTGTAAAAATAAGATTTTACTTACCGGTATATCTATTTCTCGTAGTCCGTAGAGGATGTTGGGGACTCCGTAAGGACCATGGGGAATAGACGGGCTCCGCAGGAGATAGGGCACTTTAAGAAAGACTTTGGATTCTGGGTGTGCACTGGCTCCTCCCTCTATGCCCCTCCTCCAGACCTCAGTTAGGGAAACTGTGCCCAGAGGAGACGGACAGTACGAGGAAAGGATTTTAGTTAATCCAAGGGCAAGATTCATACCAGCCACACCAATCATACCGTATAACCTGTGATAAACTACCCAGTTAACAGCATGAACAACAACATAGTCACGGTTCAAAACGATGAAACTATAACATAACCCTTATGTAAGCAATAACTATATACAAGTCTTGCAGAAGAAGTCCGCACTTGGGACGGGTGCCCAGCATCCTCTACGGACTACGAGAAATAGATTTACCGGTAAGTAAAATCTTATTTTCTCTAACGTCCTAGAGGATGCTGGGGACTCTGTAAGGACCATGGGGATTATACCAAAGCTCCCAAACGGGCGGGAGAGTGCGGATGACTCTGCAGCACCGATTGAGCAAACAGGAGGTCCTCCTCAGCCAGGGTATGAAACTTATAGAACTTTGCAAAGGTGTTTGACCCCGACCAAGTAGCAGCTCGGCATAGTTGTAGTGCCGAGACCCCTCGGGCAGCCGCCCAAGAAGAGCCCACCTTCCTAGTGGAATGGGCCCTAACCGATTTAGGCAATGGCAATCCTGCCGTAGAATGCGCCTGCTGAATCGTGTTACAGATCCAGCGAGCAATAGTCTGCTTTGAAGCAGGAGCGCCAACTTTGTTGGCTGCATACCGAACAAACAGAGCTTCAGTCTTCCTAATCCTAGCTGTTCTGGTCACATAAATCTTCAAAGCCCTGACCACATCCAGGGACTCGGAATCCTCCAAGTCCCGTGTAGCCACAGGCACGACAATAGGCTGGTTCATATGAAAAGATGAGACCACTTTTGGCCGAAACTGAGGCCGCGTCCTCAACTCTGCTCTATCCACGTGAAAAACCAGGTAGGGGCTTTTATGTGATAAAGCTGCCAATTCCGTAACACGCCTTGCCGAAGCCAAGGCTAACAACATGACCACTTTCCAAGTGAGATATTTCAACTCCACTGTTTGGAGTGGTTCAAACCAAGGTGACCTGAGGAAACTTAATACCACATTAAGATCCCACGGCGCCACCGGAGGTACAAAAGGAGGCTAAATATGCAGCACCCCCTTCACGAATATCTGTACTTCAGGAAGAGAAGCCAATTCTTTTTGAAAGAAAATGGACAAGGCCGAAATTTGGACCTTTATGGACCCTAATTTTTGGCCCAATTTCACTCCTGTTTGCAGGAAGTGAAGCAGACGACCCAAATGGAACTCCTCCGTAGGAGCAGCCCTGGCCTCACACCAAGAAACATATTTTCGCCAAATACGGTGATAATGTTTCAATGTCACGTCCTTCCTAGCCTTTATTAGCGTAGGGATGACCTCCTCCGGAATACCTTTTTCCGCTAGGATCCGGCGTTCAACCGCCATGCCGTCAAACGCAGCCGCGGTAAGTCTTGGAACAGACAGGGCCCTTGTTGCAACAAGTCCTGTCTTAGAGGAAGAGGCCACGGATCTTCTGTGAGCAACTCTTGAAGATCCGGATACCAAGTCCTTCGTGGCCAATCTAGAACAATGAGGATTGTTCTGACTCTGCTTAGTCTTATTATTCTCAACACCTTGGGTATGAGATGTAGAGGAGGGAACACATAGACCGACCTGAACACCCAAGGTGTCACTAGAGCTTCCACCGCTACCGCCTGAGGGTCTCTTGACCTGGCGCAATACCGCTTTAGCATTTTGTTGAGACGGGACGCCATCATGTCTATCTGAGGCAGTCCTCACCGACCCACGATCTGTGCGAAGACTTCTGGATGAAGTCCCCACTCTCCCGGATGCAGGTCGTGTCTGCTGAGGAAGTCCGCTTCCCAGTTGTCCACCCCCGGGATGAATACTGCTGCTAGGGCGCTTACATGGCCTTCCGCCCAGCGAAGAATCCTGGTCGTTTCTGCCATAGCCACTCTGCTCCTTGTGCCGCCTTGGCGGTTTACATGAGCCACTGCTGTGACATTGTCCGACTGAATCAGAACCGGTTTGTTCTGAAGCAATGCCTCCGCTTGGCGTAGGGCGTTGTATATGGCCCTCAACTCAAGGACGTTGATGTGGAGACAAGTCTCTAGATTTGACCAGAGACCTTGGAAATTTCTTCCCAGTGTGACTGCTCCCCAACCTCGGAGGCTTGTGTCCGTGGTCACCAGGATCCAGTCCTGAATGCCGAACCTGCGGCCTTCTAGGAGGTGAGCACTGTGCAGCCACCACAGGAGAGATACTCTGGCTCTGGAAGACAGGGTGATCCTTTGATGCATTTGTAAATGGGACCCGGACCATTTGTCCAGTAGATCCCATTGAAAGGTCCTCGCATGGAATCTTCCGAAGGGGATGGCCTCGTACGATGCCACTATCTTCCCCAGGACACGCATGCAGTGATGCACTGAAACCTTTTTGAGCTTTAATAGGTTCCTGACCAGGACTATGAGCTCCTGAGCCTTTTCCATCGGAAGAAAAACCTTTTTCTGGTCTGTGTCTAGAATCAGGCCCAGAAAGGTCAGACGCGTTGTAGGAACTAGCTGGGACTTCGGTATATTGAGAATCCAGCCGTGCCTTTGCAACATTCTCACCGACAGAGACACGCTGTCCAGCAACTTCTCCCGAGATCTCGCCTTTATGAGGAGATCGTCCAAGTATGGGATAATTGTGACCCCCTGCTTGCGCAGGAGCACCATCATTTCCGCCATTACCTTGGTGAAAATTCTCGGGGCTGTGGAAAGCCCAAACGGCAACGTCTGAAATTGGTAATGACAGTCCAGTACTGCAAATCTCAGGAACGCCTGGTGAGGAGGGAAAATCGGAACATGAAGGTATGCATCCTTTATGTCCAGGGACACCATCCAATCCCCCCCCCCCCCTCCAAGCTGGCGATGACCGCTCTGAGCGATTCCATCTTGAACTTTAACTTTTTCAAGTACAAGTTCAGGGATTTTAGATTCAAAATGGGCCTGACCGAACCGTCCGTTTTCGGGACCACAAACAGGGTTGAGTAATACCCCTTTCCTTGCTGGAGAAGAGGAACTTTGACTATCACCTGTTGAAGATACAATTTTTGAATTGCAGACAACACTAACTCCCTCTCTGACGGGGAAGCTGGCAGAGCCGATTGGAAAAACCGGCGAGGAGGCACGTCTTCAAATTCCAGCCTGTATCCCTGAGAAACAATCTCTATAGCCCAGGGATCCACCTGTGAGTGAACCCAGACCTGGCTGAAAAAGCGAAGACGCGCCCCCACTTGAGCTGACTCCCCCCGGGAAGCCCCAGCGTCATGCGGTGGACTTTGCAGATGTAGGGGAGGACTTCTGCTCCTGGGAACTAGCTGCATGCAGCTTTTTTCCCTTGCATTTTCCTCTGGCAAGGAAGGACGATCCCCGTACCTTCTTGCTTTTATTGGAACGAAAGGACTGCATTTGATAATGAGGTGCCTTTTTAGTATGCTGCGGGGGGACATAAGGTAAGAAATTCGATTTACCGGCCGTAGCAGTAGAGACAAGGTCCGAGAGGCCTTTCTACAAACAACTCCTCCCCCTTGTAAGGCAACGAGTCCATATGCCGCTTTGAGTCGGCATCCCCCGTCCACTGTCGGGTCCACAAGAGTCGCCTAGCAGAAATAGACATAGCATTTATTCTGGAGCTTAGTAAACAAATGTCTCTTTGAGCATCCCTCATATATAAAGCAGCATCTTTGATATGCTCTAGGGTCATTAGAATGGTATCCTTATCTAGGGTGTCAAGTTCCGTAGATAAGGAATCTGTCCATGCTGCGACAGCACTACGTACCCAGGCCGATGCCATAGCCGGTCTAACGATAGTACCGGAATGTGTGTAAATGTGCTTCATGGTAACCTCCTGCTTACGATCAGCAGGATCCTTGAGGGAAGCTGTATCCTGAGAAGGCAGTGCCACCTTCTTGGATAAGCGTGTCAGCGCCTTGTCTACCTTAGGCGAAGAGTCCCATCGTATCCTGTCCTTTTGTGGAAAGGGATACGCCATAAGAATCCTTTTGGGAACTTGTAGTCTCCTATCTGGAGATTCCCAAGACTTTTCGCACAAGTCGCTTAGCTCAAATGAGGACAGAAAAGTCACCTCAGGCTTTTTCCCTTTATACATGTGTACCCTCGTGTCAGGGACAGGGGGTTCCTCAGTGATATGCAAAACCTCTTTAATGGCAATAATCATGTAACGAATGCCTTTTGCCACCTTTGGTTGCAATTTTGCATCCTCATATTTGACACTAGAGTCAGTATCTGTGTCGGTATCTGTGTCAGTGATTTGGGATATGGTGCGTTTTTGAGACCCCGAAGGTCCTGGTGCCACAGGGACCGGCATGGTCTGACCACCTGACTGATCCCTAGCTTCAGCCTTGTCTAACCGTTTATGCAGTAAATTTACATTTGCATTCAAGACATTCCACATATCCACCCAGTCCGGTGTCGGCATTGCCGACGGCGACCTGACAATCATGCACTCCCCCTCCTCCTTAGGTGAGCCTTCCTCGTCAAACATGTCGACACACACGTACCGACACACTTCACACACACAGGGAATCTCTTTTCTGAAGACAGGTTCCCCCTGAGGCCCCTTGGAGAGACAGAGAGAGAGTATGCCAGCACACACCCCAGCGCTAAATGACCCAGGAGAAACACACAGAATGTTTACCCAGTAGCGCTGCTTAATGTGTAAACGCCAATAATGTGCCCCCCCTCTACTTTAAAACCCCATTACACTATATGCCAAGCAGGGGAGAGTCCGGGGAGCTGCCTCTCAGCGGTGCTGTGGAGAGAAAATGGCGCTGGTGAGTGCTGAGGGAGAAGCCCCGCCCCCTCGGCGGCAGGCTTCTGTCCCGCTCAAACTTACAAAAAAATGGCGGGGGCTCTTTTATATACATGTACAGTGCCCACCTGTACATGCATAAAGACTTTTGCCATAGGAGAGGTGTTTATTGCTGCCCAGGGCGCCCCCCCCTGCGCCCTGCACCCATACAGTGACCGGAGTGTGTGAGGTGTATGGGAGCAATGACGCACAGCTGCAAGTGCTGTGCGTTACCTCTGTGAAGCACCAAAGGCGTCTGCCGCCTTAGACGTCTTCTGGCTTCGTTTCTTCTGGCTCTGTGAGGAGAACGGCGGCGCGGCTCTGGGGGTGAACGCGCAGGACGAACCTGTGTTCACTCCCTCTGGAGCTAATGGTGTCCAGTAGCCGAGGAAGCAGAGCCTATCATTTAAGTAGGTCTGCTCCTCTCTCCTCAGTCCCTCGATGCAGGGAGCCTGTTGCCAGCAGTGCTCCCTGAAAAAGAGAAAAAAATCCAAACAAAAATGCTTTCTAAGCAGGAAACTCAGGAGAGCTCCCTGCAGTGCACCCATTCTCCTCTGGGCACAGTCTAAAACTGAGGTCTGGAGGAGGGGCATAGAGGGAGGAGCCAGTGCACACCCAGAATCCAAAGTCTTTCTTAAAGTGCCCTATCTCCTGCAGAGCCCGTCTATTCCCCATGGTCCTTACGGAGTCCCCAGCATCCTCTAGGACAGGGGTGGGCAATTATTTCAGCTGAGGGGCCACTTGACATTTCCTGTCAGTATCCGAGGGCCACATACAAAATAGCAGCTCGCCCCACTTGCCAAAAATATAGGGACGTGGCTTCATGTGGAAGGGGTGTGGGCAAAAAATAATACAGATTCCTATTAGGCTGCACAATAGTCTCCATTATTCAAATTGCGCCACACAGCGCCACTTACACACATTACACCAGGTAGAGCCCCTTTTACACACATTACGGCAGGTAGAGAGCCTTTTTACACATTAACATTTTATTTAGGATAATTATTGTGCAGTGACACAGTGACAGAACACGGTGGGGGTGACACGGTGACAGAACACGTGGGGGTGACAGAACACGGGGGGTGTGACACAGTGACAGAACATGGGAGGTGTGACACAGTGACAGAACACGGGGAGGGGGGGTGACAGTGACAGAACACGGGTGTGTGACACGGTGGGGGTGACACGGTGACAGAACACGGGGAGGGGGGGGGGTGACAGTGACAGAACACGGGTGTGTGACACAGTGACAGAAAACGGTGGGGGTGACACAGTGACAGAACACGGGGAGGGGGGGTGACAGTGACAGAACACGGATGTGTGACACAGTGACAGAACACGGGGGGTGTGACACAGTGAAAGAACACGGGGAGGGGGGGGTGACAGTGACAGAACATGGTGGGGGTGACACGGTGACAGAACACGGGGGGGGGGGGGGGTGACAGTGACAGAACACGGGGAGGGGGGTAACAGTGACAGAACACGGGGGGTGTGACACAGTGACAGAACACGGTGGGGGTGACAGTGACAGAACACGGATGTGTGACACGGTGACAGAACACGGGGGGGGGGTGACACAGTGACAGAACACGGTGGGGGTGACAGAACACAGTGGGGGTGACAGTGACAGAACACGGGGGGGGTGACATGGTGACAGAACATGGTGGGGTTGACAGCGACAGAACACGGGGGAAAATAAAGCAGCCAGTATTTACTCTGCACCGAAACAATATACCCCACCCAAATCTAACTCTCTCTGCACATATTATATCTGCCCTCCCCCCCCTGCAGTGCACATGGTTTTGCCTATTAGCTAACAAATTTGCTGCGGCGATCAGGTCTGAATTAAGCCCATAGTGCTGACAGATGAGCATAACTACAAATCACTAGACACAGCTAAACACAGATCCCCTTCAGCCCAGTCCAGAGCCATATTACACTGTTAAAGTCTGCACTATACATACACTGCAACACACTAATAGTATATTTAATAGTCTAAAGTAGTTGACTAAATTCTTCACATTCCTTGAATCCTCAGTAGTTGCCACATGACATCCTGTCGGAATATATCAATTTGAAGGAGAGGTGGCCTTAAGAACACAGTTTGATGACATTGGTGGCATGGCCAGGCAGTCAGAACATAATCTCCCATATATTTGGCCAGATCTGTGACTTTGTGACTCATTTGCTAACGCTGGGCGGAGTCACAACGCTGGGTGGAGTCACAGATCTTGCATGTATCCCCCCCCCATCCTGCTGTGCTCGCTGTGTGTGTCGGGCCCGCCCTCCCTCCTGCCTCCGTCCTCGATGCTGCCGGAGATGCTTGGTGTATCCCGCCGCCGTGTGTGCAAGCCGCAGCCGCTGTACCTGGTAGTGCTCTCCCCGCCTCCCTCCTCCACACGTGTCCCGGCGGCGGTGCAGGAGAGGCAGGCGAGGGATCCCTGTTTGCCCCCGTGATCACATTATCCGCCGGCCACGCATCTGGCTCCTCCTCCCCACCCCGGACCTGCAGCTGCACCACCAGCGTCCCACGAGCCCCGACACATGGGCATGCTGGACCAGAGCGTGGACTCCGCCACATCCGCCAGGCGATAAATCCACCGCTGGACTGCGCCCTGTGGCCAAAGGGGGGACAGAGTCCGGGGAGAGAGGAGGCCACCCACACCTGACACCTTCCCTGTGTCTGTGCATCAGTGATAAGCTCCCACCACACACATTGAGTATGTGATATTATATCAGGGGTGAGTATAGTCATATATAAGCAGGGATAAGCCCCCATCACACACATTGTGTATGTGATATTATATAGGAGGAGGGGTCTGTATAGTCATATATAATCTGCATTTCCCTATGCTTTCCCTACCCACCTGTACTTCTACAACACCTCTATAACACCCTGCGTGTCCCTAGCCTACTCCACCTGCCTTTCTGTATGTCGTTTTGAACGCCCTGCATTCAAGTATGCCCTTCTTACCTGCTGTTTTAACTACCGTATGCCGTCTGCCTATGCTCTCCCTACCTACCTGCCTGCTTTTTTGGATGATCTCACTGCTTATTTCTAAATTATGTACACAACATATTATTAACACACTAGGTCATTCATCCTGCCCTGCCTCCGCTCTTCACGCTGTCTCAAGAGCCTACGCCCCTTAACCATCGCACACCCATTCCCCGTACAATATGTAACCACTACCAACATTAGCCTTGAATGTAATAATCCATATAGTACAAATATTGCCCGGCCAAAGGACGTGCAGGGGTAAGGGGGTGTAGCCCCTTACGACGGTGTGAAGAGCACCCGCAGGGCGCAATGAATTGCCTAGTTACTAAATAGTTGCATAACGAACCTACAGTGCATCCGGAAAGTATTCACAGCGCTTCACTTATTCCACATTTTGTTATGTTACAGCCTTTTTCCAAAATTGAATAAATTAATTTCTCCCTCTAAATTCTACATACAATACCCCATAATGACAACGTGAAAAAAATGTATTTTTTGAGATTTTTGCTAATTTATTAAAAATAAAAAAAAACTAAGAAATCACGTGTACATAAGTATTCACAGTCTTTGCCATGAAGCTCAAAATTGAGATCAGGTGCATCCTGTTTCCACCGATCATCCTTAAGATGTTCCTACAGCTTAATTGGAGTACACCTGTGGTAAATTCAGCTAATTGGACATGATTTGGAAAGGCACACACCTGTCTATATAAGGTCCCACACTTGACAGTGCATGTCTGAGCACGAACCAAGCATGAAGTCAAAGGAATTGTCTGTAGACCTCCGAGTAAGGATTGTCTCGAGGCACAAATCTGGGGAAGGGTACAGATAAATATCTGCGGCTTGGAAGGTCATAATGAGCACAGTGGACTCCATCATCCTTAAATGGAAGAAGTTCAAAACCATCAGGACTCTTCCTAGAGCTGGCCGGCCGTCTAAACTGAGCTATCGAGTGAGAAGAGCCCTAGTCAGGGAGGTGACAAAGAACCCGATGGTCACTCTGTCAGAGCTACAGCATTCCTTTGTGTAGAGAGGAGAACCTTCCAGAAGGACAACCATCTCTGCACCAATCCACCAATCAGGCCTGTATGGTAGAGTGGCCAGACAGATGCCACTCCTTAGTAAAAAGCACATGGCAGCCCGCCTGGAGTTTGCCAAAATGCACCCGACTCTCAGACCATGAAAAACGAAATTTTCTGGTCTGCTGAGACAAAGATTGAACTCTTTGGCGTCAATGCCAGACGTCATGTTTGGAGGAAACCATGAACCATCCCTACAGTGAAGCATGGTGGTGGGGATGATTTTCAGCGGCAGGAACTGGGAGACTAGTCAGGATAGAGGTAAAGATGAATGCAGCAATGTACAGAGACATCCTGGATGAAAACCTGCTCCAGAGCGCTCTTGACCTCAGACTGGGGCGACAGTTCATCTTTCAGCAGGACAACGACCCTAAGCACACAGCCAATATATCAGAGGAGTGGCTTCAGGACAACTCTGGAAATGTCCTTGAGTGGCCCAGCCAGGGCCCAGACATAAATCCGATTGAACATCTCTGGAGAGATCTGAAAATGGCTGTGCACCCACGCTTCCCATCCAACCTGATGGAGCTTGAGAGGTGCTGCAAAGAGGAATGGGCCAAACTGCCCAAAGATAGGTGTGCCCAGCTTGTGGCATCATATTCAAAAATACTTGAGGCTGTAATTGCTGCCAAAGGTGCATCAACAATTATTGAGCAAAGGCTGTGAATACTTATGTACATGTGATTTCTTATTTTTTGTTATTTTTAATAAATTAGCAAAAAATGTAAAAAAAAAAATTCATGTTGTCATTATGGGGTATTGTGTGTAAAAATTTGAGGGGAAAAAATTAATTTATTCCATTATGGAATAAGCCTGTAACATAACAAAATGTGGAAAAAGTGAAGCGCTGTGAAAACTTTCCGGATGCACTGTAAATTTTTCCACAAAGAAGAACATAAAACAATGCCTAGCATATACGTTCCTCTGTGCCTAACCACAGAACATTGGTAACCTAACTACTACAGTGGTCTAGTTAACCATTGTAAGAAGTGCAAAATCAATATGTATAAAACTCCATGTGTCTTACTTCCCAGCAATTTGGGCTGACATTATTCAAATTACTATTATATTGAAGTGTTCAGCACTAATAAAGATAAACGTGTTGTCTTAAGCCCAAGTAAAGTTGGGCACACACTACACAATAATCTGGCAGATCATCTGCCAGATCTGGCTGGTTGGAATGAAAATCTGGTAATAAATAAGAGCAAATGACAACTGACCATTTGCTCCCAAACCCAGGAAACCGTTAAATACTGCTCATACAAATTGGATAGATCACAGATTTAACAAGTAGAAAAAAATAGAACTGCGCATATCATCCAAATAGGGACATTTATTAAATATCAATGTATAAAAGAAATAAAATTTGTATAATATCCGTCCGGATTAGAATATATTATTGCATAAAACAATTAAGATGCTAGCTAATATCCTCAATACCGCCTAAAAACCTAAAAATAAGATTTTACTCAACGGTAAATCTATTTCTCGTAGTCCGTAGTGGATGCTGGGAACTCCGTAAGGACCATGGAGAATAGCGGCTCCGCAGGAGACTGGGCACAACTAAAGAAAGCTTTAGGACTACCTGGTGTGCACTGGCTCCTCCCTCTATGACCCTCCTCCAGACCTCAGTTAGGATACTGTGCCCGGAAGAGCTGACACAATAAGGAAAGGATTTGGAATCCCGGGTAAGACTCATACCAGCCACACCAATCACACCGTATAACTCGTGATAGTATACCCAGTTAACAGTATGAAATATAACTGAGCCTCTCAACAGATGGCTCAACAATAACCCTTTAGTTAAACAATAACTATATACAAGTATTGCAGACAATCCGCACTTGGGACGGGCGCCCAGCATCCACTACGGACTACGAGAAATAGATTTACCGGTGAGTAAAATCTTATTTTCTCTAACGTCCTAAGTGGATGCTGGGAACTCCGTAAGGACCATGGGGATTATACCAAAGCTCCCAAACGGGCGGGAGAGTGCGGATGACTCTGCAGCACCGAATGAGCGAACTCTAGGTCCTCCTCAGCCAGGGTATCAAACTTGTAGAATTTAGCAAATGTGCTTGACCCCGACCAAGTAGCTGCTCGGCAAAGTTGTAAAGCCGAGACCCCTCAGGCAGCCGCCCAAGAAGAGCCCACCTTCCTCGTAGAATGGGCTTTTACAGATTTAGGATGCGGCAGTCCAGCCGCAGAATGTGCAAGTTGAATCGTGCTACAGATCCAGCTAGCAATAGTCTGCTTTGAAGCAGGCGCACCCAACTTGTTGGGTGCATGCAGGATAAATAGCGAGTCAGTCTTTCTGACTCCAGCTGTCCTGGAAACATAGATTTTTAGGGCCCGGACTACGTCCAGCAACTTGGAATCCTCCAAGTCACGAGTAGCCGCAGGCACCACAATAGGCTGGTTCAAATGAAAAGCTGAAACCACCTTTGGGAGAAATTGGGAACGAGTCCTCAATTCCGCCCTATCCTTATGAAAAATCAGATAAGGGCATTTGCATGACAAAGCCGCCAATTCTGATACACGCCTGGCCGACGCCAAGGCCAACAGCATGACCACTGTCCACGTGAGGTATTTTAGCTCCACGGATTTAAGTGGTTCAAACCAATGCGACTTCAGGAAATCCAACACCACGTTGAGATCCCACGGTGCCACTGGAGGCACAAACGGGAACTGAAAATGCAGCCCTCCCTTAACAAAAGTCTGAACTTCAGGCAATGAAGCCAGTTCTTTTTGGAAGAAAATGGACAGCCGAAAACTGGACCTTACTGGAACCCATTTTAGGCCCATAGTCACTCCTGACTGTAGGAAGTGCAGAAATCGACCCAGTTGAAATTCCTCCGTTGGGGTCTTCCTGGCCTCACACTAAGCAACATATTTTCGCCATATGCGGTGATAATATTTTGCGGTCACATCTTTCCTAGCCTTAATCAGCGTAGGAATGACTTTATCTGGAATGCCCTTTTCCTTTAGGCTCCGGTGTTCAACCGCCATGCCGTCAAACGCAGCGGCGGTAAGTCTTGGAACAGACAGGGCCCCTGCTGCAGCAGGTCCTGTGTGAGCGGCAGAGGCCATGGGTCCTCTGAGATCATTTCTTGAAGTTCTGGGTACCAAGATCTTCTTGGCCAATCCGGAACCACGAGTATAGTTCTTACTCCTCTCCTCCTTATTATTCTCAGTACCTTGGGTATGAGAGGCAGAGGAAGGAACACATACACCGACTGGTACACCCACGGTGTTACCAGAGCGTCCACAGCTATCGCCTGAGGGTCCCTTGACCTGGCGCAATAACATCCTAGCTTTTTGTTGAGGCGGGACGCCATCATGTCCACCTGTGGCCCTTTCTAATGGTGTACAATCATTTAGAAGACTTCTGGATGGAGGTCGTGTCTGCTGAGAAAGTCTGCTTCCCAGTTGTCCACTCCGGGAATGAACACTGCTGACAGTGCTAACACATGATTTTCCGCCCATCGGAGAATCCTTGTGGCTTCTGCGATTGCCATCCTGCTTCTTGTGCCGCCCTGTCGGTTTACATGGGCGACCGCCGTGATGTTGTCTGACTAGATCAGCACCGGCTGGTTTTGAAGCAGGGGCCTTGCCTGACTTAGGGCATTGCAAATGGCCCTTAGTTCCAGAATATTTATGTGTAGGGAAGTCTCCTGACTTGACCATTGTCCTTGGAAGTTTCTTCCCTGTGTGACTGCCCCCCAACCTCGAAGGCTGGCATCCGTGGTCACCAGGACCCAGTCCTGTATGCCGAATCTGCGGCCCTCTGGAAGATGAGCACTCTGCAGCCATCACAACAGCGACACCCTGGCCCTTGGAGACAGGGTTATCAGCCGATGCATCTGAAGATGCGATCCGGACCACTTGTCCAACAGATCCCACTGAAAGATCCTTGCATGGAACCCTCCGAATGGAATTGCTTCGTAAGAAGCCACCATCTTTCCCAGGACTCGCGTGCAATGGTGCACCGACACCTGTTTTGGTTTTAGGAGGTCTCTGACTAGAGATGACAACTCCTTGGCCTTCTCCTCCGGGAGAAACACTTTTTTCTGTTCTGTGTCGAGAACCATCCCCAGGAACAGTAGACGCGTTGTAGGAACCAGCTGCGACTTCGGAATGTTCAGGATCCAGCCGCGCTGTTATAGCACTGCCCCAGCTAGTGCTACTCTGATCAACAACTGTTCCCTGGACCTCGCCTTTATAAGGAGATCGTCCAAGTACGGGATAATTATAACTCCCTTCCTTCGAAGGAGTATCATCATCTCTGCCATTACCTTGGTAAATACCCTCGGTGCCGTGGACAGACCAAACGGCAAAGTCTGGAATTGGTAATGACAGTCCTGTACCACAAATCTGAGGTACTCCTGGTGAGGGGGGTAAAATGGGGACATGCAGGTAAGCATCCTTGATGTCCAGTGATACCATGTAATCCCCTTCGTCCAGGCTTGCAATAACCGCCCTGAGCGATTCCATTTTGAACTTGAACCTTCGTATATAAGTGTTCAAGGATCTCAAATTTAAAATGGGTCTCACCGAACCTTCCGGTTTCGGTACCACAAACATTGTGGAATAGTAACCCCGTCCCTGTTGAAGAAGGGGTACCTTGACTATCACCTGCTGCGAATACAGCTTGTGAATTGCCTCCAGCACTGCCTCCCTGTCTGAGGGAGCTGTCGGCAAGGCAGATTTGAGGAAACGGCGAGGGGGAGACGTCTCAAATTCCAGCTTGTACCCCTGAGATCCTACCTGTAGAATCCAGGGATCCACCCGTGAGCGAGCCCACTGGTCGCTGAAATTCTTGAGACGGGCCCCCACCGTACCTGGCTCCGCCTGTGGAGCCCCAGCGTCATGCGGTGGACTTAGAGGAAGCGGGGGAGGACTTTTGTTCTTGGGAACTGGCTGTATCTGCAGCTTTTTCCCTCTACCTCTGCCTCTGGGCAGAAAGGACGCGCCTTTAACCCGCTTGTCTTTCTGGGGCCGAAAGGACTGTACCTGATAATACGGTGCTTTCTTTGGCTGTGAGGGAACATGGGGCAAAATGTTGATTTCCCAGCTGTAGCTGTGGAAACGAGGTCAGAGAGACCATCCCCAAACAACTCCTCACCCTTGTAAGGCAAAACTTCCATGTGCCTTTTAGAATCAGCATCACCTGTCCACTGCCGAGTTCCTGGCAGAAATGGACATTGCGTTTATTTTAGATGCCAGTCGGCAATTATCCCTCTGTGCATCTCTCATGTATAAGACTGCGTCTTTAATATGCTCTATGGTTAGCAATATAGTGTCCCTGTCTAAGGTACAGAGAATCTGACCACGCAGCTGCAGCACTGCACATTCATGCTGAAGCAATAGCTGGTCTCAGTATAATGCCTGAGTGTGTATATACAGACTTCAGGATAGCCTCCTGCATTCTATCTGCAGGCTCCTTTAGGGCGGCCGTGTCCTGAGACGGTAGTGCCACCTTCTTTGACAGACGTGTGAGCGCTTTATCCACCCTAGGGGATGTCTCCCAACGTGACCTATCCTCTGGCGGGAAAGGGTACGCCATTAGTAACCTTTTAGAAATTACCAGTTTCTTATCAGGGGAAACTCACGCTTCTTCACACATTTAGTTCATCAGATGGGGGAAAAACCACTGGAAGCTTTTTTCTCCCCAAACATAATACCCTTTTTTGTGGTACCTGGGGTAATATCAGAAATGTGCAACACATTTTTCATTGCCGTAATCATGTAACGGGTGGCTCTATTGGAATGTACAGTAGTCTCATAGTCGTCGACACTGGAGCCAGTATCCGTATCTGTGTCTGCCATCTGAGGTAGTGGGCGTTTTAGGGCCCCTGATGGCTTTTGAGACGCCTGGGCAGGCACGGGCTGAGAAGCCGGCTGTCCCACATCTGCTATGTCGTCAAACCCTTTATGTAAGGAGTTGACACTGTCACGTAATTCCTTCCACATGTCCATCCACTCAGGTGTCGACCCCGCAGGGGGTGACATCACATTTATCGGCATCTGCTCCGCCTCCACATAAGCCTCCTCATCAAACATGAAAACACAGCCGTACCGACACACCGCACACACACAAGGAATGCTCTGACTGAGGACAGGACCCCACAAAGTCCTTTGGGGAGACAGAGAGAGAGTATGCCAGCACACACCAGAGCGCTATATAATGCAGGGATTCACACTACCCACAGTAATTTTTTCCTTATAGCTGCTATAATACACAGATTTGCGCCTAAATTTAGTGCCCCCCCTCTCTTTTTAACCCTTTGAGCCTGAAAACTACAGGGGAGAGCCTGGGGAGCTGTCTTCCAGCTGCACTGTGAAGAGAAAATGGCGCCAGTGTGCTGAGGGAGATAGCCCCGCCCCTTTTTCGGCTGACTTCTCCCGCTCTTATAATCATAATGTGGCAGGGGTATTTTACACATATATAGCTTATTAGGCTATATTATGTGTGATTTGCCACTCTTAAGGTACTCTAATTGCTGCCCAGGGTGCCCCCCCCCCAGCGCCCTGCACCCATCAGTGACCGGAGTATGTGGTGTGCACAGGGAGCAATGGCGCACAGCTGCAGTGCTGTGTGCTACCTTAATGAAGACCGGAGTCTTCTGCCGCCGATTTCCTGGACGTTCTTCTTGCTTCTGGCTCTGCAAGGGGGACGGCGGCGCGGCTCCGGGACCGGACGACCGAGGCTGGGCCTGTGTTCGATCCCTCTGGAGCTAATGGTGTCCAGTAGCCTAAGAAGCCCAAGCTAGCTGCAAGCAGGTAGGTCCGCTTCTCTCCCCTAAGTCCCTCGTAGCAGTGAGTCTGTTGCCAGCAGATCTCACTGAAAATAAAAAACCTAAAATATACTTTCTTTTCTAGGAGCTCAGGAGAGCCCCTAGTGTGCATCCAGCTCGGCCGGGCACAAAATTCTAACTGAGGTCTGGAGGAGGGTCATAGAGGGAGGAGCCAGTGCACACCAGGTAGTCCTAAAGCTTCCTTTAGTTGTGCCCAGTCTCCTGCGGAGCCGCTATTCCCCATGGTCCTTACGGAGTTCCCAGCATCCACTTAGGACGTTAGAGAAATAACAATAACACACACATAGGTAGGTGTTATGCTTTAAACACATATAATCGTTTCACTGATTTATACATCCATTCATAGGTGACTCCTATAACATTGCAGGCGTCCCTGCAATGCACAGCAGGTGATTAAATGTCCGCAGGATTCATTAGTATAGCAGCAAAGCAGTGTTAAACTTCAATTGTTATACCCCTGTAACACTGGGGTTATACTGATTAACAGTCTCTTGCAATGCAATGTCCCACGAACTGGTTAGTATATCAGCAAAGCGGTTGTTATAAGCTTACAATTATTATTCCCTTTAGCACAAGGGTGGTTTGTTAGAAGGCAGTCTCTAGTCACTAGATAGGCTAATTAAAGCACTCTGGTCTGAGAGCGCACTCCCTATTCCCCCTTAGCACTGGGGTCCAGGTGCCGAATTGTTAATAAGCCATCATGCAGTTATGCCCACAAGATTTCCTGTTTAACAGTTTGACCGGCCGGCTGTGAACTCACGTATTAAAACCTCCACATACGCGTTTCTCCGCTTTAGTTCGGCACCAGCGGCTTCCTCAGTGTGTCTGAATAACAGATTTTGCCCATTTTACGGTGTTTGGGAGCAAATGGTCAATTGTCATTTGCTCTTATCTATTACCAGATTTTCATTCCAACCAGCCAGATTTTGCAGATGATCTGCAAGATAATTGTACAGTGCAAAGATTCTCAAACGCGGTCCTCACGGCACCACAACAGGTTTTAGGTATTTGCATGGCTCAGCACAGATGGTTAAATCAAACTGACGGAGGTGCTAAGTCACCTGTGGCCAAGCATGGATAAACTTAAAACCTGGTGCATTGGGGTGTCTTGAGGACCGCATTTGAGAACCTCTGGTTTAGTGTATGTAATATTGCATATTATGCATTAACTTTAGTATGGTACACCATACTATAAAAGCATTATTTTATAATTTACAAGCCTATTTCTTTCATATTCTAAAACATCACTGTAAAGAAATTGTGCTATTGTTACTTTAAAAAAAAAAGTTAAAAAGGTTAAAAAGAAAAAAAGGGCCTTTGGTTGCGTTCTGTGCCACACCTTGGTCACCGTTTTATAATGCACAAATATTGGAAAGCTGCTCAATCAGATGTAATATCAGTCACCGTTTTATAATGAACATGTCGTGAAAATAGGATTTTAATTACTAACCGGTAAATCCTTTTCTAGTAGACCGTAAAGGATGCTTGGGTCCACATTAGTACCATGGGGTATAGACGGGTCCAATAGGAGCCATTGGCACTTTAAGAGTTTGAGAGTGTGGGCTGGCTCTTCCCTCTATGCCCCTTCTACCAGACTCAGTCTACAAACTGTGCCCAAGGAGACGGACATCTTCGGGAGAAGGATTATACACAGATAGTGGCGAGATTCACACCAGCTCACACACAAGGCAAACCAAGCTAACTAGCTTGAACATCAGCAACAGCTGAACAGAATTACTTACCAAGTAACGAAACACTACTTACCAAGAACTAAGCAGTACTGAACAAAGTAACCAATGCAGAATCACAAAGCGCTGGACAGGCGCCCTGTATCCTCTACGGACTACGAGAAAAGGATTTACCGGTAGGTAATTAAAATCCTATTTTCTCTTACTTTCTAGTGGATGCTGGGGTCCACATTAGTACCATGGGGATGTACCAAAGCACCAGAATGGGAGGGAGAGCGTGGAGACTCCAGCAGAACTGATTGACCAAACTTCAAGTCTTCAGAGGACAAAGTATCGAACTTGTAAAACTTTGCAAACGTGTTTGACCCCCGACCAAGTAGCCGCTCGGCATAGTTGTAAAGTCGAGACACCACGGGCAGCCGCCCAGGAAGAACCCACCTTACGAGTATAGTGGGCCTTAACAGACGTAGGACACGGCAGGCCTGCCGAAGAATACGCATGCTGGATAGTGAACCTGATCCAGCAACAGATCATCTGCTTAGAAGCAGGACACCCAATTTTCTTGGGATCATACAGGACAAACAGAGTCTGATATTCTGTGACGAGCAAGCCTCTTCACATAGATTTTTAGAGCCCTTACAACATCCAAGGACTCAGTAGCAACTGGCACCACAATAGGTTGGTTGATATGAAATGCCGACACAACCTTCGGAAGGAACTGCGGATGTGTCCTGAGCTCCGCTCTATCTTCATGGAAGATCAAGTATGGGCTTTTACATGACAAAGCTCCCAACTTCGACAGAAGCTAAGGCCAACAAAGTGACAGCCTTACACATGAGAAACTTGACCTCAACCTCCTGTAGAGGCTAAAACCAGTCCGACTGGAGGAACTGCAACACCACGTTAAGATCCCAGGGCGCCGTAGGCGGCACAAAGGGAGGCTGGATGTGCAGAACTCCCTTCAATGAGGTCTGAACCTCAGGGAGGACAGCCAACTGTTTCTGGAAGAAAATGGATAGGGCCGAAACCTGGACCTTTACAGAACCTAATCTCAGGCCCATATCCACACCTGCTTAGAGGAAGAGGAGAAACCGTCCAAGTTGAAACTCCACCGTAGGAAACCTCTTGAATTCACACCAAGACACATATTTTTTCCAAATGCGATGGTAATGTTTAGACGTTACTCCTTTCCTAGCCTGTATCAGGGTAGGAATGAGTTTGTTCGGAATGCCCTTCCGAGCTAGTGTCTGGCGTTCAACCTCCATGCCGTCAAACGTAGCCGCGGTAAGTCTTGATAAGCGAACGGCCCCTGCAGCAGCAGGTCCTCCCGAAGAAGAAGAGGCATCGGCTCTTCTAGCAGTAGATCCGCGTACCAAGCCCTTCTTGGCCAGTCCGGAGCAATGAGGATTGCCTGAACTTTTGTTCTCCTTATGAGTTATAGAATGAGTAGAAGTGGAGGAAACGCATACACCGACTGGAATACCCACGGAGTCACTAGAGCGTCCACCGCCACGGCATGTGGGTCCCTCGACCTGGAACAATACCGCCGAAGCTTCTTGTTGAGATGAGAGGCCATCGTGTCTATTTGAGGTACACCCCAAAGAACTGTTACCTCCATGAACACCTCCAGATGGAGTCCCCACTCCACTGGATGGAGATCGTGTCTGCTGAGGAAGTCCGCTTCCCAGTTGACTACTCACGGAATGAAGATTGCTGACAGCACCAACGCATGTTTTTCTGCCCAGAGGATGATTCTTGTTACCTCTGATATTGCAGCTCTGCTCTTCGTTCCGCCCTGTCAGTTTAGGTAAGCCACTGGCCCTCATTCCGAGTTGTTCGCTCGCTAGCTGCTTTTAGCAGCATTGCACACGCTAAGCCGCCGCCCTCTGGGAGTGTATCTTAGCATAGCAGAATTACGAACGAAAGATTAGCAGAATTGCGAATAGAAATTTCTTAGCAGTTTCTGAGTAGCTCCAGACTTACTCCTACATTGCGATCAGTTCAGTCAGTTTCGTTCCTGGTTTGACGTCACAAACACACCCAGCGTTCGCCCAGACACTCCCCCATTTCTTCAGACACTCCAGCGTTTTTCCCAGAAACGCCAGCGTTTTTTCGCACACTCCCAGAAAACGGCCAGTTTCCGCCCAGAAACACCCACTTCCTGTCAATCACACTACTATCACCAGAACGATGAAAAATCCTCGTTATGCCGTGAGTAAAATACCTAACTTTTGTGTAAAATAACTAAGCGCATGCGCTCTGCGAACCTTGTAAGCGACTAATCGCAGTATAGCGAAAATCGGCAACGAGCAAACAACTCGGAATGACCCCCACTGTCGTTACATTGTGCGACTGCACTTGAATTGCCCGATTTCTCAGAAGATGGGCCGCTTGGAGAAGACCGTTGTAGACGGCTCTTAGTTCCAGAATGTTTATGGGCAGGCCAGCTTCCAGATTTGAACACCTTCTGAAGGTGAGGCAATTGCAGCGACCAGAGGAGTGAGATCCTTGCCTTTGGCGACAGACGTATTCTCTGGTGCATGTGTAGATGAGATCCCGACCACTTGTCCAGGAGATCCAGTTGGAAGGACCGAGCATGAAATCTCCCGTACTGCAGAGCCTCGTAAGAGGCCACCATCTTTCCCAGAAGGCGAATGCACTGATGAACTGACACGCGGGCTGGCTTCAGGACATCCCGGACCATTGTTTGTATCACCAACGCTTTTTCCTCTGGAAGAAACACCCTCTGCACTTCCGTGTCGAGGATCATTCCCAGAAATGACAACCTCCTGGTAGGTTCCAAATGTGATTTTGGAAGATTCAGGATCCAACCATGTTCCCTGAGAAGCTGGGTCGTGAGAGCTATGGACTGTAACAGCTTTTCCTTGGACGATGCCTTTATCAGCAGATCGTCCAGATATGGAATTATGTTCACCCCCTGTCTGCGGAGTAGAACCATCATTTCAGCCATCACCTAGGTGAATACCCTCGGTGCTGTGGAGGGGCCGAATGGCAGGGCCTGGAAGTGAAAATGACAGTCCACCAGTGCGAATCGGAGGTAAGCTTGTTGCGGAGGCCAAATCGGAATGTGGAGGTACGCATCCTTGATATCCAGGGATATCAGGAATTCCCCCACCTCCAGACCTAATATCACCGCCCTTAGAGACTCCATTTTGAACTTGAACTCCCTCAGAAAGGGGTTTAGTGATTTAAAGTTCAGAATGGGCCTGACCAAACCATCCGGATTCGGTACCACGAAAAGGTTTGAATAGTAACTCTTGTTTTGCATCTGGGAAGGAACTGGTACAATAACCTGTGCCACCACCAACTTCTGGATGGCTCCCTGTAGGGTAGCCCTGTCTGCCTGCAAAGCGGCAAGCCTGATTTGAAGAAAAGGTGAGGAAAGAGATCTTGAAACTCCAGCCGGTACCCCTAGGACAAAATATCTTGAACCCAGGGATCCAGGCCGGACGACACCCAGACGTGACTGAAATGTCTGAGTCTCGCCCCCACCGGCCCTACCTCCAGGCCGCGCGGCCCACCGTCATGCTGAGGACTTTGGTGTCCCTGAAGCAGGCTTCTGTTCCTGGGAACCTGCAGTAGCAGGTTTCTTGGATTTTGGTCGACCTCTTCTAAAGAAGGTGTTGGACGGTTTGGCCTTTCTTGTTTTAGCAACCCGAAAGGACTGTGATGTAGCCAAAGAAAAAGGTTTCTTCGTAGCAGGTGCAGCTGAGGGGAGAAAAGGTGACTTACCCGCTGTAGCCGTGGAGATCCACGCATCCAACGCTTCCCCAAAGAGAGCCTGACCTGTGTAGGGTAGGGTCTCCACACCTCTCCTGGATTCCGCGTCGGCAGACCACTGGCGCAGCCATAGGCCTTGGCGAGCTGAGACAGACATGGAAGAGATTTCTGCAGCCATTGAACCCAGGTCTTTCATGGATTCCACCATAAATCCTGCAGAATCCTGAATGTTACGTAAAAACAATTCAACGTCACTTTTATCCATTGTATCCAAATACTCAAGTAATGTGCCTGACCACTTTACTATAGCTTTGGAAATCCATGCACAGGCAATAAATAGTAGGACGAAGTATAGCCCCTGAAGCCGTGTATATGGATTTAAGCGTAGTATCAATTTTGCGATCAGCCGGATCCTTTAAGGCGGTAGATTCTGGAACAGGTAAAACCACATTTTTCGAGAGTCTGGATACAGACGCGTCCACTATGGGTGAGTTTTCCCATTTCTTTCTATCCTCCTCAGGGAAAGGGAAAGCAACCAGAACTCTTCTAGGGATCTGGAATTATTTCTCTGGGTTTTCCCATGCTTTTTCAAAAAAATCATTTAATTCTTTGGACGCAGGGAAGGTTAGCGAGGCTTTCTTATTATCAGTGAAGTAAGCCTCCTCAACCTGCTCAGGTGTTGTATCAGCAATATTCAACACATCCCTTATAGCCTCTATCATCAACTGCACCCCTTTAGCAAGAGATGCGGCCCCCCGCAGCACATCCCCATCACCGTCTGCCGTGTCAGAATCGGTATCTGTGTCATCTTGCATAATCTGGGCAAGAGCACGTTTGTGGGAACCTACAGAGGGGGGCCTTGAGGTAACAGAACCAGACCAAACTGCCATAGAGTTCTGTAAAACCTGAGTTGCAGATTCATTTTGTGCAACCCTAGTAGAAATCTGAGAAATCATAGATTTGATAGAGGATAACCATTCAGGCTCCCTTGCTGGTATCTGCGCTAAAACAGTGCAATTAGGGAGGCCAATCCCGGGATCGGGATCGGCGGGATCCCGGGATTTGGGCCCAAAAATGCCGGGATTGGAGCCTCCAATCCCGGGATTCAAGAGATTACAGTGCGCATGTGCGGGAGGGTGGGTGTAAGTAATATTACTTACTAACATTAGGCGGGCGGCAGCCATGGACAAGCTGAACGCGGCGGCACTTCAAATGTAGCACCGGCCGCCAGCCAATCAGAGCTAGCGGACCAGCAGCTAATCAGGGAAGCTGCCGCAGCAGCGGCAGCCAATCAGGAGCGACTGCTGCGGCCGCTTCCCTTGAAATGCCGCCGCGTTCAGTGTGTCCATGGCTGCAGCAGCCGCCCGCCTAATAGTAAGTGTTTTTACTTACACCCACCCTCCCTCCCTCCCTGCTACCAACCCTCCCGCGCCGCTACCTACACCCTCCCTCCCGCACCGCTACCTACACCCACACTCCCGCACGGCTACCTACACCCTCCCTACCTCCTGCACCGCTACCTACACCCTCCCTCCCCGCTACCTACACCCTCCCTCCAGCGCTGCTCCCTACAACCTTCACTGGTCCCTACTGGAATCCCGGGATTGACCGTTTTTCAATCCCGAATCCCGGGATTGAAAAAACTTCCCGGGATTGGCCTCCCTAAATGCAATCCTGATTACATGAAATGAGATCATCCTGAGAGGACATGTCCTCTGCAGCATATGACACAGAGTCCCTGAATATAGCTTAATGGAGACCACAGACACTCCACACACAGGGGAGAACAGACAGAGTTTCACCCCCAAGAATGGCAAGAGAGACACAGAGATTGGAGCCAACCCAAACACAGCGCTTTCAAGGTATAGGGAGACCCCAACCAGCGCTGACTGTGCACCTTAATAGGTTTCACAGTCTTTACACAGCCTCCCCCCCCTTCTACAACCCCTTGGTACCGTAAGAGATAGCTGGAGTTGCTCTGGAGGGACTGCTCTTCACTGACAGCATTTCTGCAGGCAGGAAAATGGCGCTGCACTATGTACCGCTGAGCCCCGGAGCGCATACCCTGTTGCTGCCATCTTCACACCGGCTCCCCGCTTGCTAGGGGGGCCGGTGACTCACTCGCCACTGATCTTCTGGCTCTGTAAGGGGGTGGCGGCATGCTGCCGGGGTGAGCAATCCTCTGTGGCGGGGAACGTTCTATCCCCTCAGGAGTTCAGTGTCCTGTCAGCGGAGATAGTGGCTCAGACCCCTTAGTCCCTCGATGCAGGGAGGCTGTTGCCAGCAGCCTCCCTGTAAAATAATAAACTCTAAAATAAACTTTTACTAAAGAAGCTCTGTAGAGCTCCCCTAGCTGTGACCAGCTCCTCCGGGCACATTTTCTAAACTGAGTCTGGTAGGAGGGGCATAGAGGGAGGAGCCAGCCCACACTCTCAACTCTTAAAGTGCCAATGGCCCCTAGTGGACCCGTCTATACCCCATGGTACTAATGTGGACCCCAGCATCCTCTAGGACGTAAGAGAAAGTTAATGGAGAAAAAGCAGCAAAGTTGAATGGGATAGTGTAGGGTAATACAGTAGTAGCTGACCTGTAGGATCACTTTGGTGTCCTGTGGAACCACTGTGACAATGCGAGATCCTCTTTCTACCTTGCGAACAGTCTCATCATTTGGGCTGGATGTGTTGTTAAGGAGTGCTTCCAGTGCTATAAAAAGAAGTGAGCAATGGAGGCTTAAGTGTTAGTTGTGTTTCACCAGAAGCTTCCTCTCTTACATGCCCCCACTCTCTCAGTGAGCAAACAGGGAGAGAAGCTCCTGTTACCTGTAAAACTAACTTACCACAAGCCAATCATGCCGGGTGCACAGACCGCGTGGGAAGAGAATGTTCATCTACCACATCAATTATTTTAACACATTCGAATCGGGAGCAGTGCAAACTTAGTGAAAGAGGGAATACTAAAGTAGAATTCCCTTTTCAATAGTAGATCAGCAATTAAGCTTACCTTTCAATGATGTCTCTCTCAGTAATATGCATCTGCAGGTATGGGAGTGGGTAGTTAGGAGTAAGAAACCATCATATATGGCAAATGATGTGATATTGGTAGCTACCTGTTATATATGGATCAGAGCAAACACATATTACATATATGAATAGCAACAGATTCAGAATGAAAAAAACAACAACAAGAAATAAAATAAAAAAACTTACCACCAAATTGTTAATAAACAAACGTGATCTGTCAGTGATACCCAACACAACTTCCTGCAATTGAAACATTAATATGTATTTGAAAACATTTCTTACTGGACGTATATTAAAATATTTGCATTATATACTAAATATATATGAATAACACATCAGTGTATAAAACACATTCAGAAATCAGATTTTTTTTTTTTTTTTTTAAAGAATACCTCTTATGGCCACAAGGTAACTACATCAGTTTGATGCTAGCTGTATTACTGAAAATGGGAAACTCAGAATTGCTGGAAACTGGTATCAGTAGATGCAGTTTGTATAACGGACTAGCAGGCAGTGTGCACTACTGAGCAGGGCCAAGAAAATATACAGTACTGGAATGGAGCATTGTATTATACTGGTGGGATGGTGGCAATCTGTAATATTAGACAAGAGGGGAGATAAGTAAATGTTTTGGGCATATTTTGGGTGATTTACAAAATAACATTTATCAAAGGTCAATGCTCAGGGAAAGTGCCACAAAAGCACCACTTTTCTCTGACGGATGAGAGACTAACATTAACCCATTCACCATAAAATAAAGGGGCACTGTTGTATACAATTATATCTACTGGGGCACTATTATGACACTAGACTTATACAGGGCACGATTATGAAGAAAAAAAAACTAAAACGTGGTTACTGTGTATCTGCTAAAAAAAATAAGAGCCCACTATGAACAAAAACCAATATAAACTAATCAATGTAAAAAAACAGCCTTGAAAGGGCAGAAAATATGACACAAAGCAAATAAAAATAGACACGCCCATCTCGGCTCCACCTGTACACTTTAAGATTACAGAGGGGAACATACAAGTTAGCAACTATGAACTACAGGCAACAGCTGCACTATAAACATAGGAAGAATGCAAACAGATTACTCAAGATAAAGAATTGCAGTTATGATGGTACAGTATGTGCCCCACCACCAGGGTTGACTAAGATTATCCCAGCAAAATAGGGGGAGGGGGCGCTGCAACGGGTATGGGTCATTAGGTCAACCACTATTGGTCGACATGGTCACTAGGTCTTTATTGTCATTAGGTCGACATGTAGTATGTCGACATGGAACAAAAAGGCGACATGAGTATTTTTACTTTTTTTTAATGTCGTTTTCTCCGTACAGTGACCGGGGAACCCCAATTAGTGCACCGTGTCCCCTCGCATGGCTCGCAAGCTTCGGGTAAGGTGCCTCGCTGCGCTCAGTACAGGTTACTATTCCCAATCGTAGTCCACGTGGATTGTAATGTATAAAAAAGTTCAAAAAATGAAGAACAAAAAGAAGTGAAAAACCCATGTCGACCTTTATCCATGTCGACCTAATGCATGTCGACCAATAGTGGTCGACCTAATGACCGTATCCCGCTGCAACGGTGCTCTCCCAGGCCTAGGACATTAAAATGTCTAGTTATGACTGATGAATACAACCTCCTGAGCTTACTCATATTCTGCAGAATATGAAAACACTACTTCAAACGTAAACATTCAGTGCTTGGGCACATAAAGATTTTGAAGAGGATGAGGAAGCAAGAAGAGGAAGAAGGAAGATTTTGAAAATTACATTTTTGAAGAGTACGAAGAGGATGAAGGAATATGGAAGAGGAAGATTTTGAAAATTAAGATTTTGAAGAGGGGGAAGATGAAGAAAAAGGAAGAATGAAGAGGGAAGATGAAGAGGAAGAAGGAAAAGGGAGGAGGAGGAAAAAGAAAGAGGAGGAAAAAGAAAGAGGAGGAAGACTTTTGAAAATAAAATTTTTGAAGAGTAGGAAGAGGATGAAGGAATATGGAAGAGGAAGATTTAGAAAATTAAGATTTGGAAGAGGAGGAAGAGGAAGAAGAGGAAGGAGGAAGAAGAAAGAAGAGTAAAGAAGCGAAAGAAAGAAGAGCAAGAAGGAAGAGAAAGATTTTGAAAATGAAGATTTTGGAAGAGTACGAAGAGGAAGAAGGAGGAAGAAGAGGAAGAGGGAAGAGGAAGGCGGCGCAAATTTTCCGTATATATTCTGTAATGAGATATCTTGGGGATGTCCTATTTATGTTTCATATACACCTTCTACACATAGCCTGAAGGTAATTTCTAAATTGTTCATGAAACAAAGTTTAATGTACACTGAACCATCATAAAGTAAAGTTGTCACGTTCAAAAAACAAGAGTTATGGTAGACTTACCATGGTTAATTATTTTTCCACGAGGTCCATAGGATCTACAGTCCTTACATTAAGTGTAGGTGGTAGGAGTTGACTGGGCACCAAACAGTTAAGCTTTTAGCTCCGAGAATGCTCCAGTCCTCCTTCTCGTATACCCCTGCCCCCGGCCTAGGGAAGCCAGTTTTGTTAACAAGCCCAAGGCAGGAGCAGGAATTCAAGAGAGAACGAAGACATGAACACACAAGACATACTCTCTCACATAGCAGAGGAGAGAACAGCAACAAGGAAAAAAACTAAAAATATTGCCCTCAAGACAGGTGCGTCAGGGTGGGCGCCCTGTGGCTCCTATGGACCTCGAAGAAAAAAAAAAAAGTTAACCATGGTAAGTCTACCATAACTCTTGTTTTCTTCATCAAGGTCCACAGTCCTAACATTGGGGATGTCCTAAAGCAGTTTCCCCTAAGGGTGGAGACACTCCTGAGTAGACAGGAGAATCCGATGCCCAAAGGGAGCATCCTCTGAGGAAAATGTATCAAAAGCATAAAACCTCAGGAACGTGTCAATAGAAGAACACGTAGCTGCTTTGCAGAGTTGTTCAGCAGTAGCGCCTCGGCGAGCCACCCATGAGGGACCTACTGAACGTGTAGAATGAACAGCGACTGTATCCTTAACACTGCGATCAGCTCAAATGTAAGCCTCTGCAATAGTTATGCGAAGCCACATGGACAGAGTTTGTTTACTAGCTGGCCAATCTTGCCTATGGAATCCATATAGGACAAATACAGAATCCATTTTCCTGATCAGTCTGGTACGTTCCACGTAAATCCTAAGTGAATTAACCACATCCAAAAAGGCCTCTCCAGCCGACAGTTCTGGGGACTGAAAGGCTGGAACCTCCGTATTTAGATGAAACCTGGACACCACCTTAGGAAGGTGACCCACCTTGGTCCAGAGAACTGTCCTATCTTGAAGGAAGATCAAAAACGAAGGATAGGAAAGCGGTCCCAAATCAGACACCCTTCTTGCAGAGGCAATAGCCAGGAGAAATAACACCTTTGCCGACAGCCACTTAGGGTCCACTGACTCTAAAAGCTCAAATGGGGAAGTCTTAAGAACTTGTAGGACCAGGGATAAATTACCATGGGGCCACTGGACGAACAAAGGGGGTATTCCTTGAAAAAGGTACGCATAGTGGAGTGATCTTGATTGTTAAAACCACACTGATAGTGCAGAAACCAGCACTTTCAGGGATTTCAGGGATGCTAGGCGAAGACCAAGGTTTAACCCTGCCTGCAGAAAGGCCAGTACCCTGGAGACCCTAAAGGCACAAGGGTCATAGCGCCTAAGTGCACACTACTGAAAATAAGCGTGCTGAAAATGTCTTACGAGCACGCAGCATTGTCTGTATCATTGCATCAGCCCAATGTTCTACAGCTTTAGCCACCCAGACTAAAGATAATGCTGGTATAGTAATAGCCCATATAAGGGAAAAAATAGATTTAAGTCCCACTTCAATCTTCCTATCTGTTGCATCCAAGGGAGGAAGCCAATGGTATAGGTAATGTGGAGGAGCGCATCAAGCGTGCCACATGAACATCCACCGAAGGGGAAATTTCCCATTTAGCACACTCTCCTTGTGGTAAAGGTTAACGAAATGCAGTCTCTTAGGTACCGGGAACTTCTTACTAGGAGCATTCCAAGCTTCCTGCATGAGTTCAGCATGATACTCAAGAGTGAGGGAACTCAGCCTTAATTACCTTCTGACGCTTAAACAAAGAATTTTTAGGCTCATGCTGTGTTTCTTCCTCCTTAAAAACCAAAACAGACTTAACTGCCCTCATCAGGGCTGTCACATCCATGAGAAAGGACGATCCTCCTCACCTGAGGAAGACCCAGCGAGAGAGGTGTCCAACTCTTCCTCTGAGGACTCCACAGAGTCTGACCGTTGTGTAGACTGTGAGGCTAACAAAGAGCGCTTATGCACCGTTCTGGTCCGAGGACGGTCTGCCTGCAACAACTGCTAAGAGGCAGCCGCCATGTGGTCTGAGTATGTAAATGGAATAACTCTTGGAGGATAGCCCGGGGCCTGCATTGAATGAGGCAATTGCTGCAGAACCCCCATATTAGGTGGCAAACCAGGAGGCGCCAAGCGGGACGCTATGCATGTTAACACCTTAGGCAAAAGAAGCCACCCAGGGTGGTTCCTGCTCAGGGGCTAGTTGAAGTAGCCACTGTGGGTTTGGCACATAGCATTTAATACACGAACCATCCTGCACAAGGTCCCGTGAAGAAAATGCTGCTGCCCAGGCTTTACATAAAACCAGCACAAGTGCATTATACTCTTTGTTACCTTTGGAAGACACTGTAACTGGATAACTAGAAGCTAAGCACACAAAATGTACAGCTTTAGCAACTGCAAATGTGACCACCTTCACAAAACAGAATAATTGTAAAGTACCAATGCCCTGAACACCTGTACTCAGGGCTTTTTAAAAAGAAAATTTATAGGGATAGACAGAACTGAAAGAAATGTAGACAGATAGCAGAGCTAGCACAAGTCACATACAATGCTGAAGTCAACTACTCACACCACAGTGGTAGGTAGGACTAGTGCATGTACAGAGCATCCAGAATGTATTCACAGCGCTTCACTTTTTCCACATTTTGTTATGTTACAGCCTTATTCCAAAATGGAATAAATTAATTTCTGTCCTGAAGATTCTACACACAATACCCCATAATGACAACATGAAAAAAGTTTTTTTTTGAGATTTATGCAAATTTATTCAAAATAAAAAAAAACCTAAGAAATCACATGTACATAAGTATTCACAGCCTTTGCTCAGTACATTGTTGATGCTCCTTTGGCAGCAATTAAAGCCTCAAGTCTTCTTGAATATGATGCCACAAGCTTGGCACTCCTATCTTTGGGCAGTTTCACCGATTCCTCTTTGTAGTACCTCTCAAGCTCCATCAGGTTGGATGGGAAGCGTCAGTGCACAGCCATTTTCAGATCTCTCCAGAGATGTTCAATCGGATTCAAGTCTTGGCTCTGGCTATGCCACTCAAGGACATTCACAGAGTTGCCCTGAAGCCACTCCTTTGATATCTTAGCTTTGTGCTTAGGGTCGTTGCCCTGCTGAAAGATGAACTGTCGCCCCAGTCGGACATCAAAAGCGCTCTAGAGCAGGTTTTCATCCGGGATGTCTCTGTACATTGCTGCATTCATCTTTCCCTCTATACTGAGTAGTTTCCCAGTTCCTGCCACTGAAAAACATCGCCACAGCATGATGCTGTCACCACCATGCTTAACTGAAGGATGGTATTGGTATGGTGATGAGCGGTGCCTGGTTCCCTCCAAACATGACGTCAGGCATTGACGCCAAAGAGTTCAATCTTTTGTCTCAATAGACCAGACAATTTTGTTTCTCATGGACTGAGAGTCCTTCAGGTGCATTTTGGCAAACTCCAGGTGGGCTGACATGTGCTTGTTACTAAGGAGTGGCTTCTGTCTGGCCATTTTACCATACAGGCCTGATTGGTAGATTGCTGCACAGATGGTTGTCCTTCTGGAATGTTCTCCTCTCTCCACAAAGGAATGCTGTAGCTCTGACAGAGTGACCTTTGGGTTCTTGGTCACCTCCGACTAGGGCACTTCTCCCCTGATCGCTCAGTTTAGACGGCCGCCCAGCTCTAGGAAGAGTCCTGGTGGTTCCGAACTTCTTCCATTTAAGGATTATGGAGGCCACTGTGCTCATTGGGACCTTCAAAGCAGCAGATTTTTCTGTACCCTTCCCCACGTTTGTGCCCTGAGACAATCCTACAGACGATTCTTTTGACTTCATGCTTGGTTTTTGCTCAGACATGCACTGTCAAGTGTGGGACTTTATATAGACAGGTGTGTGCCTTTCCAAATCATGTCCAATCAACTGAATTTACCACAGGTGGACTCCAATTAAGCTGTAGGAACATCTCAAGGATGATCAGTGGAAACAGGATGCACCTGAGCTCAATTTTGAGCTTCATGGCAAAGGCTGTGAATACTTATGTACATGTGATTTCTTAGTTTTTAAAAAAAATACATTTGCAAAAATCGAAGAAAAAAAAATTCATGTTGTCATTATGGGGTATTGGGGGTAATTCTGAGTTGATCGCAGCAGCAAGTTTGTTAGCAATTGGGCAAAACCATGTGCACTGCAGGGGGGGCAGATATAACATTTGCAGAGAGAGTAAGATTTGGGTGGGCTATTTTGTTTCTGTGCAGGGTAAATACTGGATGCTTTATTTTTACACTGCATTTTAGATTTCAGTTTGAACGCATCCCACCCAAATCTAACTCTCCCTGCACATGTTATATCTGCCCCTCCTGCAGTGCACATGGGGGGTAATTCCAAGTTGATCGCAGCAGGAAATTTTTTAGCAGTTGGGCAAAACCATGTGCACTGTAGGGGGGGCAGATATAACATTTGCAGAGAGAGTTAGATTTGGGTGGGTTATTTTGTTTCTGTGCAGGCTAAATACTGGCTGCTTTATTTTTACACTGCAATTTAGATTGCAGACTGAACACACCCCACCCAAATCTAACTCTCTCTGCACATGTTATATCTGCCCCCCCTGCAGTGCACATGGTTTTGCCCAATTGCTAACAAACTTGAAGCTGCGATCAACTCAGAATTACCCCCATGGTTTGCCCAACTGCTAACAAATTTGCTGCTGCGATCAACTCAGAATTAGGCCCATTGTGTGTAGAATTTTGGAGGACAAAAATTAATTTATTCCATTTTGGAATAAGGCTGTAACAAATACTTGCCTACCTGAACCTCCTGGACTTTCCTGATAATGTATGATTGCCATCACCTGTGGTGAGCTAGTTATTGATAAGAAAGGTATTTCACCACAGGTGATGGCAATTATACATTACCAGGAGAGTCCGGGAACAGAGCATTTTCTCCCTCATGGAGAGGGTCGGGTAGGCAAGTATGCTGTAACATAACAAAATGTGGAAAAAGTGACGTGCTGTGAATACTTTCCGGATGCACTGTATAACCCGGCCACTTTGGGGAAAGGTATACAAGGAGATAGACTCTTACAAGAGAAACATGTGGGGGAGGGGCAGCCCAGAAACGAGAATCCCAGCTGTGGAATCTGACTCTGAGCTGAGGAAGGCCGCTGGGAGAGTGCTTACCTCCCCTGGTGGTCTAGTGTAACCCATAGCCGCAGCCGGGGTTGCCATTATCGCTTGCGGTCCGTCTCTCAGGGACTGGAGGCATGGACAGCATGTATCACGGGTCCCACGAACGGGAACACGCCTTACCTTTTCCCTCATTCTCTGGCTGCAGTCCGGGGCCCTGGACGCTGTACTAGCGTGGTGACCAGTAAGGAACCCCACCGGAATGGTCAGTCCCTCAGCCTCACTGACGTTGCGGCACCAGCGCGGGATCAATGGAGCGGCAGCACTGGCGCTCAAACAGACTCCCAGCGCTTACTCAATCATGTATGCTTAGTAGAAAAAAAAACAACAACTTTTCTTTCAGTTGTGTGAACACTAAAACTGGATTCCCTAGGCTGGGGGCGGGGTATACTGTATGAAAAGGAGGACTAGAGCATCCTAGGAGCTAAAAATAGGATTTTAGTCCGTAGAGGATGAAGGGTCCATATTAGTACCATGGGGTATAGACGGGTCCACTAGGAGCTATTGGCACTTTAAGAGTTTATCAGTGTGGGCTGGCTTTACCCTCTATGCCCCTCCTACCAGACTCAGTCTGGAAAATGTGCCAGAGGAGACGACATACTTCGAGAGAAGGAAATACACAGATAGTGGCGAGATTCATACCAGCTCACACAACAAGGCAAATCCGACCAACATGTCGGAAAACTCAGCAACAGCTGAAACAGTACTGAATGAGTAAAGGACGCAGAACTTACCTAGGAACCAGGCAGTACTGAACCAAAGAACCACTGCAGGACATAGAAGCGCTGGGCGGGTGCCCAGCAACCTCTACGGACTACGAGAAAAGGATTTACCGGTAGGTAACCAAAATCCTATTTTCTCTTACGTCCTAGAGGATACTGGGGTCCACATTAGTACCATGGGGATGTACCAAAGCTCCCAGAACGGGAGGGAAAGCGCGCAGGCTCCTGCAGAACTGCTTCACCAAACTTGATGGCATTAGAGGCCAAAGTATCAAACTTGTAAAACTTAGCAAACGTATTCGATCCAGACCAAGTAGCTGCTTGGCAAAGCTGTACAGCCGAGACACCCCGGGCAGCTGCCCAGGAAGAACCCACCTTACGAGTAGAGTGGGCCTTAACAGATTTCAGACACGGCAATCCTGCCGTAGAATATGCATGCTGGATGGTGAACCTGATCCAGCGGGAAATCGACTGCTTAGAAGCAGGACACCCAATTTTCTTGGGATCATAGAGGACAAACTGAGTCAGATTTTCTGTGACGTGCCGTCCTCTTCACATAAATCTTCAAAGCCCTCACAACATTCAAGGCCTTTGAAGCAATTGAAGAGTCAGTCGCAACTGGCACAACAATAGGTTGGTTGATATGAAATGCCGACAACCTTAGGAAGGAACTGTTGACGAGTCCTGAGTTCCGTCCTATCTTCATGGAAGACCAGATAGGGACTTTTACAGGACAAAGCTCCCAATTCCGACACACGTCGAGCGGAAGCCAAGGCCAACAAAGTTACCGCCTTCCACGTGAGAAACTTGATTTCAGCCTCCTGTAGAGGCTCAAACCAATCCGATTGCAAGAACTGTAACACCACATCAAGATCCCAGGGTGCCATTGGCGCCACAAAGGGAGGATGGATGTGCAGAACCCCTTTCAAAAAGGTCTGAACCTCAGGGAGGACAGCCAACTGCTTCTGGAAGAAAATGGACAAAGCTGAGATTTGGACCTTGATGGAACCCAATCTCAGGTCCATATCCACACCTGCTTGCAGGAAAAGGAGAAAACGTCCAAGTTTAAACTCCACCACAGGAAATTTCTTGGATTCACACCAAGACACACATTTTTTCCAAATTCGACGGTAACGTTTAGACGTTACCCCCTTCCTAGCCTGTATCAGGGTAGGAATAACCTCGCTCGGAATACCCTTCCGAGCTAAGATCTGGCGCTCAACCGCCATGCTGTCAAACGTAGCCGTGGTAAGTCTTGAAGCGAACGGCCCCTGCAGTAGAAGATCCTCCCGAAGAGGTAGGGGCCTTGGATCTTCCAGCAGTAGATCCAGCAGATCCGCGTACCAAGCCCTCCTTGGCCAGTCTGGAGCAATGAGGATTGCCAGAACCTTTGTTCTTTTTACAAGTTGGAATTAGAGGAAGTGGAGGGAATACATACACTGACGTGAACACCCACGGCGTTACTAGTGCGTCCACCGCCACTGCTTGTGGGTCCCTCGACCTGGAACAGTACCTCCGCAGCTTCTTGTTGAGGAACCCCCCACCAACCGGTTACCTCCTCGAACACCTCCAGGTGGAGGCCCCACTACCCTGGATGGAGATCGTGTCTGCTGAGGAAGTCTGCTTCCCAGTTGTCTACTCCCGGAATGAAGATTGCTGACATCGCTACAGCGTACCTTTCTGCCCAGAGGAGGATTTTTGTCACCTCTGACATTGCAGCCCTGCTCTTCGTTCCGCCTTGTCGGTTTATGTAGGCCACTGTGGTCACGTTGTCCGACTGCAACTGAACAGCCCGACCCTGTAGAAGGTGTGTGTTTGAAAAAGGCCATTGTATACGGCTCTTAGCTCCAGAATGTTTATCGAAAGAAGGGACTCCTGACCCGAGCATCTTCCTTGGACGACTGTCCCCAACCACTTAGACTAGCATCCACGGTTAGAAGGATCCAGTCCTGAACTCCGAACCTTCGGCCCTCCAGAAGGTGTGGTAGTTGTAGCCACCAGAGGAGCGAAATCCTGGCTTTCGGAGACAGACGTATCCTCTGGTGCATGTGTAGGTGAGATCCCGACCACTGGTCCAAGAGATCCAGTTGAAAGGATCGAGCATGAAACCTTCCGTACTGCAGAGCCTCGTAGGAGGCAACCATCTTCCCCAGAAGGCGGATGCACTGATGAACCGACATCCTGGCAGGCTTCAAGACATCCCGGACCATGGTTTGAATCACCAATGCTTCCTCCACCGATAGAAACACCCTCTGCACCTCCGTGTCGAGGATCATCCCCAGGAAAGACAGCCTCCTTGTCGGCTCCAGATGAGACTTTGGAAGGTTCAGAATCCAACCGTACTTCTTGAGCAGATGCGTCGTGAGAGCAATGGATCTTAACAACTTCTCCTTGGACGACGCCTTGATCAGCAGATCGTCCAGATATGGAATTATGTTCACCCCCTGCTTGCGGAGGAGAACCATCATCTCTGCCATCACCTTGGTGAAGACCCTCGGTGCCGTGGAGAGACCGAATGGCAGCGCCTGAAACTGATAGTGATCGTCTAACAGTGCAAACCTGAGATAAGCCTGATGCGGCGACCAAATGGGAATGTGGAGGTACGCATCCTTGATGTTCAGGGACACCAGGAACTCCGTCAGTCCTGAGATAACTGCTCTCAGAGACTCCATCTTGAATTTGAAGTCCCTGAGATAAGGGTTCAAAGATTTCAAGTTCAGAATTGGCCTTACTGAACCATCTGGCTTCGGTACCACAAAAAGGTTCGAATAGTAACTCTTGTTCAACTGATGAGGTGGAACTGGAACAATGACCTCGGACACTATCAATTTTCGGATAGCGTCCAGTAGAATAGCTCTGTCTGCCGGCAAAGCCGGCAAGCCTGATTTGAAGAATCGGTGAGGTGGGAGAGTTTGAAACTCAACCCTGTACCCCCGGGACACAATATCCTGTATCCAGGGGTCTAGGCCAGACGACACACAGACGTGGCTGAAATGCCGGAGTCTTGCTCCTAGCTGACCTTCCTCCAGGCTTTGCGGTCCACCGTCATGCTGAGGACTTTGAGGTACCAGAAGCAGGCTTTTTGGATTTGGCACGACCACCTCTAAAGAAGGTGTGAGAGGGCTTGTTCTTTCTAGGCCTAGAGGGCCAAAAGGACTGTGACGTGTTGGGAGTAAAAGGCTTCTTCGTAGTCGGTGCAGCTGAGGGGAGAAAAGGAGACTTACCCGTGGTAGCCGTGGCATTCCACGCATCCAGCACCTCCCCAAACAGAGCCTGACCTGTATAGGGTAGGCTCTCCACACTTTTCCTGTATTCCGCGTCCGCAGACCATTGGTGCAGCCAGAGACCCCTGCGAGCCGAGAAGGACATGGAGGAGATCCCCGCAGCCATGGAACCCTCATCCTTCATGGATTCTACCAGGAACACTGCAGAATCCTGTATGTTACGTAAAAATAAATCAACATCACCTTTATCCAACATAGTCAAGTCCTCCTGCAGAGTGATTGACCACTTTGCTCTAGCTTTTGAAATCCATGCACAGGCAATAGTAGGCCGCAGTATAGCCCCTGAAGCCATGTATATGGATTTGAGCGTAGCAGCCACTTCGCGATCTGCCGGGTCTTTCAATGCGTTAGATCCTGGGACTGGTAAAACCACCTGTTTTGACAGCCTAGAGACAGAGGCGTCAACTATAGGCGGGGACTCCCATTTTTTTTTTTATCATCTTCCGGGAAGGGAAAAGCAACCAGAACCCTTTTAGGGATCTGGAATTTTTTCTCTGGGTTTTCCCAGGCTTTTTCAAATATAGCATTTAATTACTTAGATGCCGGGAAGGTGAGAGGGGCTTTCTTACTGTCTGTAAAAAAGGCCTCCTCAACCTGCTCAGGAGGTGTGTCAGAAATATGTAACACATCCCGCATGGCCTCAATCATCAACTGCACCCCCTTAGCAAGTGATGCCATCCCCCTCGACACATCTCCATCACCGTCTGCTGTGTCAGAATCAGTATCCGTGTCTTCCTGCATAATCTGGGCAAGAGTACGTTTGTGAGAATGTACCGCAGGGGGCCCCGAGGGAGCAGTATCGGACCATACTGCCATTGACGACTGTAATACCTGAGTAGCATGCTCAGTCCTTGCACCCCGTTCAGAAATCTGAGAAATAGCCCCCCTAAGAGAAGTTAACCACTCCGGTTCTCTAGCTGGGATCTGCGCTACAACAGTGCAATCCTGATTACATGGGATGGGATCTTTCTGAGAAGATAAATCCTCTGCAGCATATGAGACAGAGTCTCTAGACATGTTTGCTTGTACACCCCACATACACACAGGGTACAGGGCAGACAGTTTCCCCCCCAAGAATGGCAGAGAGACACAGAGATTGGAGCCAACCCACACACAGCACTATATAGGTATAGGGAGACCCCTAACCAGCGATGACTGTGTCCCTTAATAGGTGACACAGTCTTTATACAGCCTCCCCTCCCTTCTACAACCCCCTGGTACCGTACAGATAGCTGGAGGGACTGCTCTTCCACTGGCAGCGAGTCTGCAGGCAGGAAAATGGCGCTGGACACTGCTGGGTTCGCTCTGAGGAGAAGCTCCGACCCTTTAATGGCGCTGTCTTCCCGCTCTTCCTAGATTATACTGGCCTGAGGATTTTGTACTGGCTGAGATCCGCGGACCCCATGACAGGCTTTCTGGTCAGTTTAGGGTTAAGGCGCTGGCTCAGGGCGCCCCTCACAGCACTGCACCTAAGTACCGCTGAGCTCCCCGGAGCGCAGTTAGTACTGCGCTCCTACCCTGTAATCGTCATCTTCATATCGGCTCCCTGCTTGTTAGGGAGCCGATGACTCACTCGCCACACTTCAGCTCTATAAGGGGGAGGCAGCATGCTGCCGGGGTAAGCATTCCCCTGCGTCGGGGAGCGGTCTATCCCCTCTGGAGCTCAGTGTCCAGTCAGCAGAGACAGTGGCTCAGACCCCTCAGGGCGGACACTGCCCCCCCCCCCCCCCCCCCAGTCTCTCGATGCAGGGAGGCTGTTGCCAGCAGCCTCCCTGTAAACAAACAAACTCTAAAATAAACTTTTCTAAAGAAGCTCTGTAGAGCTCCCCTAGCTGTGACCGGCTCCTCCGGGCACATTTTCTAAACTGGGTCCGGTAGGAGGGGCATAGAGGGAGGAGCCAGCCCACACTGTTAAACTGTTAAAGTGCCAATGGCTCCTAGTGGACCAGTCTATACCCCATGGTACTAATATGGACCCCAGCATCCTCTAGGACGTAAGAGAAAGCTTAACTGTGTGGTGCACAGTCAACTCCTACCACCTACACCTCAGTGTAAGGACTGTGGATCAATATGGAACCAGATGAAGAAAGTTTGGCTTTCAGAATATTTTAGAATAATTTTATCTTATTTTCAGATGTGGAAATCTCAATCTGTAATACTTTTGATATTGTGCCGCTTTAATGAAGAGCTGCAATACCTCTCCATCTATTGTTGTTATCGCAGTCTGAATACAAGGCTGCTGAAACTTAACATCTTGAGCCATACCATCCTTCCAGGGCTCTAGGACAGGTGATGGCGTCTCTGAAAGGAAAGAAAAAAAAATACCACGGTGACAAAAGGATTAATTAATGAAAAATACACAAAAGTAACACATTATTGAATCAAACTAGAGTTGAAGTGCACAGATAAATGTTACAGGAATATTGCTGCACATGAGATTTCTGTGTCAGCACAGGACTCCAGAGAGGTAATTATAATGTATGGGTGACTTTTTTCAGGCTATACCCAACTCTGAGGAAATGCCTCCCATGAATTTCTTCTAGTCTTCAAACCTTCAAGCATTTACTGAAAACTCACCTCTTCAGGGAAGCCCCAATACAGATTCTACACAGTCCACACATACAGTAAGTTATATTACATGTTTACTTTCTACACTCACATGTACCACATCCCACATTTAACTACATATTTTCTCCTATACCCAGTGACACCAGGTCAACATTGCTGTGTGACTGGATCATAAAGCTCACCAAGAACCTCTGCAATCTAACTGGACCAATTTGCAATATGCTGCACTTATCCTTGTGTACCTATGCTTATTTCCTTATACATTGTACGCTGGCGAGCAGGGCACTCTTACCTATTTGTCTGTCTGTAATCTATTACTGCTCTTGTACTGTTTTTGTTACCAATTCTAAAGCAGAATGGAATGTGCTGGCACTACATAAGTAATTGTTAATACATAAAATATGATTTACTTATTGTACAGTATAGGAGCACACATGGATTGACAAATGCACCACACATGACAACTCGAGTCTGTCAGAACTGGCATAGAACACAAACTTAGTAAAAAAAAAATAACCTGAGCTTAATTAATTACAGCCATAGTTACTTCAATGCTTCTACATATATGAAATATTTAAAGGTACAAACACTTTTTAGTGTTGTAATCCTTCTATTAATTACAGTGCATGAAGTAATAGGTAGTTCACTTCTGACAGTACTATACAGGAGAAATAATTCACTCTTATAACAACAGTAAAGCTTTGCATTCACAAGCCCAAAAATGACTATCCGGGCATTAGTTTAGGACATTTAACTTTGCTTATGGTTTACTCTTCTTAATCTTCTTTTTGCTGGTATTTACGGATTTCATAAGGTTGAGCATAAACTGACATAATACATTGGGGCAGATGTATTAACCTGGAGAAGGCATAAGGAAGTGATAAACCAGTGATATGTGCAAGGTGATAAATGCACCAGCCAATCAGCTCCAATATGTAAATTAACAGTTAGGAGCTGATTGGCTGGTGGGTTTATCACCTTGCACATATCACTGGTTTATCACTTCCTTATACCTTCTCCAAATTAATACATCTGCCCCAGAGTTTCTATCTGTCCAAAGAACTAACTTTTCAGGTACTCACCCCAATGATACTTCCAGATTTGTCCATTTGCTGTCTGCAGGGCACATGTTTTGGAGTTTGCGCTATAGCAGATACTGATCACCTCCCCATTAATTGGCACACCATGTCTGCATTTAAGAAAAATAAAAAGAGACAGAAATAAGAAACATTTACGTGGTATTTGCCTATATTGTTTCTGAGATGATATTGTGCTTTATAAACAAATAGAGAGAAACAGAAAGACAGACTTGCATGGAGAACTCCAATTGTAAATACGTAATTGTTTCTAAAACATAACTTTTATTACTTTCAATAAAAAAAAATCTATTACCAATATCCATTGGTTTATTAGGCTTTCTATGCTGTCATTTTTCAAAATAAATATTGACAGATAATTGTCATATAGTTTATATGGTTCTGAATAAATACATGATAGTAGAGTAAAAGTAAGCAAAGTAATTAATGGGATCTCTCAGTCCATCTATTTGTCCTAATTTATTAGGTTATACACAAGGATCTTGTGCAAAATCACCCACTCCATTTTCTGTATCATATTGTGTTTACAATGTAAGTTTTGGTCAGTAAGACAACTGTAAAATAAAGAATATAAAGTCCCATAAGTCCCATATTCTTCTCCTTTAGGGGTTGCAGATGTAGGGATATCTCAAAGTCACTCAACAAAAGGGATTGAATGCCCAGTTGCATAAAAGGCCCCTCTGCAGAGGGGGCAATGACCAATTTAATGACCAAAATTAACTGTTACACTCATCTAGGACATGCCAGGTATCCACACATTCTAGCAAGAGATTGACTTAAATACTTAGTACTAGCAAAATGATCTAGAAGAAGCATAAACTGCTCCACATCCAAGGAGTGACAGATTCCCTGACGGTGCCAGAGGCGAGTCACAAGAATGGCACCGCAACCGCTAGCTCCAGGAAGCTGTAAAAACTAAAGTCTACCTTATGACAGAATAAGGGAACTGTGCGAAGGTGTATCCGGCCTATAGATCTACACTAAAAAGGTCTACAGTCAATAGGTAGACCACTAATGATCGACTTGCATTAGGTCGACAGGGTCAAAATATCAACATGTAAAAAGGTAGACAGTTCAAAAGGTCGACATGACAATGGTCGACACAAGTTGTTTTTGTTTTTGGGCAGGGTTTCAACTTTTTCCTACTTTACCATCCACACTGACTACGATTGGGAATAGTTACCTTGGGCAAGCCATGCGAGGGGACGCGGTACACTAATGGGTGTATAACCTGCACCCAATAGTGCAACCACTGGGGCACTCGAAACACCCTACCATAAGTGGATGTGCATGAAGGCAGGTCAGCATCTCTCAAGAAGTGTACAGCCAAGCCCCACGGTATAGACAGAAATAACAGCAATCTCGAGGAGGTAGCCAGATATCTCCTTCAGAATGTTCAAGACAACTTCAGGGAATATAAAATAGTATCTTGACCACAACTTTAAGAAGGGGAGGAAAAGCTCTGCAATCTAAGCATAGGATAGGATAAACCAGGTAGGATTTTCCAGACCTGGGAAATCGCTAATCACCAAAAGTACTGGAATAATGGTACTGTAAGGTTGGAAAATTACTACTTTGGGCTGCACCCGAATGGATAAAGATAAGGCAAAACTGGTCAGCTTAACACAAAGGCTGTTCCCAAGAGACCAGAAACTGTAATCATCAGGTACTAGCACAGCTCATACTGGACGGAAAGCGAAACCCCCATTTGTAACTCAAACACTACCACTGGGAATGGCTACACACTAGCCCTGCCTGCCTGTGGAGCGACACAAGTAGTCAGAGGGTGAATCATTTTTCCACAGTTTATTTAAGCTGGTAATTTGGCACAGATAACACCACAAAGAAAGGGGACTTAGATCCTGCTGTGGAAGTCTGCAATAAGTCTGGAGGCCCTAATGACTATAAAGGCACACTACAGCAGGTAGAGGAGCCCCCATGGCACTGAAGATATGCTGTAGCCCTCCTGCTATTTTCTAGTTGTTGTATGCAGGACCTGATTGCTCTGTACCATCCGTACTTGCATTTTTATTTGCCCTCCTATAAACTGTCTGCCACTTTTAAGTGATAAATGGGGTTTTCAGCAATCCCACAATAGATATACACATATATGTTTTAAGACATCAGAGCTGAATAAACAAAATGAGAAAAAGTGCACTACTTACTGGAGATTAACAAACTGATCATCTCCCACAGGAACTGTGATGTGGTGAATGGTGGATTGAGAAGAACACTCCCCTTGGCTTACAACCAATAAAGTATCATCCTGCACACATGTGAGATGGCGAAAGTAAAGTGGTTGTCTGTTGCTTGACGGGGCTTGAAATCTGCAAATGACGGGAGAAAAAAAAAGTAATGCACAAAGCACAAGATGTTACATTATAATATACATTTTATATTTATTGGAAAACATGTCAGAGTATGTTTACACAATGTAAATAAAGTGAAAATAAGATTTTACTTACCGGTAAATCTATTTCTCGTAGTCCGTAGAGGATGCTGGGGACTCCGTAAGGACCATGGGGATAGATGGGCTCCGCAGGAGACATGGGCACTTTAAGAAAGAATTTAGTTCCTGGTGTGCACTGGCTCCTCCCTCTATGCCCCTCCTCCAGACCTCAGTTAGAGAAACTGTGCCAAGAGAAGATGGACAGTACAAGGAAAGGATTTTGTTAATCCAAGGGCAAGATTCATACCAGCCACACCAATCACACCGTATAACTTGTGATAACTACCCAGTTAACAGTATGAAAACAACATATCATCAGTGCAAGACCGATGCAACTATAACGTAACTCTTATGTAAGCAATAACTATATACAAGTCTTGCAGAAGTCCGCACTTGGGACTGGCGCCCAGCATCCTCTACGGACTACGAGAAATAATTTACCGGTAAGTAAAATCTTATTTTCTCTAACGTCCTAGAGGATGCTGGGGACTCCGTAAGGACCATGGGGATTATACCAAAGCTCCCAAATGGGAGGGAGAGTGCGGATGACTCTGCAGCACCGATTGAGCAAACATGAGGTCCGCCTCAGTCAGGGTATCAAACCTATAGAATTTTGCAAAAGTGTTTGAACCCGACCAAGTAGCAGCTCGACACAGCTGTAGTGCCGAGACCCCCCGGGCAGCCGCAAAAGAAGAGCCCACCTTCCTAGTGGAATGGGCCTTGACCGATTTTGGTAACGGCAATCCAGCCGTAGAATGTGCTTGCTGAATCGTGTTACAAATCCAGCGAGCAATAGTTTGCTTTGAAGCAGGGGCACCAATCTTGTTGGATGCATACAGGACAAACAGCGCTTCAGTTTTCCTGACTCTAGCCGTTCTGGCCACGTAAATTTTTAAAGCCCTGACCACATCAGTAACTCGGAATCCTCCAAGTCACGTGTAGCCACAGGCACCACAATAGGTTGGTTCATATGAAAAGATGATACCACTTTCGGCAGAAATTGCGAACGGGTCCGCAATTCTGCTCTATCCATATGGAAAACCAGATAGGGGCTTTTATGTGACAAAGCCGCTAATTCTGACACACGTCTAGCCGAAGCCAAGGCTAATAACATGACCACCTTCCACGTGAGATATTTTAACTCCGCCGTTTTAAGTGGTTCAAACCAGTGTGACTTTAGGAAACTTAACACCACGTTAAGATCCCAAGGTGCCACCGGAGGCACAAAAGGAGGCTGAATACGCAGCACTCCTTTTACAAACGTCTGAACTTCTGGTAGAGAAGCCAACTCTTTTTTGAAAGAAAATGGATAGGGCCGAAATCTGAACCTTAATGGAGCCTAAGTTTTAGGCCGAAATTCACTCCAGTTTGTAGGAAGTGAAGGAAACGGCCCAGATGGAATTCTTCCGTAGGAGCATTCCTGGCCTCACACCAAGAAACATATTTTCGCCATATACGGTGATAATGTTAAGATGTCACGTCCTTCCTAGCCTTTATCAGCGTAGTAATGACCTCATCCGGAATGCCTTTTTCCGCTAGGATCCGGCGTTCAACCGCCATGCCGTCAAACGCAGCCGCGGTAAGTCTTGGAACAGACATGGGCCCTGTTGCAACAGGTCCTGCCTTAGAGGAAGAGGCCACGGATTTTCTGTAAGCATTTCCTGCAGATCCGGATACCAGATCCTTCGTGGCCAATCTGGAACAATGAGGATTGTTCTCACTCCTCCTTTTTCTTATTATTCTCAACCCTTGGGTATGAGAGGAAGAGGAGGAAATACATAGACTGACTGGAACAACCACGGTGTCACTAGGGCGTCTACCACTACTGCCTGAGGGTCTCTTGACCAGGTGCAGCTTTTTGTTGAGGCGGGACGCCATCCTGTCTATCTGTGGCAGTCCCCACCGAAATGCAATCTGTGTGAAGACTTCCTGATGAAGTCTCCACTCTCCAGGACGTATGTCTGGTGAGGAAGTCTGCTTCCCAGTTGTTCACTTCCGGAATGAACACTGTTGACAGTGCTCTTACATGATTCTCCGCCCAGCGAAGAATTCTGGTGGCTTTCGCCATCGCCACTCTGCTCCTTGTGCCGCCTTGGCGGTTTACATGAGCTACTGCGGTGACATTAGTCTGACTGGATCAGAACCGGTTGGTCTCGAAGAAAGGTCTCCGCTTGACGTAGGGCGTTGTATATGGCCCTTAGTTCCAATATGTTGATGTGAAGACAAGTCTCTTGACTTGACCAAAGACCTTGGAAATTTCTTCCCTGTGTGACTGCTCCCCAGCCTCGGAGGCTCGCGTCCGTGGTCACCAGGATCTAGTCCTGAATGCCGAATCTGCGGCCCTCTAGAAGGTGAGCACTCTGCAGCCACCACAGGAGAGATACCCTGGCCCTGGGGGATAGGGTGATCAACTGATGAATCTGTAGATGTGACCCGGACCACTTGTCCAGTAGGTCCCATTGGAAAGTCCTCGCATGGAACCTGCTGAAGGGAATGTTTTTCCCAGGACTCGAGTGCAGTGATGCACTGACACCTGTCTTGGTTTCAATAGGTCCCTGACTAGAGTCATGAGTTCCTGGGCCTTCTCTATCTGAAGGTAAACCCATTTCTGGTCTGTATCCAGAATCATACCCAAGAAGGGCAGACGAGTTATAGGAACCAACTGTGACCTCGGGAAATTGAGAATCCAGCCGTGTTGCTGTGACACCTTCAGCGAAAGTGACACGCTGTTCAACAACTGCTCTTTTGATCTCGCCCTTATTAGGAGATCGTCCAAGTATGGGACAACTGTGACTCCTTGCTTACGTAGGAGCACCATTATTTCCGCCAATTACCCTGAAATTGGTAATGACAATCCTATACCGCAATTGTCAGGTACGCCTGATGGGGTGGATAAATGGGAACATGAAGGTATGCAGCCTTTATGTTTAGATACACCATCAAATCCCCCCCTTCCAGGCTGGCGATGATCGCTCTGGGCGATTCCACTTTAAATTTGAACCTTTTCCCGTATAGGTTCAGAGATTTTAATTTTAAAAATAGGTCTGACCGAACCGTACGGTTTCGGGACTACAGCCAAGGTAAAGTCATATCGCCTTCCTTGTTGCAGGAGGAGAACCTTGAGCACCACCTGTTGGAGATACAATGTGTGAATTGTATTTAATATTATCTCCCTTCCTGGGGGAGAAGCCGGTAGGTCCGATAAGGAAAAACCGTCGAGGAGGCACCTTTCGAATTCCAGCTTGTAACCCTGAGAAACAATTTTTTATTGCCCTGGGAACCACCTGTGAGTGAACTCAGATGTGGCTGAAGAGTCGAAGACGTGCTCCCACTGGGGCGGACTCCCTTAGTGGAGCTCCAGCGTCATGCGTTGGATGTAGTAGAGGCCGGGGAGTACTTCTGTTCCTCGGAACTAGCTGTGCCCTGTACCCTTACCTCTGGTAAGAAAGGACGCTCCTCGTATTTTCTTGTTATTCTGCGACCGAAAGGACTGCATTTGATAATGTCGTGCTTTCTTAGGCTGTGAGGGAATATAAGGCAAAAGATCAGAATCACCAGCTATAGCTGTGGAGACCAGGTCCGAGAGCCCTTCTCCACACAATTCCTCAGCCTTGTAAGGTAAACCTTCCATATGCCTCTTTTAGTCGGCATCACCTGTCCATTGCATGTTCCACCGGACACTTCTGGCAGAAATCGACATAGCGTTGACTCTAGAACCCAGTAGACTAATGTCTCTTTGGGCATGTTTTATATATATATATAAGACAGCATCTTTTATATATATATATATATATATATATATATATACACATATACTAGGGTCAATACCATGGTATCCTTATCTAGGGTTTCAATCTCCGCTGATAAGGTATCTGTCCACGCTGTTACAGTGCTATAAACCCATGCCGACACAATCGCCGGTCTGAGTAGTGTACCAGAATGTGTGTAAATGGACTTCAAAGTACTTTTACTGCCAGCTATCTGCAGGATCCCTGAGGATAGCTGTTAAGTCAGCGCTACCTTTTGGGTAAACGTGACAAAGCTTTGTCCACCCTAGGGGAAGATTCCCATCGTATCCTGGCCCTAGTAGGGAAAGGATACTCCCTGAGAATTCTTTTTGGGAAGCTGCAGCTTCTTGTCTGGAGATTCCCGCTCTTTTTCTTCATGAGAGGAGGGAAATTTACCTCAGCTTTCTTCCCCTTAAACATGTGTACCCTCGTGTCAGGGACAGATGAGTCATCAGTGATATGCAAAACATCTTTTATTACAATAATCATATATTGAATACTTTTCTGCCAGTTTTGGCTGTAACTTTGCATTATCGTAGTCGACACTGGAGTCAGTGTCTATTATTTTGGATAGTGAGCATTGTGAGACTCTGAAGTTCTCTGCTACATAGGGACAGACCTGTGTAGATTCACTGTCTGTTCTCTAATCTTTTGTGCAATAAATTTACCTCAGCACTTTATTTCACATATCCAATCAGGTGTCGGCGTTGTCGACGGAGACACCACACACACACACATTTGCTCCATCTCCTCCTTAGGAGAGCCTTTTACCTCAGACATGTCGACACACACTTACCGACACACCACACACTCAGGGAATGCTCATCTGAAGATAATTCCCCCACAAGGCTCTTTGGAGAGACAGAGAGAGAGTATGCCAGCACACACCCCAGCGCTATATGACCCAGGAAAAAACACAGCAATTTAATGTTTACCCAGTAGCGCTGTTATTATCTGCGCCGAATTATGTGCCCCCCCCCCTCTTCTTTAAAACCCTCTCTTCTACCGTGGTATAAGCAGGGGAGAGTCCGGGGAGCTTTCTCTCAGCGGTGCTGTGGAGAAAAACATGGCGCTGGTGAGTGCTGAGGGAGAAGCCCCGCCCCCTCGACGGCGGGCTTCTGTCCCGCTAAAAGTGTAAAATTGGCGGGGGCTCATGCATATATACAGTGTCCAGCTGTATATATGCTCCTTTTGCCAAATAAGAGGTTTATATTGCTGCCCAGGGCGCCCCCCCCTGCGCCCTGCACCCTTACAGTGACCGGAGTATGTGAGGTGTGTGGGAGCAATGGCGCACAGCTGCAGTGATGTGCGTTACCTCAGTGAAGATCATGAAGTCTTCTGCCGCCTCTGTAGTCTTCTTTTCTTCTCATACTCACCCGGCTTCTATCTTCCGGCTCTGCGAGGGGGACGGCGGCGCGGCTCCGGGACGGACGGCGAGGGTGAGATCCTGCGTACCAATCCCTCTGGAGCTAATGGTGTCCAGTAGCCTAAGAAGCAGGACCTAGCTTCAGAGAGTAGGGCTGCTTCTCTCCGCTCAGTCCCACGATGCAGGGAGTCTGTTGCCAGCAGAGCTCCCTGAAAGTAAAAAACCTAACAAAATACTTTCTATCAGTAAACTCAGGAGAGCTCACTGAAAAGCACCCAGCTCGTCTGGGCACAGTATCAAACTGAGGTCTGGAGGAGGGGCATAGAGGGAGGAACCAGTGCACACCAGGAACTAAATTCTTTCTTAAAGTGCCCATGTCTCCTGCTGAGCCCGTCTATCCCCATGGTCCTTACGGAGCCCCCAGCATCCTCTAGGACGTTAGAGAAATAATAGTCATAAAAAGTGTATTTAATTTCTGTCGCTGAATATAATTGTAAGCATATCATACATACAAGTGTGCCAGATCATCCTATATAATAAAGCCAAGCCTGCTTCTCGTCCTCTGCTATGTGCGCTGGCGGCCACTAGAGGCCACCATATAGGCCAAATGATTCCTTTGTGTGCTGGAAGCTGACACAGCTCAAAGTGAAACGGATACTGCAGGGAAATTTTACAACCTCCTGTCCTGCTGCTGCTAATATTGCTGCAAATATTAATAAAACTGGTCTGTCTGTTTCACACTTCTGCAGAGAGAGGGGCTGGGGAGAGATTGTGGGGGTAGGGCAGCTAGGGGCTGGAGAGAGGGGTTGGGGCACTATAGGGACTGGGGAGGGGGGGGGGGCAGGGGGAGCAGGGAGGGGGGGAGGGTTGGGTTAGATAGGGACAGTGGAGAGAGAGATGCAGGTTTTTTTCAATATAGTCACCTCTGTGTGACACGGACACACACACACTCCCTATCTACACTGCACCCCACCCCATACTACCTCTATATACTCTGCACCCCCATCCTCTTCCATATTCTTAAACCCCACCATATACTTCCCCTATATACACACTCAATACCCCTCTATATAGTGCCCCCAATATACAGGGCACTTCCCTCCTCCATATACTGCTTCTGCCATATACCACATATTCTGCACCTCCTCCTCCATATACTATGCTGCAACCCCAGGTTACTTGCCAACCCGGGGACTCGGCAACAAGTAGCAGCAGTACCCAGGAAACGGATGCAAGAACCAACAGAGTCCTGCAGCGCTCAGAGCGGAGGCATCGGGGACACTTGTGGCCACTTACCGGCAGGGGAGAAGGTAAAGCAGTCCGGCAGGAGGGGTGAGACCCGGTGTCGGGTGAGCAGTGTGGTGACTGGGAGGAGAAGGGGTCAGTGCTGGGGCTGCAGATGATGAGGGTGAGGAGGAGGCAGATAACCGGCTCAGCTGCTTTACATATACTACGAGCCGGCAGAGGAGCGGGGTCTTTTGCTCACACCCCACACAGGCCATGCCCAGACTCCTCTGGCCAGCTGCTGATGGCTACTGGCCTCCTGTACCCCCACCAGACTAGGTGGGAGCTGTGCGGGGACTGGTGAGCTTACACATACCAGTACTGGTGTATATAGTGCAGCATCATTATAGCCTACCCATTACAGATATACAGCATATATATTTATAAAAGGTTAACGTTACACACACCAGTGACGTGCAGTGATGTAACTGAGGCAGAGCATTTCCTGTCATACTAACGTATACACCAGAGGTATAAAGTATATGAAAAATACAAAGAATATATTAGAAATATCTTCTTTGTATTATTCTAATCATTTTTATAGTCAAACTCTGGAGTCAAAAGTCTATTGCAGGTGAGGCCTATCTTTTCTGCACATCTCTGATCAAAACTCAGCATATTTCCAGCAGTATATACTGCTGCACCTGTATATAATGCCTACATGTACCCTTGGGCTCATATATTGCGTGTGAATTTGGCTCTGGTACTAACCAGTGCCTCCTGAGCCATTTACCTCACTGCATGTTCCTGACAGATACACACACACACACACTCAGTATGACAGAGCACCGGCTCCCAGCAGCAAGGTTTCAGAAACCCAGCAGCTCCTGTGTAAGCACAAGAGGCCTTAGTGATCAAATCACTGTGACTAGACAAAGAGTGCCCTAAAGCCGGGTTCACACTGGGGTGATATTGGCCAGATAGGACGTTGCTGCACGGCCAACCGGGAGATAATGCTAGCAACCTAGTTCTATGTAAATGAAGGAAAGAGTGATATATCGCTCTGTCCTTCATACATGCTTCTAATGTGTACCCAAGATGGGGACATATCGCTCAGTGTGTACCCAGCTAAACAGAATCAATGCTGTTAATAATTTGACACTGTATATTTTCTACAATATTAAATATATTGGCTGTTATTGAACCAGGAACAATTTTTGCTCAATGGTGTTAATTTAAGGTTAGTTACTTTTACTTCCTATTTAAAGATCTCTCATTGCAATAAAAATATGCCCTGAAATGTTTAATTCCAGTACCGGAAGACAAGTAATTTTCATTTAGGATACTGTATGATCCCTTCTACAGGGGTCAGAGTAATGTGCAGATCTAACAATCAACAACAGATGCAATGGTCGTAAATGTACACAACATATTGCGTCGGTCCTGTTGCACAGCCGATGGGCAATATATTGTTAGATATATTGGCATGTCGGTGTGTGTGTACATACACAAGCTGCAGCACCCGGCGGTGACTGACAGATGAACTGGGCGGTCGTGTGTAAATGCCCGCCCAGTTTATGACGTCAGTCCCAGATGGATCGGGCAGCGTGTATGCACAGCACACTGCCCGATCCGGCTTTAGATATACTGTACCTGCAGATCAATTGATCTGCAGATATATCTGTAAACGTGTACCCAGCATTAGGTGTCAATAAAACTTAAACTCTGATACATCAGGAACAATTCATTAAAATGAGTTTCAAGAGCTTCCTGAAATCACTCCATTGATATAACACCAGAAGTAACAAAGAGAGACATTGACAGGCCACTAAAGAGAACCAACATTACTTGAATTGCTTTTCTTGCACTGGGGTCATAGTGGATGAGATATATCCATTTCCTCCAACTATTTTTATGGTTGAGTCATTAGGTGCATTAATTCCTGCCAAAATAAAAACACACGCAATCATTATAAAAGTTACAAATAAATGTACAGGAAACAAGCAATCTACAGTATACACACACAGATTACTATAAAACGAATAAACAATGATTACACAAACATACCATATCTGCAGATGTAAACTGTATTGTAAGCATCAAGCACTACAAGGCTGCTGCTCTTCTCAGGGACAGAGTGGTAAGTAACCTCATTCACTGCATGTGGGAACTGAATGTGGTAAGTGCACATTGGAGGCGGAACAACGGACTGATCGAAAGAGGTCACCAAGATTTTATCTGCAAAACAGCCAACAATAGATTAATTTAATGTTAACGATGATCTATCATAATGTGACAGCTCAATAGGGATTCAGTGTACATAATACACCTGTACAAATAGAACTCACACTGACTCAGGGACCTGCGGTGAACTAAATGGCTCAGGAGACACTGGCTAGCACCAGAGCCAGATTTACACACAATGGGGGTAATTCCAAGTTGATCGCAGCAGGAAATTTTTTAGCAGTTGGGCAAAACCATGTGCACTGCAGGGGAGGCAGATATAACCTGTGCAGAGAGAGTTAGATTTTGGTGGGTTATTTTGTTTCTGTGCAGGGTAAATACTGGCTGCTTTATTTTTACACTGCAATTTAGATTTCAGTGTGAACACACCCCACCCAAATCTATCTCTCTCTGCACGCTATATCTGCCTCCCCTGCAGTGCACATGGTTTTGCCCAACTGCTAACAAAGTTCCTGCTGCGATCAACTCAGAATTACCCCCAATATATGAGCCAAAGCGTACATCTGGGCATTATATACAGGTGCAGCAGTATAAACTCCTGGAAATTTGGTGAGTTTTGATCAGAGATGTGCTGAAAAGATAAGCAGGTGAGGCACTGCCTCACCTGCCATAGACTTTTTACTCCAGAGTTTTGGCTATAAAAATTATTAGAATAATGCAAAGAAGATATTTCAAACATAATCTTTGTATTTTTCATATACTTTATACAGTAAAAACTCTGGTACAAACGTAAGTATGACGGGAAAGGCTCTGCCTCACCTCACGTCACTGCACTGACCTACACTTTTAGGGATATTCACTTCCTGAAGAGGCTGAGCTTTCACATACAGTATCTTCTGCACCCTCTAAATATAATAAGTGAACAGTAGAACGCCATTACATTTTTACTAACGATGACACAGCCGTATGGTATTAGGACTACCCTTACATTTTTTGGTCACTTATGAAAAGTCTTTTTATTTAGCACTGACATAAAACAGTCATCATTGCTTATTCATATATTGCCATCATATTACACAGCATTGTACAGAATGGGTGTGGATCATTAGGTCGCCAGTATTAGGGCAACCCCATATGGGTCGACATGTCCAAAGGGAGACCACCTGAAAAGGTCGACAGGTACACAAGGTCGACACAGTGGAAAAGTCGACATGGCAATTGGCGACACAAAAATGGTGGACAAGGGTTGTTTTTGGGTCATTTTGCATGTTAAACCTTGTAAAAGCTAAATTAGTGGAAACATGTACCCTCGAGGGTTTGCTTTGTTAGCCACGCTTTGGGCAAGGTGCCTCACTCCCCTGTTCGGCACATCTCCCAATTGTAGTCCCCATGGAAGGTAAAATCTGAAAAAAAAGGAACCCCCCGCCCGCTGCCCCCCCCCCCAAAAAAAACAACAACTTGTGTCGACCATGTGTGTTGACCACTGTCATAAACCTGTCGACCTTTTGTACCTGTTGACCTAATGCATGTCGACCATATGGGGTCAACTTATTGACTGTCAACCTATTAACTGTCGACCTATCATCTGAATACTGTACAAGACATTTTTTTATTGACATCAGTGTCAAAATAGGATTTTAATACCTACCGGTAAATCCTTTTCTCTTAGTCCGTAGAGGTTGCTGGGAACTCCAAAAGGACCATGGGGTATAGACGGGATCCGCAGGAGACATGGGCACACTATAAGACTTTGAATGGGTGTGAACTGGCTCCTCCCTCTATGCCCCTCCTCCAGACTCCAGTTAGAACTGTGCCCAGGGAGACGGACATTTTGAGGAAAGAATTTATTGTTTAAACACGGTGAGTGTCATACCAGCTCACACCTCAAACATGCCACAGAACGTGGCATTCAATAGAACACCAGCCCACGGCATGAAATATATTTAGCAATATGCTGACCGAAAATGTAACACAACCTGTGTGTAAACACGACCAATAAAAGCATACCGCATGCCATGGCATGAATAACGTCAGCAACAGACTGACTGAAAGGAAACACAACATGTGTAACCATAACCAATAACTGCAGATACAGTACGCACTGGGACGGGCGCCAAGCATCCTCTACGGACTAAGAGAAAAGGATTTACCGGTAGGTATTAAAATCCTACTTTCTCATACGTCCTAGAGGATGCTGAGGACTCCAAAAGGACCATGGGGTCTATACCAAAGCTCTAGAACGGGCGGGAGAGTGCGGATGACTCTGCAGCACTGATTGCCCAAACAAGAGGGCCTCAGCAGCCAGGGTATCAAACTTGTACAATATTTGCAAAATTGTTTGAACCCGACGAAGCCGCTGCTCTGCAAGGCTATACACCCAAGACCCCTCGGTTAGCCGCCCAGAATGAGCCCACCTTCTTGGAAGAATGGGCCTTCACCGATTTCGGTAACGGCAATCCAGCCGTAAAACGAGCAAGCTTAATCGTAACTCAGATCAAGCGTGCAATAGTCTGCTTGGAAACAGGAACCCCAATCTTGTTGGGAGCATATAGGATAACAGATCTTCCGTTTTCCTGATCTGAGCCAATCTGGCAACCCAAATTTTCAAAATTCCGACCACATCGAGATACTCCGATGTCGCCCAGGCGTCAGTAGCCACCGGCACCACTATAGGTTGGTTCAAGTGAAACCGATGGAACCACTTTTGGCAGAAACTGCTGCCGAGTTCTCAACTCCGCTCTATCTTCATGGAAGATTAAACAGGCTCTTGTGAGACCAAACCGCCAACTCAGACACCCGCCTTGCGGATGCCAAGGTCAACCGCATGACCACTTTCCAATTGAGGAATTTCAACCATACTGAAAAGTTCAACCAAAGAAATTGCAGGAACTGCAACACCACGTAAAGATCCCATGGTGTCACAGAGGTACAAAGGGAGGATGGATGTGTTAGACTCCTTTTACGAAAGTATTAAACTCTGGAAAGGAGGCCAATTGTTTCTTGGAAGAAACCCGATAAGGCTGAAATCTGAACCGTAATCGAGCCCAACCAAAGATCGCCTCCACACGATCTTGTAAGAAAAGAAGGGAGAAAACGATCCAACTGGAATTCTTCTGAAGGAACCTTCTTGGATTCACACCAAGACACAAAATTTTCCCCCAAATATGGTGGTAATGTTATTACGTTACTTCTTTTCTGACTGAAGAGAGTAGGGAAGACCTCACTGGAAATACCCTTCCGGGCTGGGATCCGACGTTCAATCTCCAAGTCGTCAATGGAAATCGCGGTAAGCCTTGGAACACCCACGGCCCCTGCCATAACAGATCCTCTTGCAAAGGAAAAAGGACAGGGATCTCCTATGAGTAAAATGCTGAAGATCCGGATACCAGCCCTCCTTGACCAGTCTGGAACAAGGAGGATCATCTGAACTCTTGTTCCTCTTATAATCTTTACATTTTTGGAAAGAGCGGAAGTGGAGGGAACACATAGACCTACCGAAACGCCCACGGTGTCACTAGGGTGTCCACCGCTATTGCTTGAGGGGACCCCCGACCCGTAACAAAATTTCTGAAGTTTCTTGTCGAGGCGAGACGCCATCTTGTCTATTTGCGAAATTCTCCAAAGACTTATCACTTCTCTGAATAACCGCTTGATGAAGACTCAACCTTCCTGAACGGAGAACGTGTCCGCCGAGGAAGTCTGCTTCCCAGTTGTCCACTCTTGGAACGAACATTGCTGATATAGCGCGTAAATGTTTTTGTCGCCTAGCGGAAAATCTTTCTGGCTTCTGCCCTTTCTTCTCCTGTTTTTGTCTGTAGACTCTAGACCGTTAATGGGGCGACCAGTATAGTAACATGACACTTGTCCTCAGTGAGAATTGTGCCGCTACCACAGGATCAACATACTGGTCTTGAAACCATGATTATCCCAGGTGGAAACCGGACCACTTGTCCAACAGGTCCCGCTAAACACTCAGGTCTGGAACCTGCCCACTGAATGGCCTCGTAGGCCCCAACCATCTTTTTCAGCAACTGACTGTATCGACGGATTGACACTGGTACAGGTCTGTCAGCGCTTCCCTTTTTTTTTTTTTTTAAAGCAAATAAACTCTTCTCAGTACTGCCTCTAATAATATTGCCCAAGCTGATCACCGCATCGTTGGCACCAACAGGGATTCTGGCCAGTCCTGTTGTTGAAGAACTGTCAAGGAGAAAACAACGTTTCGCACCATTTGGCTTCTTGATCTCTCCATAATTCGGAGAGCGTTCCAGTACAGAATAAACACGACTCCTTACTATCGAAGGAAACCCATCCCACCGGCATCACCCTGGTGAAATGGTAACAACAATCCTGAATCGCAAACCTCAGGTAAGGCTAAAGCGGAAGAAACCTTAATTAGACCTCCTTACTCCACTTTCAGAGTAGAGAACCCTGCCATGAGATAATCCCTCATGAAGATTAAGTAGGAAAAATTGGGATTTGTCTGACCGAGTCGTCCGGCCTCGGGAGTACGAAAAAGCTTGAACCCAGCTTCTTTTTATTTTTTTATTTTATGACCGTAACAGCAGGACAATGACCTGATCCAGACACAACTCTTGTATTGAGTCACATACTACCTCCCTGTCATGAGGAGGATCGGTAAGGTTGATTTGAAAAAATCAGTGAGGGGAACGTCTGGAACTCCCGTATGTCCCCCTAGGGACTCTATCCTTAACTCACTGGTCCATGTTCTTTCCAGAACCGACTGAAGAGTTTTAGACGAGGTCCCACCTGTGTGGGCCCCCGCAAGAGAGACCCAACGTCCCACGGTGGACGTGGCAGAAAACAACGGACGATTTCTGCTCCTGTGAACGAGAAAAGGCAGCTGACCTCTTACCTTCTTTACATTCCTTGACCTGCAAAGAAAGGGGAATCCTTATCTATTCGGTCGAAATGGCAGCATCCTACAACAATGCGTCACAAACCGTTGTGAGGGAACATAGGGCAAGAAAGGTAAACTTACCCATGGCACCTGCCTAGAGCATATGAACAAGGCCATCACCAACCAGGCTTCCCTTCATGGGAAAGAGACTCCACTTCTTTTCAGATTCAGCATTTACATCTCTTTGGTGAATCCACAACGCCCTCTAAGCCGAGACCGCCATGGAAGTGGTCCGCGCACCCAAGAGTCCCATCCCTTGTAGTCGCACGGTAGTATGTTGCAATGTCCTAGACATGACCCACCTCAAGGGGTAACACATCTCTCCTCAGGGTAATTATATCGGATGACCAAGTAACCGACCATTTCTGAATACAATTACTCCCCCCTGTGCATGCAATGCAAGTATAATCAAAGCATATCATTAAAAAATCACTTAGCTTCCTGTAAACGATCCTTTGCGACAGGGGTTGACTCTCACTTTATTCTATCCATGGCGGGAAAAGAATAAACACACGGACTCCTCGTGATGATTTGAAACCATCTTGTCACGGCTGACCTAGAGTTATTCAACAGAGCGACCAGCACATGAGAAGGAAAAGTTTACTTCAGCATTCATTATAAATTCTTTTGTATAAAAATACACATCTAAATACACATAAACATACGCATATCTCATATACATATCTCATATACATATATATATTTTTGTCAGGAACAGCAGGGTCCCTAGTGGTATTAATGCGTTCTTAATGTGTATGAAACATGTACTGAATGCCGATGTTGTGGATCTAATCAGGAAACATTATCGTCGACAAAAGACATAGGGGTATATGCAATTACCGGCGAATCGCGGCAATTTTTCGCCCGTTTTTTAATTCGACACAATTCGACCGTCGAATTCCGGCAAGTGGGTGCCGGAATTCAACATATTCAATAAAAAACGGATTAGACAGTCCCGCTGTCGAAAAACGGCCGATTTGACGGATTTTGATCCGATTTTTAAAAAACGGGGAAAAACGGGAAAAAACCCGGAAAAAAAATTGCGTGGGGTCCCCCCTCCAAAGCATAACCAGCCTCGGGCTCTTCGAGCCGGTCCTGGTTCTAAAAATCCGGGGGAAAAACTGACAGGGGATCCCCCGTATTTTTAAAACCAGCACCGGGCTCTGTGCCTGGTGCTGGTGCAAAAAATACGGGGGACAAAAAGAGTAGGGGTCCCCCGTATTTTTTACACCAGCATCGGGCTCCACTTGCTGGACAGATAATGCCACAGCCGGGGGTCACTTTTATACAGCGCCCTGCGGCCGTGGCATTAAATATCCAACTAGTCACCCCTGGCCGGGGTACCCTGGGGGAGTGGGGACCCCTTCAATCAAGGGGTCACCCCCCCAGCCACCCAAGGGACAGGGGTGAAGCCCGAGGCTGTCTCCCCCACCCAAGGGCTGCGGATGGGGGGCTGATAGCCTTGAGAAAATTGAAAGAATATTGTTTTTTCCAGTAGTACTACAAGTCCCAGCAAGCCTCCCCCGCAAGCTGGTACTTGGAGAACCACAAGTACCAGCATGCGGGAGAAAAACGGGCCCGCTGGTACCTGTAGTCCTACTGAAAAAAAAATACCCAAATAAAAACAGGACACGCACACCGTGAGAGTAAAACTTTATTTCACACATATCGACACACACATACTTACCTATGTTCACACGCAGACCTCTGTCTACTTGTCCAAGTAGAATCCACGGTGTACCTGTGAATAAAATTATACTCACCTCAATCCAGTGTCCGTATCTTTTAAAATAATCCTCGTACTTGGCAAAACAACAAAACGAACACCCGGACCAAACGGACTGAAACGGGTCCCATGTTTACACATGGGATCCCTTTCCCCGAATGCAGAGACCCCCCCCGTGACTCCTGTCACAGAAAGGTCATTATCATGTTAACTTATACCCAGTAATATTAGTTGGTGCCGAAAGGATCACCCACATACATCTGTGTCTCCCATATAGTGTTTTCTTTGGAAAAGCTTACAACTACTGACACGCTGACACTTAATCTCATGAATCAAGTACCATCAGGAGTCGGCAGTGCCGACAGAGGGATTCCCATAGCTGTTTGTGGCAGAGCACTCACACATGCCGACACATGTGTACTAAACACCCACCGACATTACACTTACTATAATGGGTAGATCCCAGTATCTGACAGGGAAAACACAGAAACCGTTTACCAACCCATTTACCACACGCTCATTATATATATATATATATATATATATATATATATTTGTACCTATATTGCGCTAAACAACTGTGCCCCCCCCCCCCCCCCCTCGTTGTACACTGTGAGTTGTTCAACAGTATTTTGGCGGGGCCAGTGTCTCTGTGAGGACAAAATGGCGCTGGATAAAGTTGTGAGGGCTAAACCACGCCCCCTTATTGGCGCGCTTCAGTCCCGCTAATTTTTCACATTTTTATACCTCTTTGTCAGGATATAGGGATTTTTGTTTACTTACCGTAAAATCTCTTTCTCTGAGTCCATCTGGGGGACGCTGCACCGTTACTTGTGGGGTTAGAGGTGTGTGGTAGTGGAGTTTGGCACAGAATCTATCAAAAAGCTGCCTCCTCCCCCCTCTAACCCCTCCCATCTCCTTCCTGCTCAGCCATCACTCAGTTAACGTTTAGCCAAGCCAAAGGAGATAGACCCGAACAAAAAAACAACCAAATAAACCAGACAAAACTACGGGAGGGATCGCAGCGTCCCCCAGATGGACTCCGAGAAAGAGATTTTACGGTAAATAAACAAAAATACCTATTTCTCTGTCATCCATCTGGGAGACGCTGCGCCGTTACTTGTGGGATTTCACAAAGCAAGCTAATGAGAGGAGGGAGACGTTGACGGCATAGCCGTCTGTAAAATACGACGCCCAACAGAGGCAGTCTCCAAACCAAAAGTATGAAAACGGTAAAACTTTGTGAAAGTATGGACTGACGACCAGGTCGCCGCCCTGCACAGCTGCTCAATAGATGCACCACTGCGAACAGCCCAAGATGCTCCAACTGCTCTAGTCGAATGAGCCCTAATTGAGTCAGGAACCGAAACATTTGAAGACACGTAAGCCTGTCTGATGGCCGAAGTTACCCAACGGGCCACAGTGTTCTTGGAAGCCGGCCAACCTCGTTTGGGAGCATCAATCAATACCAACAAGGTATCCGTACGACGGAAAGACTCCGTGCGAGACAAATAAATACGTAAGGCCCGAATAACATCCAGGAGGGCCAAATGGGAATTCTCCCCAGGAGAAGACAACGGAGTAAAAGCTGGAAGGACAATGTCCTGATTTAAATGAAATGCCGAAACAACCTTTGGAAGGAAAGAAGGCTTAGTCCGCAGAACCACCCGGTTCTCATGAAACACTAACAAGGGTGGCCTGCAAGAAAGAGCCGCCAACTCAGACACTCGTCTAGCGGAAGCAAAAGCCAAAAGAAAAACAACTTTTTGTGTCAGTTAACGCAGTTCCACAGATTCCAAAGGCTCAAATGGAGATTTTTGAAGGGCCGTAAGGACCAAGTTTAAATCCCAGGGAGGAACCGGAGGAACAAAAGGTGGTTGAATTCGAAGTACTCCCTGAAGGAATGTTTGAACCTCTGGAATGATCGCTAGTTTCTTTTGAAAAAGAACCGACAAAGCTGAAACCTGACCCTTCAGTGAAGAAAGCCTCAGGCCCTTATCGAGACCCTCCTGAAGGAAAGAGAGCAGGTGAGGAAGTCTAAACAAATGCGGAGTCAAGTCCCGCTTTTCGCACCAAGCAATGTAAATACGCCATACCCTATGGTAAATACCGGAAGTCACCGGCTTCCTAGCCCGAATCATCGTCTGTACAACAGAACGTGAAAGACCTTTTGCTTTTAAATCTTGGATTCAAGAACCAAGCCGTCAAAGCCAGCCGACTTAAATCTGGGTGGCGACAAGGCCCTTGAAGAAGAAGATCTGGTCGCAGGGGGAGACGAAAGGGGTCTCCGACGACCATGCTGCGCAGAAGAGTGTACCACTGTCGGCACGGCCAATCTGGAGCCACCAGAATTATTGCGAGACCTTCTCGCCGAATGCGTTGAAGTAGACGTGGAAGCAGTGGAATCGGCGGAAATACGTAACCCAGTTGAAACTGCCACGGAGCTGTTAGAGCATCGATTAGAAATGCTTGAGGATCCTGAGTCCGCGAGCCGTAGTGAGGAAGTTTCTTGTTGAGTCGAGACGCCATTAGGTCTACGTCGGGCAGTCCCCAGCGGTCCACTAGAGAGAGAAACACTTCCTGGTGAAGTTCCCATTCTCCCGGATGAATCGTGTGACGACTCAAAAAATCTGCTTCCCAGTTCTCGACTCCTGGAATGTGAATTGCGGATATTACGGGAACCCAACGTTCCGCCCACGTGAGAATATGAGCGACTTCTCTCATTGCGGACCAGCTGCGAGTTCCTCCCTGTTTGTTGATGTAAGCCACTGCCGTGGCATTGTCGGACTGCACATGAACCGGATGACCCTGTACCATGGTTTGAATCTGAAGGAGTGCGTACCGGATCGCCCTCAATTCCAGAATGTTGATCTGTAATTTTGACTCCTGACTGGTCCAGCGTCCCTGGAAGTGATGAGTCTGGAACACTGCTCCCCAACCGCTGAGACTTGCGTCCGTGGTGACCATCAACCAAGACCAAACCGCGAACGGTGCTCCTTTTCTCAAATTGTGACTGTGAAGCCACCAGTGAAGCGACTGACGAGTCTTTACCGACAAGCGGATCAACTACAATTCGAGACGTGGATCCGGCCGAGCCCAACAGCTGAGAATCTGAGCCTGAAGAGATCGGGCATGTAATCTGGCGTATGGGACTGCCTCGAAGGAGGACACCATCTTGCCTAACACCTGCATGCATCTGAGGACCGACACTACCGGTAAGTGTAACAGGGTCCGGATTCTGGACTGCAGATCCTGAATCTTGTCCGTAGGAAGAAACACCTTCTGCCTGTTGGTATCGAATAAAAGTCCCAGAAAAAACATTTTCTGGGAAGGAAGTAAAGACGACTTTGGAAAGTTGATTATCCACCCGAACGACTGCAGAGTCTCTGTCGTTAGACGCAGGTTCTGAGTGAGAATTTCCGCTGATGGGGCCTTGACCAACAGATCGTCCAAGTATGGAGTGATGTTGACCCCTCGACAACGAAGAACCGCGACGACATGACCCATAACCTTTGTAAAAACCCGAGGAGCCGTAGAGAGACCAAAGGGAAGAGCCTGAAACTGAAAATGCCACGGCCCGACTGCAAATCTCAGAAGAGGTTGATGACCTATCCAAATCGGGACATGTAAGTAGGCGTCTTTTATGTCTATTGAAGCCAAATATTCCCCTGGCTCCATGGCGGCGATAATTGAACGAATGGATTCCATCTTGAATTTTTGGGTTGAGAGATACGGGTTGAGGGCTTTTAGATTCAGAATGGGTCGGAACGAACCATCCGGTTTGTCCACGAGAAAAAGATCCGAGTAAAAACCCCGACCCCTCTGAGGAGAGGGAACCGGAAGGATTACTCTATTTTGTAAGAGGGTTGCTGTTGCCTGAAGAAGAGCCTGACGTCTGGAGGGATCGTCTGGGAGAGGTGTGACGAATAGCCGGAATGGGGCTGTCTCTTCGAGATCCAACATATATCCTCTGGATATGACCCCCATTACCCACCGATCTGGTTTCGACAGGAGCCACACTTCCCTGAACTGACGTAACCGAGCCCCAACCTTCATCGATCCCTCCGGAAGACCTGAAGCGTCATGCATCAGGCTTGTCGGCCGGCTTACTGGCCGGTCTGCGAGTAGCTTGAGATTCTCTACCTCTGAATGCCCCTCTTCGTGGAAATCTGGAGAAGGCACGAAAGGACTGGAAACTACCTCTGCCCTGCGTACGAAAGGACCGAAACCTTGTAGGTTTCGGCTTGTGAGAAGCAGATGGAAGAAAGGAGCTCTTTCCTCCAGTAGTATCCGAAATAATCTTCTTTAACTCCGACCCAAAAAGAAACTCCCCTTCAAAAGGAACTGCCGTCAAGGTCTGCTTTGAGTCCGAATCAGCATTCCAAACCCTAAGCCAAAGAGACCGTCTTGCTGATACTGTCAAGGCAGAAACCCGGGACTGTAGCGCAACAGAATCTAACAAGGCCTCACCTACATAAGTAAGCGCCTCAGAAATCTGTTCTGCTAATTGAATGGCTTCCGACGCATCGTCCGACTGCATTCCAGATACGACCTGTGCTAGCCATTCATCCACGGCCTTAAGGACCCAGGCACCCGCCAGAACTGGACGGAGAGAGACACCTGATAAAGAAAACATAGATTTTAGTAATGCTTCAATTTTCCTATCGGTAGGGTCTTTTAAGGTCACGGACTGTACCGAAGGAATAACCGTAGCTTTTGCCAAATGTGAAATAGGAGCGTCTACCTTTGGGGCTGTCTCTCAAAATTTTGTATCTTCCTCCGTAAAAGGATAAAGAAATTTTAATTTCTTAGGAGCCTGGAAACGAGAATCCGGTTTAAGCCAGGGTTCTTTTAAAATATCCGCAAAGTGAGAGTAAGAAGGGAAGGCAATAACCTGTCTCTTCTGTCGTTTGAAGAAGGGAGAGGAAGTCTCCGCCACTGCTGCATCCTGAATATTAAGAGTCTGACGAATGGCTTCTATTAGTAATCTAACACCTGAACTAGTAGATAGCTCCTCATCTTCCCAAGCCGAAACTTCGTCCCATTCAGGATCTACCTCCCCTTCCTCCAATGGAGATGTCAGAGAATCCAACTCCTCTCCCGGAAACGCTATAGCGGGTAACGGCTGTGGTCATTAAGTAGCAGCGGAACTGCTGGCAGAATTAACAAACTTATTTAAAGAATGGGTTAAATCAGTAAGACACTTGCCCATATTTTGGGCCCATAGAGGCTCCACCTGAGTTTGAGCAGATTCAGCCTCCGACCTAGACTGACGCAAATCTGAAATGGCATCCACCATGTTCTTGACCCATGGGGGCATAGACTGATCTGTGGAAGTTCCCTGCTGATCCGCCACTGATGCACCAGAGCACGAAGTACAGAGGGTACCTGCGTCAGCACTACCCTTAGCCAGCTTTGAGCCACACTGTGAACAGGAAAAATAAACTACTGAGGCCGTTTTGCCCTTTGTAGCCTTGTCCGGTTTACTGGCCATTCTTTATTCTAATTATGTTTAATATATAAGAGCAGTAAACATGTACTATAAATCCCTAGACAAGTGACCTAGCAGTTATCTCTAGTCTCCCCAAGAAGACTAACTGCTATCTCCCACTAGGGCTAGCCCACCATATACTTGCAGTTAGATGTGACTGTAATAAAAAAACCTTTCCCTGGAAAATAGTGTTCCGTGTGTGCTTGACAGCGTCCCCCAGTCTGCAGCCGGATAAGATGGCGCCCCGGAGTCTTCAGGAAGCTGCCGAACAGTGCGCGCGCGGTAGAGCAGGGCGGGAAGCCGTCCCTGCATGGCTGACGTAACTGCCGCGGCTATTCACTGAGTAATTTCCGAAACCGGAAGTTCGGGCTTCCGCGCGCCGCTACACAGAGCGGCTGTCGCGGCAGCTCTGTGCTGGTTTCAGGGAGTGTATAACACTCTCCCGGACCTTCCGCAAGTCCCCTCCTGATCAGTCACTCTCACTGCGGGGCGGAGGGGTGGGGGGGTTTGGGGGGCGGAGAAGGTGCCCGATGCGGCGGGTGGCTGGCCGGCTCGCAGGCTGGGAGGGGGGGAGTGAAGCCATAAAATGAGAAGAACAACAGAGGGGACAGCCCAATACTGTCAGTGACAGATTGTGGCTGTCCTGTACCTTATTCCTGCCGTCCTGAAGTGAATAAAGGCCCCAGTGACCAAAGTGTGGTGGCTTCCAGCAGCAGCTCAGAGTGGGATGCTAAACCCACTCCAGTAGTACCTGTCACCTGTAAACAGAGACTAGGTACACCTGAGAATAAACTCAACAACAAAATAAAAAAATCTAAGGAGAAAGAAAAACTGTGTCTGTACTCCACAGGCACAAAACTAAAACTGAGTGATGGCTGAGCAGGAAGGAGATGGGAGGGGTTAGAGGGGGGAGGAGGCAGCTTTTTGATAGATTCTGTGCCAAACTCCACTACCACACACCTCTAACCCCACAAGTAACGGCGCAGCGTCACCCAGATGGATGACAGAGAAATATATATGAGGTATAATTGCTGCCCAGGGCGCCCCCCCTGCGCCCTGCACCCGTGTAGTGCCGCATGTGTGTGGAAGCAATGGCGTGCAGCGCGACACTGAAGTCTTCTGCCGTCACTGAAATCTTCTGTTCTTCTAATACTCACCCGGCTTCTTTCTTCTGGCTCTGTGAGGGGGGTGACGGCGCGGCTCCGGGAACGAGCAGCTAGGCGAACCAAGTGATCAGACCCTCTGGAGCTAATGGTGTCCAGTAGCCTAAGAAGCAGAGCCTTGAAACTCACAGAAGTAGGTCTGCTTCTCTCCCCTCAGACCCACGATGCAGGGAGCCTGTTGCCAGCAGTGCTCCCTGAAAACAATAAACCTAAAAAAATAAGAATTTACTTACCGATAATTCTATTTCTCGTAGTCCGTAGTGGATGCTGGGAACTCCGTAAGGACCATGGGGAATAGCGGCTCCGCAGGAGACTGGGCACATCTAAAGAAAGCTTTAGGACTACCTGGTGTGCACTGGCTCCTCCCCCTATGACCCTCCTCCAAGCCTCAGTTAGGATACTGTGCCCGGACGAGCGTACACAATAAGGAAGGATTTTGAATCCCGGGTAAGACTCATACCAGCCACACCAATCACACCGTACAACTTGTGATATGAAACCCAGTTAACAGCATGATAACAGAGGAGCCTCTGAATAGATGGCTCACAACAAGAACCCGATTAGTTAACAATAACTATGTACAAGTATTGCAGACAATCCGCACTTGGGATGGGCGCCCAGCATCCACTACGGACTACGAGAAATAGGAATTATCGGTAAGTAAATTCTTATTTTCTCTGACGTCCTAGTGGATGCTGGGAACTCCGTAAGGACCATGGGGATTATACCAAAGCTCCCAAACGGGCGGGAGAGTGCGGATGACTCTGCAGCACCGAATGAGAGAACTCCAGGTCCTCCTCAGCCAGGGTATCAAATTCGTAGAATTTTGCAAACGTGTTTGCCCCTGACCAAGTAGCTGCTCGGCAAAGTTGTAAAGCCGCCCAAGATGAGCCCACCGTCCTTGTGGAATGGGCTTTTATTGATTTAGGCTGCGGTAATCCTACCGCAGAATGCGCCAGCTGAATAGTGCTACAAATCCAGCGCGCAATAGACTGCTTAGAAGCAGGAGCACCCAGCTTGTTGGGTGCCATCAGGATAAACAGCGAGTCAGTTTTCCTGACTCCAGCCGTCCTGGAAAAATAAAATTTTCAGGGCCCTGACTACGTCCAGCAACTTGGAATCCTCCAAGTCCCTAGTAGCCGCAGGCACCACAATAGGTTGGTTCAAGTGAAAACCTGAGACCACCTTCGGGAGAAACTGAGGACGAGTCCTCAACTCTGCCCTATCCATATAGAAAATCAGATAAGGGCTTTTACATGACAAAGCCGCCAATTCTGACACACGCCTGGCCAAGGCCAAGGCCAACAGCATGACCACTTTCCACGCGAGATACTTTAGCTCCATGGTTTTAAGTGGCTCAACCAATGCGACTTTAGGAAATCCAACACCACGTTGAGATCCAAAAAGTGCCACAGGAGACACAAAAAGGAGGCTGAATATGTAGTACTCCTTTAACCAAAGTCTGAACTTCAGGCAGTGAAGCCAGTTCTTTGTGGAAGAAAATCGACATAACCGAAATCTGGACCTTGATGGACCCCAATTTGAGGCCCAAACGTCACCCCTGCTTGCAGGAAGTGCAGGAATCGACATAGTTGAAATTCCTCCATCGGGCCCTTCATAGCCTCCCACCAAGCAACAAATTTCGCCAAACGCGGCGATAATGTCTTGCGGTGACATCCTTCCTGGCTATGATCAGGGTAGGGATGACTTCCTTCGGAATACCCTTTTCCTTTAGGATCCGGTGTTCTACCGCCATGCCGTCAAACGCAGCCGCGGTAAGTCTTGGAACAGACAGGGTCCCTGCTGCAGCAGGTCTTGTCTGAGCGGCAGAGGCCAAGGGTCCTCTGCCAGCATCTCTTGAAGTTCCGGGTACCAAGCTCTACATGGCCAATCCGGAACCCCGAGTATGGTTTTCACTCCTCGCCTTCTTATTATTCTCAGTACCTTGGGTATGAGAGGTAGAGGAGGAGACACATAAACCGACTGGTACACCCACGGTGTCCCTAGAGCGTCCCCAGCGATCGCCTGAGGGTCCCTTGACCTGGCGCAATATCTTTTCAACTTCTTGTTGAGGCGGGACGCCATCATGTCCACCCGTGGTCATTCCCAACAGTTTACCCGCATTTGGAAAACCTCTGGATGAAGTCCCCATTCTCCTGGGTGTAGGTCGCCCATCGGAGAATCCGTGTGGCTTCTGCCATCGCCATCCTGCTTCTTGTGCCGCCCTGTCTGTTTACATGGGCGACCGCCGTGATGTCGTCTGATTGGATCAGTACCGGCTGGTTCTGAAGCAGGGGCCTTGCTTGGCTTAGGGCATTGTAAATGGCCCTTAGCTGCAGAATATTTATGTGAAGCGAAATCTCCTTGGAAATTTCTTCCCTGTGTGACTGCACCCCAGCCCCGAAGGCTGGCATCCGTGGACACCAGGACCCAGTCCTGTATTCCGAATCTGCGGCCCTCTAGTAGATGAGCCCTCTGCAGCCACCACAGCAGCGACACCCTGTTTCTTGCTGACAGGGTTATCCGCTGTTGTATCTGTAGATGGGACCCGGACCATTAGTCCCACAGGTCCCACTGAAACGTCCTTGCGTGGAGTCTTCCGAATGGAATTATGCTTCGTACGAAGCTACCATTTTTCCCAGGACTCGTGTGCATTGATGTACCGACACCTGTCCTGGTTTTAGGATGTCTCTGACTAGAGATGACAACTCCTCGGCTTTTTCCACTGGAAGAAACACTCTTTTCTGGTCTGCGTTCAGAAACATTCCCAGGAACAGAAGACGTGTCGTCGGGACCAGCTGTGACTTTGGAATATTGAGAATCCAGTCGTGCTGTTGTAGCACTTCCCGAGGGAGTGCTACCCCCACTACCAACTGTTCTTTGGACCTCGCCTTTATCAGGAGATCGTCCATGTACGGGATAATAAAAAACTTCCTTCTTGCGAAGGAGTATCATCACTTCGGCCATTACCTAGGTAAAGACCTTCGGTGCCGTGGACAACTCCAACGGCCGCGTCTGGAACTGATAGTGACAGTCCTGTACCACATATCTGATGTACTCCTGGTGAGGAGGGTAGATGGGGACATGCAGGTACGCATCCTTGATGTAATCCCCCTCGTCCAGGCTCGTAATAACCGCCCTGAGCGATTCCATCTTGAACTTGAATCTTCTGATATAAAAGTTCAAGTATTTTAATTTCAAGATGGGTCTCACCGAACCGTTTCGGTACCACAACCACTGTGGAATAGTAACCCCTTCCTTGCTGAAGGAGGGGCACCTTGACAATCACTTGTTGTGATTATAGTGTTGAATATCCACCAACACCGTCTCCCTGGCAGAGGGAGGTGCCGGTAAGGCAGATTTTAGGAAACGGCGGGGGGAAGAACGTCTCGAACTCCAGCCTGTACCCCTGAGATACTACTTGAAGGACCCAGGGATCCATGTGAGAGAGCCCACTGTCCGGTGAAATATCTGAGACGGGCCCCCACCGTACCCGGGTCCGCCTGAGCAGCCCCAGCACCATGCTGTGGACCTACCGGACGCAGGGAGGACTTCTGCTCTTGGGAACTAGCTGTGTGTTGCAGCTTTTTCCTCTACCTTTGCCTCTCGGCAAAAGGGATGAGCCTCTAGCCCTCTTGCTTTTCTGGGGCCGAAAGGACTGTACTTGATGATACGGTGCTTTCTTTTGTTGTGGGGTAACCTGTGGCAAAAAAGTCGATTTCCCAGCAGTAGCTGTGGAAACGAGGTCTGAAAAAACCATCCCCAAACAGTTTTACCCCCTTATAGGGCAAACTTCCATGTGCCGATTCGAGTCGGCATCGCCTGACCATTGCCGAGTCCATAACCCCCGTCTGGCGGCAATGGACCTAGCGCTTATTTTTTATGCCAGCCGGCAAATATCCCTCTGTGCATCACGCATGTATAAGACCACGTCTTTTATATGCTCTATTTTCAGCAAAATATTGTCCCTATCCATAGTTATTTTCCGACAGGGAGTCTGACCACGCAGCGGGAGCACTGCACATCCATGCCGAAGCAACGGCTGGTCGCAATATAATGCCCTAGTGTGTGACTATATCTTATAGGGTAACCTCCTGCTTTCTATCAGCAGGTTCCTTCAGGGCGGTCGTATCCGGAGACGGTAGTGCCACCTTTTCTGATAAGCGTGTAAGCGCTGTATCTACCCTATGGGGTGTTTCCCCGCGTGACCTATCCTCTGGCGGGAAAGGGTACGCTGCCAATAACCGTTTTAGAAATTATCAATTTCTTACCGGGGGAAGACCACTCTTCCTCACACACCTCATTTAATTTCTCAGATGCAGGAAAAACTACTAATAGTTTTCTCTCACCAAACACAATACCCTTATATGTGGTACCTGGGGTATAATCATAAATGTGTAATACATTTTTCATTGCCTCAATCCTGTAACGGGTGGACCTATTTGGAGGGTACACCAGTCTCATCGATGTCGACACTGGAGTCAGTATCCGTGTCGACATCTGTGTCTGTTATCTGAGGTAGCGGGCGATTTTAGAGCCCCCCATGACATTTGAGACGCTGGAACAGGCACAAGCTGAGTAGCCGGCTGTCCTGTGTCGTCGACCTTTTTTGTAAGGAGTTGACACTTTCACGTAATCCTTCCATAAGTTCAACCACACCGGTGTCGACCCCGCCGGGGGTGACAACATATTTACAGGCATTCGCTCCGCCTCCACCTCATTATCCTCCACATACCTGTCGACACAGCCGTACCGACACACAGCACACACACAGGGAATGCTCTGATAGAGGACAGGACCCCACAAAGCCCTTTGGGGAGACAGAGGGAGAGTATGCCAGCACACACCAGGGCGCTATATATCACAGGGATAGCACCTATAAAAAAGTGTTTTCCCTTATAGCTGCATATATATTGTATACTGCGCCTAAATTGTGCCCCCCCTCTCTTTTTAACCCTTTCTGTAGTGTATTAACTGAAGGGGAGAGCCAGGGAGCTTCCCTCCCACGGAGCTGTGAGGGAAAAATGGCGCCAGTGTGCTGAAGGAGATAGCCCCGCCCCTTTTTCGCAGACTTTTCTCCCGCATTTTTATGGATTCTGGCAGGGGTTAATGTACATCCATATAGCCCTGGGGGTTATATGTGATGTATTTTTGCCAGCCAAGGTGTTAATATTGCTGCTCAGGGCGCCCCCCCCCCCCCCAGCGCCCTGCACCCATCAGTGACCGCAGTGTGAGGTGTGCATGAGGAGCAATGGCGCACAGCTGCAGTGCTGTGCGCTACCTTGATGAAGACTGATGTCTTCTGCCGCCGATTTTCCGGACCTCTTCTTGCTTCTGGCTCTGTAAGGGGGCCGGCGGCGCGGCTCTGGGACCGGACTCCGAGGCTGGGCCTGTGTTCGATCCCTCTGGAGCTAATGGTGTCCAGTAGCCTAAGAAGCCCAAGCTGGCTGCAAGCAGGCAGGTTCGCTTCTTCTCCCCTTAGTCCCTCGATGCAGTGAGCCTGTTGCCAGCAGGTCTCACTGAAAATAAAAAACCTAAAACTAACTTTTTTCTAAGAAGCTCAGGAGAGCCCCCTAGATTGCACCCTGCTTGGTCGGGCACAAAAATCTAACTGAGGCTTGGAGGAGGGTCATAGGGGGAGGAGCCAGTGCACACCAGGTAGTCCTAAAGCTTTCTTTAGATGTGCCCAGTCTCCTGCGGAGCCGCTATTCCCCATGGTCCTTACGGAGTTCCCAGCATCCACTAGGACGTCAGAGAAAAGTATTTTCTCAGAGAAACTCAGGAGAGCTCCCCTGGTGTGTATCCAGTCTCTCTGGGCACAAAGTCTAACTGGAGTCTGGAGGAGGGGCATAGAGGGAGGAGCCAGTTCACACCCATTCAAAGTCTTATAGTGTGCCCATGTCTCCTGCGGCTCTCGTCTATACCCCATGGTCCTTTTGGAGTCCCCAGTATCCTCTAGGACGTATGAGAAACACCATTGGAGCTTACAGTATATTCAAAGTGGCCTAACACACAAGCACACTAGGGTCCATTCTAATCAGCAGCAGATCAACCTACCAGTATAATTTAGAGTGTGGGGAAAAAACTCATAAAAACAAACTCCACACAGATTTGGCCACTGAGCCATGGTGTCGAGAAGCTGACTTTAAAAGGTCACTAGAACTAAAACTAAAGTAGACGCAACATAAAAGTAATAGTGAACAATATAAGTAAAATTTCCATACATGCATGTCAAAGTGTACAATAACAAAGTATAGACAGATAAGTATTAGCTTATCTATAATGGGTGCAAGATGTGCGGTGTCCAGGGGGCCCACACTGCACTCATAATATTATACTTACCCCTCCGGAGTTCTGCAGCAAACAGCTATCACTGGGAAAATGGTGAGGCGGCCATTTTCCCAACGACTTGCACATGCGGGTGGCTATGTTCCCGGAGACCTATGCATGCGCGGGTGTGGTTCATCAAATCGACAGTATCTAGGTCGACAATGTTTAGGTCGACCACTATAGGTCGACAGTCACTAGGTCGACATGGGTGGAATGTCGACAGGGTTTCTAGGTCGACATGTGCTAGGTCGACGGGTCTAAAGGTCGACATGAGTTTTTTTTTTTTTTTTTGGTGTAGTTTTCTTTGTAGAGTGACCGGGATCCCAAATTAGTGCACCGCGTCCCCTCGCATGGCTCGCTTCGCTCGCCATGCTTCGGGCATGGTGCCTTCGCTTCGCTGGGCACACTTTACCGTTCCAATCGTAGTCCACGTGGATCGTTAAGTATGAAAAAATTAAAAAAAATTAAAAAAATTGGAAAAACTCATGTCAACCTTTAGACCTGTCGACCTAGCACATGTCGACCTAGAAACCCTGTCGACCTTCCATCCATGTCGACCTAGTGACTGTCGACCTATAGTGGTCGACCTAAACATTGTCGACCTAGATACTGTCGATCTTCAGACCGGATCCCGCATGCGCAGTAGGCTCTAGCACAAAGCCAGATTCTAGTAAGCTGCCGGAGAGGAGGAGTCCAGCACAGAGCCTGCACACGTGCCCTCTCCTCTCTTAAAACGCCCCTGCAGATAAGCATATCATTACCTAAAATTGTATAGGGTAAACTTAAGAGAAACCTTTAGGCTGAACGGTTGTAAAATAGGTCAAAGGCTGGTGTGACATACAGTATTTAAAAGTGTGACTTAAGATTGTAAAAAATATGATAAGGATCTTACCGCCATCAATAACCGCAACATTAGCCTGCTGACCTGGCCCTTGCCCAATGCTGCGATCTGTGCTCCAGAACCATTCATAGCGGAAGTACTGCCATCCAGCACATACAATATGCAGTCTGTATGAGATCTCAGGGTCCCATGCAATAGACACAATTCTCTTGTTTTCCTCGCTCCCAAAATGTAAGCTTTGTTTGAGGTACCAGTGATAATTTCCAACCACCCAAAGTTGAACTAGAAATGGACAATAAAAGAAAGCAAAACGGTTAGCTGCTTATATGCTGCAGTTTTGTCAACAAGAAGAATGTTGTCAACACAAAATATAGTATAAAAATGGATCTGGAAATACAAATAAAAAAATAAAAAGCAACAACTGAACCATTTTGTTAACACAGAAAGTTTGTAAATGTTTACATTTAAAGCTGGATCTAGAGTGCAGAAGGTTTGGTGCGTACTTCCAAAATGACCTCCAGAAGCTTACCTCCTTTATCCGCCCATTAAAATGCTAGTTTTATTTTGTAAATGCCCAGCAAAGCTAGTGCTCTGATTTCAAGGCTAAAAATAAACAGCAAGTATATTTTAAAGTTACATTAGTGTTTTCTTTTTCTTTCCTACTTCCCAGTTAGGCAAGTCCTCCAGCGCTGCAGCCAGCAGCAGATCCTCCCCCTACCAATCAGAGTCGCTTTTGACTTCTGATTCATTCCTCCTTTTCTTTTGAGAGGCTGTTAGAATCCACATCCATGTCTAAACTGTGGAATCAGCAAATCAGACCCTGAATTTTCTATGTAATGTGAACCATCCAGCAAGCAGTAAATATCCAAGACGGCAAGAATTCAGAGATTCCCAACAGTTTGCCATTTAACCTCACTGCTGTAGGTTTTTAGCCACTGTGCAGAACCCATTTTCCAACATTTGCACTCCAATATCACAATTTTTTTTTATACAGGATCTATGCAAATTACACCTTCTTTTTTTCAGTATTTGTATTTTACAAAACTACCAGAAGCCATTTTACTCATTGTAACACATCCAATGCACATGGTCGCCATGGTGCCCAATAGGTGAAATTCATTCGTGCCCACCCACCCATTTATTATTATCCTTTATTTATATGGCGCCACAAGGGTTCCGCAGCGCCCAATTACAGAGTACATATGCACAAAATCAAAACAGGAAACCAGTGACATATGGACCCTACACACAGCGCGATCCCCCACCGAGCTGCCCGACGGCAGATACGTCCGACGGGCGACCCGGTGGCGGGGGAGCAGTGACGGGGGGAGTGAAGTTTCTTCACTCCCCGCATCACCCGGCTCCATAGCAGTGCAGGCAAATATGGACGATCTCGTCCATATTGGCCTGCCTGCACAAGCGACGTTGCACCAGCGATGAACGAGCGCGGGGCCGCGCATCGTTCATCGCTGGTGCCTCCACACTGAATGAACAAGATCGTTCATATCTTTCAGTATTATCTGCCAGTGTATAGGGCCCATTACAGTTGAAGAGAATATCGGACAAGTACAGGGTAACTAAGCATAACTACATCAGTAGACGACACTGAGATAAGTATCAAGGTGGCCGAGAACTGCCGTATTTGGGCAGTTGAGGATTATTAAAGTAAGAAAAGGATAATCAGATAATCACATGAGGGAAGAGGGCCCTGCTCGTGAGAGCTTACATTCTAAAGGGGAGGGGAAGACAGATAGGGGTGACACAGATGGGGTAGACCGAGCATGGGACAGAGGGTTAGGATGAGATTTGGTTGGGTTTGGTAAAGAAGTGGGTCTTGAGAACCCGTTTGAAGTTCTATAGAGAGGTGGAGAGTCTGAGGGGGAGAGGTAAAGAATTCCAGAGAAAGGGAGCAGCACGTGAAAAATCTTGGAGGTAGGAGTGGGAGGAAGTAATCAGAAGACAGAAGAGTCGGCGTGCATTAGCAGAGCGAAGAGGACGGGTGGGAGAGTAAAGGGAGACAAGGTCAGAGATGTAGATGGGAGAGGAGTGGATGAGGGCTTTGTAAGTGAGTGTGAGAAGTTTGAATTGGATTCTGAAAAGGAAAGGATGCCAGTGAAGGACTTGTAGGAGAGGGAAGGTGCGTTTGGTGAGGAAGATGAGCCAGGCTGCAGCATTGAGGATAGATTGGAGTGGAGAGAGGTAATTGTCAGGGAGGCCAGTTAGGAGGAGATTAGAGTAATCCAGTCTGGAAATTATCAGTGAGTGGATAATGGTCTTGGTGGCATCTTGGGTGAGAAAGGGTCTGATCCTGGAAATGTTTTTGAGATGAAAATGACAAGTTTGTGAGAGGTGCTGAATGTGTGGTTTGAAGTAGAGGGAGGAGACAAGGATTACGCCAAGACAGCGTACTTGGGGGCTAGAGGAGATAGCCGTGCCATCAACGGATAATGAGATTGTGGGAGGTGAGGTTGTGCGTGAGGGTGGGAAGATGATCAGCTCAGTCTTGGACATGTTGAGTTTAAGAAAGTGTTGGGACATCCAGGAAGAGATAGCAGAGAGACAGTTGGAGGTACGAGTGAGGAGAGCCGGGGAGAGATCAGGGGAGGAAAGGTAGATTTGAGTGTAATCAGCATAGAGGTGATATTTGAAGTTAAAAGAACTAATGAGTTCACCTAAAGAGAACGAATAGAGAGAGAAAAGGAGAGGACCAAGAACAGAAACTTGGGGGACACCAACAGTTAGTGGAAGTGTGTGTGTGTGTGTGTGTGTGTGTGTGGGGGGGGGGGGGGGGTGTAATGTTATGAGAGAAGACAGAGAAGAAACGATCAGAAAAGGTAGGAGGACAGCCAGGAGAGGGCAGTATCACACAGAACAAGAGAGTGAAGGATTTTCAGAAGGAGAGGGTGGTCCACAGTGTCAAAAGCAGCAGAGAGGTCAAGATGAATAAGCAGAGTAGTGGCCCTTAGATTTGGCTGCATGGAGGTCATTGCACACTTTTGTGAGGGCAGTTTCAGTGGAGTGGAGAGAATGGAAACCAGATTGGAATGGGTCAAGCAGTGAGTGGGAGGAAAGAAAGACAGTGTAGCGGTTATAGACAATACGCTCAAGGAGTTTGAGGCAAAAGGGAGGAGAGAGATGGGTCGATAGTTGGAGAGAGAGTCTGAATCAAGGGTAGGCTTTTTAAGAATAGGGGAGACAAGAAACATAGGGGATATATGAAACATGTATGTTTTTGCACAGCGCAGGCAATATTTTTTGGTGATTACCAACAATAACTAGTAGGGGGCCACATCATTTCAAAAAATGGAGGGAACACCTACTTTCAAATGTGGATGCCCTTGACATAATGGATGCCAGGTTTAGGGGCGCGGGGATCTTACCTAATTTCTGGACTCATAAGTGTTTCTGTAGTGCAGGCGTTAATACACAGTGATTACACTAATCACTGGGCATAAATGTTGTGGAGGCACAAAGTTGGAAAGAGTGGACTCCTGTCTTTAAAACAAAGGTACACCATCTATCTATGTTATTCAGTAGGGGAAATGGAGGGACTTAAGGGTCTCATTCAGGATCCAAGGAAGCAACTCCAACCACATTTGAATGACCCCTAAAGCCCCAAATCCCACCATTTTCATGTATTTGATTTTTTTACACTAGAGTGGCATCAGCGAATTCCATCTGTTGCCAGCATATCCAGACCAGTGTGGGAGGTAAATAAATGTCCTTTCTGTATCGTCCCTTCACAGCAGATGCTGTCTTCCACTCTTCATCAGCAGTATTAGTGTACAGGCAAACAACAAACAGGACTCATTGTCTGCAGCAAAAGGGTTAAGAAAAACAAACCTCTATTTCCTTCTCCACAGTGAAGGATCTTTTGAATAAAGCGCAGAACAAACCTGATCATAAATTTCAGGTCTCCAATAGACTGCAGTACCATTATCCTCTTTCCCAATGAGGATATGGTGAAAGGGAAATCTCCTATTAAGGTGGCTACTCACAGATCTCACTTATGACCACCGCCATTCTGATTCCAAATGCTGCTAAATTAAGTATCACAGATAGGAAGATTGAGGCCCCTCTTAAGTTGGTATACACCAGGGAGGGGCCTCCCTTAAATTCAGATTAGCTTCAACTTGGGTCAGTAAGATAGTGGAGAGGTGAACTTTTGTCTAGGCTCACTTGTTGGAGTAACCCTTGTCTGCAGCAGAGGGGAAAAATACCTACACCCACCCCGTCCGATGTTGGGATTCTCACTCTCGAGATGCCGTAGTCAGTCATGTGACCGCCGGCCGGCATGTCATACCCAACCCATTACAAACATCTCTGAAAGTGTACTGAAGCTTGCTAAACAATCTGTGAGTGAAAACACATTTGGGAAATAAATAAAACTGCACTGTGTCTTCTACCATATTTTTGATCATATGACAGATCCTCTTTAATGGCAGACCAAGTTTTAAGAATCAAAGCATTACTGTTATTTGAGAACTTTCAAATGCACTTAAGGGTAACTGTAATAAACAGTGATTTGTCAAAATCTGCAATATACTTCAATTTTTGTTACAGGATCTAACATGGCAATTGGTTTTAAAACCGAAACAGAGTTTTACCTGTAAAACACACCCGCTTTATATCCTGCAGCATTGCCACATTTGACTGCAATGTAGACAGATCAGACAATATCATTAACAATTTTGAGCAAATCCTCTAGCATTTACACCCTTCCTACATATACACCTGATGTATCAATAAAGACCAAACTACCGAAGGACGCACAATATACTGTTCGGTTGTTTGAAAGATTGCAGTTTGTGTGCACTATATCGTTTATTCTGAAGTTCAAGGTAAATTGGGGCGATCACAACTTCCTTTGCACATCGTCTAGTGTGTTGGGTACACTTTACTGTGAAAAAGTTGTTTTAATCCATATAAATAGTACACAGACTGTACTTTAATGATTCTCCAATCTCACATAAATCTTTATCAGTGGTTTGCAGTAACAGAAAAAAACTTATGCAACCAAATTTTATTCAATTTACTTAGTAGCAGGAGACAATATTGTTTACACTATGATAATGTCTAAATTGGTCTCCTCTAAGACTCTAGAATACCACAAGTCGAACAGTCAGCATAGGTAAAGAAGAAATAAAAATACAGTAGCAAAAAACAAAATGGATAATATCTATAAAATCCAAGACTATTAAAAAGTTGTTTTGATTTTCCTGATAGAAAAACAAATAAGAGGATTTTTGGTCACTTGAATCCTTTTCTATGAAGCAGGCTGGGGAACACTGGACCATCAGACTGCAGGATGGGGCTGGAGCTGGCACCTAAACGAAACTGTAGCTTTAAAAATTAAGCCCCTCCCCTCTGCAACCCCAGAATTACAGTACTTCTTTAAAAGAGTCAGAAAAGGAGTAGCAGTAACCCAGTGAAACTGTTAGAACAAACCAACCAGTAGGGAAAAAGACGGTCAAGAACCAAACCTTGCGTGACTGGGCGTGAGAGAGGGAAAGCAGTGTTCTCCAGCCTACTTCAGGGAAAAGCATTAAACTGTAAGTGACCAAAAATCCTCTTTTCTCTTTCAGCAGGGCTGAGGAACACTGGACCATGGGAGGTTCAACAGCCGCCCCCAGGGGAGGGAACACTCAGGCTATCTGATGGGCAGTGACGTGCGGTGGGGTGAGGCAGAGCCTTTCCTGTCATACTAACAATTGAGACAGAGTTTTGACAGTATATGAAAAAAAAATTGGATTTTAATTACCTACCGTTAAATCCTTTTCTCGTAGTCCATAGAGGATGCTGGGGTCCATTTAGTACCATGGGGTGTATAGACGGGTCCTTTGGGAGCCATTGGCACTTTAAGACTTTAATAGTGTAGGCTGGCTCCTTCCTCTATGCCCCTCCTACCAGACTCAGTCTAGAAACTGTGCCCGAGGAGACGGACATACTTTGACAGAAGGAAAAACACAGATAGTGGTGAGATTCACACCAGCTCACACAAAACAAAAAGGAAAGCCAAGCTAACCAACTAGGAACAATTCAGCAACGGCTGAAATAACAATACTGAACCAAGTAACAATGCAGGAATACGAAGCACAGGGCGGGCGCCCAGAATCCTCTACGGACTACGAGAAAAGGATTTACCGGTAGGTAATTAAAATCCTATTTTCTCTTACGTCCTAGAGGATGCTGGGGTCCATTTATTACCATGGGGATGTACCATAGCTCCTAGTACGGGAGGGAGAGTGCTGAGGTTCCTGCAGAACTGACTGACCAAACTTTAGGTCCTCAGAGGCCAAAGTATCGAACTGTAGACCCTGACCAAGTAGCTGCTCCTAAGCTAAAATACACTCCAAGTGGGCGGCGGCATAGAATTTGCATGGCTGCTAAAAACTGCTAGTGAGCGATCAACTCGGAATGACCCTCCTTGTTGGAATCATAAAGGACAAACAAAGCGTCCGACTTCCTGTGACGCTTCACATAAATTTTCAAAGCCCCCACCACATCCAAGGTAATTGAAGAGTCAGTAGCCACTGGCACCACAATAGGTTGGTTGATATGAAAAGCTGACACAACCTTCGGAAGAAATTGCTGACGCGTTCTGGGCTCAGCTATATCTTCATGGAAAATCAAGTAGGGGCTCTTGCATGACAATGCCCCCAATTCTGACACACGTCTAGCAGAAGCCAATGCCAACAGTGTGACCGCCTTCCAAGTAAGAAACTTGACGTCCACCTCCTGCAAAGGTTTGAACCAATCCGACTGCAGGAACTGCAGCACCACATTAAGATCCCAAGGTGCCGTAGGAGGCACAAAGGGTGGTTGGATGTGAAGAACCCCTTTCAAAAATGTCTGAACCTCAGGGAGGGAAGTCAATTGTTTCTGGAAGAAAATGGACAAGGCCGAAATCTGGACCTTTATGGAGCCCAAGAGTTGGCCCACATCCAGACCTGCTTGCAGAAAGAGGAGAAACCGTCCCAGTTGAAACTCCACTGTTGAAAACTTCTTGGATTCACACCAAGACACATATTTTTTCCAAATCTGAAGGTAATGTTTAGACGTAGCCCCCTTCCTAGCTTGTATCAGTGAAGGAATTACCTTTTTCAGAATACCCTTCTGAGCTAAAATCTGGCTCTCAACCTCCATGCCGTCAAACGTAGCCGCGGTAAGTCTTGATAAGCGAACGGCCCCTGTTGCAGAAGGTCCTCACAAAGAGGAAGAGGCCTCAGATCCTCCAGCAGTAATTTCTGAAGATCTGGAGCAATGAGGATCGCCTGAACTCTTGCTCTTTTTATTAGTTTGATAATCCTTGGGATGAGTGGAAGTGGAGGGAACACATACACTGACTAGAACACCCACGGAGTTACCAGTGCGTCCACCGCCGCTGCCTGTGGGTCTCTCGACATGGAACAGTACCGCCGAAGCTTATTGTTGAGGCGAGAGGCCATCATGTGTTCCTGAGGTACACCCCATCGGCTTGTCACCTCTGCGAACAACTCCGGGTGGTGGCCCCATTCTCCTGGATGGAGATCGTGTCTGCTGAGAAAGTCCGCTTCCCAGAAATGGAATTCCCGGAATGAAGATTGCTGATAGCGCCACCGCATGCTTTTCTGCCCAGAGGAGTATTCTTGTTACCTCTGACATTGCCGCTCTGCTATTCGTTTCGCCCTGACGGTTTATGTAAGACACTGTCGTTACATTGTCCGACTGAACTTGAATGGCCTGATCTTGCAGAAGATGTCCCGCTTGTAGAAGGCCGTTGTATATGGCCCTTAGTTCCAGTATGTTTATCGGAAGGATGGATTCCAGACTTGACCACTTTACTTGGAAGTTTTCCCCTTGGGTGACCGCTACCCAACCTCTGAGACTTGCATCCGTGGTTAGAAGGATCCAATTCTGAATCCTGAACCTGCGGCCCTCGAGTAGGTGAGAAGTTTGCCACCACCAGGAGTGAAATTCTGGTTTTCGGTGGCAGGCATATCCGCTGGTGCATGTGAAGATGTGATCCCGACCATTTGTCTAGGAGATACAATTGCATAGAATCTTCCTTACTGATGAGCCTCGTAGGAGGCTACCATCTTCCCCAGAAGGCGAATGCACTGATGAACCGATACCCGGGCTGGCTTCAGGACATCCCGTAACATTGATTGGATCACCAACGCTTTCTCTACCGGTAGAAACACCCTCTGCACTTCCGTGTCGAGTATCAGCCCCAGGAAGGGCAGTCTCCTTGTCGGCTTCAAATGTGACTTTGGCAGGTTCAGGATCCACCCATGACCCTGGAGTAGTCGAGTTGAAAGAGCAATACTCTGCAACAACCTCTCCCTGGAAGATGCTTTTATCAGCAGATCGTCCAGATATGGAATTATGTTCACTACTTGCCTACGGAGGAGTAGCATCATCACTCTAGGTGCCTGGAACTGACAGTGACAATCCAGCAGCGCAAATCTGAGATAAGCCTGGTGAGGCAGCCAGATCGGAATGTGAAGGGATGCATCCTTCATATCCAGGGATACCAGGAATTCCCCCTCCTCCAGACCTGAGTTCACCGCTCTCAGAGACCTCCATCATGAATTTGAATTCCCTCAAGTAGGGGTTCAATGACTAGGTTTAATATCAGCCTTACCGAACCGTCCGGTCTCGGTACCACAAACAGGCTTGAGTAATAACCCTTGTGTTTTAGGTGAGGCGGAACTGGAACAATAACATTTCTTTGGGCCAATGTTCGAATGGCTTCCTGCAGGATAGCACTTTCTGTCAGAGAAACTGGTAAGCCTGATTTGAAGAATCTGTGAGGTGGGAGTTCCTGAAACTCCAGTCTGTAGCCCTGGGAAACAATGACTGTCACCCAGGGGTCTAGGCATGATGACGCCCAGATGTGACTGAAATCTTTTAGTCTCGCTCCCACCTGCCCGATCTCCAGGCTGGGAGGTCCACCGCATGCTGAAAATTTTGATGAAGTAGAACCTGGTTTCTGTTCCTAAGAACCTGTTGGTGCAGGTTTTCTGGATTTTCCCCTAAAGAAGGTGGAAGGGGATTTGGATTTTTTTAATTTTGCGGTCCAAAAGGACTGCAGTGTAGACGTAGGATCAGATTTCCTAGCCGGTGGTGCTGCCGACGGGAGAAAGGTTGACTTACCTGCAGTTGCCGTGGAGATCCACGCATCCAATGCGTCCCCAAACAGAGCCTGCCTTGTGAAGGGTAGGTTCTCCGCACTTTTCTTGGATTCTGCATCTGCAAAGTACTCTGCGTGCCGAGACTGCCATGGAAGTAGCCCTTGCATTCAGCATGCCAAGATCCTTCATGGCCTCCACCATGAAGCCAGCAGAATCCTGTATGTGACGTAAAAACAAGTCAATGTCACTCCTATCCATAGTATCTAAGTCCTCTAGTAATGTGCCTGACCACTTTACTATGGCTTTAGAAATCCATGCACAAGCAATAGTGGGCCTTAAAGCCACGCCTGTAGCAGTGTATAGTGATTTGAGCAAAGTCTCAATCTTGCGGTCAGCCGGCTCTTTTAAGGCGGTTGAACCAGGGACAGGCAAAACCACCTTTTTAGACAACCTAGATACAAAAGCGTCTACTATAGGTGGGTTTTCAACTTCTTTCTATCCTCTTCAGGGAATGGGAAAGCAATGAGCATTATTTTAGGGATCTGGAATTTTTTCTCTGGGTTTTCCCAGGATTTTTCAAATAAAGAGTTTAACTCCTTAGAAGCAGGGAAGGTAAGCGAGGATTTCCTATTTTCTGTAAAATAAGATTCCTCTATTTGTTCAGGTACCTTCTCAGAAATATGTAAAACATCCCTAAATGGCTTCAATCATAAGCTACACCCCTTTAGCAAGGGATGCATCACCCCCTGCATATCCCCATAACCGTCCCCTGTATCAAGAGTCGGTATCAGTGTCAACTTGCATTATCTGGGCAAGAGTACGATTTTTCGTTTATGTAGGTGGGTTATTTGAGGAAGTAGTGGGAGCTGAATACTTCAAACCCTCTACAGATTTTCTCAAAAACTGTGTCTCTTTCTCATTATGTGACATCCTTGATTAAATCTGGGATATCATTCCCGTTAAAGAATCCACCCATGGGGGTTCGGATTAAGAAGGCTGGAAAATCACATTGCAGTCCTGAGTACATGGAATAAACTCCTCAGGAGAAGATACATTATTGTTATGAGTTATGTGGGGGTCAGCGCTCTGTGTCAGCGTCCTGCTTCAGTGATCTGCAGAAAGAAAATGGCGCTGGTGAGTGCTGGATTTGCTCTGAGGAGAAGCCCCGCCACCTGTAATGGCGCGCGGCTTCCCGCACAATTAGATTATACTGGTCTGAGGTCTTTAGCCCGTTAGCTGTATTTACCAGTCTTAGGGTGATCGCGCTGGCCCTGGACGCCCCTCAGCAGCGTCTACATATGCATGTTGCTGAGCCTTCATGGAGCGCAGCCTGTCAGAGCTGCGCTCCCACCCTTGTGCCGCCATTTCTGCCGGCGACCCGCTAACCAGGCCGCCGGCGCTGTACTCACCACTCTTCTTTCTTCTGGCTCTGTTAGGGGGTGGCGGCCATGCTGCGGGAGGGAGCGGTCGCCTCGTGGGCTTGCGATCAGCACCCTCAGGAGCTCAGTGTCCTGCCAGCGGAGAAAGAGAACCATTAACTTCAAGAGTTGGTTCCTACTCCCCTCCCTAAGTCCCATGAAGCATGGAGGCTGTTGCCAGCAGCCTTCCTGTACCTAACAACTCTTAGAAAAAAATAAAAATAGAAAAACTCCTAGGAGCCCCCCTAGCTGTGACCGGCTCCTCCGGCACATTTTCTAAACTGAGTCTGGTAGGAGGGGCATAGAGGGAGGAGCCAACCAACACTATTAAACTCTTAAAGTGCCAGCGGTAAATCCTTTTCTCGTAGTCCGTAGAGGATACTGGGGTCCCTTTAGTACCATGGGGTAGAGACAGGTCCACTAGGAGCCTTCTGCAATTTAAGAAATCAATAGTGTACGCTGGCTCCTCCCTCTATGCCCCTTCTACCAGACTCAGTCTAGAAACTGTGCCCGGGGAGACGGACATACCTTGAGAGAAGGATTTAAAGGACAGTGGTGAGATTCGAAACAGCACACACAAACAAGAGAAAAGCAATGCTAACCAATCTTGACGAGGTACAGCAACAGCTGAACCAACAATACTTAACCAAGTAACAGTGCAGGAACACACAAAGCACTGGGTGGGCGCCCAGCATCCTCTACGGACTACGAGAAAAGGATTTACCGGTAGGTAATTAAAATCCTATTTTCTCTAACGTCATAGAGGATACTGGGGTCCATTTAGTACCATGGGGATGTACCAAAGCTCCAAAACCGGGTGGGAGAGTGCTGAGTTCCTGCAGAACTGATTGACCAAACTGAAGGTCTTCAGAGGCCAAAGCATCGAACTTGTCGAACTTAGCAAACGTGTGCGAACCTGACCAAGTGGTCGCTTGGCTAAGCTGTAAAGCCAAGACAGCCCAGGCAGCCGCTCAGGAAGAACCCACCGACCTAGAAGAGTGGGCCTGTACAGATTTAGGAACCGGCAAACCTGCCGTAGAGTAAGCATGCTGGATAGTAAGCCTGATCCAGAGAGCAATAGGCTGCTTTGAAGCATGACACCCAATTTTATTAGGATCATAGAGCACAAACAGCGAGTCCGATTTTCTGTGACGCGCTGTCCGCGTCACATAGATTTTCAAAGCCCTCACAACATCCAGGGACTCTGAAGTAGTAGAGGTGTCGGTAACCACCGGGACCACAATAGGTTGGTTGATGTGAAACGCAGACACCACCTTTGGAAGAAATTGCTGACGAGTTCTGAGTTCAGCTCTATCTTCATGAAAAATCAAATAGGGGCTCTTTTGAGACAACACTCCCAATTCCGCCACACGTCTTGCAGAAGCCAAGGCCAACGGTGTGACTGTTCCACAAGAAACTTAACGTCAACCTCCTGTAAAGGCTCAAACCATTCCGATTGGAGAAACTGCAACACCATTTTGAGATCCCAAGGTGCCGTAGGAGGCACAAAGGGCGGTCGGATGTGCAGAACACCCTTCAAAAATGTCTGATCCTCCGGGAGAGAAGGCAATTGTTTCTGGAAGAAAATGGATAAGGCCGAAATCTGGACTTTTATGGAGCCCAAGCGTAGGCCCACATCCACACCTGACTGCAGAGAAAGCAGAAAACGTCCAAGTTGAAACTCCACTGCAGGAAATTTCCTGTTTTTACACTAAGAGACGTATTTTCTCCAAATACAGTGGTAATGTTTAGATGTTACCCCTTTTCTGGCTTTGATCAATGTAGGAATTAACCTGTCCGGAATGCCTTTACGGGCTAGAATTTGATGCTCAACCTCCATGCCGTCAAACGTAGCCACGGTAAGACTTGATAGACGAACGGACCCTCTTGCAGAAAATCCTCTCAAAGAGGTAGAGGCCACGGATCCTCCAGGAGCATTTCCAGTAGATCCGCGTACCAAGCCCTTCGTGGCCAATCCGGAGCAATGAGAATTGCTTGAACCTTTTCCCTTTTTATTCTTTTGAGAATTCTTGGGATCAATGGAAGTGGTGGAAACACATACACCATCTGATAGACCCATGGAGTCACCAGAGCGTCCACCTCCACTGCCTGTGAGTTTCTCGACCTGAAACAATACCGCCAGAGCTTCTTGTTGAGACGAGAGGCCATCATGTCGATCTGTGGAATTCCCCACCAACGTGTCAAGCACCCAAACACCTCCGGGAGGTCGTGTTTGCTGAGGAAGTCTGCTTCCCAGTTGTCTACTCCCAGAATGAAGATTGCAGACAATGCCACAGCGTGTCTTTCTGCCCAGAGGAGAATCCTTGTTATCTCTGACATTGCAGCTCTGCTCTTCGTTACGCCCTGTAGATTTATGTACGTTACCACTGTTACATTGTCCGACTGAACCTGGATGGCTTGATCTTGAAGAAGATGTGATGCCTATAGAAGGGCGTTGTATATGGGCCTTAGTTCCAGAATGTTGATTGAAAGAATGGTTTCCTGACTTGACCATTTTCCTTGGAAGTGTTCCCCCTGGGTGACGGCTCCCCAACCTCTGAGGCTTGCGTCTGTGGTTAGCAGAATCCAATTTTGAATCCCAAACCTTCGGTCCTCTGTCAGGTTAGAAGTCTGAAGCCACCACAGAAGAGAAATCCTGGCTCTTGGCGACAGACATATCCTCTGGTGCATGTGAAGATGCGATCCGGAGCATCTGTACAACAGATTCAGCTGGAAGGGCCTTGTGTGAAACCTTCCGTACTGCAGCGCCTCGTAAGCGGCTACCATCTTTCCCAGAAGGTGAATGCATAGATGCACCGATATCCGGGTTGGTTTTAGAACATCCCGCACCATCGACTGGATTACCAATGCCTTTTCCAATGGAAGGAATACCTTCTGTGCCTCTGTATCCAGTATCATCCCCAGGAACGGAAGCCTCCGTGTTGGTTCCAGGTGAGATTTTGGTAGGTTCAGAATCCACCCATGATCCCGGAGTAGTCGAGCTGAGAGGGCAATGTTGTCCAACAACCGCTCCCTGGATGGTGCTTTTATCAGCAGATCGTCCAGGTACTGAATTATGTTCACTCCCTGTTTGCGAAGGAGAAACATTATCTCTGCCATTACCTTAGTGAACACCCTCGGTGCCGTGGAGAGGCCAAATGGCAGGGTCTGGAACTGGTAGTGACAGTCCTGTGATGCAAACCTTAGATAAGCCTGATGAGCCGGCCAGATTGGGATATGAAGGTACGCATCCTTGATATCCAGAGACACCAAGATTTTCTGTTCTTCCAGACCTGAAATCACCGCTCTCAGAGACTCCATCTTAAATTTGAACACCCGTAAATACGGGTTCAGTGACTTGAGGTTTAAAATGGGTCTTACCAAACCGTCTGTTTTCGGTACCACAAACAGGCTGGAATAATAACCTTTGTTCTGTAGCTGAGGTGGAACTTGAACAATGACCTGAGTCTGTACCCGTTTTTGAATTGCATCCTGTAAAATTATACTTGCCTCCTGAGAAGCTGGTAAGCCTGATTTAAAAAAATCTGTGAGGTGGGAAGTTCCTGAAACTCCAGTCTGTACCCCTGGGCGATGAGCTCTTTGACCCAGGAATCCTGGCATGATGTCGCCCATATGTGACTGAAATCTTTTAATCGGGCTCCCACCTGCCTGTCTTCCAGGCAGTGCGGTCCACCGCCATGCTGAAGGCTTTGAGGAAACAGAACCTGAGTTCTGTTCCTGTGAACCTGCAGTTGCTTGTTTTCTGGGTTTACCTCTATTGCCTTTGAAGGCTGTAGAAGAACCTTTGGTTTTATTTTTACACTTTGCTGTCCGAAAGGACTGCAGAGTTTGAGCAGAGTAGGTCTTCCTAGCCGGGGGAACTAGACTTATCCGCCGTAGCCTTGGATATCCACGTATCCAATTCATCTCCAAACAGGGCCTCATCTGTGAATAGTAGGTTTTCCATACCTTTTCTGGAATCCGCATCCACAGTCCACTGACGTAGCCATAGGCTCCTGCGTGCTGACACTGCCATTGCTGTGGTGCATGGAGTAAGCCTATCTCTAAAATTTGCAAAGTCCTGTATATGCTGTAGGAATAAAACTATCTCCCCTCTGGGTACGGAATCTAACCCCTCAATTAAGTTACCGGACCATTTTGCAATGGTCCTAGTGATCCATGCACAAGCTATAGTGGGCCTTTGGGCAACCCCCGCAGCAGTGTACAGAGATTTGAGAGTGGTCTAAATCTTGCGGTCAGCCGTGTCCTTTAAGAAGGCTGCCCCGGGGGGGGGGGGGCTTAACGCTGGAGGAGAGCAGTCGCAGCTGTGCATAGCTCCTGCTTTAACAACATCTTTCTACCCTCCTAGCCCACCTAAACTCGCTCCCCTGCTCCAAATCCCTACTACCTACATCCTCCCAATCCCCCTGCTGCAAAACACCAGTGGTCGCAGAATCGGGGAGCGCATTAAAAGCTCCCGCGGATTGCGGCCCGCTGCTGACTCTCACGCCGGGGCCTCGATTTCACGGGCGACCCGCCGGACTTCCGGAAACACGGCGGGGACGGCGCCCGGACCCTGCTCACCTCACCCCAGGGCTCTCTGGCCTGTCTGTGACCTTCGGCCGGCCCCGCAAGTCCCGCGACTGACTGTACCCGCGGGGGGGCTCCGGTGAAGAGGCCAGCTTATCACTCCCTGCACCGGGACCCGGCGGCCATCTTCCTCCCTGCTCCTGCTGCAGCACACGTGCACACAGACTGCCGGGGACCCGGAAAAGGGTTGCCTGCGGCTACCCCACACCTCGGCTGGCTCTCCCTGCTGCCGCTTGAGCCGTGTCAGGATCTGCTGGTGATCGCTGACGCGGTCGGGGCCCTTTGAGGGGAGACAATACTAGCCGCTGGTGGGCTCTGCTGGGATTCGGCTGCTCTGCCGACACCGACATAACGGACCTGCCTGCCACTTATAAGGAGACACAGCCCACCCACCCTTCTCACTGCTGCTCGGCACTTAAGACACTGCATCTCTCTCTGCACCTCCCCCTACAGTATACGAAGGCCGGTGGCCATATTGGCACTCCCCCAGCTACCAGGGACCTGGCGATCGAGACAGAGGGAGACGGGAGCTGCACTGGCTTGACAGCTGCTACACAGTGTGGTGAAGAACTCTCCCCTGCCTTCCGCCGACCGGATCACCACTCCTCCCGCCGTTCGGACCCCTGTGGCTATCCGAGACATGGTGACAGCTGCGGATCCATGAATGTCCCTGATGCCCTGACCCTATCGCTGCTGAGCACCTAAAGGTCCACCGACACCTGGACAACGGGTCCTGGGCTGACCCCCACCTCCTTGGTTGCCGCCCTCTTCCTGCATACCCGTGAGGGCCTGGCCCCTCTCATCACTTACTCTTGCCGGCTCCTGAAAGTCTTCTCAACCACAGACACCGCACGCCCCTCCCCTCTTACCTCACCTCTCACTTCCCGTACGTCTTGCTCAGGATGAGCTACTACTGAAAGCCACTATTTAATATGTGAGACCCATTACACCTTTTACTATCTGGACTCTCTGCGCCTGGCTACCTCACCTCTGCTTAAACCTCTTTGCATGGAAAAGATCCTGATTCCCCTGCCCGTGATGTCCGCAGGCACTACTCAGCATTCACGAGAGGACACCCCATGTGGTGACTCCTCCGACTCTGACCACTCGACCACACGCTCACTCTCCCAGCGCTCCCGTAAATCCCGACCGCTTCTCAAGCAGCCGAAGATGAAACATAAGGACCTGCTGGTGGTTCTAGGGCCACTCCTAGATGAGAAATTGGCGGGCATTAAAGAGGCCATCGAGTCTTCTTCGACCCTGCTAAGTCAACACTCTACTCGCCTTGATGAGGTGGAACAAAGGATATCGACCCTAGAGGATAATTTGGAGGAAGCCCAACGTTCTCTACAGGCCAAACAGCTCGAGGTCGCTGACCTTTCTGAAAAGCTTGATGACCTTGAAAATCGCGGCAGACGTACCAATCTGTGGGTCATAGGCATCCCAGAGTCGGTGCGGGGTCGCGAACTCCTGGCCCTCCTCTCGGTGGATATCCCGGAGCAACTTTCTATGGATCTAAAAGGAGTCCCTCTAGTCATTGAGAGAGCCCATCGCGTGGGACCTGAAAGGAAAAATTCTTTGGGTCGCCCTCGCCCGGTCATCATGCGTATCCTGAATTACGCGGACAAGGCGAGACTCCTTGATCATTACCGCAAAGCTGCCGCCCTCTCCATCAATGGAGACCGCCTCCTCATCTTTCAGGACTTTTCCGCATCGGTAGCCACAAAGCGCAGAGAGTTTGCTCCTATATGCAAACACCTTTTTGAGGCGAAGATCAGGTTCTCCTTGCTTTATCCTGCCCGCCTCAGGGTTTTTGAAGATGGACGACCACGTTTCTTTGAGGATCCTGAGGAGACCAAGTTGCATTTTTTTATACCTGACACTTGATTACTGTGTGTATATATCTGTAAGCTACCCTACGCTGCCCGAATCTGCATTCGGTTCTCACATAATGTTTCAACGTTACAGTAGAGTGTGATTGGCTCGCACCTCTGCTCTCCTAACTGATTTATTTATTGTTTATTGATGTTTATTTTATGTTTGTTTTGTTAGTCTTACCTGCCTGGGCCGGGACCCCTTCCCCCCATTGGGAGATTCCCCCCCTGCTCGCTGGGATGGGGTGGGACCCTGTTTTATCTTTCACGCTTCTTTCTTGATCTTTTTCCCGGTAGGGGTGGGTTGACATGTCTACTGACATCCACCCACACTCATGTAGACGGAGATTCGAAGGCCACGTTACTCCGTATTGTTTCATGGAATGTGGAGGGTCTTAACCACCCGGTTAAGAGGAAGAAAGTGATCTCTCATCTAAAACGCATGTCCCCCCACATTATATTCTTGCAAGAGACCCACTGGTTAGATGATCCTAGAAATACCCTGCGAGCCCCCTGGATAGGAGAATGCATTTAGTCTCCGTACCACTTAAATCTTAAATCTCGGGGGGTAGCGATTTTGTTTCATTCCAATCTCCAATATACAATACTTAGAAAGCTCTGCGACCCTGAGGGTAGACTTTTATTGTTAGACGTACGCATTAATAATACGGTCTATACCCTCCTCAACATCTATGCACCGAATATCTCACCCGACTCCTTTTTTGCAGGTCTTTTAACAAACCTCCTTACCTGGGGCAGCCAGAACTTAATTGTTGGCGGGGACTTCAACTTAGTAGTCGACCCATCCATGGACAGATCCAGGATAAGTACTACCACCACTACGATTCTTGCACAACTCTTATCCTCTTTCTGCTCCCAATTGGATCTCTTGGACCCCTGGCGGATCCTTCACCCTACTCAAAAAGACTATTCTTTCTACTCTCACCCCCACTCTTCTCACTCCCGTATTGACTACATCTTCACTGCCACTCACCTTCTCCCCAGAGTCACTCACACCTCTATCGACAATATTATCATATCCGACCATGCCCCTATCTCCCTCCATATCCGACTAAATGTGCCCTCCCGTAGTCTACCCCGATGGCGTTTTCCAGCCTACCTGCGTCACTCCGCTGATTTCCATATGAAGCAGTCTTGGCACAACTATACTTTGGACAATGATGACCAGAGTCCAGACTCGCTGATTTTCTGGGGTGCAGCCAAAGCCGTTCTCCGAGGTCACATCATGTCATATACTCATTTTAAACGGAAGACGTTTTCGTCTCAACTACAGTATTTGAGCACAACCCTCACCTCAGCATACAGGAGTTATACTCAACACGATACCCCCGCCCACAAAGAGGCCTATCTTTCGGCCAAACTTGTTTACGATACATTTCTCACGGAAAGAGCCCAACTATCTTATGATTATCAACGTAACAAATTCCATAGATGGGGCAACAAATCGGGCAAGTTATTGGCCAACCTAATCAAAGGCTCTAAATCCCGCACATGGGTAAACGCAATTAAAAGCTCAGACTCGCTGAGCACAGACCCTGCAGTTATCTGCAATGAATTTAGAGACTTTTTTCGGTCTCTGTACTCCAAGGGCCCTGATGACCCGGCGGCTAACCTCTCTTTTCTAAAGGAGGCTGCTCTCCCTGTTTTGACTCAGGATGAGAGAGACTCTCTGGAAAGCCCGATTACGGCTGAGGAGGTTGTTGATGTCATCAAGACCTTACCGAACAACAAAAGCCCCGGTCCTGATGGTTTTGGCGCAGAGTTCTATAAAACGCTCAGAGATGAACTGGCACCCACCCTTACGTCTCTCTATAATCACATTCTTACCTCCAAACAAACACCGATTAGATTCAATGAGGCCACGATTATAGTCATTGCGAAGCCTGGAAAGGATCCCTCCCTACCCGGCTCTTACAGGCCGATCTCTCTCCTCAATCAGAATTTTAAAATTCTCACGAAATTAATGGCTAACAGATTGCAGCTTTGTCTCTCTCGCCTGATATTGCCTGCGCAGTTGGGATTCATCAAACATAGACAATCTGTGCAGGGTATCAGGACCGCCCTAGCGGCTATCACCTACTCGCATACCCATAATCTCACCAATAATATTTTCATTAACCTTGATGCGGAAAAGGCCTTTGATAAGATTGCCTGGCCCCATCTTGCTAGGGTTTTGTCTTATCAACAGTTCGGAGATAAATTTCGAGGCCTGGTCGAATCCATTTATGCTGACCCCACTGCGCAGGTGATAGTCAACAACACCTCCTCATCTTCCTTTATCCTTGAAAGAGGGACCAGACAAGGTTGTCCCCTCTCCCCCCTCCTTTTTAACCTGGCCTTGGCACCCTTCATACGTTACATACTCAACCTCTCTGATTTTTGCGGCGTTAGGATTAGCAATAGAGAGATAAAATTAATAGCGTTTGCGGATGACATCCTTCTTTTTACCTCCAATCCGAAACAGTCCATTACAGCACTGCAGCACGCTATTTCTCGCTTTTCCTCTTTTGCGATCAACTTCGACAAATCGGAGGCTCTGGCCATCTTTCCCCATATTACTACAGGGTGGGATACCCCCTTCCCGTTTCGTTGGGCCACTACCCATATCACGTATCTTGGGGTCCTTCTTCCCTCTGACCCCGCTCGTTTATACCCTGATAACGTTCATCCTATCCTAACCAAAATCCAGACAGAATTAGCACTATGGCAGAATCTACCTCTCAATCTTATGGGTCGCTGTAATCTAGTAAAGATGGCTAGCTTCCCCAAATTGCTCTATGTCCTTCAGATGGTGCCTATCATGCTATCTAAATCTGACCTCTCCCTCCTTAACTCATCTATATCTAAGTTTATTTGGTCCAATAAGAGACCCCGAATTCGTTTTTTTAAACTGTCTCAGACGGTACAGAATGGAGGGCTGAAACTGCCGGACGTGGAGCAATATAATAGGGCCTGCCTCCTGCACTTCGCCATGGACTGGCTCAATGATACTTCGATTTTCACTGACTCACTGATTGACTCCCAACTCTGTACCCACCTCTCTCTTAGCTCTGTTCTACACACGTCCAAATCTGATTTGTCATCTCTCTCTCTCTGGACAATGTACTCCTTACCTCCACTGCGCTGGCATGGAGACTATCTAGGAAATCCCTGAAGTTACAGTACACCCACTCCATATTTCTCCCCCTAGTTGGGAACCCGCGTTTTCAGCGGGGTCAGGCCTCCTATCCCTTTGCTGCATGGTACGAATCGGTGACCTTCTTAACTCTAGCAAAAAGCCACTCACTTTTGCGGAAACACTGATTAAATATGACATAGATCCGAGCCATGGATTCTATTTTTTTCAAGCTTCTCATTATATACACTCAGTCCTTTCTCATCTACATGTATCCGACTTTGTTAATAGCCTTGATACGCTCCTGCGCTCTGGGATATGCTCCATCTCATCTCTCTATGCCCGCATTCGCACAAAACACATTCCCGCTATGGACCTAACCCAAGTGCTGACATGGTCCTCTCAAATTCCCTCTATGTCCCCAGACACCGTGATGGACTGCTTTACAACTTCCCTTAAACTCATCCCGGCTAGCCTATATCAAGAAATGTCCTATAAGATTCTACACAGAGCCTATATCTCTCCAAAGAGGAGTCACTTGATGGGTTTCTCTGACTCGGCGAAATGCTTAAAATGCTCTGTGCCAGTAGCTGACCTTATGCACTGCTTCTGGCATTGTCCCCTTATCCAAAGGTTTTGGGCAGAGCTACAATCATATAGCACCTCCAAGTTAGGTCCGCCCTTTCAGTGTACTGCCTCTTGGGCTCTCTTTGGCCCCACTCGAGACCAGCCCGACCTTCCCTCTCAAGATGCGAAACTGATAGCGATTCTTTCAGCGGTAGGCAGGAAGGCCATACTTCAACAGTGGATTTCTGACACCCCTCCTACGCTGTCACTAGCTACCTCTAGATTACTCTTCCTGTTCACAATGGGTTGGCTGGAAACGACCCTAAATAAGGAGACTTTGACCCCTACCCTATTCCGATGTTGGGGTCGTTTTATCGACCAACTGCCCACTCTGACGAAATTGGCAATTAAGCAGAGTTTTCAACATACCATGTGGTACGGCCGCCAACTCCTGGCTGATGACCCTCCCATCTCTCTCCCGTGACTACACGATCCTCCCCCTCTCTCTCCCTCATCTACTTCCCTTCCCTGACTGATACATCACAGGCTGCAGCTCCCCCCTTCTCTCCTTCGCCTCTCCCCTTCCATATTTCCTCTCCACATCTCCGCTGTCTACATGCCTTTTCTAGCTCTGATGATGTCTCCGTGGATGGGTCGGCGGTCCCTATGCCCCAGCAGGTACGATTATTAAGTTTTTCTTTTTTCTTTTGGTTCAGTAGGTCTTAGTTTTTCGTTCTCCACTGGGGAGAACGTATTAGTATGTTGTACTGTTTATATTTCAGCTTTTGCATGCGATTGACGAACAGTATTTTTGTAGAATGACTTTTTTATAATCCTGGTAACTGTGTCGTCTACAGTTTTATTCTTATGTACTAGAAAATGGAAAAAATAAGATTTTACTTACCGATAAATCTATTTCTCGTAGTCCGTAGTGGATGCTGGGGACTCCGTCAGGACCATGGGGAATAGAGGCTCCGCAGGAGACAGGGCACAAAAGTAAAAGCTTTAGGATCAGGTGGTGTGCACTGGCTCCTCCCCCTATGACCCTCCTCCAAGCCTCAGTTAGGATACTGTGCCCGGACGAGCGTACACAATAAGGAAGGATTTTGAATCCCGGGTAAGACTCATACCAGCCACACCAATCACACCGTACAACCTGTGATCTGAACCCAGTTAACAGCATGATAACAGCGGAGCCTCTGAAAAGATGGCTCACAACAATAATAACCCGATTTTTGTAACAATAACTATGTACAAGTATTGCAGACAATCCGCACTTGGGATGGGCGCCCAGCATCCACTACGGACTACGAGAAATAGATTTATCGGTAAGTAAAATCTTATTTTCTCTGACGTCCTAGTGGATGCTGGGGACTCCGTCAGGACCATGGGGATTATACCAAAGCTCCCAAACGGGCGGGAGATTGCGGATGACTCTGCAGCACCGAATGAGAGAACTCCAGGTCCTCTTTAGCCAGGGTATCAAATTTGTAGAATTTTACAAACGTGTTCTCCCCCGACCACGTAGCTGCTCGGCAGAGTTGTAATGCCGAGACCCCTCGGGCAGCCGCCCAGGATGAGCCCACCTTCCTTGTGGAATGGGCCTTGACAGATTTAGGCTGTGGCAGGCCTGCCACAGAATGTGCAAGTTGAAATGTGCTACAAATCCAACAAGCAATCGTCTGCTTAGAAGCAAGAGCACCCAGTTTGTTGGGTGCATACAGGATAACAGCGAGTCAGTTTTCCTGACTCCAGCCGTCCTGGAAACCTATATTTTCAGGGCCCTGACAACATCTAGCAACTTGGAGTCCTCCAAGTCCCTAGTAGCCGCAGGTACCACAATAAGCTGGTTCAGGTGAAACGCTGACACCACCTTAGGAAGAAACTGGGGACGAGTCCGCAGCTCTGCCCTGTCCGAATGGACAACCAGATATGGCTTTTGTGAGACAAAGCCGCCAATTCTGACACTCGCCTGGCCGAGGCCAGGGCCAACAGCATGGTCACTTTTCATGTGAGATATTTCAAATCCACAGATTTGAGCGGTTTAAAATGTGATTTGAGGAATCCCAGAACTACGTTGAGATCCCACAGTGCCACTGGAGGCACAAAAAGGGGGTTGTATATGCAATACTCCCTTGACAAACTTCTGGACTTCAGGAACTGAAGCCAATTCTTTCTGGAAGAAAATTGACAGGGCCGAAATTTGAACCTTAATGGACCCCAATTTGAGGCCCATAGACACTCCTGTTTGCAGGAAATGCAGGAATCGACCGAGTTGAAATTTCTTCGTGGGGCCTTCCTGGCCTCACACCACGCAACATATTTTCGCCACATGTGGTGATAATGTTTTGCGGTCACCTCCTTCCTGGCTTTGACCAGGGTAGGAATGACCTCTTCCGGAATGCCTTTTTCCCTTAGGATCTGGCGTTCCACCGCCATGCCGTCAAACGCAGCCGCGGTAAGTCTTGGAACAGACCTGGTACTTGCTGAAGCAAGTCCCTTCTTAGCGGCAGAGGCCATGAGTCCTCTGTGAGCATTTCTTGAAGTTCCGGGTGCCACGTCCTTCTTGGCCAATCCGGAGCCACGAGTATAGTTCTTACTCCTCTACGTCTTATAATTCTCAGTACCTTGGTTATGAGAAGCAGAGGAGGGAACACATACACCGACTGGTACACCCACGGTGTTACCAGAACGTCCACAGATATTGCTTGAGGGTCTCTTGACCTGGCGCAATACCTGTCCAGTTTTTTGTTCAGGCGGGACGCCATCATGTCCACCTTTGGTCTTTCCCAACGGTTCACAATCATGTGGAATACTTCCCGATGAAGTCCCCACTCTCCCGGGTGGAGGTCGTGCCTGCTGAGGAAGTCTGCTTCCCAGTTGTCCACTCCCGGAATGAACACTGCTGACAGTGCTATCACATGATTTTTCGCCCAGCGAAGAATCCTTGCAGTTTCTGCCATTGCCCTCCTGCTTCTTGTGCCGCCCTGTCTGTTTACGTGGGCGACTGCCGTGATGTTGTCCCACTGGATCAATACCGGCTGACCTTGAAGCAGAGGTCTTGCTAAGCTTAGAACATTGTAAATTGCCCTTAGCTCCAGTATATTTATGTGGAGAGAAGTCTCCAGACTTGATCACACTCCCTGGAAATTTTTTCCCTGTGTGACTGCTCCCCAGCCTCTCAGGCTGGCATCCGTGGTCACCAGGACCCAGTCCTGAATGCCGAATCTGCGGCCCTTTAGTAGATGAGCACTCTGCAGCCACCGCAGAAGAAACACCCTTGTCCTTGGAGACAGGGTTATCCGCTGATGCATCTGAAGATGCGATCCGGACCATTTTTCCAGCAGATCCCACTGAAAAGTTCTTGCGTGAAATCTACCGAATGGAATCGCTTCGTAAGAAGCCACCATTTTTCCCAGGACCCTTGTGCAATGATGCACTGACACTTTTCCTGGTTTTAGGAGGTTCCTGACTAGCTCGGATAACTCCCTGGCTTTCTTCTCCGGGAGAAACACCTTTTTCTGGACTGTGTCCAGAATCATCCCTAGGAACAGCAGACGTGTCGTCGGAAACAGCTGCGGTTTTGGAATATTTAGAATCCACCCGTGCTGTCGTAGAACTACTTGAGATAGTGCTACTCCGACCTCCAACTGTTCTCTGGACCTTGCCCCTATCAGGAGATCGTCCATTTTCTTTGAAGAAGAATCATCATTTCGGCCATTACCTTGGTAAGGACCCGGGGTGCCGTGGACAATCCAACCGGCAGCGTCTGAAACTGATAGTGACAGTTCTGTACCACGAACCTGAGGTAACCTTGGTGAGAAGGGCAAATTGGGACATGGAGGTAAGCATCCCTGATGTCCCGGGACACCATATAGTCCCCTTCTTCCTGGTTCGCTATCACTGCTCTGAGTGACTCCATCTTGATTTGAACCTTTGTATGTAAGTGTTCAACTATTTCAGATTTAGAATAGGTCTCACCGAGCCGTCTGGCTTCAGTACCACAATATATTGTGGAATAATACCCCTTTCCTTGTTGTAGGAGGGGTACTTTGATTATCACCTGCTGGGAATACAGCTTGTGAATTGTTTCCACTACTGCCTCCCTGTCGGAGGGAGACGTTGGTAAAGCAGACTTCAGGAACCTGCGAGGGGGAGACGTCTCGAATTTCCAATCTGTACCCCTGGGATACTACTTGTAGGATCCAGGGGTCCACTTGCGAGTGAGCCCACTGCGTGCTGAAACTCTTGAGACGACCCCCCCCACCGCACCCGAGTCCGCTTGTACGGCCCCAGCGTCATGCTGAGGACTTGGCAGAAGCGGTGGAGGGCTTCTGTTTCTGGGAATGGGCTGCCTGCTGCAGTCTTCTTCCCTTTCCTCTATCCCATGGCAGATATGACTGGCCTTTTGCCCGCTTGCCCTTATGGGGACGAAAGGACTGAGGCTGAAAAGACGTTGTCTTTTTCTCCTTTATACGGCAATACTTCCATGTGCCGTTTGGAATCTGCATCACCTGACCACTGTCGTGTCCATAAACAACTTCTGGCAGATATGGACATCGCACTTACTCTTGATGCCAGAGTGCAAATATCCCTCTGTGCATCTCGCATATATAGAAATGCATCCTTTAAATGCTCTATAGTCAATAAAATACTGTCCCTGTCAAGGGTATCAATATTTTCAGTCAGGGAATCCGACCAAGCCACCCCAGCGCTGCACATCCAGGCTGAGGCGATCGCTGGTCGCAGTATAACACCAGTATGTGTGTATATACTTTTTAGGATATTTTCCAGCCTCCTATCAGCTGGCTCCTTGAGGGCGGCCCTATCTGGAGACGGTACCGCCACTTGTTTTGATAAGCGTGTGAGCGCCTTATCCACCCTAAGGGGTGTTTCCCAACGCGCCCTAACTTCTGGCGGGAAAGGGTATACCGCCAATAATTTTCTATCGGGGGAAACCCACGCATCATCACACACTTCATTTAATTTATCTGATTCAGGAAAAACTACAGGTAGTTTTTTCACACTCCACATAATACCCTTTTTTGTGGTACTTGTAGTATCAGAAATATGTAACACCTCCTTCATTGCCCTTAACAAGTAACGTGTGGCCCTAAAGGAAAATACGTTTGTTTCTTCACCGTCGACACTGGAGTCAGTGTCCGTGTCTGTGTCTGTGTCGACCGACTGAGGTAAAAGGACGTTTTAACGCCCCTGACGGTGTTTGAGACGCCTGGACAGGTACTAATTGGTTTGCCGGCCGTCTCATGTCGTCAACCGACCTTGCAGCGTGTTGACATTATCACGTAATTCCTTAAATAAGCCATCCATTCCGGTGTCGACTCCCTAGAGAGTGACATCACCATTACAGGCAATTGCTCCGCCTCCTCACCAACATCGTCCTCATACATGTCGACACACACGTACCGACACACAGCACACACACAGGGAATGCTCTGATAGAGGACAGGACCCCACTAGCCCTTTGGGGAGACAGAGGGAGAGTTTGCCAGCACACACCAAAAACGCTATAATTATACAGGGACAACCTTTATATAAGTGTTTTTCCCTTATAGCATTTTAAATAAGAATTTACTTACCGATAATTCTATTTCTCGTAGTCCGTAGTGGATGCTGGGGACTCCGTCAGGACCATGGGGTTTAGCGGCTCCGCAGGAGACAGGGCACAATAATAAAAGCTTTAGGATCAGGTGGTGTGCACTGGCTCCTCCCCCTATGACCCTCCTCCAAGCCTCAGTTAGGATACTGTGCCCGGACGAGCGTGCATAATAAGGAAGGATATTGAATCCCGGGTAAGACTCATACCAGCCACACCAATCACACCGTACAACCTGTGATCTGAACCCAGTTAACAGTATGATAACAACGAAGGAGCCTCTGAAAAGATGGCTCACAACAAGAATAACCCGATTTTTGTAACAATAACTATGTACAAGTATTGCAGACAATCCGCACTTGGGATGGGCGCCCAGCATCCACTACGGACTACGAGAAATAGAATTATCGGTAAGTAAATTCTTATTTTCTCTAACGTCCTAAGTGGATGCTGGGGACTCCGTCAGGACCATGGGGATTATACCAAAGCTCCCAAACGGGCGGGAGAGTGCGGATGACTCTGCAGCACCGAATGAGAGAACTCCAGGTCCTCCTCAGTCAGGGTGTGCCCCTGACCAAGTAGCAGCTCGGCAAAGTTGTAAAGCCGAGACCCCTCGGGCAGCCGCCCAAGATGAGCCCACTTCCTTGTGGAATGGGCTTTTACTGATTTTGGCTGTGGCAAGCCTGCCACAGAATGTGCAAGCTGAATTGCACTACAAATCCAGCGAGCAATCGTCTGCTTAGAAGCAGGAACACCCATCTTGTTGGGTGCATACAGGCTAAACAGCGAGTCAGATTTTCTGACTCCAGTCGTCCTGGAAACATATATTTTCAGGGCCCTGACAACGTCAAGTAACTTGGAGTCCTCCAAGTCCCTAGTAGCCGCAGGTACCACAATAGGTTGGTTCATGTGAAAAACAGAAAACACCTTAAGGAGAAATTGAGGACGAGTCCTCAATTCTGCCCTGTCAGAATGAAAAATTAAGTAAGGGCTTTTATATGATAAAGCCGCCCATTCTGACACACGCCTGGCTGAAGCCAGGGCTAATAGAATCTTCACCTTCCATGTGAAATATTTTAATTCCACAGTGGTGAGTGGATCAAACCAATGTGACTTTAGGAAACTCAAAACAACATTGAGATCCCAAGGTGCCACTGGGGGCACAAAAGGAGGCTGTATATGCAGTACCCCTTTTACAAACGTCTGAACTTCAGGCACTGAAGCCAGTTCTTTCTGGAAGAAATTCGACAGGGTCGAAATTTGAACCTTAATGGACCCTAATTTTAGGCCCATAGAAAGTCCTGTTTTCAGGAAATGTAGGAAACGACCCAGTTGGAATTCCTCTGTAGGGACCTTCTTGGCCTCACACCACGCAACATATTTTCGCCAAATGCGGTGAAAATGTTTTGCGGTTACATCCTTCCTGGCTTCGACCAGGGTAGGGATGACTTCATCTGGAATGCCCTTTCAGGATCCGGCGTTCAACTGCCATGCCGTCAAACGCAGCCGCGGTAAGTCTTGGAACAGACAAGGCCCCTGCTGGAGCAGGTCCTCTCTTAAAGGTACAGGCCCCGGTTCTTCCGTGAGCATCTCTTGAAGTTCCGGGTACCAAGTCCTTCTTGACCCATCCGGAACCACGAGTATCGTTCTTACTCATCTCCTTCTTATGATTCTCAGTACTTTTGGTATGAGATGCATAGGAGGGAACACATACCCTGACTGGTACACCCACAGTGTTACCAGAGCGTCCACCGCTATTGCCTGAGGGTCCCTTGACCCGGCGCAATATCTGTCTAGTTTTTTGTTCAGGCGGGACGCCATCATGTCCACCTTTGGTTTTTCCCAACGGTTTACAATCATGTGGAAGACTTCCCGCTGAAGTCCCCACTCTCCCGGGAGGAGGTTATGCCTGCTGAGGAAGTCTGCTTCCCAGTTTTCCACTCCCGGAATTAACACTGCTGAGAGTGTTATCACATGATTTTTCGCCCAGCGAAGAATCCTTGCAGTTTCTGCCATTTCCCTCCTGCTTCATGTGCCGCCCTGTCTGTTTACGTGGGCGACTGCCGTGCTGTTGTCCCACTGGATCAATACCGGCTGACCTTGAAGCAGAGGTCTTGCTAAGCTTAGAGCCTTGTAAATTGCCCTTAGCTCCAGTATATTTATGTGGAGAGAAGTCTCCAGACTTGATCACACTCCCTGGAAATTTTTTCCTTGTGTGACTGCTCCCCAGCCACTCAGGCTGGCATCCGTGGTCACCAGGACCCAGTCCTGAATGTCGAATCTGCGGCCCTTTCATAGATGAGCACTCTGCAGCCACCGCAGAAGAAAACACCCTTGTCCTTGGAGACAGGGTTATCCGCTGATGCATCTGAAGATGCGATCCGGACCATTTTCCCAGCAGATTCCACTGAAAGGTTCTTGCGTGAAATCTACCGAATGGGATCGCTTTGTAAGAAACCACCATTTTTCACAGGACCCTTGTGCAATGATGCACTGATACTTTTCCTGGTTTTAGGAGGTTCCTGACTAGCTCGGATAACTCCCTGGCCTTCTTCTCCGGGAGAAAACATCCTTTTCTGGACTGTGTCCAGAATCATTCCTAGGAACATTAGACGTGTCGTCGGAAAAAGCTGCGATTTTGGAATATTTAGAATCCACTCGTGCTGTCGTAGAACTACTTGAGATAGTGCTACTCCGACCGCCAACTGTTCTCTGGACCTTGCCCTTATCAGGAAAGCGTCCATATTTCTTTTAGGAAGAATCATCATTTCGGCCATTACCATGGTAAAGACCCGGGGTGCCGTGGACAATCCAAACGGCAGCGTCTGAACTGATAGTGACAGTTCTGTACCACGAACCTGAGATACCTTTGGTGAGAAGGGCAAAATTTGGACATGTAGGTAAGCGTCCCTGATATCCAGTGACACCATATCGTCCTGGTTCGCTATCACTGCTCTGAGTGACTCCATCTTGATTTGAACCCATGTATGTAATTGTTCAAATCTTTTAGATCTCACCGAGCCGTTTGGCTTCAGTACCACAATATAGTGTGGAATAATACCCCTTCCCTTGTTGTAGGAGGGGTACTTTGATTATCACCTGCTGGGAATACAGCCTGTGAATTTTTTCCCAATACTGCCTCCCTGTCGGAGGGAGACGTTGGTAAAGCAGACTTCAGGAACTTGTGAGGGGAAGACGTCTCGAATTTCCAATGTACACCTGGGATACTACGTGTAGGATCCAGGAGTCCACTTGCGAGTGAGCCCACTGCGTGCTGAAACTCTTGAGATGACCCCCCACCGCACCTGAGTCCGCTTGTATGGCCCCAGCGTCATGCTGCGGACTTGGCAGAAGCTGTGGAGGACTTCTGTTCCTGGGAATGGGCTGTCTGCTGCAGTCTTCTTCCCTTTCCTCTAACCCTGGGCAGATATGACTGGCCTTTTGCCCGCCTGCCTTTATGGGTACGAAAGGACTGAGACTGAAAAGACTGTGTCCTTTTCTGCTGAGATGTGACTTGGGGTAACAAAAGTGGATTTTCCAGCTGTTGCCATGGCCACCAGGTCCGATGGACCGCCCCTTTATACGGCAATACTTCCATGTGCCGTCTGGAATCTGCATCACCTGACCACTGTCATGTCTATAAACATCGTCTGGCAGATATGGACATCACATCTACTCTTGATGCCAGAATGCAAATATATAGAAATGCATCCTTAAAATGCTCTATAGTCAATAAAATATTGTTCCTGTCAAGGGTATCAATATTTTCAGTCAGGAAATCCGACCAAGCCCCCCCAGCGCTGCACATCCAGGCTGAGGCGATTGCTGGTCGTAGTATAACACCAGTATGTGTGTATATACTTTTTAGGATATTTTTCAGCTTCCTATCAGCTGGCTCCTTGAGGGCGGCCGTATCTGGAGACGGTAACGCCACTTGTTTTTATAAGCGTGTGAGCGCCTTATCCACCCTAAGGTGTGTTTCCCAACTCGCCCTCACTTCTGGCGGGAAAGGGTATACCTCCAATAATTTTCTATCGGAGGAAACCCACGTATCATCACACACTTTAATTTATCTGATTCAGGAAAAACTACAAGTAGATTATTCCCACCCTACATAATACCCTTATTTGTGGTACTTGTAGTATCAGAAATATGTAACACCTCCTTCATTGCCCTTAACATGTAACGTGTGGCCCTAAAGGAAAATACGTTTGTTTCTTCACCGTCGACACTGAAGTCAGTGTCCGTGTCTGTGTCGACCAACTGAGGTAAATGGGCGTTTTTACAAGCCCCTGACGGTGTCTGAGACGCCTGGACAGGTACTAATTTGTTTGCCGGCCGTCTCATGTCGTCAACCGACCTTGCATCGTGTTGACATTATCACGTAATTCCTAAATAAGCCATCCATTCCGGTGTCGACTCCCTAGAGAGTGACATCACCAATACAGGCAATTTGCTCCGCCTCCTCACCAACATCGTCCTCCTACATGTCGACACACACGTACCGACACACAGCACACACACAGGGAATGCTCTGATAGAGGACAGGACCCCACTAGCCCTTTGGGGAGACAGAGGGAGAGTTTGCCAGCACACACCAAAAACGCTATAATTATACAGGGACAACCCCTTATACAAGTGTTTTCCCTTATAGCATTTTCACATATGTAATCATATCGCCAAATAAGTGCCCCCCCTCTCTGTTTTAACCCTGTTTCTGTAGTGCAGTGCAGGGGAGAGCCTGGGAGCCTTCCTCACAGCAGAGCTGAGCAGGAAAATGGCGCCGTGTGCTGAGGAGAATAGGCCCCGCCCCCTAAAACGGCGGGCTCTTCTCCCGGAGTTTGTGAGATCTGGCAGGGGTTAAATACATCCATATAGCCTCAAGGGCTATATGTGATGTATTTTAGCCATTAAAAAGGTATAATACATTGCTGCCCAGGGCGCCCCCCCCAGCGCCCTGCACCCTCAGTGACCGCTGGTATGAAGTGTGCTGACAACAATGGCGCACAGCTGCAGTGCTGTGCGCTACCTTATGAAGACTGAAAGTCTTCTGCCGCCTGTTTCTGGACCTCTGGACCTCTTCAACTTCGGCATCTGCAAGGGGGGTCGGCGGCACGGCTCCGGGACGAACCCCAGGGTGAGACCTGTGTTCCGACTCCCTCTGGAGCTAATGGTGTCCAGTAGCCTAAGAAGCAAATCCATCCTGCACGCAGGTGAGTTTACTTCTCTCCCCTAAGTCCCTCGTAGCAGTGAGCCTGTTGCCAGCAGGACTCACTGAAAATAAAAAACCTAACTTAAACTTTTATTCTAAGCAGCTCAGGAGAGCCACCTAGATTGCACCCTTCTCGGCCGGGCACAAAAATCTAACTGAGGCTTGGAGGAGGGTCATAGGGGGAGGAGCCAGTGCACACCACCTGATCCTAAAGCTTTTATTATTGTGCCCTGTCTCCTGCGGAGCCGCTAAACCCCATGGTCCTGACGGAGTCCCCAGCATCCACTTAGGACGTTAGAGAAATATATATAGTCATATCGCCAAATAAGTGCCCCCCCTCTCTGTTTTAACCCTGTTTCTGTAGTGCAGTGCAGGGGAGAGCCTGGGAGCCTTCCCACCAGCATTTCTGTGAGGGAAAATGGCGCTGTGTGCTGAGGAGAATAGGCCCCGCCCCCTTTTCGGCGGGCTTCTTCTCCCGTTTTTCTGAGACCTGGCAGGGGTTAAATACATCCATATAGCCCCCAGGGGCTATATGTGATGTATTTTTAGCCAGAATAAGGTACTATCATTGCTGCCCAGGGCGCCCCCCCCAGCGCCCTGCACCCTCAGTGACCGCTGCTATGAAGTGTGCTGACAACAATGGCGCACAGCTGCAGTGCTGTGCGCTACCTTATGAAGACTGAAAAGTCTTCTGCCGCCGGTTTCTGGACCTCTTCACTTTTCGGCATCTGCAAGGGGGTCGGCGGCGCGGCTCCGGGACGAACCCCAGGGTGAGACCTGTGTTCCGACTCCCTCTGGAGCTAATGGTGTCCAGTAGCCTAAGAAGCCAATCCATCCTGCACGCAGGTGAGTTCACTTCTCTCCCCTAAGTCCCTCGATGCAGTGAGCCTGTTGCCAGCAGGACTCACTGAAAATAAAAAACCTAACAAAACTTTTACTCTAAGCAGCTCTTTAGGAGAGCCACCTAGATTGCACCCTTCTCGGCCGGGCACAAAAATCTAACTGAGGCTTGGAGGAGGGTCATAGGGGGAGGAGCCAGTGCACACCACCTGATCCTAAAGCTTTTACTTTTGTGCCCTGTCTCCTGCGGAGCCGCTATTCCCCATGGTCCTGACGGAGTCCCCAGCATCCACTAGGACGTCAGAGAAAGTGAGGTTTAACCCTAGTCCCCGATGCCGTATACTTAGAAGATGTTTGTTGTATTATTTTTTTTGGTACTAGGCTGGATGACATGTTTACTTCTGACATTCAATGCTGTATTTTCAGAACCTCAATAAAATATATATTGGAAGAAGGCTGCCCCGGGACATGTATGATTATTTTACGTGACAACCTGGATACCGATGCATCAACTATCGGTGGGTTTTCTCATTTCTCATTATTTTCTATCATCCTGAGGAAAAGGGAAGGATGCCAGTAACTTTTTAGGGATCTGAAACTTCTTGTCAGGATTAATCCAAGTTTCTTCAAATAGGGAATTTAATTCCTTAGATGCAGGGAAAGTAGCAGAGAATTACTTTTTTACATTAAAATAAGATACCTCAGCTTCCTCTGTCACTTTGTCAGGAATGTGCAGGACGTCTCTAATAGCTTCAGGGCCTGTATTCCTTGTGACAGAGCTGTATCCCCCCCTCCCGAGTCCACCTCACCCACCTCTGCATCTGATACATCATCGTCAGCCTGCAGAATTTGAGCCAGTGTACGCTTTTGTGGACAAATGGTAGGGGTCTGAAACGCTGGTATGGACACTGAATCTCTATTCATCAGGTCATCCAGATTGTCTTAAGTATTGCGTCTCTTTCTCATTTTGGGACAATTTATGTGAAATATTTGAGATCATCCCTTGTAATGAATCCAACCATACTGGTTCGGACCCACTAGCCTGAGAATGTGTACTATCCTGAGTACACTGTAGTGATCCCCCTGGGGAAGAAAAACACTGTGCTGTGCATGAGACACACTCCGTTGACGTTGTAAAATGTGAAAGAACACACCCACACAGGAGAAAGGTTAAAAGCACAATTAACCCACACAGAGCCCTCTAGGGAGACACAGAGTGATGGTGCCAGCCACACGTGCCCTTATAGCTAATGTCAAGCTTAGCTGGGTCGCAAACTAAGTACCCTGAATAGGGGCTTAATATTCTAATATTGCTCCCCCCCCTGGCTATGACCCCCTGGTACCACTGAGGTAATCTGGAGTCCTTGTGGAGGAGCTGCGCTTCCCTGCCAGTCTGTCTGTGTAAGCTGCAGCAAGAAAATGGCGCCGATGAGCTGCTGGATCCGCTCATAGTGAAGCCCCGCCCCCTTAATGACACGCAGTCTTCCCGGTTTTTTTAAATAGGCTGAGGTGATTTTGGTGCTTAACAGTGGGTCAGAGCCCCTGTGCGCACTCTGACCCACAGTGTGGGTAGTTGTTTAAAAATGGCTCAGTTCGCCCCTCAAGCGGTGCAGCAAAGCTGATCTGAGCCTGGAGACGCCACCTGCACTCAGAGCTGAGCTCCTATCCTTGTGCCGCCATAATAGCCGGCGAACACGCTAACCGGGACGCCGGCATAGTACTCACCACTCTTCTAACTTCTGGCTCTGTTGGGGGTGGCGGCGTGTTACGGGAATGTACGCTCGCCATGGTGGGGATTGCGAATGGTTCCCTCAGGAGCTCAGTGTCCTGTCAGCGGGGAACGGGACCATTAACCCTATAGGAGGTTGGGACATTCCCCCCTCCTACGTCCCACGAAGCAGGCAGGCTGGTGCCAACCAGCCCTGTCTGAAAATAAACAGAAAATAAATGCAGAAAACTCTTCAGGAGCTTCCCTAAGCGTGACAGGCTCCTCCGGGCACATTTTCTAAACTGAGTCTGGTAGGAGGGGCAGAGAGGGAGGAGCCAGCGCACACTATTGAATTCTTAAAGTGCCCAAGACTCCTAGTGGACCCGTCTATACCCCATGGTACTAAATGGACCCCAGTATCCTCTAGGACGGAAGAGAAATACAAATAATTTTTTTTTAAATTATGTTCTTTGCATTAGTCTAATCATTTTTATAGCCAAAACTCTGGAGTAAAAAGTCTATGGCTGGTGAGGCAGTGCCTCCCCTGCCTATCTTTTCTGCACATCTCTGATCAACACTCACCAAATTTCCAGGAGTTTATAATGCTGCACCTGTGTATAATGCCCAGATGTACCCTTTGGCTCATATATTATGTGTAAGTCTGGCTCTGGTACTAGCCAGTGCCTCCTGAGCCATTTAGTTCACCACACATCCCTGTATGTCCAAAGTGGGTGCCACCAGAGGCAAGAATCTGACAGGGGACCAGAGAGCTGCGTGACAGACTTGTTCGACCAAAGCCTCATGTTGTGCTGCCCGAAGATAGTCACTACTATTGCAGAATGCGCCGACACCAGGTGTAGTGTTGATTTTCCCACACCAGAAAACCACAGGCTTGTATGATGACTGAGAATGGCCAACAGTGGGTTCAGTCAAAATTGATAAGCTAGATGAAAACCCACAGAACTGTCATGGCAGGCACTGTAAAAGATAGCTGGTCTGGAGATATTGCAAAGACTGAATTTTGAAGCTGTTTCGAAAGTCCATGAGATTCCCTTGTGGAAATGTCTGACTTCCGAACCAATTGTTGGAAAATTCCTGAAAGGAGAGCCCACACTATTTAGGTGAAAGTGATATCGCAATATGGACCTGATTCAGCTTCAGTTGCAGTTTTGCTACTTTAGCAAAACTGCAACTGCTATCAATCTCATGCTGGGGGCTGCCCAGCATGCTAATGATGGCTAGAGTTGCGATCGCAATATAATTACATTGCTAAATTAGGGAAGCCCCCTGCTTGCGCAGTCTGGCCGTGAAGGCAGTCGGGCAGCCGCCATTTTCGGCTGCATGCGATGTCAATTGGCCGTCCCATACCTGCCCCCGTTTCCGACACCACTCCCATGCAACGCCGCCCCGACCATCATCTGAACGCCTCTGCCTGATTAATCGCATTGGCCAGCCAGTGCATGCGCGCATCAGATTCATTGTGAGAGCAAGTGTACGGGAGAGACTAGAGCCTGACACTTTGGATGTGTGCCTCAAACTGTTGGGGAAGCTCTGCTCCCCCTATACAGTGTGTACATTGTACTTGGTCTCGGGTACTTCCTCTTGTTACGGAGAAAACCCTGAGACTGGTCTCTGCAAAGCCTTGCACACACAGCAGGGAAACGAAGAAGACTGTCCACTGTCACACTGTCCCTGGTACTTCTCCTTATCATGGGGAAAACCCTGGGACTAGCTGCATAGTGCATGAGCACTCCTGTGAGGGAACTGCTGCACAGAAAATCCGTAAAAATGGCGGCACCATTCAGGACTGAGTTGCCCAATTGCACCCTCTGAAAGGGTGAAAGTATGCTGCAGTCTCTGTAGAGACCAGAGTGCACCAGGGGAAACTGCCCGCTGCCCAGCTCCCCCTTACCCGTGGCTAAGAATGCCAAGTCCCCTCTGGCTCCTGCAGCTGCTGCAAGCGCAGACCCTATGTAAATAGAAACAGAAAAAAACTTACAAATAAAAATAAAATAACTTAGCTACAGAAGGGCTGCATCCCCCTAAACATACCCTACTCCATGAGGCACCTAAAGAAGACTGGAACTCTGTGGTTGCAGAGGGAAGGAGCTTACTTTTTAAAGCTACAATTTAATTTAGGTGCCAGCTCCAGCCCCAAACCAACCCATGGTCCCCAGCCTTGCTGAAAGAGAAAAATAAACTACTTCTGTATGCAAAATTAGTTAAGAATTATGTAAATTATATGTATCGTAGACTCATTTGCATTAAAGATATAAATGCAATTATGGAAGAGACCATTTAAAAAAAAAAATTAAAAAAAAATAAGATTTTACTCACCGGTAAATCTATTTCTCGTAGTCCGTAGTGGATGCTGGGAACTCCGAAAGGACCATGGGGAATAGCGGCTCCGCAGGAGACTGGGCACAACTAAAGAAAGCTTTAGGTCACCTGGTGTGCACTGGCTCCTCCCACTATGACCCTCCTCCAAGCCTCAGTTAGGATACTGTGCCCGGAAGAGCTGACACAATAAGGAAGGATTTTGAATCCCGGGTAAGACTCATACCAGCCACACCAATCACACCGTATAACTCGTGATACTATACCCAGTTAACAGTATGAAAAACACTGAGCCTCTCAACAGATGGCTCAACAATAACCCTTTTGTTAACAATAATTATGTACAAGTATTGCAGACAATCCGCACTTGGGACGGGCTCCCAGCATCCACTACGGACTACGAGAAATAGATTTACCGGTGAGTAAAATCTTATTTTCTCTAACGTCCTAGTGGATGCTGGGAACTCCGAAAGGACCATGGGGATTATACCAAAGCTCCCAAACGGGCGGGAGAGTGCGGATGACTCTGCAGTCACGAATGAGAGAACTCAAGGTCCTCCTCAGCCAGGGTATCAAATTTGTAGAATTTTGCAAACGTGTTTGCCCCTGACCAAGTAGTAGCTCGGCAAAGTTGTAAAGACGAGACCCCTCGGGCAGCCGCCCAAGATGAGCCCACCTTCCTTGTGGAATGGGCTTTTACAGATTTTGGATGCGGCAGTCCAGCCGCAGAATGCGCCAGCTGAATATTGTGCTACAAATCCAGCGATCAATAGTCTGCTTAGAAGCAGGAGCACCCAGTTTGTTGGGTGCATACAGGATAAATAGCGAGTCAGTTTTCCTGACTCTAGCCGTCCTGGAAATATAAATTTTCAAGGCCCTGACTACGTCCAGTAACTTGGAATCCTCCAAGTCCCTAGTAGCCGCAGGCACCACAATAGGTTGGTTCAAGTGCAAAGCTGATACCACCTTAGGGAGAAACTGGGGACGAGTCCTCAATTCCGCCCTATCCATATGGAAAATCAGATAAGAGCTTTTACATGACAAAGCCGCCAATTCTGACACACGCCTGGCCGAAGCCAAGGCCAATAACATGACCACTTTCCACGTGAGATATTTTAGATCCACGGTTTTAAGTGGTTCAAACCAATGTGATTTTAAGAAACTCAACACCACGTTGAGATCCCAAGGTGCCACTGGAGGCACAAAAGGGGACTGAATATGCAGCACTCCCTTTACAAAAGTCTGAACTTCAGGCAGTGAAGCCATTTCTTTCTGAAAGAAAATCGACAGAGCCGAAATCTGGACCTTAATGGAACCCAATTTTAGGCCCATAGTCACTCCTGACTGTAGGAAGTGCAGAAATCGACCCAGCTGAAATTCCTCCGTTGGGGCCTTCCTGGCCTCACACCACGCAACATATTTTCGCCAAATACGGTGATAATGGTTTGCGGTTACTTCTTTCCTAGCTTTAATCAGCGTAGGAATGACTTCCTCCGGAATGCCCCTTTCCTTTAGGATCCGGTGTTCAACCGCCATGCCGTCAAACGCAGGCACGGTAAGTCTTGGAACAGACAGGGCCCCTGCTGTAGCAGATCCTGTCTGAGCGGTAGAGGCCATGGGTCCTCTGATATCATTTCTTGAAGTTCTGGGTACCAAGCTCTTCTTGGCCAATCCGGAACCACGAGTATCGTTCTTACTCCTCGCCTTCTTATTATTCTCAGTACCTTTGGTATGAGAGGCAGAGGGGGGAACACATAAACCGACTGGTACACCCACGGTGTCACTAGAGCGTCCACAGCTATCGCCTGAGGGTCTCTTGACCTGGCGCAATATTTATCTAGTTTTTTGTTTAAGCGGGACGCCATCATGTCCACCTGTGGCCTTTCCCAACGGTTATCATCAGTTGGAAGACTTCTGGATGAAGTCCCCACTCTCCCGGGTGTAGATCGTGTCTGCTGAGGAAGTCTGCTTCCCAGTTATCCACTCCCGGAATGAACACTGCTGACAGTGCTAACACGTAATTTTCCGCCCATCGGAAAATCCTTGTGGCTTCTGCCATCGCCATCCTGCTTCTTGTGCCACCCTGTCGGTTTACATGGGCGACTGCCGTGATGTTGTCTGATTGGATCAGTACCGGCTGGTTTTGAAGCAGAGGCCTTGCCTGACTCAGGGCATTGTAAATGGCCCTCAGTTCCAGAATATTTATGTGTAGGGAAGTCTCCTGACTTGACCAAAGTCCCTGGAAGTTTCTTCCCTGTGTGACTGCCCCCCAGCCTCAAAGGCTGGCATCCGTGGTCACCAGGACCCAGTCCTGTATGCCGAACCTGCGGCCCTCTAGAAGATGGGCACTCTGCAGCCACCACAGTAGCGATACCCTGGTCCTTGGAGACAGGGTTATCAGCCGATGCATCTGAAGATGCGATCCGGACCACTTGTCCAACAGGTCCCACTGAAAAGTTCTTGCATGGAACCTGCCGAATGGGATTGCTTCGTAGGAAGCTACCATTTTTCCCAGGACTCGCGTGCAATGATGCACCGATACCTGTTTCGGCTTCAGGAGGTCTCTGACTAGAGATGACAGCTCCTCGGCTTTCTCCTCCGGGAGAAACACTTTTTTCTGGTCTGTGTCCAGAACCATCCCCAGGAACAGTAGACGTGTCGTAGGAACCAGCTGTGACTTTGGAATCCAACCGTGCTGTTGTAGCACTTTCCGAGATAGTGCTACCCCGACTAACAACTGCTCCTTGGACCTCGCCTTTATAAGGAGATCGTCCAAGTACGGGATAATTAAAACTCCCTTTTTTCGAAGGAGTATTATCATTTCGGCCATTACCTTGGTAAACACCCTCGGTGCCATGTACAGTCCAAACGGCAGTGTCTGGACTTGGTAATGGCAATCCTGTACCACAAATCTGAGGTACTCCTGGTGAGGATGGTAAATGGGGACATTCAGGTAAGCATCCTTGATGTCCAGGGATACCATGTAATCCCCCTCGTCCAGGCTTGCAATAACCGCCCTGAGCGATTCCATCTTGAACTTGAATTTTTTAAGTATGTGTTCAAGGATTTGAAATATAAAATGGGTCACACCGAACCCTGCGGTTTCGGTACCCCAAACAGTGTGGAATAGTAACCCCGTCCTTGTTGAAGTAGGGGTACCTTGACTATTACCTGCTGGGAATACAGCTTGTGAATTGCCTCTAGCACAGCCTCCCTGCCTGAGGGAGTTGTCGGCAAGGCAGATTTGAGGAAACGGCGGGGGGAAGACATCTCGAATTCCAGCTTGTACCCCTGAGATACTACTTGAAGGAAACAGGGATCCACCTGTGAGCGAGCCCACTGATCGTTGAAATTTTTGAGGCGGCCCCCCACCGTACCTGGCTACGCCTGTGGAGCCCCCGCGTCATGCGGTGGACTCAGAGGAAGCGGTAGAAGAATTTTGATTCTGGGAACTGGCTGACTGGTGCAGCTTTTACCCTCTTCCCTTGTCTCTATGCAGAAAGGAAGCGCCTTTGACCCGCTTGCTTTTCTGAAGCCGAAAGGACTGTACCTGATAATACGGTGCTTTCTTAGTCTGTGAGGAAACCTGAGGTAAAAAAATTTCTTCCCAGCTGTTGCTGTGGATACGAGGTCCCAGAGACCATCCCCAAATAATTCCTCACCCTTATAAGGCAGAATCTCTATGCGCCTTTTAAAGTCAGGATCACCTGTCCAGTGACAGGTCTCTAACACCCTCCTGACAGAATGGACATTACATTATTTTGGATGCCAGCCGGCAAAATATCCCTCTGTGCATCCCTCATATATAAGACGACGTCTTTAATATGTTCATATGTTAACAAACTAGTATCCCTGAGAACAATAAACAAGAAAAAGCGCTAGGAAACTGGATGAGAAATTTCTGACAAATTTAATAAAGAATATAAATTATTCACTGTTGCAACAGATAATTAGAGAATTCATTGGAATCAATTAAAAATAGGGCTTGATATAGCACTGCAAGAATTTAAAAAGTCCCATATGCTTTATATGGTGTATATAATTTGCCGGTACTCAAATGAAACAGGTCATCCCAAAAAGCTTTTTTGCCACAGTCCAGGAACAATATTGCGAATGGAAAGGAGAAAACCTTGAGAAAGCTGTGTAAAACAGCGAAACGCGTCGGTGCAGCAGCTGGACTCTGACTATACATCCCCATATAAACGCCTAGAAGTCGGATAAAGGAACTTTTTGCATCAGCGATTTGGACCACTGCATCATTGGACCTGAGCAAAATCACTGGACCAAGCAGCGTCTTGAACCTAGCTACGTAAGGTCATTAATTGCAGTTTTCTCCTTTCCATTCGCAATATTGTTCCTGGACTGTGGCAAAAAAGCTTTTTGGGATGAACTGTTTCATTTGAGTACCGGCAAATTTTACTTGTTAATTCCATTTTTACACACAAACTAGTATCCCTGTTTGACAGGGTCACCGACCACGCTGCAGCAGCACGATCTGCAGGTCTCAGTCTAGTACCTGAGTGTGTAAATACAGACTTCAGGATAGCCTCCTGCTTTTTATCAACAGGTACCTTCAAAGTGGCCGTATCCTAAGACGGCAGTGCCACCTTTTTTGACAACCGTGTGAGCGCCTTATCCACCCTAGGGGATATCTCCCAGCGTAACTTATCCTCTGGCGGGAAAGGGTACGCCATCAGTAACTTTTTAGAAATTACCAGTTTCTTATCGGGGGAACCCACGCTTTTTCACACACTTCATTCACTCATCTGATGGGGGAACAAAACACTGCCTGCTTTTTCTCCCCAAACATACAACCCATTTTTAGAGGTACTTGGGTTAATGTCAGAAATGTGTAACACATTTTTTTTTTTTTTTTTTATTGCCGGGATCAAGTCACGGATGTTCCTAGTGGATTGTGTATATGTCTCAACCTTGTCGACACTGGAGTCAGACTCCGTGTCGACATCTGTGTCTGCCATCTGAGGGAGCGGGCGTTTTTGAGCCCCTGATGGCCTTTGAGACGCCTGGGCAGGCGCGGGCTGAGAAGCCGTCTGTCCCACAGCTGTTACGTCATCCAGCCGTTTATGTAAGGAGTTGACACTGTCGGTTAATACCTTCCACCTATCCATCCACTCTGGTGTCGGCCCCACAGGGGGCGACATCACATTTATCGGCATCTGCTCCGTCACCACATAAGCCTCCTCATCAAACATGTCGACACAGCCGTACCGACACACCGCACACACACAGGGAATGCTCTGACTGAGGACAGGACCCCACAAAGCCCTTTGGGGAGACAGAGAGAGAGTATGCCAGCACACACCAGAGCGCTATATAATGTGGGGATTAACACTATAACTGAGTGAATTTTCCCCAATAGCTGCTTGTATATACAATATTGCACCTAAATTTAGTGCCCCCCCTCTCTTTTTAACCCTTTGAGCCTGAAAACTACAGGGGAGAGCCTGGGGAGCTGTCTTCCAGCTGCACTGTGAAGAGAAAATGGCGCCAGTGTGCTGAGGGAGATAGCTCCGCCCCTTTTTCGCAGACTTTTCTCCCGCTTTTTTATGGATTCTGGCAGGGGTATTTATCACATATATAGCCTCTGGGACTATATATTGTGATTATTTTGCCAGCCAAGGTCTTATTATTGCTGCTCAGGGCGCCCCCCCCAGCGCCCTGCACCCTCAGTGACCGGAGTGTGAAGTGTGTATGAGGAGCAATGGCGCACAGCTGCAGTGCTGTGCGCTACCTTGGTGAAGACTGTGGTCTTCTGCCGCCGATTTTCCGGACCTCTTCTTGCTTCTGGCTCTGTAAGGGGGACGGCGGCGCGGCTCCGGGACCGAACACCAAGGACGGGCCTGCGGTCGATCCCTCTGGAGCTAATGGTGTCCAGTAGCCTAAGAAGCCCAAGCTAGCTGCAAGCAGGTAGGTTCGCTTCTTCTCCCCTTAGTCCCTCGGTGCAGTGAGCCTGTTGCCAGGTCTCACTGTAAAATAAAAAACCTAACATATACTTTCTTTCTAGAAGCTCAGGAGAGCCCCTAGTGTGCATCCAGCTCGGCCGGGCACAAAGATCTAACTGAGGCTTGGAGGAGGGTCATAGTGGGAGGAGCCAGTGCACACCAGGTGACCTAAAGCTTTCTTTAGTTGTGCCCAGTCTCCTGCGGAGCCGCTATTCCCCATGGTCCTTTCGGAGTTCCCAGCATCCACTAGGACGTTAGAGAAATAAAAAACAGAATATTTATGTTAGTATTTACCATAAGTATTTGATTTTGAGCCATCCTTTTCAATATCTTGAAGCCAGATAGCTAAAACTGTTGAATCTGAGTTCCACAGAAGTTCTTTCACCTGTGCAAAAGAAGTGTAGCATAAAATATTGATGTATGTCATTCTTTTACCCAAAGCAGGTTACAAACTATAGCTGTAGCATTCTAGATTGAATAAACACACAAATTTGCTATCTTAAACATTTGATTATTCAATTGCTAATTAATTTAAAAATTAAGCATGTATTTTTTCTTCTGCCTTTATCCACACCACTGTCATATGTCTCCACCCTCACATATCTCTCGCTGCTCGCCCTCTCCGCTGCAACCCACCCATCTGAGGCAGTAGCTGCCCCGTTCACTCACACGAAACTGCTACTTTATTTGGGACTTTCTGTTGTCACCCACCATCCCCACCCCTGGTTGGTACAGGCCATTGTCAGCAATCACCGACACTGCTGATGCCATGTCATGCTCGCTCCTTCTACAGCTTGTGTGTTTGTTTTTTCAAATAAACACTAATAGCAGCAGGGTGTCATGCATGTGATGGCATCATTTTTATCAGTACTTTGTTTTATTATATAGATTAAAAAGACAAGAACATCTCACTATATAGAAATAAATGAATGATAACAAATAATAGACTTGCGACGGGTAAAAATGGATATATTTGGCAACAGTACCACAACTGAACAAATGGCACCTGATTTATCCCTACCACACACACCTTTTTTCTACATTCTGTATGTTCCCCAATGAAATATTTTAGAAAATCAATACAGGAGTAACAAATACAAATATTGGGATTTTGGTACTTATAGATAAATCCCTTTCTCAAAATCCACAGGGATATTTTAGGTGTTACAAGTGTGCGCAAAAAAGCAAAATCATGCAGCAGAAATACATGCAAAATGGAGTGTTCATCCAACACTCCAAAAAACTAAGTAATATTCTGGAAGATTTTTTACGTGCTTAATCCTGCGCTATTCTGCTCAAACCATGAACAAACATATACCAAAGGGCTGTGCATAAGAAACATAAACATGCAAAATTGGTGTATACATGCAAAGCACCACCTCCAAATGAAAATAAAATACTGAGCTTTTGTAAATGATGAATGAGTCACAGGCTTCTGTGAGTAGCTTCTCAGTACATGTCGAATGTAGTACCATCCAAGATTTTCTGAAATCAAAATAACCGTGCTTCCCTCATAGGTTGTTAACCATTGCAGGGGGGGGGTCAGCACAGAGAGTAAATGATAGTGCAGTATTTTGTATAAAATGAAGAAGGTTTTAATACAAATTGCACTTACAACAGATAAGAATAAAAATCACATATAAACATCCTTTCATGGCGACACTGGAATACTACAGGCATATCACCCAAGTCCTGCTGATGTATTTCAGGAAGGGATTGGCAGCCACAGTTCCGGAACCTGTAGAGGCTTCTCCAGAGTGACGATGCAGGGTGAATAAGTGTCCGACCAGCAGGAGTTTGTAGAGACCACACTTAACGCGTTTCGTACCTCGCTGGGTCCTTCGTCAGACTTGGGTGATATGCCTGTAGTGTTCCAGTGTCGCCATGAAAGGATGTTTATATGTGAGTTTTATTCTTATCTGTTGTAAGTGCAATTTGTATTAAAACCTTCTTCATTTTATACAAAATACTGCACTATCATTTACTCTCTGTGCTGACCCCCCCCCTGCAATGGTTAACAACCTATGAGGGAAGCACGGTTATTTTGATTTCAGAAATTCTTGGATGGTACTACATTCGACATGTACTGAGAAGCTACTCACAGAAGCCTGTGACTCATTCATCATTTACAAAAGCTCAGTATTTTATTTTCATTTGGAGGTGGTGCTTTGCATGTATACACCAATTTTGCATGTTTATGTTTCTTATGCACAGCCCTTTGGTATATGTTTGTTCATGGTTTGAGCAGAATAGCGCAGGATTAAGCACATAAAAAATCTTCCAGAATCTCAAAATCCACAGGGAACACTGGAGGCTAAAGACACTGGGGATAGACGGGCTGGCTATCAGAAGCTGGCACTTTACATTTATTGAAAGAGCATGCAGACTCCTCCCCCTCTATCCCCCATCAGCCCCAGTTTTAATAACCGAGCCGCAAGGAGATGTAACAGAGGAGAACACAGCAACAACAAAACAATTACAATCCGTGAACCTGAACCACAACACAGGCAGGAAAACAGTGCTGGGTGGGCGTCCAGAGTCCCCTATGGATTTCGAGAAAGGGATTTATCAGCAAGTACCAAAATCCCATTTTCTCAAGCATCCACTAGGGGGCACTGGAGGCTAAAGACACTGGGGACGTCCCAAAGCTATCCCTGTGGGCGGGAGAGCACTGAGGAATCTGCCAAACAAGCCTCCCAAACCGCGAAGCGGAGGATGCGAACTTATCAAACTTATAAAACCGAACAAAATTATGAGCCAGGTAGCCGCACGGCAAAGCTGAGACAGAGAAGCACCACGGCTTGCCGCCCAATACAGACCAACAGACTGAGTGAAGTGTGCCAAAATAACGCCGGAGGCCGGCAGCCAGAATTCAAGTAGGCCTGAATAATGGCCAACTTAATCCATCTTGCTAAAGTCTGCTTGGAGGCAGGCCAACCTCACTTTACCGCATCATATAGCACAAACAAGGCATCTGATTTTCGCAAGGATGCCGTCCGAGCGACAAATATCTTAAGCGCCCGGACTACATCCAGAGAAGATGGTTCCCCTGGGTCTTCTTTCATGGCAATGTGAAATGCTGAAACCACCTTTGGCAGGAATCCTGAGTGCGTCCGAAGTTCCGCCCGATCCTCGTGAAAAATAAGATAAGGCAGCTTACACGATAAGGAACTCAAATCAGAAACTCTTCGAGCTGACGCTAAGGCCAAAAGGAGAATAGTTTTCCAAGTAAGGAATTTTAAATCTACATCCTCTAATGCAGGAGTGGGGAACCTTTTTTCTACCGAGGGCCATTTGGATATTTATAAAATCATTCGGGGGCCGTACAAAAATTCTCAACTTAAAAAATTACCCTGCCCCCCAGTAGGTCTGCCCCTTAGAGGTAAAATGGGACGTGATACACATATGCCCCCAATAGTGCGGTGCCAGATCCACAATTGCCCCCACAGTGCCAGGTATACAAATGCCCCTCACAGTGCCAGGTATACAAATGCCCCTCACAGTGCCAGGTATACAAATGCCCCTCACAGTGCCAGGTATACAGATGTCCCCACAGTGCCAGGTATACAGATGCCCCCACAGTGCCAGGTATACAGATGCCCCGCACAGTGCCAGGTACACAGATGCCCCCACAGTGCCAGGTATACAGATGTCCCCACAGTGCCAGGTATACAGATGTCCCCACAGTGCCAGGTATACAGATGTCCCCACAGTGCCAGGTATACAAATGCCCCTCACAGTGCCAGTTATACAGATGCCCCTCACAGTGCCAGGTATACAGATGCCCCCACAGTGCCAGGTATACAAATGCACCTCACAGTGCCAGGTATACAAATGCCCCCACAGTGCCAGGTATACAGATGCCCCCACAGTGCCAGGTATAAAAATGCCCCCCACAGTGCCAGGTATACAGATGCCCCCACAGTGCCAGGTATACAGATGCCCCCACAGTGCCAGGTATACAGATACCCCCACAGTGCCAGGTATACAGATGCCCCCACAGTGCCAGGTATACAGATGCCCTCCCCCTCCCCTCCGTGCTGCTTACCGTGGAACACGGAGGAGAGCGCGGCTGTCGGGTGGGAGCGGCGGCGTGTAGTACTTCAAACCAGCTGCCGGTTCGAGAGCCAATCAGAGCTCGCGGACCGGCAGCCGCGGCTCCCGATTTGCTGCCGGTCCGCGAGCTCTGATTGGCTCACGGACCGGCGGCTGGTTTGCAGTACTACACGCCTCCGCTCCCACTCGACAGCCGCGCTCTCCTCCCTGTCTCCCTGTTCTGACAGCTGAGACACGCTGCCGCCGGACTGAGCGGCAGCGTGTCTCACTGACACAAGCTGGTGGGCCGGGCCGTATATGGCCCGCGGGCCGGAGGTTTCCCACCCCTGCTCTAATGGTTCAAAAACAGAGGACTGTAAGAAGTGAAGAACCAAACTGAGGTGCCACGGAGCAGTGGGTGGAACAAATGGCGGTTGCACCCGCAACACACCCTGCAGAAAAGTCTGCACTTCCGGCAAGACGGCCAATTTGCGCTGGAAAAAGATCGACAATGCGGACACCTGTACCTTGAGCGACCCGAGGTGAAGGCCACCCTCCAAGCCAGTTTGTAAAAACAGCAAGAGACGGGTCAATTTGAAAGCCCGGGTGTTAACACCTCTATCTGAGCACCACGACATATAGGCTCGCCATATGCGGTGAAAATGGGCTGCCGTGATAGGCTTCCGAGTCCGGAGCATAGTAGGGATGACTGAAGGAGGAATACCTTTTATTTCTTAATATAGAGGCTTCAAGAGCCTCTTGTTAAACGCAGCCACGTCAAATCTGGGTGACGTAGCGGCCCCTGCTGTAACAAGTCTGGATGAAGAGGCAACAACCACGGGCCGTCTGCGAGGAGCAGAATGAGATCTGAGTAATAAGCTCTTCGAGGCCAATTCGGGGCCACGATAATGACTCACGTCGACTACCTCTTGATCCATTTGATCCATTTGAGTACTAGAAGTGGGAACAGAGGAAAGAGGTAAACCAGGCTGTACGGCCAAGGAGCCGTGAGAGCGTCGAAGACTTCTGCTCCGGGATCCCGGGTCCTGGACAGATTCAACCGGGAAGCCATGAAATCTGCCTGTGGGAGACCCCATCGCCGAACCAGCTGCTGAAATACTTGAGGGTGGAGAGCCCACTCTCCCGGGTGAAGGTCCTGACGACTGAGATAATCCGCTTCCCAGTTGTCTACTCCTGGAATGAAAACTGACGATAATATGGCTTCGTCAAGTTTGACCAACTCAGAATTCAAGCCACTTTCCGCACGGCCATGCGACTTCGAGTGCCGCCCTGGCGATTGAAATAAGCGACTGCGGTCGCATTGTCCGATTGCACTCTCACCGCTCTTGACTGAAGCAGGGGAACGGTTTCGCAAAGCGTATTGAAGATCGCTCTCAGTTCCAAGACATTTATGGGCAGTAACTGTTCTGGTCCCGGCCATTTTCCTTGGAAGGGATACTCCAGTATCACAGCTCCCCAGCCTCTGAGACTTGCGTCGGTAGTTACCAAGATCCAATCCCATATGCCGAATCTCTTCCCCGCCCTGAGGTTGTTCAGATGAATCGATACTCGGGGCTAGCTGCACCGTTCCCTGCAGATGTAGATGTGACCCCGACCACTGAGTTAAGAGGTCCAACTGAAAGGGCTGAGAATGAAATCGCCCGAATTGTAACGTCTCGTAGGCTGCAACCATCTTTCCTAAGAGACAAATGCAAAGGTGTAATGACGCCTTCCTTGGCTTGAGGACCTTCTGAACCATGAGCCAGATACCCTGAGCCTTGTCCTCCGGCAGGAACACTCTCTGTAGTTTGGTATCCATGAGTGGGTATCCATGAGTGGGACATTTGCCTCAGCTGTAGTTGGATCAATTTCCCATAGTATATCTGTAACTTCAACCATGCACAGCTGTGCATGTCAGCTGTGCGTTCCAATACTCAAAGCGTTCCTTCTCTAAGCGTTTTGAAAATGAACAGTTAAAAAAACAGTTGAACAAACATTGAACAGCATCAAGAAAGAAATCTGGAACATTATGTGGCCTCTCCTCACCTCTACCATGAGAACACCAGGACCAATGCCTACTACTTCTGTGTCCAAGAACATCATGACTGCCCCCGGGACTACCCCTCAAGCTCAGCAGGGAACTGAGGGACGTGCGCATCAGGACCAGACTTTGCTGGGTCAGTTCCATTGGACATTAGTGTGCACCCCACATTCTCACACCCACCCGCACTGCTCTCATGAGACCAAGACACTTATCTTTTTCACAAAATAATGTTAGTACAGTTTTCCTGCAAATGTGTCTTTCTCTTCTCTTTCTTCTTACACGGTACTTCCACCCCACTGTGTGCTATTCCCGTAATGTGTACCTCCATTGGTTGCACATCCTGCCAGCAGTAACCTATGCAGTGCGCCCCACATGGCTGCCTCGGATGGTTCCTCTGTGGGCGGGGTGTGCTTCATTTGGATCTTTCCATGCAGGGTATAGCATACTCCTACACACGTGTCAGTTCTCCCATACATGCATTTGGCCCCTGTATGGCTCATCTCCCACTGTGTAACCCTGTAGTGCGCCCAACATGGCTGCCTTATCTGGTGCGCTTGTGGATGGGATGAAAAATGCGTGGACCTGGTGTTTTTATTGGAACCCTACTCTGAACTTAAGGACTCTGCAATCTCCCCATTTTGTGTTCTCTTCTAGGGGTGGACTATTCCACCCTGGGTAATCCTACGCAGTGCGCCTAAGATGGCTGCCGCACCTGGTGCCTTGTGATGGTGGAATACACAACCCCTGGAGGTTATTACTCAAAATGCCTACACCAATCATGCATTATTCTTTCTGTGTCTTTGTCTGTGTGGTTTATCTTTTGATGTAATACTTAAATCTTCTGTATTATGTGCATTGTGTGAGTTCTAGTTGGCGCCGCGGATGGCTGCCTCGGTGCTGCTCTGCCAAGCAGCCTTAGTTTTTAGTCTTAAATGTATAATATGACTACTGTACAGTTGCATATGTGCAGTATGAACTCATATGTGTAATGTTTGTAATGTATGCTACGTTTTTCCTCCATGTTGCTGCTTGGCGATGCATTGTACCACAAAGAATTCCTAGTGTACGTGAGTACACCTGGCCAATAAAGCTGATTCTGATTCTGATGATAAGACCCAGAAACTGGATGCGCTGGGATGGCAAGAGATTGGATTTTCTGAAATTGAGGATCCAACCGTGTCGCAAGAGGACTTTGTGAGTGAGCAAAAAGTCGTCCAGGTACGCTACAATCGTCACCCAGAGAGAGAGAAGGTGTGCTACCATGACTGCCATGACCTTGGTAAACACTCTGGGAGCCGAAGACAGACCGAAAGGAAGTGTTCTGAACTGATAATGGTCTTGTAGAATTGCGAATCTCAAGAATTCCTGATGGAACTCCCAAATGGGGATGTGCGGGTACGCATCCTTTATGTCCAGGGATAACATGAACTCTTCTGGCTCCAGTCTTGCTATCACGGAGCCAATTGACTCCATCTTGAATCAGTAATACGTGAGATATTGATTCAAAGACTTCAAATTCAGGATGGGTCTTACCGATCCGTCCGGCTTCAGAACTACAAACAGGTTTGAGTAGTAACCCTTTGTTCGTTGAGGGCCTGGGACCGGCATTAGCACTGCTGAGTCCAATAGAGACTGAATCACTCCCTGAATAGCCATCTGTTTGTCCTCTGAAGCTGGAAGACCGGTGGTAAAGAACCGTGGTGGAGGTGAAACTGCAAAATCGGTTTATAACCTCTGGATACAAGGCCACGCACCCACACATCCGTGGAAGTGTGCACCCTTGCCTCCTGAAAATTTTGGAGACTTGCACCCACCATGGGAGTTCCAAGGTGGGAAGGGAACCCGTCATGCCACTGTTTTATCAGTAGGCTTGGGCTCTTGGCGACGAGAGGTGGTTTGTTGGCGACCTCGGCCTCTCCCACTTCTGGGTTGACCTGTCAAAGGTCTGGATCTAGGCCGAAAGGAAGCAGAGGCCCGAAAGGAACGAAAAGAAGGACCCGAATAAGTCCGTTTATGTGGAGGAGTTACGGATGGCAGGAAGGTGGATTTTCCACCCGTAGCTTGAGATGAGCTTGTCTAACTCATCTCCAAAAAGAAAGTTTCCAGTAAACGGTAAGGCTCCTGCCGTTCTCTTAGTTTCTGCGTCAGCCTGCCAAGAGCGTAGCCACAGGGCCCACCGAGCCGCTACGGCGGAGGCTGAAATCCGTGGCCCCACTTGACCAATATCTTGGCTTCTTCCAAGTAGGCTGCAGATTCCTTGATATGTTCCGCGAGAATGATCAAGTCATCTATTGGAACACCAGCTTCCAAATCAGAAATCAATTGGGATGCCCAATGATCCACTGCCTTATTTACCCAAGACCCAACCAATGCTGGTCGAATTAAGGCACCAGCGGCTATATAGATAGATTTTAATGTCGTTTCCATCTTACGGTCCGAGGGGTCCTTCAAGGCTGTTGCCCCTGGAACTGGAAAAGCAGTCTTCTTGGACAATTGTGTGAGTGACGAGTCCACCGGAGGAGGTTGTTCCCACTTCTCTGTCATAGTAGGTGGAAAGGGATACGAGGCCAGGAAACGTTTCAGTACATGGAATCTTTTATACTGGTGTTTCCAAGCCACGGACAAAAGTTCCTCCAGCTTCGGTGAGAAGGGAAAAGTTACGGAGGATTTGCGATTATTACCAAATAGGGAAGAATCAGCGGATTCCGGAGCCGCTTGTGTCTGAGATATTCAACACTTGGCTAACAGCCTTTTAAGGGCTTCTACTCCTTTGATGTCATCCCGTGACGTGGTATCCTCCATATCGGATATGTCGTCAAGTTCACCTTCTTCTTTCTCTGTCCCTTCTCTCCCCCATTGCTCTTTGTCAGACTCTTCTGATTGAAGGATCGCCGGAATGGTCCTCTTTTTCCTGGGACACACCGGTATTGGAGCCTGTCTGGAGGAGGAATCCATCCATTTAAGTAGACTTTCTATGGATCTGGCCAGACCCATTGCCCACGCCGGCTCTGCAGATAGAGAAGTGGACAAAGAGGGATCACCAGACCTGGCTATCTCTGAGAGAAGCTGCCAATTTGGATCGGAGATCCGACATAACCTGTGCTAAGGTAGAGGCCCAAGGAGGGTCTGAACCCTCCAAAGAAGTAGTCGCCTAGACTACCTCATTCTGCGTACATGCAGAACAAACGGTTGAACTGTCAGAGGCCTGAGGCAACTTCTTGTTGCATACAAAGACCTTCTGAGAAGCCTTTGGCACTGTATTCCTCCCTGACATTGTGGTCCAGGCACAAGTATAAACTATACAGGCTCACAAACACAATAAGGGGTTAGGGAGCTAGATGGAGTAGGAGGAGAGAGCATGCTCTGAGTCAGAAGCTTTATCTCTAAGTAGCTAAACGCTGCATGTTCCATGTAGTGGGTAAATAACTCCCTAATCTGTCCCTTGCACCTTCAGCCTCCAGTGAGATGAAGGATTGTCAGGGGTGTTCCGGAATCTGCAGGTTGTCTCACTGCAAATCAAACAGAGATATCACAGCGTGCTTGCTGAGCTTGGCAAAGAAGCTCCGCCCCCTTCCCGCCGATGTGTACCTGCTCAGCGCCATTATGAGCGTGGCTGGGTACACTGCTGAAGCTATTCCAGGCTATTTTCCAGCCACAGCAGCCGATCAGCGCTAGGCGCTGATAGTCTTACCCCTCCCCTGTGAAACGCTCTCACAGCGTGCTGCTCACCCCCGTTCCCGGGAACCTGCTGCCCGCTGCACTACCGCAGCTATCATGTAACAACGGCATCTGTTTGCCGCCTCCTGCGACTCCATCAGAGCGCCTCAGTATCACTGCTATGTTTTCCCCCTGGCGGATAGGCCGTATAAGCAGCGCAGTAAGGGGAGGGGTGCAGCGGGGGAGCGGCGCTCTTACCTGAAGCGGGAGACCCCAGGCGCGCGGCGTGCAGATAGGATGCTGGCAAGCACTTTTCTGGAGTGCTGACAGAACTCTCCTGACGTGTCAGGCTGCTTGAGGACCCAGACCCCACCTTTGCAGAGGTGGCGAAGGGCCTCCCTAGAGTCTCTCTTCTTCTTTTCTGAGTGTAGTGCTGGAGCACTAGAAGTGTGACCAGCTCCTTCGGCACACTGGACAAAAAACTGGGGCTGATGGGGGATAGAGGGGGAGGAGTCTGCATGCTCTTTCAATAAATTTAAAGTGCCAGCTCCTCATAGCCAGCCCGTCTATCCCCAGTGTCTTTAGCCTCCAGTGTCCCCTTGTGGATGCTTGAGATATTACATTTATATCATATGTGCCTATTCTCCTCGGACAACCAAGAGAATACCAAATTTCGGGAAGGAGACAAATCACCTGCATCCCATCCACTCCCGACTGAAATAAGCGGGGCAGGTGGTGAGATGGTGTGAATCTCGTAATTCTAATAACAGGAAGCGCCCGGCCCTGACCCAAAGTGATTGCCTGCTTCTCTTCTGGTAGGGAACATTTGAAATTCGTTAAATATGATTTACATTAAAAATAAATATCTAAAAATCCTTTAAGGTAAAACTGATAAAGAAAAGAAAATAGTCTGCTTATCACTTTAATTGCATTTGAATTACCAGACTAGCTGTGACTTACCTGAACTTCATCTTTTGCGAAAGGTAATGTAAATTCTCCATGTACAAGCCCATTCTTTTCGAAGAAAATAACATCATGTTTGTTAGGCTTGCTCTGTGTGGATGCAATCAGGCTACCAGAAGGTCTTGTGGGTTATAAAATAAAAACAGGATAAAAAAAAATAAAAAATAATCAGAATAGTAAAAACAAAGTACAGGACTAAATGAACTATTTTTAAATATTGGATCTGAACATATTATAATTTACTTTAAAAATAATACACACCACTGCCATATTTCAGGTGCTTTGTTCCAATATTGACAAATGCAGATTCTAAACAGGCAACTTGGGGCCCTGTTCCACTGGCGTTTTTCACTGCTGTTTTTTAGTTTTAATTTGCCATTTTTTGTTTTACAGACATACAAGAAACGTCACGTTTTGTACATTACAAAATAAAAATAAGGTCTCAAGGAAACCTTCATAGGAGTAAAAGAAAGTAGTAACCTGTGCTGTTCTAACTGTGCCACACTCCATCATAATTAGGGGCAAGTTAATTAGGCACAATATTTTTTCGGGTGTGAATAACGGTAGTTTTTCAGCACCCTTTTTTTTTGCTCGAAAAAATATCTATGTTCGGGCAAAAACACATAGGGGTAAATTTACTAAAAATTAAAAGAGGCGATGTTGCCCATAGCAACCAATCAGATTCTGTCTTTCATTTCTCTATTGTAGCCTAGAAAATGATAGACAGAATCTGATTGGTTGCTATGGGTAAAATCACCTATCTTCAGTTTTAGAAGCTTTAGTAACCCATAGAACCCATAAAAAGTTCATGGACCTGTGTGTTTTCGCTGCCGGATTTGCAAAAAAAAAAAAATCCTATTTCCCCCTTAAAGTGACAATGACTCCTCATGTAAACAAATTAGGCATACCCCACTGTGTTCAACTAACATTATTAACAGTAAAAAGGGATGAGTGATTGGGCAAGAGAACGAGTGATTGGGCAAGGCAAGACTGCCCCTACTCTTGGGCAACCACAGCGCACAAAAACTATTTGTAGCACACTTCTTCCCCAGATTAGAGATGATAATACTTGGTTAGTTTTCCAAAAGATGTAAAAGGAGATTTATGGTAAGAACTTACCGTTGTTAAATCTCTTTCTGCGAGGTACACTGGATTCCACAGGGAATCACATCAGGAGTATAGAGTAGGATCTTGATCCGAGGCACCAGCAGGCTAAAAGCTTTGACTGTTCCCAAAATGCTCAGCGCCGTCTCCTCTATAACCCCGCCTCAGTGCACAGGAGCTCAGTTTTGTTAACCAGTCCAATGAAGCAGCAGGTAAAAGAGATGACAACAGGTAGCCACAGACACCACATTCTCACGACAGGAGAAGGTATTAGCAGCAAATGCCATACCAACCCAAAGAAGCTAAGTGCGTCAGGGTGGGTGCCCTGTGGAATCCAGTGTACCTCGCAGAAAGAGATTTAACAAAGGTAAGTTCTTACCATAAATGTACTTTTCTGCAGCGGGGTACACTGTATTCCACAGGGAATAACATTGGGGATGTCCTAAAGCAGTTCCTTATGGGAGAGGACGCACTGTAGCAGGCACAAGAACCCGGCGTCCAAAGGAAGCATCCTGGGAGGCGGAAGTATCGAAGGCATAGAACCTTATGAACGTGTTCACCGAGGACCACGTAGCCGCCTTGCACAATTGTTCAAGGGTCGCACCACGGCGGGCCGCCCAAGAAGGTCCAACAGACCGAGTAGAATGGGCTTTGCTGGTAGCAGTAGCTGGAAGGCCAGCCTGTACATAAGCATGTGCAATCACTATTCTAATCCATCGGGCCAATATCTGCTTGCTAGCAGGGCAGCCACGTTTGTGAAAACCAAACAGCACGAAGAGAGAATCAGACTTCCTGACGTAGAGCCCGTACCACATCCAAAGACCGCTCTTTGGAAGATAGATCCGGCGAGACAAAGGCCGGAACCACAATCTCCAGGTTAAGGTGGAAAGAAGACACCACCTTAGGTAGATAACCAGGGCGCATTCGAACAACCGCCCGGTCCCAGTGAAAAATCAGATAGGGAGATCTTCAAGACAAGGCACCCAAATCTGATACCCGTCTAGCAGAGGCAATAGCCAGCAGAAACAAGACCTTGAGGGAAAGCCACTTAAGGTCCGCAGATTCAAGAGGTTCAAACGGAGACTCTTGCAAAGCCTCCAGAACCACCGACAAATCCCAAGGAGCCACAGGTGGGACATAGGGAGGTTGAATCCGTAAAACACAGAGTGAAAGTATGAACATCAGGTAGGGTTGCAATTTTTCTATGAAAGCATACCGACAAGGCAGAAATATGAACCTTGAGGGAGGACAGCCGAAGGCCCAAGTCCAGGCCCTGTTGTAGGAAGGCTAAAAGTTTGGCCGTACTAAACTTGTAAACGTCATGATTGTTAGATGCGCACCAAGTAAAGTAAGAATTCCAGACCCTATGGTAAATCCGAGCAGAAGCCGGCTTACGGGCCTTCAACATAGTTTGAATGACCTCCTCAGAAAATCCTTTGGCCCTCAGTACGGAAGCTTCAAGAGCCACGCCATCAAAGCCAGCCGAGCCAAATCCTGGTAGACACAAGGGCCCTGAACAAGGAGGTCTGGTCGTTGTGGAAGTAGAAGAGGACGCTCTAACGAGAGACCCTGAAGGTCTGAGAACCAATGCCGTCTGGGCCACGCTGGAGCGATCAGAAGTAGGATTCCTCGTTCCTGCTTGAACTTCCTTATCACGCTGGGCAGAATTGACACCGGAGGGAACACGTACGGCAGCCGAAAGTTCCATGGAATTGCCAAAGCATCCACGAACGCTGAACAAGAATGGTTTCTAGACAAAAGCTCTATGCGCAAAACACTGCTGCCAGCTCACATAAACTCACACGAGGTCCCTTCACCCCTCACCAACGTGATGCAATACAAAGAAAAAATTGGAGAAAATGGCTTAGCCGGCGCTGTCAGAATGTTGTTATCATATTGTACCGTCAAACTTCCATTTGCATGATATTCAGTTTCACCATAGGGAAATGAAACAAAATGGCAATAGTGAAGCTTGTTTAATACACGTAGAGAACAATACAAAACAATACATAAAATTGAATGAGTTACAATTGTGCCAATAACTCCACCAAATAGCTCCTGGTGACTTAAAAATGCAGGCTAATTACCGGAAGACAATGGAACCGTGGCCAAACAGTTCCAAACTGTGCATGAATGGGTGCTGTAAGCTGGAACAGGTTACATCAATCTCCACGCTGGTCCCCGGCAATCGTCCTGACACTCCCTGTAGTCCCAGATGCCCCCAACGCGTTTCCACTCCTAAACTGGAGTCTTTTTCAAGGTTCCTGGTGTGTGGTGACACACCAGGAACCTGCCGATATGGCCGGTAGATGGCGTTCCGCCCATTGAAGAATTTTTTACACTTCCATCGTTGCCATGCGGCTTTGAGTGCCGCCTTGATGATTTATGTACGCCACCGTGGTGGCGTTGTCCGACTGTACTTGAACAGGCCTGTTCTGTACCTGATGCTGGTCCAGTTTCAGAGCTTGGAACACTGCCCGCAATTCCAGAATGTTTTTTTGCAAGGAGAGATTCCTCCCTGGTCCAGCAACCTTGAAGAGAGTGTTGCTCTGACACCACGCTCCAACCCCTCAAACTGGCATCCGTCGTCAGGAGGACCCAGTTGGAGATCCAAAAGGGACGACCCCATCTCAATCATTGGTCCTGTAGCCACCAGGTCAGTGACAGACGAACCTCCGGAGACAAGGAGATCATTTGAGACCTGATCCGGTGAGGTAGTCTGTCCCACTTGGCAAGAATCGGCTTCTGCAGGGGGCGCTAATTAAATTGAGCGTACTCCACCATGTCGAAAGCCGACACCATGAGGCCTAGTATTTGCATCGCCAAGTGTATTGACACCCGTGGACGGGAGAGGAAGAATTTTATCTTGTCCTGAAGCTTAAGGACTTTCTCCTGAGACAAGAACAACCGCTGGTTGTGAGTATCCAGTAATGCCCCCCCAGGTGCACCATGCTCCGGGTAGGGACCAGGTATGATTTCTTCCAGTTGATGAGCCACCCGTGGGCTTGCAGAAACTGGACCGTCAGATCCAGATGACGGAGGAGAACTTCTGGTGAGTTGGCCAGGATCAGTAAGTCATCTAGATACGGTAGGATCCTGATGCCCTGACAGCGGAGTAAGGCCGTCATAACCGCCATGACCTTGGTGAAGATTCGCGGAGCCATGGTCAGCCCAAACGGTAAGGCCTGGAATTGGTAATGGAGGTTGCCAATAGCAAATCGCAGGTATTGTTGATGTGACATGGCAATAGGGATATGCAGGTAGGCATCCTGTATATCTAGGGATACCATATAGTCCCCTGGCTCCAAAGCCAGAACAATAGAGCGAAGGGTCTCCATACGAAACTTGGAGACCCTCACAAACTTGTCCAAAGATTTGAGGTTGAGAATGGGCCGAGAGGAATCATTCGGTTTGGGGACTAAAAACAGCGTTGAATAGTAGCCCCTGCCCCTCTGAGCCAAAGGCACCGGCACCGGCACCACCACTCCCGTGTCCAGGAGGGATTGTACCACTAACCGGAGGGTTTTTGCCTTCACTTGATCCGCAGGGACATCTGTCAGGCAAAAGCGAGAAGGGGGACGTGTCTTGAAGGATATAGCATATCCGTGAGTGACAGCTTGCCGTACCCAGGTGTCTGAAGTGGTCTTCAACCATTCAAACAAAATGGGAGAAGTACATCTGCACACTTGTAAGAATATGACGAATTCTTGTATATAGGCAAACCTATGACATCCCCAATATTCGTGTGTCTGAAATAGACCTTTTTCCTCTCTGGGGGTGCGACCCTAGTGTAACCAAACTATGGAACAATGCAATAAGAGAACTAGAAGACGGTTATTGAGTTGGGTGCACAAAAATAATAAATTTGTTGAGTTAATTATTTTAACAAAACATAGCTTTTATTGCTTACTTTAATATGAAGGTGGTCCCTTAAGTAGGACATATACAGCAAAATATAGAGGTTAAAATATGACATACAAACAGATAAGTGATAAAGAATGAAAAAATGTGAAAAAGATTCTTAAAAAGAGGCAACACCACAATAACTCCTGCAGTTGTATATTTTTAATGTGTGATATCCGTGCCGGATAATTCCTTAAAAGGTTATTCTTAATTCATACCTAAATATGCCTCAAGAGTATAGGTGTGAATAATGTAATCCTTGTATAGCTGGTGGAGTTATCTGTACATCTGTACATCACTCGTGAATTGGTCCAAATAATGACTTGAATTATATCTTATTCCACATAGAAAATTAGGGAAATGTGAGGGTGTATCGCATTTATATTAGTATTATCATCAGCACTTTCTTGGATAGTTAATAAATCAGGTAAAATGCACAAATTGATTCATATGCTTCATAATGTCACTTGTTACTCCTATACGGTGTCTCAATCAATCAAATAGATGTCTTTGTAACAATTAATTGACACAGAGATGGATCATTATAGGAGTATTAGTGCTTATATAAATGTCATAAATTATGCTCACTTTAAATTAAGATAATACAGTAGAATATAAAAATGAATTCATATATATGTTTTGATACTTCTGTATTTGTTCCAGAGTAAGTGAAATGAGGCTAAAACTGCTCCCGTACAGCGAAACGTGCACGTCAGCGTTTCAGGGGCACACCACACTCCATATATAATAATGCAATGTTGTATAATGTGTTAATACACCAATGTTAATTTAATGGGCACTGACACTGCTACTACCAGAATTAGCAAGCCAGCAGTTTGCTCATAAGAGTCACAGAACCCAGTATGGGTTATTATAGTTAATTGCAAGGGGAATTACCTAGGTTAAAACCCACATACAAAGTTCAAACGTTATTGATACCAACTCAATAACAGTCTTCTAGTTTTCTTATTGCAGTGGTCTTCAACCATACCTGGGTAAACTGTAGAAGTCGGCCTACCACCCTGGGGTCCCCCAGGGGGAGGCCCGCCCCGTCATGCAGCAGGCTTGTCTGATTTGGAAGCAGGCAGACGGGCAGCCCAGGCACGTTTAGGCTTGGGTTTGGTTTTTTTGGAAGTGCGATACTGTTTCGGATAAGCCTGACCCTTTGCTTAACCCGGAGGGCGAAAGGAACGAAAGGTAGTACTCTTAGCCTTCGAAGCCGAAGGAGCAGTACTAGGAAGACATGCAGCCTTAGCAGACGCGAAGTCAGCAACAATCTTGTTGAGATCCTCACCAAAATGGATGTTACCTTTAAATGGGAGCACCTCCAGAGTTTTCTTAGAGTCCAAGTCCACCGCAACCAGAGAATACGGCGAGCAAAATGGATGTCGTAGCAGCCTTGACCGCCAGAACACCTGCATCTGAAGCTGATTCTTTAATGTAATGAGATGCCGTGACAATATAAGAGAGACATTGTCTGGCATGTTCAGAGAAATTGGATGGAAACTCAGCCTCAATTTCTTGAGCCCACGCCTCAATGGCTTCTGCGGCCCAAGTAGCCGCAATGGTGGGCCTATGCGCAGCCCCTGCAGGGGTATGGATAGCTTTTAAGCAGCCCTCCACCTGCTTACCCGTCGGCTCCTTAAGAGAAGTGACGGTAGTGACGGGCAGAGCAGATGAAACCACCAGCCGAGCAATTTGTGAATCCACCGGTGGTGGCATTTCCCAATTTTTACTCAACTCAGCCGCAAGTGGATAGCGGGCTAGCATCTTCTTGTGCGGGCTGAATTTCTTTCCTGGGTTCTACCAGGATTCCTGACGCAAGTCAACCAAGTGGTCAGAATGAGGTAAAACTAATTTAGTAAATTTCTGACGTTTAAACCTGTCCGGTTTCTTATACCCCTTTTCCACTAGCTTTTAAAACACGGGTAAATGCGCGGGGGCACGCATTTACTCGTATTTTTTTCTAGTGGAAAAGGGTCCCCCTGCAAATTCCCGGATCAAGTGATCTGGGAATCCTACCCGGGTAGCTTGCCGGGTTTAACACGTGTTCAACTCGGTAAGCTGTGTAGTGTGAACGGGAGCCGCGTCGAGGTGACACGGCTCCCGTTCACAGTGTATGGGAGGGCGGCACTGGGAGATCATGTGATCTCCCAGCGCCGCTCCCGACGCGTCACTAGCAGCGTCACCAACCCGGCAATATGCCAGGTTGGTGAGCACTGTGTGAAAGGGGGCTGTAGCACAGGTCGCAGCCGTGTCAGGTGACACGGCTGCGACCCGTGCTACACAGTGGAAAAGGGGTATTAGCAGGCTCGGGATCATCATCAATCTGAAAAATGAGCCTAATAGCTTCTAATAGATCAGGAACATCCACCTGTGAAATAGAGTCCCCATCAGTAGGCGTCATGGTCAGAGTCTGAGGGGTCAGTATACACGCCATCTTCATCAGAAGAGGTTTCCGGATGCGTGGATTGAGAGGAAGGCACAGGCCGCTTAGAGAACTTCTTAGATTTAGTCTTAGGTGGGCGAGGGTCAGTAACACTTTTACTCAAAGAGTTATTCAATTGCTGTAACTGAGTGGACATAGCATCTGTCCATGGCCGATTAACCGCAGGGACCATAAAAATAAGAATTTACTCACCGGTAATTCTATTTCTCATAGTCCGTAGTGGATGCTGGGGACTCCGTAAGGACCATGGGGATTAGCGGCTCCGCAGGAGACTGGGCACAACTATAAAGAAAGCTTTTAGACTACTGGTGTGCACTGGCTCCTCCCACTAAGACCCTCCTCCAGACCTCAGTTAGGATACTGTGCCCGGAAGAGCTGACACAATTAGGAAGGATTTTGAATCCCGGGTAAGACTCATACCAGCCACACCAATCACACCGTATAACTCGTGATACAATACCCAGTTAACAGCATGATAACAACTGAGCCTCTCAACAGATAGCTCAACAATAACCCTTTAGTTAAGCAATAACTATATACAAGTATTGTAAACAATCCGCACTTGGGATGGGCGCCCAGCATCCACTACGGACTATGAGAAATAGAATTACCGGTGAGTAAATTCTTATTTTCTCTAACGTCCTAAGTGGATGCTGGGGACTCCGTAAGGACCATGGGGATTATACCAAAGTTCCCAAACGGGCGGGAGAGTGCGGATGACTCTGCAGCACCGAATGAGAGAACTCAAGGTCCTCCTCAGCCAGGGTATCAAATTTGTAGAATTTTGCAAACGTGTTTGCCCCTGACCAAGTTGCAGCTCGGCAAAGTTGAAGAGCCGAGACCCCCTCGGGCAGCCGCCCAAGAAGAGCCCACTTTCCTCGTGGAATTGGCTTTTACTGATTTAGGATGCGGCAGTCCAGCCGCAGAATGTGCAAGCTGAATCGTACTACAGATCCAGCGAGCAATAGTCTGCTTAGAAGCAGGAGCTCCCAACTTGTTGGGCGCATACAGGATAAAGAGCGAGTCAGTCTTCCTGACTCCAGCTGTCCTGGAAACATAAATTTTTAGGGCCCTGACTACATCCAACAACTTGGAATCCTCCAAGTCATTTGTAGCCGCAGGCACCACGATAGGTTGGTTCAGATGAAAAGCTGATACCACTTTGGGGAGAAACTGGGGACGAGTCCTCAATTCTGCCCTATCCATATGGAAAATCAGATAAGGGCTTTTACATGACAAAGCGGCCAATTCTGAAACACACCTGGCCGAAGCCAAGGCCAACAACATGACCACTTTCCACGTGAGATATTTCAAATCCACGGTTTTCAGTGGCTCAAACCAATGTGACTTTAGGAAATCCAACACCACGTTGAGATCCCAAGGTGCCACTGGAGGCACAAAAGGGGGCTGAATATGCAGCACTCCCTTAACAAAAGTCTGAACTTCAGGTAGTGAAGCCAATTCTCTTGGAAGAAAATCGATAGAGCCGAAATCTGGACCTTAATGGAACCCAATTTAAGGCCCATAGTCAACCCTGACTGTAGGAAGTGCAGGAACCGGCCCAGCTGAAATTCTTCCGTTGGAGCCTTCCTGGCCTCACACCACGCAACATATTTTCGCCATATGCGGTGATAATGGTTTGCGGTTACTTCCTTCCTAGCTTTTATCAGCGTAGGAATGACTTCCTCCGGAATGCCTTTTTCCTTCAGGATCCGGTGTTCAACCGCCATGCCGTCAAACGCAGCCGCGGTAAGTCTTGGAACAGACAGGGCCCCTGCTGCAGCAAGTCTTGTCTGAGCGGTAGAGGCCATGGGTCCTCTGACATCATTTCTTGAAGTTCCGGATACCACGCTCTTCTTGGCCAATCCGGAACAATGAGTATAGTTCTTATTCCACTTCTCCTTATTATCCTCAGTACCTTTGGTATGAGAGGAAGAGGAGGGAACACATAAACCGATCGGTACACCCACGGTGTTACCAGAGCGTCCACAGCTATCGCCTGCGGGTCTCTCGACCTGGCGCAATATTTTTCTAGCTTTTTGTTTAGGCGGGACGCCATCATGTCCACCTGTGGTTTTTCCCACTGGTTTACAATAATTTGAAAGACTTCTGGATGAAGTCCCCACTCTCCCGGGTGGAGGTCGTGCCTGCTGAGGAAGTCTGCTTCCCAGTTGTCCACTCCCGGAATGAACACTGCTGACAGTGCTAACACGTGATTTTCCGCCCATCGGAGAATCCTTGTGGCTTCTGCCATCGCCGTCCTGCTTCTCGTGCCGCCCTGTCGATTTACATGGGCGACCGCCGTGATGTTGTCTGACTGGATCAGTACCGGCTGGTTTTGAAGCAGGGGTTTTGCCTGACTTAGGGCATTGTAAATGGCCCTTAGTTCCAGAATATTTATGTGCAGGGAAGTCTCCTGACTTGACCATAGTCCTTGGAAGTTTCTTCCCTGTGTGACTGCTCCCCAGCCTCGAAGGCTGGCATCCGTGGTCACCAGGACCCAGTCCTGTATGCCGAATCTGCGGCCCTCTTGAAGATGAGCACTCTGCAGCCACCACAGCAGAGACACCCTTGTCCTCGGAGACAGGGTTATCAGACGATGCATCTGAAGATGCGATCCGGACCACTTGTCCAACAGGTCCCACTGAAAGGTTCTTGCATGAAACCTGCCGAATGGAATCGCTTCGTAGGAAGCTACCATTTTTCCCAGGATCCGCGTGCAGTGATGCACCGACACCTGTTTTGGTTTTAGGAGGCCTCTGACTAGAGATGACAGCTCCTTGGCCTTCTCCTCCGGGAGAAACACTTTTCTCTGTTCTGTGTCCAGAACCATCCCTAGGAACAGCAGGCGTGTCGTAGGTACCAGCTGTGACTTTGGAATGTTTAGAATCCAGCCGTGCTGTTGTAGTACTTCCCGAGATAGTGCTACCCCTACCAACAACTGCTCTCTGGACCTCGCCTTTATCAGGAGATCGTCCAAGTACGGGATAATTAAAACTCCCTTCCTTCGAAGGAGTATCATCATTTCCGCCATTACCTTGGTAAAGACCCTCGGAGCCGTGGAGAGACCGAACGGCAACGTCTGGAATTGGTAATGACAATCTTGTACCACAAACCTGAAGTACTCCTGGTGAGGATGGTAAATGGGGACATGTAGGTAAGCATCCTTGATGTCCAGCGATACCATGTAATCTCCCTCGTCCAGGCTTGCAATAACCGCCCTGAGCGATTCCATCTTGAACTTGAATTTTTTTATATATGTGTTCAAGGATTTCAAATTTAAATTGGGTCTCACCGAACCGTCCGGTTTCGGTACCACAAACATTGTGGAATAGTAACCCCTTCCTTGTTGAAGTAGGGGCACCTTTACTATCACTTGTTGTGAATACAGCTTTTGAATTGCCTGTAACACTGCCTCCCTGCCTGAGGGAGTGGTTGGCAAGGCAGATTTGAGGAAACGGCGGGGGGGAGACGTCTCGAATTCCAGTTTGTACCCCTGAGATACTACTTGAAGGATCCAGGGATCCACCCGTGAGCGAGCCCACTGATTGCTGAAATTTTTGAGACGGGCCTCCACCGTACCTGGCTCCGCCTGTGGAGCCCCAGCGTCATGCTGTGGACTTAGAGGAAGCGGGGGAGGACTTTTGCTCCTGGGAAATGGCTGTATGCTGCAGCTTTTTCCCCCTGCCTCTGCCTCTGGGCAGAAAGGACGCGCCCTTAACCCGCTTGCCCCTATTGGGCCGAAAGGACTGTACCTGATAATACGGTGCTTTCTTTGGTTGTGAGGGAACATGGGGTAAAAATGTAGACTTCCCAGCTGTTGCTGTGGAAACGAGGTCCGAGAGACCATCCCCGAACAATTTATAAGGCAGAACTTCCATATGTCGTTTGGAATCTGCATCACCTGTCCACTGCCGAGTCCATAACCCTCTCCTGGCAGAAATGGACATTGCACTAATTTTGGATGCCAGCCGGCAAATATCCCTCTGTGCATCCCTCATGTATAAAAGTGCGTCTTTTATATGCTCTACGTTTAGCAAAATAGTGTCCCTGTCTAGGGTATCTATATTTTCTGACAGGGAATCTGACCACGCAGCAGCAGCACTGCACATCCAGGCTGAAGGTATAGCCGGTCTCAGTATAACACCTGTGTGTGTATATATAGATTTCAGGATAGCCTCCTGCTTTCTATCAGCAGATTCCTTCAGGGCGGCCGTATCCGGAGACGGTAGTGCCACCTTCTTTGACAAGCGTGTGAGCGCTTTATCCACCCTAGGGGATGTTTCCCAACGTGACCTATCCTCTGGCGGGAAAGGGTACGCCATTAGTAACCTCTTAGAAATTACCAGCTTTTTATCAGGGGAAGCCCACGCTTCTTCACACACTTCATTTAACTCTTCAGATGGAGGAAAAGCTACTGGTAGTTTTTTCTCTCCAAACATTATACCCTTTTTTGTGGTACCGGGGGTAGCATCAGAAATGTGCAACACATTTTTCATTGCCTCAATCATGTAACGTGTGGCCCTACTGGAAGTTACATTAGTCTCTTCGTCGTCGACACTGGAGTCAATATCCGTGTCGACATCTGTGTCAACCATCTGAGGTAGCGGGCGTTTTAGAGCCCCTGATGGTTTTTGAGACGCCTGGGCAGGCACAGGCTGAGAAGCCGGCTGTCCCACATTTGGTATGTCGTCAAACCTTTTATGTAAGGAGTCGACACTATCACGTAATTCCTTCCACAGCACCATCCACTCCGGTTTCGACCCCGCAGGGGGTGACATCACATTTACAGGCATCTGCTCCGCCTCCACATAAGCCTCCTCATCAAACATGTCGACACAGCCGTACCGACACACCGCAAACACACAGGGAATGCTCTGACAGAGGACAGGACCCCACAAAGCCCTTTGGGGAGACAGAGAGAGAGTATGCCAGCACACACCAGAGCGCTATATAACACTGGGATCCCACTATCAATGAGTGTTTTCCCTATAGCTGCTTTTTATATATATTACATATATATATTATCTATACTGCGCCTAAATTTAGTGCCCCCCCTCTCTTTTTTACCCTTCTGTAGTATTCAGACTGCAGGGGAGAGCCAGGGAGCTTCCTTCCAGCGGAACTGTGAGGGAAAAATGGCGCCAGTGTGCTGAGGGAGAAGCCCCGCCCCCTTTTCGGCTGACTTTCTCCCGCTTTTTCTGTAATACTGGCAGGGGTAATTTTACATCTATATAGCCTCTAGGACTATATATGATGTATATTTGCCAGCCAAGGTGTTATTTATTGCCCTCAGGGCGCCCCCCCCCCCCCCAGCGCCCTGCACCCATCAGTGACCGAAGTGTGAGGTGTACATGAGGAGCAATGGCGCACAGCTGCAGTGCTGTGCGCTACCTTGGTGAAGACCGAAGTCTTCTGCCGCCGATTTTCCGGACCTTCTTCGTGCTTCTGGCTCTGTAAGGGGGACGGCGGCGCGGCTCCGGGAACGAACACCAAGGTCGGGTCCTGCGGTCGATCCCTCTGGAGCTAATGGTGTCCAGTAGCCTAAGAAGCTCAAACTACCACCTGTTAGGTAGGTTCGCTTCTTCTCCCCTTAGTCCCTCGCTGCAGTGAGTCTGTTGCCAGCAGATCTCACTGAAAATAAAAAACCTAAATATACTTTCTTTCTAGGTGCTCAGGAGAGCCCCTAGTGTGCATCCAGCTCGGCCGGGCACAAGAATCTAACTGAGGTCTGGAGGAGCGTCTTAGTGGGAGGAGCCAGTGCACACCAGTAGTCTAAAAGCTTTCTTTATAGTTGTGCACAGTCTCCTGCGGAGCCGCTAATCCCCATGGTCCTTACGGAGTCCCCAGCATCCACTTAGGACGTTAGAGAAAGGCTGATAAGGCACAGGAGGTCCCATAGGGGACGCAAGTCTAGTTACCAGTGTAGTCAGTAAATTAGAAAAGGCAGCCCAGGGCGGACCTTGATGTGCCCCCGTTGTTACAAACTGACTGGGGGGTACAGAACCCCCAAAACCTGAACCCTCAGCAGCCATGTTATCCTCCAATACATCTGGGACATCATAACCGCGCACGGCAGAATCAGCCCCAGACCCATCGCCCCCTGTAGCTGACATGATATGAAAGCGAAAACCACGGGCGACACAGTACAATATAAGCAAATATATTACCTAACCCAAACCCCCCCCGTGCAATGTACACCACACAAACAGAGGATTTCTGAGGTAAAATGTGACTGAAAAACACAGAGAAAAATACAAAATACGTATATCCTGTGAAATACCTATATTATCTAATAACCCTGAAGCACTGAGCCCCTCAGGTTACATAATATAGGGATAGCAGTAGGAGTGAGATACACAGAGTAGAGATCACACAGCAGCTATATGCACACACACATAGTCACATGTACAATGCAGGAATTATGACAAACAATAAAACTGCACTGGACTAGCAATACTATCACTGAGTAAAGCTATGTATAAACACAGATATAGCAATGCACAGTAAAGACTGGATGTATATCACAGGGTACTTGTACTAAATAACCCTGAAGTATGCACTTGTTCTTAACTAACACTGTCTAAACGACATGTAGAATACCTAAGTGTCCTGTAAATGCAGAGAGCTGATTATGCAGGCGGCTTTACAGAGGAGGCATCACCCAGCAGTCCCAGAGTCAGCTCAGCTATGTGTAATGGTGCCCAAACACTGACAGGGAGTGAGGGAGATAGAGAGATGCAGCTCTAGGGCGGGAACATTTACTCTAAATGGCGCCCAGGGGCTGGGGGAGGGGCTACAGGTCAGAGCCTTATCCCCTTGCTGGACTTCACCACCGGGTACTGCGGGCATTAATAAAGTGGATTATAGCCTAATCCGACCTGTGCCCTTGCCCTGGTGGTCTAGTGAAGTCCTTGTACTGCCACAGTGTCCACGCCAGCACGCGCGGCCCGCCTCCTAATGTCTGTGGCGGATCGCGATTTCCAGCGGGTCCCGTCTAGGGGACCCTCTTACCTTCTCCTTGAGTGTGGCCATGTGATCCTGGAGAACTTCGGTTAGTGTGTGTGTGCCCTGAAGAACCGGAGCCTCCGCTGTAAGTACCCGGCAACCAGGGACGCGGGAGTATACAGCGCCGCTGGGGGAGGTGATGGAGCTGCAGCAGGAGATATCAGCATGATATCTAGCACCAGAGTGCCTCTGCTGCAGCCATTGAAGTCTTCTATCTTCTTAAAAATAGCTCTTCTTAGGGCTGCTGGAGCAGCCCTGCCTGTTAGCTGCCTGCGCTGCAGGCACCAACTTACAAACTGAGCTCCTGTGCATGGAGGCGGGGTTATAGAGGAGGCAGCACTGAGCATCTTGGGAACAGTCAAATCTTTTAGCCTGTTGGTGCCTCGGATCAAGATCCTACTCTACACCCCAGATGTTATTCCCTGTGGAATACAGTGTACCCCGCTGCAGAAATAGAATTTAATATTGGGGCCTGATGAACCACCTACAAAAAAATAAGAATTTACTCACCGGTAATTCTATTTCTCGTAGTCCGTAGTGGATGCTGGGACTCCGTAAGGACCATGGGGAATAGCGGCTCCGCAGGAGACTGGGCACAACTCAAAGAAAGCTTTAGACTACTGGTGTGCACTGGCTCCTCCCACTATGACCCTTCTCCAGACTTCAGTAAGGATACGGTGCCCGGAAGAGCTGACACAATAAGGAAGGATTTTGAATCCCGGGTAAGACTCATACCAGCCACACCAATCACACCGTATAACTCGTGATACAATACCCAGTTAACAGCATGATAACAACTGAGCCTCTCAACAGATGGCTCAACAATAACCCTTTAGTTAAACAATAACTATATACAAGTATTGCAGACAATCCGCACTTGGGATGGGCGCCCAGCATCCACTACGGACTACGAGAAATAGAATTACCGGTGAGTAAATTCTTATTTTCTCTGACGTCCTAAGTGGATGCTGGGACTCCGTAAGGACCATGGGGATTATACCAAAGCTCCCAAACGGGCGGGAGAGTGCGGATGACTCTGCAGCACCGAATGGGCAAACTCTAGGTCCTCCTCAGCGAGGGTGTCAAACTTATAGAATTTTGCAAACGTGTTTGACCCCGACCAAGTAGCTGCTCGGCAAAGTTGAAGAGCCGAGACCCCTCGGGCAGCCGCCCAAGAAGAGCCCACCTTCCTCGTGGAATGGGCTTTCACTGATTTAGGATGCGGCAGTCCAGCCGCAGAATGTGCAAGCTGAATCGTACTACAGATCCAGCGAGCAATAGTCTGCTTTGAAGCAGGTGCACCCAACTTGTTGGGCGCATACAGGATAAATAGCGAGTCAGTTTTCCTGACTCCAGCTGTCCTGGAAACATAAATTTTCAGGGCCCTGACTACATGCAACGACTTGGAAGCCTCCAAGTCTTTAGTAGCCGCAGGCACCACGATAGGTTGGTTCAGATGAAAAGCTGATACCACCTTAGGGAGAAATTGGGGACGAGTCCTCAATTCTGCCCTATCCATATGGAAAATCAGATAAGGGCTTTTACATGACAAAGCCGCCAATTCTGATACACGCCTGGCCGACGCCAAGTCCAACAACATGACCACTTTCCACGGGAGATATTTCAATTCCACGGTCTTAAGTGGCTCAAACCAATGTGACTTTAGGAAATCCAACACCACGTTGAGATCCCAAGGTGCCACAGGAGGCACAAAAGGGGGCTGAATATGCAGCACTCCTTTAACAAAAGTTTGAACTTCAGGTAGTGAAGCCAGTTCTCTCTGGAAGAAAATCGATAGAGCCGAAATCTGGACCTTAATGGAACCCAATTTTAGGCCCATAGTCACCCCTGACTGTAGAAAGTGCAGGAAACGGCCCAGCTGAAATTCTTCCGTTGGGGCCTTCCTGGCCTCACACCACGCAACATATTTTCGCCATATGCGGTGATAATGGTTTGCCATTACTTCTTTCCTAGCTTTAATCAGCGTAGGAATGACTTCCTCCGGAATGTACTTTTCCTTCAGGATCCGGTGTTCAACCGCCATGCCGTCAAACGCAGCCGCGGTAAGTCTTGGAACAGACAGGGCCCCTGCTGCCGCAGGTCCTGTCTGAGCGGCAGAGGCCATGGGTCCTCTGAGATCATTTCTTGAAGTTCCGGGTACCAAGCTCTTCTTGGCCAATCCGGAACAATGAGTATAGTTCTTACTCCTCTTCTCCTTATTATCCTCAGTACCTTTGGTATGAGAGGAAGAGGAGGGAACACATAAACCGACCGGAACACCCACGGTGTCACTAGAGCGTCCACAGCTATCGCCTGCGGGTCTCTTGACCTGGCGCAATACTTTTCTAGCTTTTTGTTTAGGCGGGACGCCATCATGTCCACCTGTGGCCTTTCCCAACGGTTTACAATCAGTTGGAAGACTTCTGGATGAAGTCCCCACTCTCCCAGGTGGAGGTCGTGCCTGCTGAGGAAGTCTGCTTCCCAGTTGTCCACTCCCGGAATGAACACTGCTGACAGTGCTAACACGTGATTTTCCGCCCATCGGAGAATCCTTGTGGCTTCTGCCATCGCCGTCCTGCTTCTCGTGCCGCCCTGTCGGTTTACATGGGCGACCGCCGTGATGTTGTCTGACTGGATCAGTACCGGCTGGTTTTGAAGCAGGGGTTTTGCCTGACTTAGGGCATTGTAAATGGCCCTCAGTTCCAGAATATTTATGTGCAGGGAAGTCTCCTGACTTGACCATAGTCCTTGGAAGTTTCTTCCCTGTGTGACTGCCCCCCAGCCTCGAAGGCTGGCATCCGTGGTCACCAGGACCCAGTCCTGTATGCCGAATCTGCGGCCCTCTTGAAGATGAGCACTCTGCAGCCACCACAGCAGAGACACCCTGGTCCTTGGAGACAGGGTTATCAGCCGATGCATCTGAAGATGCGATCCGGACCACTTGTCCAACAGGTCCCACTGACAGGTTCTTGCATGGAACCTGCCGAATGGAATTGCTTCGTAGGAAGCTACCATCTTTCCCAGGATCCGCGTGCAGTGATGCACCGACACCTGTTTTGGTTTTAGGAGGCCTCTGACTAGAGATGACAGCTCCTTGGCCTTCTCCTCCGGGAGAAACACTTTTTTCTGTTCTGTGTCCAGAACCATCCCCAGGAACAGTAGACGTGTCGTAGGGACCAGCTGTGACTTTGGAATATTTAGAATCCAGCCGTGCTGTTGTAGCACCTCCCGAGATAGTGCTACCCCGACCAACAACTGCTCCCTGGACATCGCCTTTATCAGGAGATCGTCCAAGTACGGGATAATTAAAACTCCCTTCTTTCGAAGGAGTATCATCATTTCGGCCATTACCTTGGTAAAGACCCTCGGAGCCGTGGATAGACCGAACGGCAACGTCTGGAATTGGTAATGACAATCCTGTACCACAAATCTGAGGTACTCCTGGTGAGGATGGTAAATGGGGACATGCAGGTAAGCATCCTTGATGTCCAGTGATACCATGTAATCCCCCTCGTCCAGGCTTGCAATAACCGCCCTGAGCGATTCCATCTTGAACTTGAATTTTTTTATATATGTGTTCAAGGATTTCAAATTTAAAATGGGTCTCACCGAACCGTCCGGTTTCGGTACCACAAACATTGTGGAATAGTAACCCCGTCCTTGTTGAAGTAGGGGCACCTTTACTATCACCTGTTGTGAATACAGCTTGTGAATTGCCTGTAACACTGCCTCCCTGCCTGAGTGAGTGGTTGGTAAGGCAGATTTGAGGAAACGGCGGGGGGGAGACGTCTCGAATTCCAGCTTGTACCCCTGAGATACTACTTGAAAGATCCAGGGATCCACCCGTGAGCGAGCCCACTGATTGCTGAAATATTTGAGACGGGCCCCCACCGTACCTGGCTCCGCCTGTGGAGCCCCAGCGTCATGCTGTGGACTTAGAGGAAGCGGGGGAGTACTTTTGCTCCTGGGAACTGGCTGTATGCTGCAGCTTTTTCCCTCTACCTCTGCCTCTGGGCAGAAAGGACGCGCCCTTAACCCGCTTGCCCCTATTGGGCCGAAAGGACTGTACCTGATAATACGGTGCTTTCTGTGGCTGTGAGGGAACATGGGGTAAAAATGTAGACTTCCCAGCTGTTGCTGTGGAAACGAGGTCCGAGAGACCATCCCCGAACAACTCCTCACCCTTATAAGGCAGAACTTCCATGTGCCTTTTAGAATCTGCATCTCCTGTCCACTGCCGAGTCCATAACCCTCTCCTGGCAGAAAATAATAAGAATTTACTTACCGATAATTCTATTTCTCGTAGTCCGTAGTGGATGCTGGGACTCCGTCAGGACCATGGGGAATAGCGGCTCCGCAGGAGACAGGGCACAAAAGTAAAAGCTTTAGGATCAGGTGGTGTGCACTGGCTCCTCCCCCTATGACCCTCCTCCAAGCCTCAGTTAGGATACTGTGCCCGGACGAGCGTACACAATAAGGAAGGATTTTGAATCCCGGGTAAGACTCATACCAGCCACACCAATCACACTGTACAACCTGTGATCTGAACCCAGTTAACAGCATGATAACAGCGGAGCCTCTGAAAAGATGGCTCACAACAATAATAACCCGATTTTTGTAACAATAACTATGTACAAGTATTGCAGACAATCCGCACTTGGGATGGGCGCCCAGCATCCACTACGGACTTCGAGAAATAGAATTATCGGTAAGTAAATTCTTATTCTCTCTGACGTCCTAGTGGATGCTGGGACTCCGTCAGGACCATGGGGATTATACCAAAGCTCCCAAACGGGCGGGAGAGTGCGGATGACTCTGCAGCACCGAATGAGAGAACTCCAGGTCCTCCTCAGCCAGGGTATCAAATTTGTAGAATTTTGCAAACGTGTTTGCTCCTGACCAAGTAGCAGCTCGGCAAAGTTGTAAAGCCGAGACCCCTCGGGCAGCCGCCCAAGATGAGCCCACCTTCCTTGTGAAATGGGCATTTACATATTTTGGCTGTGGCAGGCCTGCCACAGAATGTGCAAGCTGAATTGTACTACACATCCAACTAGCAATCGTCTGCTTAGAAGCAAGAGCACCCAGTTTGTTGGGTGCATACAGGATAACAGCAAATCAGTTTTCCAGACTCCAGCCGTCCTGGAAACCTATATTTTCAGGGCCCTGACAACATCTAGCAACTTGGAGTCCTCCAAGTCCCTAATAGCCGCAGGTACCACAATAAACTGGTTCAGGTGAAACGCTGACACCACCTTAGGGAGAAACTGGGGACGAGTCCGCAGCTCTGCCCTGTACGAATGGACAATCAGATATGGGCTTTTGTGAGACAAAGCCACCAATTCTGACACTCGCCTGGCCGAGGCCAGGGCCAACCGCATGGTCACTTTTCATGTGAGATATTTCAAATCCACAGATTTGAGCGGTTTAAAATGTGATTTGAGGAATCCCAGAACTACGTTGAGATCCCACAGTGCCACTGGAGGCACAAAAGGGGGTTGTATATGCAGTACTCCCTTGACAAACTTCTGGACTTCAGGAAGTGAAGCCAATTCTTTTTGGAAGAAAGTTGACAGGGCCGAAATTTGAACCTTAATGGACCCCAATTTGAGGCCCATAGACACTCCTGTTTGCAGGAAATGCAGGAATCGACCGAGTTGAAATTTCTTCGTGGGGCCTTCCAGGCCTCACACCACGCAACATATTTTCGCCACATGTGGTGATAATGTTGTGCGGTCACCTCCTTCCTGGCTTTAACCAGGGTAGGAATGACCTCTTCCGGAAAGCCTTTTTCCCTTAGGATCCGGCGTTCCACCGCCATGCCGTCAAACGCAGCCGCGGTAAGTCTTGGAACAGACATGGTACTTGCTGAAGCAAGTCCCTTCTTAGCGGCAGAGGCCATGAGTCCTCTGTGAGCATTTCGTGAAGTTCCGGGTACCAAGTCCTTCTTGGCCAATCCGGAGCCACGAGTATAGTTCTTACTCCTCTACGTCTTATAATTCTCAGTACCTTGGGTATGATAAGCAGAGGAGGGAACACATACACCGACTGGTACACCCACTGTGTTACCAGAACGTCCACAGCTATTGCCTGAGGGTCTCTTGTGTTCAGGCGGGACGCCATCATGTCCACCTTTGGTCTTTCCCAACGGTTTACAATCATGTGGAAGACTTCCCGATGAAGTCCCCACTCTCCCGGGTGGAGGTCGTGCCTGCTGAGGAAATCTGCTTCCCAGTTGTCCACTCCCGGAATGAACCTGCTGACAGTGCTATCCCATGATTTTCCGCCCAGCGAAGAATCTTTGCAGTTTCTGCCATTTCCCTCTTGCTTCTTGTGCCGCCCTGTCTGTTTACGTGGGCGACTGCCGTGGTGTTGTCCCACTGGATCAATACCGGCTGACCTTGAAGCAGAGGTCTTGCTAAGCTTAGAGCATTGTTTTATGTGGAGAGAAGTCTCCAGACTTGATCACACTCCCTGGAAATTTTTTCCCTGTGTGACTGCTCCCCAGTCTCTCTGGCTGGCATCCGTGGACACCAGGACCCAGTCCTGAATGCCGAATCTGCGGCCCTTTAGTAGATGAGCACTCTGCAGCCACCGCAGAAGAAACACCCTTGTCCTTGGAGACAGGGTTATCCGCTGATGCATCTGAAGATGCGATCCGGACCATTTTTCCAGCAGATCCCACTGAAAAGTCTTGCGTGAAATCTGCCGAATGGAATCGCTTCGTAAGAAGCCACCATTTTTTCCAGGACCCTTGTGCAATGATGCACTGACACTTTTCCTGGTTTTAGGAGGTTCCTGACTAGCTCGGATAACTCCCTTGCTTTCTTCTCCGTTAGAAACACCCTTTTCTGGACTGTGTCCAGAATCATCCCTAGGAACAGCAAATTGTCGTCGGAAACAGCTGCGGTTTTGGAATATTTAGAATCCACCCATGCTGTCGTAGAACTACTTGAGATAGTGCTACTCCGACCTCCAACTGTTCTCTGGACCTTGCCCTTATCAGGATATCGTCCATTTTCTTTGAAGAAGAATCATCATTTCGGCCATTACCTTGGTAAAGACCCGGGGTGCCGTGGACAATCCAACCGGCATCGTCTGAAACTGATAGTGACAGTTCTGTACTACGAACCTGAGGTACCCTTAGTGAGAAGGGCAAATTGGGACATGGAGGAAGCATCCCTGATGTCCCGGGACACCATATAGTCCCCTTCTTCCTGGTTCGCTATCACTGCTCTGAGTGACTCCATCTTGATTTGAACCTTTGTATGTAAGTGTTCAAATATTTCAGATTTAGAATAGGTCTCACCGAGCCGTCTGGCTTCAGTACCACAATATAGTGTGGAATAATACCCCTTTCCTTGTTGTAGGAGGAGTACTTTGATTATCACCTGCTGGGAATACAGCTTGTGAATTGTTTCCAATACTGCCTCCCTGTCGGAGGGAGACGTTGGTAAAGCAGACTTCAGGAACCTGCGAGGGGGAGACGTCTCGAATTTCCAATCTGTACCCCTGGGATACTACTTGTAGGATCCAGGGGTCCACTTGCGAGTGAGCCCACTGCGTGCTGAAACTCTTGAGACGACCCCCCACCGCACCTGAGTCCGCTTGTACGGCCCCAGCGTCATGCTGAGGACTTGGCAGAAGCGGTGGAGGGCTTCTGTTCCTGGGAAGGGGCTGCCTGCTGCAGTCTTCTTCCCTTTCCTCTACCCCTGGGCAGATATGACTGGCCTTTGCCCGCTTGCCCTTATGGGGACGAAAGGACTGAGGCTGAAAAGACGGTGTCTTTTTCTGCTGAGATGTGACTTGGGGTAAAAAAGGTGGATTTTCCAGCTGTTGCCGTGGCCACCAGGTCCGATGGACCGACCCCAAATAACTCCTCCCCTTTATACGGCAATACTTCCATGTGCCGTTTGGAATATGCATCACCTGACCACTGTCGTGTCCATAAACATCTTCTGGCAGATATGGACATCGCACTTACTCTTGATGCCAGAGTGCAAATATCTCTCTGTGCTCTATAGTCAATAAAATACTGTCCCTGTCAAGGGTATCAATATTTTCAGTCAGGGAATCCGACCAAGCCACCCCAGCGCTGCACATCCAGGCTGAGGCGATAGCTGGTCGCAGTATAACACCAGTATGTGTGTATATACTTTTTAGGATATTTTCCAGCCTCCTATCAGCTGGCTCCTTGAGGGCGGCCGTATCTGGAGACGGTAACGCCACTTGTTTTGATAAGCGTGTGAGCGCCTTATCCACCCTAAGGGGTGTTTCCCAACGCGCCCTAACTTCTGGCGGGAAAGGGTATACCGCCAATAATTTTCTATCGGGGGAAACCCACGCATCATCACACACTTCATTTAATTTATCTGATTCAGGAAAACTACATGTAGTTTTTTCACACCCACATAATACCCTTTTTTGTGGTACTTGTAGTATCAGAAATATGTAACACCTCCTTCATTGCCCTTAACAAGTAACGTGTGGCCCTAAAGGAAAATACGTTTGTTTCTTCACCGTCGACACTGGAGTCAGTGTCCGTGTCTATGTCGACCGACTGAGGTAAATGGGCGTTTTAAAGCCCCTGACGGTGTTTGAGACGCCTGGACAGGTACTAATTTGTTTGCCGGCCGTCTCATGTCGTCAACCGACCTTGAAGCGGGTTGACATTATCACGTAATTCCTTAAATAAGCCATCCATTCCGGTGTCGACTCCCTAGAGAGTGACATCACCATTACAGGCAATTGCTCCGCCTCCTCACCAACATCGTCCTCATACATGTCGACACACACGTACCGACACACAGCACACACACAGGGAATGCTCTGATAGAGGACAGGACCCCACTAGCCCTTTGTGGAGACAGAGGGAGAGTTTGCCAGCACACACCAAAACGCTATAATTATACAGGGACAACCTTTATATAAGTGTTTTCCCTTATAGCATCTTAATATATAATCATATCGCCAAATAAGTGCCCCCCCTCTCTGTTTTAACCCTGTTTCTGTAGTGCAGTGCAGGGGAGAGCCTGGGAGCCTTCCCACCAGCAGTTCTGTGAGGGAAAATGGCGCTGTGTGCTGAGGAGATAGGCCCCGCCCCCTATTCCGGCGGGCTCTTCTCCCGGTTTTTCTGAGACCTGGCAGGGGTGAAATACATCCATATAGCCTCAGGGACTATATGTGATGTATTCTTTAGCCAGAAAAGGTATTAACATTGCTGCCCAGGGCGCCCCCCCCAGCGCCCTGCACCCTCAGTGATCGTTGGTGTGAAGTGTGCTGAGAGCAATGGCGCACAGCTGCAGTGCTGTGCGCTACCTCATGAAGACTGAAAAGCCTTCAGCCGCCGGTTTCTGGACCTCTTCTTACTTCGGCATCTGCAAGGGGGTCGGCGGCGCGGCTCCGGTGACCCATCCAGGCTGTACCTGTGATCGTCCCTCTGGAGCTAGTGTCCAGTAGCCTAAGAAGCAAATCCATCCTGCACGCAGGTGAGTTCACTTCTTCTCCCCTAGGTCCCTCGTTGCAGTGAGCCTGTTGCCAGCAGGACTCACTGAAAATAAGAAACCTATCAAAACTTTTACTCTAAGCAGCTCTTTATGAGAGCCACCTAGATTGCACCCTGCTCGGACGGGCACAAAAACCTAACTGAGGCTTGGAGGAGGGTCATAGGGGGAGGAGCCAGTGCACACCACCTGATCCTAAAGCTTTTACTTTTGTGCCCTGTCTCCTGCGGAGCCGCTATTCCCCATGGTCCTGACGGAGTCCCAGCATCCACTAGGACGTCAGAGAAAAGAATTTACTTACCGATAATTCTATTTCTCGTAGTCCGTAGTGGATGCTGGGAACTCCGTAAGGACCATGGGGAATAGCGGCTCCGCAGGAGACTGGGCACAAAAAGTAAAAGCTTTAGACTAGCTGGTGTGCACTGGCTCCTCCCCCTATGACCCTCCTCCAAGCCTCAGTTAAGATACTGTGCCCGGACGAGCGTACATAATAAGGAAGGATCTTGAATCCCGGGTAAGACTCATACCAGCCACACCAATCACACCGTACAACTCGTGATCTGAACCCAGTTAACAGTATGATAACCGTAGGAGCCTCTGAAAAGATGGCTTCCAATAAACAACCCGATTTGTTTGTAACAATAACTATATACAAGTATTGCAGACAATCCGCACTTGGGATGGGCGCCCAGCATCCACTACGGACTACGAGAAATAGAATTATCGGTAAGTAAATTCTTATTTTCTCTGACGTCCTAGTGGATGCTGGGAACTCCGTAAGGACCATGGGGATTATACCAAAGCTCCCAAATGGGCGGGAGAGTGCGGATGACTCTGCAGCACCGAATGAGAGAACTCCAGGTCCTCCTCAGCCAGGGTATCAAATTTGTAGAATTTAGCAAACGTGTTTGCCCCTGACCAAGTAGCTGCTCGGCAAAGTTGTAAAGCCGAGACCCCTCGGGCAGCCGCCCAAGATGAGCCCACCTTCCTTGTGGAATGGGCTTTTACAGATTTTGGCTGTGGCAGGCCTGCCACAGAATGTGCAAGTTGAATTGTACTACAAATCCAACGAGCAATCGTCTGCTTAGAAGCAGGAGCACCCAGCTTGTTGGGTGCATACAGTATAAACAGCGAGTCAGATTTTCTGACTCCAGCCGTCCTGGAAACATATATTTTCAGGGCCCTGACTACGTCCAGCAACTTGGAGTCCTCCAAGTCCCTAGTAGCCACAGGTACCACAATAGGTTGATTCATGTGAAACGCTGAAACCACCTTAGGGAGAAATTGAGGACGAGTCCTCAATTCCGCCCTATCCGAATGAAATAATAAGAATTTACTTACCGATAATTCTATTTCTCGTAGTCCGTAGTGGATGCTGGGACTCCGTAAGGACCATGGGGAACAGCGGCTCCGCAGGAGACAGGGCACAAAAGTAAAGCTTTAGGATCAGGTGGTGTGCACTGGCTCCTCCCCCTATGACCCTCCTCCAAGCCTCAGTTAGGATACTGTGCCCGGACGAGCGTACATAATAAGGAAGGATTTTGAATCCCGGGTAAGACTCATACCAGCCACACCAATCACACCATACAACTTGTGATCTCAACCCAGTTAACAGTATGATAAAACGTAGGAGCCTCTGAAAGATGGCTCACAACAATAAACAACCCGATGTTATTGTAACAATAACTATATACAAGTATTGCAGACAATCCGCACTTGGGATGGGCGCCCAGCATCCACTACGGACTACGAGAAATAGAATTATCGGTAAGTAAATTCTTATTTTCTCTGACGTCCTAAGTGGATGCTGGGACTCCGTAAGGACCATGGGGATTATACCAAAGCTCCCAAACGGGCGGGAGAGTGCGGATGACTCTGCAGCACCGAATGAGAGAACTCCAGGTCCTCCTCAGCCAGGGTATCAAATTTGTAGAGTTTAGCAAACGTGTTTGCCCCTGACCAAGTAGCTGCTCGGCAAAGTTGTAAAGCCGAGACCCCTCGGGCAGCCGTCCAAGATGAGCCCACTTTCCTTGTGAAATGGGCTTTAACAGATTTTGGCTGTGGCAGGCCTGCCACAGAATGTGCAAGCTGAATTGTACTACAAATCCAACGAGCAATCGTCTGCTTAGAAGCAGGAGCACCCAGCTTGTTGGGTGCATACAGGATAAATAGCGAGTCAGATTTTCTGACTCCAGCCGTCCTGGAAACATATATTTTCCGGCCTTGACAACGTCTAGCAACTTGGAGTCCTCCAAGTCCCTAGTAGCCGCAGGCACCACAATAGGTTGGTTCAGGTGGACGCTGAAACCACCTTAGGGAGAAACTGAGGACGAGTCCTCAATTCCGCCCTGTCCGAATGGAAAATCAGATAAGGGCTTTTACAGGATAAAGCCGCCAATTCTGACACGCGCCTGGTCCAGGCCAGAGCCAACAGCATGACCACTTTTCCTGTGAGATATTTTAACTCCATAGATTTAAGTGGGTCAAACCAATGTGACTTTTGGGACCCAAAAACTACATTGAGATCCCAAGGTGCCACTGAAGGCACCAAAGGAGACTGTATATGCAGTACCCCTTTTACAAACGTCTGAACTTCAGGGACTGAAGCTAGTTCTTTTTGGAAGAAAATTGACAGAGCCGAAATTTGAACCTTAATGGACCCCAATTTCAGGCCCATAGACACTCCTGTTTGCAGGAAATGTAGGAATCGTTGAATTTCCTCCGTCGGGCCTTACTGGCCTCGCACCACGCAACATATTTTCGCCAAATGCGGTGATAATGTTTTGCGGTTACATCCTTCCTGGCTTTGATCAGGATAGGGATGACTTCATCCGGAATGCCTTTTTCCTTCAGGATCCGGCGTTCAACCGCCATGCCGTCAAACGCAGCCGCGGTAAGTCTTGGAATAGACAGGGTCCTTGCAGGAGCAGGTCCCTTCTTAGAGGTAGAGGCTACGGATGCTCCGTGAGCATCCCTTGAAGTTCCGGTTACCAAGTCCTTATTGGCCAATCCGGAGCCACGAATATAGTGCTTACTCCTCTCCATCTTATCAATCTCAGTACCTTGGGTATGAGAGGCAGAGGAGGGAACCCATACACTGATTGGTACACCCACGGTGTTACCAGAGCCTTTACAGCTATTGCCTGAGGGTCCCTTGACCTGGCGCAATACCTGTCGAGTTTTTCCCAACGGTTTATAATCATGTGGAAGACTTCTGGGTGAAGTTCCCACTCTCCTGGGTGGAGGTCGTGCTGAGGAAATCTGCTTCCCAGTTGTCCACTCCCGGAATGAATACTGCTGACAGTGCTATCACATGGTTTTCCGCCCAGCGAAGAATCCTTGCAGCTTCTGCCATTGCCCTCCTGCTTCTTGTGGCACCCTGTCTGTTTACGTGGGTGACTGCCGTAATGTTGTCCGACTGGATCAACACCGGCTGACCTTGAAGCAGAGGTCTTGCTAAGCTTAGAGCATTGTAAATGGCCCTTAGCTTCAGATATTTATGTGAAGTGATGTCTCCAGGCTTGACCATAAGCCCTGGATATTCCTTCCCTGTGTGACTGCTCCCCAGCCTCGCAGGCTGGCATCCGTGGTCACCAGGACCCAGTCCTGAATGCCGAATCTGCGGCCCTCTAGAAGATGAGCACTCTGCAACCACCACAGGAGGGATACCCCTGTCCTTGGTGACAGGGTTATCCGCTGATGCATCTGAAGATGCGACCCGGACCATTTTTCCAGTAGGTCCCACTGGAAAGTTCTTGCGTGGAATCTGCCGAATGGGATTGCTTCCTAGGAAGCCACCATTTTTACACAGAACCCTTGTGCATTGATGCACTGAGACTTGGCTCGGTTTTAGGAGGTTCCTGACTAGCTCGGATAACTCCCTGGCTTTCTCCTCCGGGAGAAACACCTTCCTTCTGGACTGTGTCCAGGATCATCCCTAGGAACAGAAGACAAGTCGTCGGAACCAGCTGCGATTTTGGAATATTGAGAATCCAATCGTGCTGCCGCAACACTACCTGAGATAGTGCTACACTGACCTCCAACTGTTCCCTGGATCTTACCCTTATCAGGGAATCGTCCAAGTAAAGAATAACTAAAATTCCCTTCCTTCGAAGGAATATCATCATTTCGGTCATTACTTTAGTAAAGACCCGGGGTGCCGTGGACCATCCCTACGGCAGCGTCTGAACTGATAGTGACAGTTCTGTACCATAACCTGAGGTACCCTTGGTGAAAAGGGTAAATTTTTTGACATGAAGGTAAGCATCCTTGATGTCCCGAGACATCATGTAGTCCCCTTCTTCCAGGTTCGCAATCACTGCTCTGAGTGACTCAATCTTGAATTTGAACCTCTGTATGTAAGTGTTCAAAGATTTTAGATTTAGAATCGGTCTCACCGAGCCGTCTGGCTTCGGTACCACAATAGTGTGGAATAATACCCCGTTCCCTTTTGCAGGAGGGGTACCTTGATTATCACCTGCTGGGAATACAGCTTGTGAATGGCTTCCAAAACTGCCTCCCTGTCAGAGGGAGACGTCGGTAAAACCGACTTTTGGAAACGGCGAGCGGGAGACGTCTCGAATTTCAATTTGTACCCCTGAAATATTACCTGAAGGATCCAGGGGTCTACTTGCGAGTGAGCCCACTGCGCACTGAAATTCATTGAGAACGGGCCCCCACCGTGCCTGAGCTTGTAAAGCCCTAGCGTCATACTGAGGGCTTGGCAGAGGCGGGAAAGGGTTTCTGTTCCTGGGAACTGGCTAATCTCTGTAGCCTTTTTCCTCTCCCTCTGTCACGAGCAGAAAAGAGGAACCTTTTGTCCGCTTGCCAACAAAGGACTGCGCCTGATAATTTGAGAGGCGACCTGGGGTACAAACGTGGATATCCCAGCTGTTGCCGTGGCCACCAGGTCTGAAAGACCGACCCCAAATGTCCCCTTTTTTAAGGCAATACTTCCAAATGCCGTTTGTTAGAATTGGACAACGCACTTATACTTGATGCCAGTCGGCAAATATTCCGCTGTGCATCACGCATATAGAAATGCATCTTTTAAATGCTCTATAGGCAATAATATACTGTCCTTATCTAGGATATCACTATTTCCAGTCAGGGAATCCGACCACGCCAACCCAGCACTGCACATCCAGGCTGAGGCGATTGCTGGTCGCAGTATAACACCAGTATGTGTGTAAATACATTTTAGGATACCCTCCTGCTTTTTATCAGCAGGATCCTTAAGGGCGGCCATCTCAGGAGAGGGTAGAGCCCTTGTTCTTACAAGCGTGTGAGCGCCTTATCCCCCCTAGGGGGTGTTTCCCAACGCACCCTAACCTCTGGCGGGAAAAGGTATACTGCCAATAACCTTTTAGAAATTATCAATTGTTATCGGGAGGAAACCCACGCATCATCACACACCTCATTTTATTTCTCAGATTCAGGAAAACTACAGGTAGTTTTTCCTCACCAAACATAATACCCCTTTTTGGTGGTACTCATATTATCAGAAATGTGTAAACATTTTCCCTTGCCTCAATCATGTAACGTGTGGCCCTATTGGAAATCACGGTTGTCTCTTCACCGTCGACACAGGAGTCAGTATCCGCGTCGGCGTCTGTATCTGCCATCTGAGGTAACGGGCGCTTTAGAGCCCCTGACGGCCTATGAGACGTCTGGACAGGCACAAGCTGAGTAGCCGGCTGTCTCATGTCAACCACTGTCTTTTATACAGAGCTGACACTGTCACGTAATTTTCAACAGTACATCCACTCAGGTGTCGACCCCCTGCTTGCAAGAAATGTAGGAAACGACCCAGTTGAAATTCCTCCGTAGGGGCCTTCTTGGCCTCACACCACGCAACATATTTTCGCCAAATGCGATGATAATGTTTTGCAGTTACATCCTTCCTGGCCTTGATCAGGGTAGGGATGACTTCATCTGGAATGCCTTTTTCCTTCAGGATCCGGCGTTCAACCGCCATGCCGTCAAACGCAGCCGCGGTAAGTTTTGGAACAGACAAGGTCCCTGCTGGAGCAGGTCCTTCCTTAGAGGTAGAGGCCACGGGTCCTCCGTGAGCATCTCTTGCAGCTCCGGGTACCAAGTTCTTCTTGGCCAATCCGGAGCCACGAGTATCGTTCTTACTCCTCTCCTTCTTATGATTCTCAGTACTTTTGGTATGAGAGGAAGAGGAGGGAACACATATACCGACTGGAACACCCACGGAGTTACCAGAGCGTCCACCGCTATTGCCTGAGGGTCCCTTGACCTGGCGCAATATCTGTCCAGTTTCTTGTTGAGACGGGACGCCATCATGTCCACCTTTGGTTTTTCCCAACGGTTTACAATCACTTGGAAGACTTCTGGATGAAGTCCCCACTCCCCCGGGTGGAGGTCGTGTCTGCTGAGGAAGTCTGCTTCCCAGTTGTCCACTCCCGGAATGAACACTGCTGACAGTGCTATCACAGCGGAGAATCCTTGCAGCTTCTGCCATTGCCCTCCTGCTTCTTGTGCCGCCCTGTCTGTTTACGTGGGCGACAGCCGTGATGTTGTCCGACTGGATCAATACCGGTTGACCCTGAAGCAGAGGCCTTGCTTGACTTAGGGCATTGTAAATGGCCCTTAGCTCTAGGATATTTATGTGAAGAGACGTTTCCATGCTTGACCACAAGCCCTGGAAATTTCTTCCCTGTGTGACTGCTCCCCAGCCTCTCAGGCTGGCATCCGTGGTTACCAGCATCCAATCCTGAATGCCGAATCTGCGGCCCTCTAGAAGATGAGCCTTCTGTAACCACCACAGGAGAGATACCCTTGTCCTTGGAGATAGGGTTATCCGCTGATGCATCTGAAGATGCGATCCGGACCATTTGTCCAGCAGATCCCACTGAAAAGTTCTTGCATGGAATCTTCCGAATGGAATCGCTTCGTAAGAAGCCACCATTTTTCCCAGGACTCTCGTGCACTGATGCACTGACACTTGTCCTGGTTTTAGGAGGTTCCTGACTAGCTCGGATAACTCCCTGGCCTTCTCCTCCGGGAGAAACACCTTTTTCTGGACTGTGTCCAGAATCATCCCTAGGAACAGTAGACGTGTTGTCGGAATCAGCTGTGATTTTGGGATATTTAGAATCCACCCGTGCTGACGTAGCACTACCTGAGATAGTGCTACTCCGACCTCTAACTGTTCCCTGGACCTTGCCCTTATCAGGAGATCGTCCAAGTAAGGGATAATTAATACGCCTTTTCTTCGAAGAAGAATCATCATTTCGGCCATTACCTTGGTAAAGACCCGTGGTGCCGTGGACAATCCAAACGGCAGCGTCTGAAACTGATAATGACAGTTTTGTATCACAAACCTGAGGTAACCTTGGTGAGAAGGGTAGATTGGGACATGGAGATAAGCATCCTTGATGTCTAGAGATACCATATAGTCCCCTTCTTCCAGGTTCGCTATCACTGCTCTGAGTGACTCCATCTTGAATTTGAACCTTTTTATGTAAGTGTTCAAAGATTTTAGATTTAAAATTGGTCTCACTGAGCCGTCCGGCTTCGGTACCACAAACAGCGTGGAATAATACCCCTTTCCCTGTTGTAGGAGGGGTACCTTGATTATCACCTGCTGGGAATACAGCTTGTGAATAGCTTCCAATACTGCCTCCCTGTCGGAGGGAGACGTTGGTAGAGCAGACTTCAGGAACCGGCGAGGGGGAGACGTCTCGAATTCCAATTTGTACCCCTGTGATACTACCTGCAGGATCCAGGGGTCCACTTGCGAGTGAGCCCACTGCGCGCTGAAATTCTTGAGACGGCCCCCCACCGTGCCCGAGTCTGCTTGCAGAGCCCCAGAGTCATGCTGAGGACTTGGCAGAAGCGGGGGAGGGCTTCTGCTCCTGGGAAGAGGCTGCATGGTGCAGTCTTTTTCCCCTTCCTCTGCCCCGGGGCAGGAACGAGCGGCCTTTTTCCCTCTTGCCCTTATAGGGACGAAAGGACTGGGTTTGAAAAGACGGTGTCTTTTTCTGCTGAGAGGTGACCTGGGGTAAAAAGGTGGATTTTCCAGCCGTTGCTGTGGCCACCAGGTCCGATAGACCGACCCCAAATAACTCCTCCCCTTTATACGGCAATACTTCCATATGTCGTTTGGAATCCGCATCACCTGACCACTGTCGCGTCCATAACGTTCTTCTGGCAGAAATGGACATCGCACTTACTCTAGATGCCAGGGTGCAAATATCCCTCTGTGCATCTCGCATATATAGTAATGCATCCTATAAATGCTCTATAGTTAATAATATACTGTCCCTATCCAGGGTATCAATATTTTCAGTCAGGGAATCCGACCAAGCCACTCCAGCGCTGCACATCCAGGCTGAGGCGATCGCTGGTCGCAGTATAACACCGGTATGTGTGTATATACCTTTTAAGATATTTTCCAGCCTTCTATCAGCTGGTTCCTTGAGAGCGGCCGTATCAGGAGACGGTAACGCCACTTGTTTTGATAAGCGTGTGAGCGCCTTATCTACCCTAGGGGGTGTATCCCAACGTGCCCTAACCTCTGGCGGGAAAGGGTATAGTGCCAATAATTTATTAGAAATCAGCAGTTTTTTATCGGGGGAAACCCACGCTTTATCACACACCTCATTTAATTCATCTGACTCAGGAAAAACCACTGGTAGTTTTTTCACACCCCACATAATACCCTTTTTTGTGGTACTTGTAGTGTCAGAAATGTTCAATGCCTCCTTCATTGCCGTGATCATGTAACGTGTGGCCCTACTGGACATTACGTTTGTCTCGTCACCGTCGACACTGGATTCAGTATCCGTGTCAGAGTCTGTGTCGACCATCTGAGGTAACGGGCGTTTTAGCGCCCCTGACAGTGTCTGAGACGCCTGAACAGGCACTAATTGATTTGTCGGCTGTCTCATGTCGTCAACAGTTTTTTGCAAAGTGCTGACATTGTCACGTAATTCTTTAATTACTACCATCCAGTCAGGTGTCGACTCCCTAGGGGGTGACATCACTAACACAGGCAATTGCTCTGCTTCCACATCATTTTCCTCCTCATACATGTCGACACAATCGTACCGACACCCAGCACACACACAGGGAATGCTCTGATAGAGGACAGGACCCCACTAGCCCTTTGGGGAGACAGAGGGAGAGTTTGCCAGCACACACCAGAGCGCTATATATATACAGGGATAACCTTATATAAGTGTTACTCCCTGTTATAGCTGCTGTATTTATATATTAGCTGCCAATAGTGCCCCCCTCTCTGTTTTACCCTGTTTCTGTAGTGCAGGACTGCAGGGGAGAGTCAGGGAGCCGTCCTTCCAGCGGAGCTGTGAAAGAAAATGGCGCTTGTGTGCTGAGGAGAAAGGCTCCGCCCCCTTCACGGCGGCCTTTTCTCCCGCTTTTTTCAGGAAACTGGCAGGGGATAAATGCATCCATATAGCCCAGGAGCTATATGTGATGCATTTTTTTTAGCCATATAAGGTTTTTATATCGTTTTTATTGCGTCTCAGGGCGCTCCCCCCCAGCGCCCTGCACCCTCAGTGACTGGAGTGTGAAGTGTGCTGAGAGCAATGGCGCACAGCTGCAGTGCTGTGCGCTACCTTATTTGAAGACAGGAACGTCTTCTGCCGCCGCTTTCTCCGGACCTCTTCGCTCTTCTGGCTCTGTAAGGGGGCCGGCGGCGCGGCTCCGGGACCCATCCAGGCTGAACCTGTGATCGTCCCTCTGGAGCTAATGTCCAGTAGCCAAGAAGCCCAATCCACTCTGCAGTCAGGTGAGTTCGCTTCTTCTCCCCTTAGTCCCACGATGCAGTGAGCCTGTTGCCAGCAGGACTCACTGAAAATAAAAAACCTATTTAAACTTTTACTTCTAAGCAGCTCAGGAGAGCCACCTAGCTTGCACCCTTCTCGTTCGGGCACAAAAATCTAACTGAGGCTTGGAGGAGGGTCATAGGGGGAGGAGCCAGTGCACACCAGCTAGTCTAAAGCTTTTACTTTTTGTGCCCAGTCTCCTGCGGAGCCGCTATTCCCCATGGTCCTTACGGAGTTCCCAGCATCCACTAGGACGTCAGAGAAATGGACATTGCACTTATTTTAGATGCCAGCCGGCAAATATCCCTCTGTGCATCCCTCATGTATAAAAGTGCGTCTTTAGTATGCTCTACGGTTAGCAATATAGTGTCCCTGTCTAGGGTATCAATATTTTCCGACAGGGAATCTGACCACGCAGCTGCAGCACTGCACATCCATGCTGAAGCAATAGCTGGTCTCAGTATAACACCTGTGTGTGTATATATAGACTTCAGGATAGCCTCCTGCTTTCTATCAGCAGATTCCTTCAGGGCGGCCGTATCCGGAGACGGTAGTGCCACCTTCTTTGACAAGCGTGTGAGCGCTTTATCCACCCTAGGGGATGTTTCCCAACGTGACCTATCCTCTGGCGGGAAAGGGTACGCCATTAGTAACCTCTTAGAAATTACCAGTTTCTTATCAGGGGAAGCCCACGCTTCTTCACACACTTCATTTAACTCTTCAGATGGAGGAAAAGCTACTGGTAGTTTTTTCTCTCCAAACATAATACCCTTTTTTGTGGTACCAGGGGTAACATCAGAAATGTGCAACACATTTTTCATTGCCTCAATCATGTAACGTGTGGCCCTACTGGAAGTTACATTAGTCTCATCGTCGTCGACACTGGAGTCAGTATCCGTGTCGACATCTGTGTCTGCCATCTGAGGTAGCGGGCGTTTTAGAGCCCCTGATGGCTTTTGAGACGCCTGGGCAGGCACAGGCTGAGAAGCCGGCTGTCCCACATTTGGTATGTCGTCAAACCTTTTATGCAAGGAGTCGACACTGTCGCGTAATTCCTTCCACAGCACCATCCACTCAGGTGTCGACCCCGCAGGGGGTGACATCACATTTATCGGCATCTGCTCCGCCTCCACATAAGCCTCCTCATCAAACATGTCGACACAGTCGTACCGACACACCGCATACACACAGGGAATGCTCTGACAGAGGACAGGACCCCACAAAGCCCTTTGGGGAGACAGAGAGAGAGTATGCCAGCACACACCAGAGCGCTATATAACACAGGGATCCCACTATAAATGAGTGTTTTTCCCTTATAGCTGCTTATATTATATATACTGCGCCTAAATTTAGTGCCCCCCCTCTCTTTTTTACCCTTATGTAGCTTGACACTGCAGGAGAGAGCCAGGGAGCGTCCTTCCAGCGGAGCTGTGAGGGAAAAATGGCGCCAGTGTGCTGAGGGAGATGGCCCCGCCCCTTTTCCGGCGGACTTCTCCCGCTTTTTCTGGAATTCTGGCAGGGGTATTTTTACACCTATATAGCCTTCCTGACTATATATGGTGTAGATTTGCCAGCCAAGGTGTCTTATATTGCCCTCAGGGCGCCCCCCCCCAGCGCCCTGCACCCATCAGTGACCGGAGTGTGAGGTGTGCATGAGGAGCAATGGCGCACAGCTGCAGTGCTGTGCGCTACCTTGTTGAAGACAGAAGTCTTCTGCCGCCGATTTTCAGGAACACTTCTTGCTTCTGGCTCTGTAAGGGGGCCGGCGGCGCGGCTCCGGGACCGAACAGCGAGGTCGGGTCCTGTGGTCGATCCCTCTGGAGCTAATGGTGTCCAGTAGCTTAAGAAGCCCAAGCTACCACCAGTTAGGTAGGTTCGCTTCTTTTCCCCTTAGTCCCTCGTTGCAGTGAGTCTGTTGCCAGCAGATCTCACTGTAAAATAAAAAACCTAAAATATACTTTCTTTCTAGGAGCTCAGGAGAGCCCCTAGTGTGCATCCAGCTCAGCCGGGCACAAGATTCTAACTGAAGTCTGGAGGAGGGTCATAGTGGGAGGAGCCAGTGCACACCCGTAGTCTAAAGCTTTCTTTAGTTGTGCCCAGTCTCCTGCGGAGCCGCTATTCCCCATGGTCCTTACGGAGTCCCAGCATCCACTTTTGACGTCAGAGAATTTAATATTGGGGCCTGATGAACCACCTACAAACAACAGAATTGGAGAATTATTTAAGCCAGGATGACCTGACCTGTCATTGCCAAGCAGAATTTCCTCCATATGTGTAGTCTGCACTGCAGAAGACAACCTGAGGCTGAACATTTACCTGCAAGCTGCAAGTAATCCAAAGCAATATAGTATGAAAGTAAAAAGCTGGGCTTTTCATATTAAGATGAACAAACTCACTTCCAGGACAGAGCTTGTTCTAAGCCTTCCACCGGTTCACTGGTAGACTGCAGGGAGAGCTCTCTGTTCCACACTCTGACCTTGCGGGAGCCTGTACAATTATCCAGAGAGAAGACAAAGTTGCCTTATTGTCCTTTCAGACTGTAATCAGCAGCTTGCACTAAATCACTAGAGGTTAATATACCTAGCTCCATGACAAACAAAATTATGGACTACTAGTTAATGAAAAGAATAAAAAAAAAACACACAAAAGTAAAACTGATGCGTAATATATAATAATTTTGTTACACCAATTACAGTCAATGATCTTAAGACCTGTCATATTTTTAATAAAGATGAAAGCCTTATATACACTGTATTGTAATTGTGAATATTTCCTAATCCTAATGTGTGTATGGGTATTTACCTAAAAGTGAACTGCTAAGTACAAATATTTTTTTATTTTATGGTTATAATTTATTTATATGATTTCACAAAGTGTCCATAGCGCCATACGTAGAAACCACAATAAAACACACAAATAATACAATTGAAACAGATAGTACAGAGGGAAAAAATTAAAGCGAGATTTCTATACTGATAATAAAATGAGTCAGTAATGCAGCGCCATGGGACAGCAGACAGACAGGATTTTGGTGCACTGGAAACCATGCTATAGTAGGCTGAGGGGTTGGGAATGAAATCCCGACAGCGGAATCCTGACGAATTTTGGTAAGTATTTTATCCCTGTCCCTAAGCCTAACCTTAACCTACCCATCCCGCAGCCTAACTAACCAGCTCCCCACCTATAGCCTAACCCTACTCCTAGTACCCAACCCTAACCACATCAGTACTTACCTTCGGATCCATCAGGATTTCACTGTTGGTATTGTGTAAGACAGTATGGGAAAGACGAAAGGAAGAAGGAGGAGGAATCTCATGCCTCTAGCACCAGGATAAAATAGCCCGCCATATACGGTGGTAATGTTGAGCCGAGATCAGCTTGCAAGCCTTCAGCATGGTTAGAGTAACTGCCTCCAGAATATCCTTCGCCTCAACAGCAACATGGTTAAATGCAGTCACTGTAAGGTAGGAAGGACGAAAGGCCCTTGTTGAAGCAGGTCTGGACAATCCGAAAGAGGCCAATGGGTATCCCAACCGAAGCCCCCGAAAGTCTAAGTACAATGACTGACATGGCCAGCCTGGAGCGACCAAAATAACGGTCGCCCATTACTGCTTGATATTTTTCAGAACCCGAGGAAAAAGCGGAAACAGTAGATCAGTTGAAGGTCCATGGCACGGTTAGTGCATCCCCTCCCAGAGCTCTCGGGTCTCTCTTTCTGTAGCAATCCCATCTGGATCTCGATCTGATGGCTGATCTACACATAGGCCCTCATTCCAAGTTGATCGCAAGGTAGCTGTTTTCAGCTGCCGTGCGATCAGACAGTCGCCGCCTATGGGGGAGTGTATTTTTACATACCACTTCAGCCTGTCAGGTCCCGGAATTGACGTCAGACATCCGCCCTCCAAACGCCTCGACACGCCTGCGTTGGACTCACCACTCCCCGAAAACAGTCAGTTGACGCCCGGATCCGCCTTCTGCCTGTCAATCTTCTTGCGTTCGCCGCTGCAAAGTCTTTCTTCGTAGTTGTTGTTGCCCAGCGACGGCCGTCGCCGGGTAACGACGCCCCTGGACATTGCAGCCGTAGCGCATGCGCAGTTTCGACCCGATCGCACGGCTGCGAAAAAGTGCAGTGTGCGATCGGGTCAGAATGATCCCTATAATCTCCATGCAATCTCTGCCTTTGAGGGCATTGATTCCTTCCACATGTAGAATTGTATAGAAATGTATAACTTGGAATCTCAGTATCATTTTACCTGTTACGGAACAGCCAGAACCCTGTCCAATTTTGTATTATAATCCTCAGATATTTTGTCAAACTCGTCAGCTCAATCACACCTTCTCATTCCAAAGGTAACTGTGCAGAAAAGAGACCATTGCACATGGAAACTGTTCGTACATTTGCTCTAAGATTCTACATTGTACTAGGAAAATACCAGTGGGAATTTGATTGGTGTCTATGGTGTCCATCGTTTCTACACCGCTAGTACTGGAACTAGGTTTATGAAGGTGACCCATTGTGTTTGATTAGTTCAATCATAATGTATTGTGCAGCCAATCACATTCTGTTATCGCCTGCAACTCGCAGGCTATTACATTCACCTCTATACTGTATCTTTATTCAGACCACTCTTGCTTGCAAGTTGAGATACTGGATTAAAATAGTTTAAACTTAAGCCACATTATTTGCCAATTTTGGACTTTTTACCTGTTACAGGGCAGATGGCACTCACTGCGAAGAGTTGTCCATCCCCTCTCCAGGTAACCCGAGGTCTGCGGTCATCCCAGGGCAAAGCTGGCTGAACAGTCTAGTAGGATATATAGAATATTATTATTGGTGTTAACCCACCTGTTTAATGACCCTTGATAGGAATGTAACATGAAAACAATGACATTGTGAATTTCCAGTTTTTCACATTTGCTATATTTCTAAACTCTATTAAAAACAGAGCAATGATTAGAAATAAAACTTTTTTCTGAATTTGAATACATTGGGTCTGATTCTGATGCATACACAGGTTAGACCCATTTTTGTCTTGCAAAGCAAATATACCACGTCAAGCAGAGAGAATAATAGCGATGTACAGATGTGTCCACTGACATCTAGCCTCCATGCACATTACACAGACCTTCTAGTCAATTGTGGTGCCAAGCTTCTTTGCATGCAACTATTTCCATTTAAATGCGCAAAACGATGCAAATAGGACGCACAAGCCGCTTATGCTGATTAAAATGATATGCGGCATGCTAGAAAATAGGATTTTAATACCTACCGGTAAATCCTTTTCTCTTAGTCCGTAGAGGATGCTGGGGACTCCAAAAGGACCATGGGGTATAGACGGGATCCGCAGGAGACATGGGCACTTTAAGACTTTAAATGGGTGTGAACTGGCTCCTCCCTCTATGCCCCTCCTCCAGACCTCAGTTATAGGAACTGTGCCCAGGGAGACGGACATTTCGAGGAAAAGGATTTTTGTTAAACCAAGGGTGAGATACAGTGAGATACACACCACAACACACCGTACCATACGACATGGCTTTTAACTAAACACCAGTTAACGGCATGAACCGACATCAGCAACAGGCTGACCTCAACCGAATCACAACCTTCGTGTAACATAAGCAATAACTACTAACAAGTACTGCAGCTAGAATCCGCACTGGGACGGGCGCCCAGCATCCTCTACGGACTAAGAGAAAAGGATTTACCGGTAGGTATTAAAATCCTATTTTCTCATACGTCCTAGAGGATGCTGGGGACTCCAAAAGGACCATGGGGTTAATACCAAAGCTCCAGACCGGGCGGGAGAGTGCGGACGACTCTGCAGCACCGATTGAGCAAACATGAGGTCCTTATCAGCCAGGGTATCAAACTTGTAGAACTTAGCAAAGGTGTTTGAACCCAACCAAGTAGCTGCTCTGCAAAGTTGAACCGCCGAGACTCCTTGGGCAGCCGCCCAGGATGAACCCACCTTTCTGGTAGAGTGGGCCCTCACCGAATCCAGTAACGGCAATCCTGCCGTAGAATGAGCATGCCAAATTGTATCACAGAACCAGCGTGCATTAGTCTGCTTAGAAGCAGGAGCCCCAATCTTGTTGGGAGAATACAGGATAAACAGAGCTTCCGTTTTCCTAATACGACACGTTCTGGCGACATAAATTTTCAAAGCTCTGACCACATTGAGAGACTTTGAAACAGCCAAGGCTTCAGTGGCCACAGGCACCACAATAGGTTGGTTTATGTGAAACGAAGAAACCACCTTTGGCAGAAATTGTTGACGAGTTCTCAATTCCGCTCTATCCTCATGGAAGATCAAATAGGGGCTCTTGTGGACAAAGCCGCTAATTCCGACACCCGCCTTGCTGACGCCAAAGGCCAAGAGCATGACCACTTTCCAAGTGAGAAATTTTAACTCAACCTTTCGTAAAGGTTCAAACCAGTGTGACATAAGAAACTGCAACACCACGTTAAGGTCCCATGGTGCCACCGGGGGCACAAATGGAGGTTGGATGTGCAGCACTCTCTTCACGAAAGTCTGAACCTCTGGAAGGGCGGACAATTCTTTTTGAAAGAAAGTCGATAAGGCCGAAATCTGCACTTTAATGGAGCCTAACTTTAGACCCAGCTGAAATTCATCCGTAGGAGCCTTCTTGGATTCACACCAAGACACATATTTTCTCCAAATACGGTGATAATGCTTCGCCGTTACTTCCTTTCTAGCTTTAAGTAGAGTGGGGATGACTTCACCGGGAATACCCTTCCGAGCTAGGATTTGGCGTTCAACCGCCACGCCGTCAAACGCAACCGCGGTAAGTCTTGGAACACGCGTAGCCCTTGCTGTAATAAGTCCTCTCTTAGAGGAAGAGGCCAGGGATCTCCTCTGTGTAATTCCTGAAGATCCGGATACCAGGCCCTCCGTGGCCAATCTGGAACAATGAGTATCGCCTGAACCCTTGTTCTTCTTATGATCCTTATCACCTTTGGAATGAGTGGAAATGGAGGGAACACATATACCGACTGAAACACCCACGGTGTCACCAGGGCGTCCACTGCACTGGCTTAAGGGTCCCTCGACCTGGAACAATATCTCTGAAGCTTCTTGTTGAGGCGAGACGCCATCATGTCTATTTGAGGAATTCCCCAATGACTTGTCACTTCTGCAAAGACCTCTTGATGCAGACCCCACTCTTCTGGATGAAGATCGTGTCTGCTGAGGAAGTCTGCTTCCCAGTTGTCCACGCCCGGAAGACCGCTGACAGAGCGCTTGTATGTTTCTCCGTCCAGGGGAGAACTTTTGTGGCCTCCGCCATCGCCGCTCTGCTCTTTGTTCCACCCTGGCGGTTTATGTACGCCACTGCTGTAATGTTATCCGACTGAATCAGGACGGACAGACTGCGAAGAAGATGTTCCGCTTGTAGAAAGCCGTTGTAGATGGCTCTTAATTCCAGAATGTTTATGTGCAGATAAGCTTCCTGGCTTGACCACTTTCCTGGAAATTTTCCCCCTGTGTGACTGCTCCCCAGCCTCGGAGACTTGCATCCGTAGTCACCAGTACCCAGTCCTGGATCCCGAACCTGCGTCCCTCCAGGAGGTGCGAACTGTGGAGCCACCACAGGAGAGATACTCTGGTCCTGGAGGATAGGCTTATTTTCCGGTGCATGTGCAGGTGAGACCCAGACCACTTGTCCAACAGGTCCCACTGAAACACCCTGGCATGGAACCTGCCAAACGGAATGGCTTCGTATGCAGCCACCATCTTCCCCAGCACACGCGTGCATTGATGAATCGATACTCTTGCCGGTTTCAGAATCTCCTTGACCGTGTACTGGATTTTCAGAGCTTTTTCTACTGGGAGAAAGACTCTCTGCAGTTCCGTGTCTAGGATCATGCCCAAGAATGACAGCCGTGTTGTCGGAACCAACTGTGACTTTGGCAAATTTAGGAGCCAACCATGTTGTTGCAGGACTGTCAGGGAGAGCGCAACGTTTTTTAGTAACTGCTCCTTTGATCTCGCCTTTATCAGGAGATCGTCCAAGTACGGGATAATTGTGACACCCTGCTTGAGCAGGAGCACCATCATTTCCGCCATTACTTTGGTGAAAATCCTCGGAGCCGTGGAAAAACCAAACGGCAACGTCTGAAATTGGTAATGACAATCCTGAACAACAAACCTCAGATACGCTTGATGTGGAGGAAATATTGGGACATGTAAGTAGGCATCTTTTATGTCGACTGACACCATAAAATCCCCCCTTCCAGACTGGAGATCACTGCTCGGAGAGATTCCATCTTGAATTTGAATTGTTTTAGAAAGAAATTGAGGGATTTTAGGTTCAGAATCGGTCTGACCGAGCCATCCGGCTTCGGGACCACGAACAGGCTTGAATGAAAACCTTCTCCCCGTTGTGACGGGGGGACCGTGACAATAACTTTCTGCAGACACAGCTTTTGTATCGCAGCGCATACTACTTCCCTTTCCGGAAGAGAAGCTGGCAAGGCCGATTTGAAAAATCAGTGAGGGGGCACGTCTTGAAACTCCAGTTTGTACCCTTGGACCACTATTTCTAGCACCCAAGGATCCAGGGCCGAACAAGCCCAGACCTGATTGAAGAGTTGAAGACGTGCACCCACCGGTGCGGACTCCAGCAGCTGAGCCCCAGCGTCATGTGGATTTGGCAGCGGCCGGGGAGGACTTCTGCTCTTGGGAGCTTGCCCCAGCCGGCGACTTTTTACCCCTTCCCCTACCTCTAGCAGCAAGGAAGGAGGACCCTCGTCCTTTTTTGAATTTATTAGACCGAAAGGACTGCATCTCATAAGGAGGCGTCTTCTTTTGTTGTGCAGGGACATATGGTAGAAAAGATGACTTACCCGCGGTAGCTGTAGATACCAGGTCCGCGAGGCCCTCACCAAACAAAACACCACCTTTATACGGCAGAGCCTCCATAGCCCTCTTAGAGTCAGCATCACCATTCCATTGATGAGTCCATAATGCTCTCCTAGCCGAGATTGCCATGGCATTGGCCCTTGATCCCAAGAGGCCAATATCTCTCGCAGCTTCCCTTAGATAGACTGCAGCGTCCCTGATGTGACCTAGCGTCAAAAGAAAGCTATCCCTATCCAGGGTGTCCAAGTCAGATGATAAGTTATCTGCCCACTTTTCAATTGCACTACTCACCCATGCTGATGCCACTGCAGGTCTGAGCAGTGTACCCGTAGTGACATAAATAGATTTCAAGGTAGTTTCCTGCTTACGATCCGCAGGATCCTTCAGGGCCGACGTGTCAGGGGACGGGAGCGCCACCTTCTTGGACAGCCGTGCTACAGCCTTGTCCACATTGGGGGTCGATTCCCACTTTTTCCTATCCTCAGAGGGAAACGGGTATGCCATAATAATTCTCTTGGGAATCAGCAACTTTTGTCAGTAATTTCCCAAGCCTTTTCAAAAAGAGTGGGTGCTCGGGACTCCGTAAGGACCATGGGGATTATACCAAAGCTCCCAAACGGGCGGGAGAGTGAGGATGACTCTGCAGCAACGAATGAGCAAACACAAGGTCCTCCTCAGCCAGGGTATCAAACTTGTAGAACTTTGCAAAGGTGTTTGAACCTGACCAAGTAGCTGCTCGGCAAAGCTGTAATGCCGAGACGCCTCGGGCAGCCGCCCAAGAAGAGCCCACCTTCCTAGTGGAATGGGCCTTAACTGATTTAGGCAGTGGCAATCCAGCCGCAGAATGAGCCTGCTGAATCGTGTTACAGATCCAGCGAGCAATAGTCTGCTTTGAAGCAGACGCCCCAAGCTTGTTGGAAGCATACAGGATAAACAAAGATTCTGTTTTCCTGACCCTAGCCGTTCTGGCTACATAAACCTTCAAAGCCCTGGCCATATCCAGTAACTCGGAATCCTCCAAGTCAGTAGTAGCTACAGGCACCACAATAGGTTGGTTTATATGAAATGATGAAACCACTTTTGGCAGAAATTGTGGGCGGGTCCGCAATTCTGCTCTATCCGCATGGAAAACCAGATAAGGGCTTTGATGTGACCAAGCCGCCAATTCTGACACACGCCTAGCCGAAGCTAAGGCTAGTAGCATGACCACCTTCCACGTGAGATATTTCAATTCCACCGTCTTGAGTGGTTCAAACCAGTGTGATTTCAGGAAACTCAACACCACGTTAAGATCCCAACGTGCCACTGGAGGCACAAAAGGGGGCTGAACATGCAGCACTCCCCTTACAAACGTCTGAACTTCAGGCAGAGAAGCCAGCTCTTTTTGAAAGAAAATGGATAGGGCCGAAATCTGGACCTTGACGGAACCCAATTTTAGGCCCAAAATCACTCCCGACTGTAGGAAGTGAAGGAAACGGCCCAGCTGGAATTCCTCCGTAGGGGCATTCCTGGCCTCACACCAAGCAACATATTTTCGCCATATACGGTGATAATGTCGAGCCGTCACGTCCTTCCTAGCCTTTATCAGCGTAGGAATGACCTCATCCGGAATGCCTTTTTCTGCTAGGATCTGGCGTTCAACCGCCATGCCGTCAAACGCAGCCGCGGTAAGTCTTGGAACAGACAGGGCCCCTGTTGCAACAAGTCCCGTCTTAGAGGCAGAGGCCACAGGTCCTCTGTGAGCATTTCTTGCAGATCTGGATACCAAGTCCTTCTTGGCCAATCCGGAACAATGAGTATTGTTCTCACTCCTCTTTTTCTTATGATTCTCAGCACCTTGGGTATGAGAGGAAGAGGAGGAAATACATAGACCGACTGGAACACCCACGGCGTCACCAGTGCGTCCACAGCTATCGCCTGAGGGTCTCTTGACCTGGCGCAATACTTCTGTAGCTTTTTGTTGAGGCGGGATGCCATCATGTCCACCTGTGGCAGTTCCCACCGACTTGCAACCTGCGCGAAGACTTCTGGATGAAGTCCCCATTCTCCCGGGTGGAGGTCGTGTCTGCTGAGGAAGTCTGCTTCCTAGTTGTCCACTCCCGGAATGAACACTGCTGACAGTGCGCTTACGTGATTCTCCGCCCAGCGAAGAATTCTGGTGGCTTCTACCATCGCCACCCTGCTCCTTGTGCAGCCTTGGCGGTTTACATGAGCCACTGCGGTGATGTTGTCTGACTGAATCAGAACCGGGTGGTCGCGAAGTAGGGACTCCGCTTGGCGTAGGGCGATGTATATGGCCCTTAGTTCCAGGATGTTGATGTGGAGGCAAGTCTCCTGACTTGACCACAGACCTTGGAAATTTCTTCCCTGTTTGACTGCCCCCCCACCCTCGGAGGCTTGCATCCGTGGTCACCAGGACCCAGTCCTGAATGCCGAATCTGCGGTCCTCGAGGAGGTGAGCACTCTGCAGCCACCATAGGAGAGACACCCTGGCCCTGGGGGATAGGGTGATTAACCGATGCATCTGAAGATGTGATCCGGACCATTTGTCCAGTAGATCCCATTGAAAAGTCCTCGCATGGAACCTGCCGAAGGGAATGGCCTCGTATGATGCCACCATCTTTCCCAGGACTCGCGTGCAGTGATGCACCGACACCTGTTTTGGTTTCAATAGGTTTCTAACCAGTGTCATGAGCTCTTGAGCCTTCTCCATCGGGAGATAAACCCTCTTCTGGTCTGTGTCCAGAATCATGCCCAGGAAGGGCAGACGAGTCGTAGGAATCAACTGCGACTTTGGAATATTTAGAATCCAGCCGTGTTGTTGTAACACTTCCAGAGAGCGTGCTACGCTGATCAGCAACTGCTCTCTGGACCTCGCCTTTATGAGGAAATCGTCCAAGTATGGGATAATTGTGACCCCTTGCTACCGCAGGAGTACCATCATTTCCGCCATTACCTTGGTAAATATTCTCGGTGCCGTGGAGAGACCAAACGGCAACGTCTGAAATTGGTAATGACAATCCTGTACCACAAATCTGAGGTACGCCTGATGAGGTGGATAAATGGGGACATGAAGGTATGCATCCTTTATGTCCAGAGACACCATAAAATCCCCCCCTTCCAAGCTTGCGATGACCGCTCTGAGCGATTCCATCTTGAACTTGAAACTTTTCAGGTATATGTTCAGGGATTTTAAATTCAATATGGGTCTGACCGAACCGTCCGGTTTCGGTACCACAAACATGGTCGAATAATAACCCTTTCCTTGTTGAAGGAGGGGAACCTTGACCACCACCTGTTGAAGATACAATTTGTGAATTGCAGCTAACACTATTTCCCTCTCTAAGGGGGAAGCTGGCAGGGCCGATTTGAGGTATCGGTGAGGGGGCATCTCTTTGAATTCCAGCTTGTATCCCTGAGACACAATATCTATTGCCCAGGGATCTACCTGGGAGTGAACCCACTTGTGGCTGAAATTTCGGAGAAGCGCCCCCACCGGGCCTAGCTCCGCCTGTGGAGCCCCAGCGTCATGCGGAGGATTTAGTGGAAGCCGGGGAGGACTTCTGTTCCTGGGAACTAGCTGCGTTATGCAGCTTCCTTCCTCTGCCCCTGCCTCTGGCAAGAAAGGACGCACCTTGGACTTTCTTAACTTTTTGTGATCGAAAGGACTGCATTTGGTAATACGGTGCTTTCTTAGGTTGTGAGGAAACACATGGCAAAAAATTTGACTTTCCAGCAGTAGCTGTGGAGACCAGGTCCGAGAGACCCTCCCCAAACAATTCCTCACCCTTGTAAGGTAAAACCTCCATGTGCCTTTTTGAGTCGGCATCACCTGTCCATTGCAGAGTCCACAAGACCCTTCTGGCAGAAATCGATATTGCATTTATTCTAGAGCCCAGTAGGCTAATGTCTCTTTGAGCATCTCTCATATATAGGACAGCGTCTTTTATATGCCCCAGGGTCATTAATATAGTATCCTTGTCTAAGGTGTCAAGTTCCTCAGATAAGGTATCCGTCCATGCTGCTACAGCACTACACACCCAGGCCGACGCAATTGCCGGCCTTAGTAAAGTACCTGAATGTGTATAAATGGACTTCAGGGTACCCTCTTGCTTTCTATCCGCAGCATCTTTTAGGGGGGCCGTATCCTGTGACGGCAGGGCTACCCTCTTGGATAAGCGTGTTAAAGCTTTGTCCACCCTAGGGGAGGATTCCCAGCGTAACCTGTCCGTTGGCGGGAAAGGATACGCCATAAGCATCCGTTTGGAAATCTGCAGTTTTTTATCTGGAGATTCCCAAGCGTTTTCACATAACTCATTTAGCTCATGTGAAGGGGGGGAAGGTCACCACCTGCCTTTTTTCCCCTTACATATGAACCCTCTTGTAATGGACTGGGGTTTCCTCTGTGATGTGCAACACATCCTTAATTGCTATAATCATATAACGGATGGATTTAGCCAATTTAGGCTGTAACTTTGCATCATCGTAATCGACACTGGAGTCAGAATCCATGTCGGTATCTGTGTCAACAATTTGGGATAGTGGGCGCTTCTGAGACCCTGACGGCCTCTGCGACATGGGATCAGGCATGGGCTGAGACCCTGACTGTCCTAAGGTTTCAGCTTTATCCAACCTTTTATGCAAGGAATTAACATCATCATTTAAAACCTTCCACATATCCAGCCGTCGGCGGAGACACCACATTCATTTGCTCCCGCTCTGTTTCCACATAGCCTTCCTCGTCAAACATGTCGACACAAGCGTACCGACACACCACACACACAGGGAATGCTCTTTTTGAAGACAGTTCCCCCACAAGGCCCTTTGGAGAGACAGAGAGTATGCCAGCACACACCCCAGCGCTATATAACCCAGGAATAACACAGTAACTTAATGTTAACCCAGTAGCCGCTGTTATATTGCTTTTTGCGCCAAATTATGTGCCCCCCCTCTTTTTACCCTCTTCTACCGTGTATCTGCAGGGGAGAGCCTGGGGAGCTTCCTCTCAGCGGAGCTGTGGAGAAAAAATGGCGCTGGTGAGTGCTGAGGAAGAAGCCCCGCCCCCTCCGCGACGGGCTTCTGTCCCGCTTTAATATACAATTTTTTGGCGGGGCTCATACATATATATACAGTGCCCAACTGTATATATGCAAACTTTTGCCAAAGAGGTCCTAAATTGCTGCCCAGGGCGCCCACCCCTGCGCCCTGCACCCTTACAGTGACCGGAGTATGTGGGTGTGTGTTGGAGCAATGGCGCACAGCTGCAGTGCTGTGCGCTACCTCAGTGAAGACTGGAGTCTTCTGTCGCCGATTTCAAAGTCTTCTTGCTTCTTTCACCCGGCTTCTGTCTTCCGGCTTTGCGAGGGGGACGGCGGCGCGGCTCTGGGATCGGACGACGAGGGTGAGATCCTGTGTACGATCCCTCTGGAGCTAATGGTGTCCAGTAGCCTAAGAAGCAGGACCTATCTGCAGAGAGTAGGGCTGCTTCTCTCCCCTCAGTCCCACGATGCAGGGAGTCTGTTGCCAGCAGAGCTCCCTGAAAATAAAAAACCTAACAAAATACTTTCTTACAGCAAGCTCAGGAGAGCTCACTGAACAGCACCCAGCTCGTCCGGGCACAGATTCAAACTGAAGTCTGGAGGAGGGTCATAGAGGGAGGAGCCAAAGCACACCAGAATCTAAATTCTTTCTTAAAGTGCCCATGTCTCCTGCGGAGCCCGTCTATTCCCCATGGTCCTTACGGAGTCCCCAGCATTCACTAGGACGTTAGAGAAATGGAAATTATGAATGTGATGCACGTGGTAGACTTCGTATAAACTGTTCAGGGGCACATAGGGGATAAGAATGCCATAGGGACAATTCTAATCAATAACACGTTGGTGAGCGGCAATTAACCACATCAATAGTTTTAAAGTAAACATCATATACTTAACTAAGGGACAATACATAACAGAATTAATAAATTGCAGAGGAATAACATAACAGTACACTGAATACAATTTGACCATAATACTGCAAATAAACTATCTATTTTAGGACACACCATCCAGTACCTCAATAAATTACAGATATTTACAGAATAAAATCAGAAAGTGGGTATTGTTTTTTTAAATTATTCCAAAAATTAATTTGTCAATCTCCAAGGGTGTGTTCACATACATCAGAAGCATTTTAGCATTAGATATATTTTCATTTACGGTAAATGAATGTATTATAACAATACAAAACAGATTAATAATATGTTCGTATGCTACCTTTACTTTCTGTCGAGCTGCCTGTTTTCCTTCAGATCCATGGAACTGGGTTTCTTTTTTGCCCCAACCAACCGTGATAAATTTTCCTGTTAAAGTTAATAAAAAAGAAACTCACAAGCGGCTTTCATGATGTGAGTCTGCATACGTCAAAGATTTGGATGTTTCAAAGGCTAGAGGATAATCATAGCAATTACTACAGAAACGTATTTAATATCCATAAGAGGTCATAACACAGGGCTGTAACGAGGTGTGTGCAGATGGTGCTTTGCTCACAATGCATTTGCCCTGTGAGCGCACCCTCCACATACTCTCTGATTGGCCGCCCCGCTGCCTGTTGCCCCCGTGTGTTCCGCTGACGGCCGCTGCTCCCACACCCCTGCGTAGAACGCTGACTGCCGCTCCTGCCGCTCCCATACCTTTGTGTAGAGCGCCCACAGCCAAAAGCTCCCACTCTCAGAAAGGGAGCCTCTGCCAATGGTCACTGCATATACAGCAATAGAGAGTAGTCAGTGCTAGCCGAGTCTCTCCACCATGTGCAGCACTCCTGTTCCCTATCTTGTCCTGCAGACAGTGTACAGCAGGAGTCTCGGGTCAGGAGCCGGCAGCAGCGCGGAAGAGAGAAAATAATAATGTAAGTATCTACACACACACTACACTATACTGCACCCTAAGGGTAGGGGGCGGGGGGATGTAAGGGGCTCTTCTTGACGCTATGTGTATAGGGAGCTCTGCCTGGCATAATGTGTATGAGGGCTCTACCTGGTGTAATGTGTATAACATGCTCAAACTGAAATAATGTGTATAAGAGGCTCTACCTTGTGTAATGTGTATAAGGGCTCTACCTGGTGTAATGTGTATAACATGTTCTAACTGACATAATGTGTCTAAGAGGCTCTACCTGATGTAATGTGCTCTACCTGGTGTAATGTGTGTAAAGGGCTCTACCAGGCGTGATGTGTATAATGTGCTCAACCTGGCATAATGTGTGTAAGGAGCTTTACCTGGCATAATGTGTATAAGTGGCTCTACCTGGCGTACCGTGTATAAGGGGCTCTACCTGGTGTAACGTGTATAAGGGGCTCTACCTGGCATAAAGTGTATAAGGGGATCTACCTGGCATAAAGTGTATAAGGGGATCTACCATGGCATAATGTGTGTAAGGGGCTCTACCATGGCATAATGTGTGTAAGGGGCTCTACCATGGCATAATGTGTGCAAGGAGCTCTTATATGGTGTAATGTTTATAAGTAGCACTACTGTATGTTGTGATCTGAATAATGGACACTACTGTGCGGTGTAATGTGAATTGGGACTATTCTGTGGTCACGCCCATTCCCCATGAAGCCACGCGCCATTGTGAGCACTATTCCTATTTTACATATGGGGGGGGTCACACACCAATTTTCTTTCTGGCACAGGGCACCAAAATGTCTAGCTACGGCTCTGTCATAACATAAGAACAGGTTACCTTCCCCAAAATCATCTTGGTGGATGGGTACTTCAGCAACTGGTTGAAAGTCTTTTGTCATCAAAATAATTGTCTGCTGACCTTCAAAAATAAAAATAAGATATTGGTCACAATAGAATTGATTAGTAAATCCAAAACTTACCCAAACCTACTTTATTTTTAAGCACTACTAGCTGGGCCTCTATTCTTCCTCTCATCCAGAAATATGGTAAATAAACAGGGAAAAGATCTTAGTAGGAAAAGCGGAGACCAACAGACAGATGTGTCCTCCAACATCCTTGATACTGCCACGTTAAACAGCACTACTAGTCACGTCATGCCGTGCGTCTTTATGTGCGACATGTTCTGTTAAAATGCGTTTTAGTTGCATCGCTATGCAAATAGGACACACAAGCAACTTATGCTGATTAAAATGATATGCAGCATGTCTATATTTTGTGTGACTGCGGCTGTATCTGCATACGAAATGCTGTTAGTGTTTTCCTGGAAATCAATGTAACGTAGCACTGCAGATGCAGATACAGCCAGTCATACACAGGATATAAGCATGCTACATATCATTTTAAGCAGCAAAAGCTGCTTGTGTGTCCTATTCGCATAGCGATGCAAATAAGAAATTTTAAGACGTTAGCAGAGCTTCCTGGGAACTGCCAGCTTACACACGACAGGCATCTTGCGGTGCTTAGCGTATTGAAGCTGGATGTATGAAGACACATTGGTACATTAGAAAGTACATTTCTACATCACATGCATTAAGGATAGATTAGTAAATAAGCTGTACCATAAAACACAAGACTACAGCGCTAATGTAAATAAAAATAAAAGGATTTCACACATGATCAATTTAATTGCAAGTTATGCTGGAAAATCTATAAATAGCCGTGGGTCAACATGATTTTGCAACATAAAACACTGTTGTACATATGTGTTCTCATGCAGTCACACCAAACAGCTCATCCTGGCAAGTTCTGTTCTGCTCCGTACAGTCTCATTCACACACAATGTACAAATAATGTCATTATCAAATTAGCACAGTGTATTTGTGCATCTTTGCCACACTGCATCGCAAATAAGATGCGTTTTCGTCAAAAATAAATAAAAGGACGCCCAACTTTAGCAGAGTTGCACTAGCCCTGGCGGCTCAATCAAGCCAGGACTTCGCGCTGCATGAGGACACATATATAATTAGAAGTGATCTGAACTAAAAATATTGTCGAGAACAAAATGTCAGTTTCAATCAGTGACATGGACAAATGATCGAGGACCTAAATAGTTTTCCAAGGCAGTTTATGGATAAGAGATGACTGCAATTGTCATATACCCATCGTAGCATATATACCTGTCATAAGAAGTACAAGTTCCTGGTCTGGGCTCCAACTCATAGTAATAATACCACTATCCACACTGCCAACACATTCCAACTGTAAGTAAAAACAAAATAATTTACACTGGATTTAATGAAACTTGTACAAGCTCCAGACAAACAGAGGAGAAGGATAAATGAGAGGAGAAGGATAAATGCGCACAACTGGATTCATATTTATGCAATAAAGTACTACTATTATTAAAGTAGTTTTTTATTGTGTTGAATGACCAAATAAAGAAATTTTGTGCTTAATGCAAAATACTTTAATTTAGAGAATCTGCGGAGACATGATGGGGATGGGGGCAGCCAATTAGCCATGGTAATTTACCGCAACTAATCGCCCAGGGTTATCCTATTAGCCCCGATGCCAGCGCTTACCTGGGATTTTGTTTCGTCTGCCTCACGCAGGCAATACCAAATCCCCGATAAGTGACTATTTTTTTCTGCGATTCGTGCAGCAAAAATACACAGGGATCGGGAAAAGCCACACACTTACATGTTTTAGTGCGATACAGGGTAATTTTCCGCACAAAGCAAACAGGCTCTAACTGGATAGCCTAAATTGACCATCGGGCTTTTCTCTCAATAAAAGCACTTTTTTTACAGGCAAATTACTGCGACTAATAGGATACATCCTTCCCCCCCCCCCCCCCCCCCCAAACTATTTTCTTACTTTTTAGCTGTAGGAGTGTACTGTACTGTTGTTTGTAGCTCACTCTGTACTGGAAGCTATTGCTGCGTCTTCTCAAGGTGGGACTTAACCCCACTATATTTTTATCCCCTATGTGCTCATCAGGAAAAGGGAATTTTTGTATTTCCCGTTAAATCCATTTCTCTGAATCCAGTTTGGGGGTCACTGCTAACCCTGTGGTGCAGGAGATGAGACTTAATGGGGGTACTCACGGAGCGATCGCAGCTTAAAATCTAAGCAATCTGACTAGATTGCTTAGATTTTAAGACTGATCGCTCCGTGTGTACTCCCTACAGCGATAGCGATGCGCAGCCCCGGGAATCGCTATAGCTGGTGCTAGATAGGGTCTGCCGTGCAGGCCAATCTAGCGGGTCGCTCATTTCACCCGCTGGGTGAAATGAGCGCCCCCGTCACCCCATGCACGCTCAGCACACATCGCGTTGTGCTGAGCGGCGGAAGAGATGTGTGCTGAGTAGTTCGCTCAGCACACATCTCTCCCGCATCGGCCAGTGAGTACTGGCCTTAAATGCAGGCTACACTTGTTGTTCCTCCACACTTTACACAGAACAACCAAAGCGCAGTTTTTTGCTTAGCAAGGCCAACTGGACAGATCAAAGAAGAACACCACAAAAATAAACATTGGGAACAAAGGAGTGCTTATCTTTGAGAGATTCATTCCATAGCTACCACTGGGGAGGGCACACAGACCGCTGAGCACAAAATGTTACATATAAAGCAGGCATCTTTAGCAGCAAAGAAATTGTAGAATTTGGAAGGAGAAGCAGATTGTTACCCAGCATGCTAACCCTCTTGGGTTTGGTAAACTAAAAAATTATCTGGAACTGGATTTACTTCAGAGATATAGAATAAGATTGTTGGATTATAACTTTATCCATCCCTGCCACTGACTGTTTCATTGCAGCCCATCCAGATTATATGCATCATAAAAACAAGGATGCAAGGATGAAGACCTACTGTATCTACATAGACTGTTACGGCTGTAAACACATTCAGGAGATTCCTTGCTTTCCAAGGCTAGATCTCGTCCCAGAACAGGAATAACAATATCCTAGATCAGACAGAATGTACTCCACCTTGGAGTTGCATGAAGGCTGTGCATAGGACAACTTTATCCTTGTAAAACACCAGATACAGTGACGTGCAACCAAGGCAATAGTAGGTAAACACACAGCATCAAGGTTAGGAACTTCAAAAAGACAACGTTAAAGTCTCCCAGTAAATACCAGCAGAACATGGGATGTTTGAATGTAGATATCTGAACTTCATGAATAATAGCCAATTTGCTGAAGTAAAAGAGGATGTTTGAACACTTTTTCATTATAACTAACCAATTCAAGTTGTTGATAACCTGTGGCAGTGTTTCAAATAAGTTTTGGAGGCAAAACGGATCCTGAGTTAGTATTCCTCTGTGGAGGTAGTCTCTACATTGTCTGACAACATGCTTAAAATGTCAGAATACCATAAGCTTCTTGGCCAGTCCAACAGACTTTCTTTATTGGCACTCATGAAAAAATAAACTATTTGTACTTCCATGAGACTGCCATGGCGTCCACTAGAAATGCCTTTTGATACTGTCCGATACTTTTTGTTTTGAAAGGACAACAGTGGAAGTGTGCACACTATTTGGGTTTTCAGGCTCTCTACAGGATAAAAAGTGATGTACGTTTTTATACAAAAAGCAGGCTGAAATAATCCCCTCTCCTGTGCGCCACTGCCCCATATGTATATACGTACATGCAATTCCCATTTCTCTAACGTCCTAGTGGATGCTGGGGACTCCGTCAGGACCATGGGGATTAGCGGCTCCGCAGGAGACAGGGCACAAAAATAAAGCTTTAGGATCAGGTGGTGTGCACTGGCTCCTCCCCCTATGACCCTCCTCCAAGCCTCAGTTAGGTTTTTGTGCCCGTCCGAGCAGGGTGCAATCTAGGTGGCTCTCCTAAAGAGCTGCTTAGAAAAAGTTTTTAGGTTTTTTATTTTCAGTGAGTCCTGCTGGCAACAGGCTCACTGCATCGAGGGACTTAGGGGAGAGAAGTGAACTCACCTGCGTGCAGGATGGATTGGCTTCTTAGGCTACTGGACACCATTAGCTCCAGAGGGAGTCGGAACACAGGTCTCACCCTGGGGTTCGTCCCGGAGCCGCGCCGCCGACCCCCCTTGCAGATGCCGAAGATGGAAGAGGTCCAGAAGCAGGCGGCAGAAGACTCTTCAGTCTTCCTGAGGTAGCGCACAGCACTGCAGCTGTGCGCCATTGTTGTCAGCACACTTCACACAGCGGTCACGGAGGGTGCAGGGCGTTGGGGGGGCGCCCTGGGCAGCAATATATAATACCTTTTTATGGCTAAAAATACATCACATATAGCCCTTTGAGGCTATATGGATGTATTTAACCCCTGCCAGATCTCACAGATTCCGGAGAAGAGCCCGCCGAAATAGGGGGCGGGGCTTATTCTCCTCAGCACACAGCGCCATTTTCCTGCTCAGCTCCGCTGTGAGGAAGGCTCCCAGGACTCTCCCCTGCACTGCACTACAGAAACAGGGTAAAACAGAGAGGGGGGGGCACTTTTTTTGGCGATATTAAATAAGATTTTACTTACCGATAAATCTATTTCTCGTAGTCCGTAGTGGATGCTGGGACTCCGTAAGGACCATGGGGAATAGCGGCTCCGCAGGAGACAGGGCACAAAATAAAAGCTTGAGATATCAGGTGGTGTGCACTGGCTCCTCCCCCTATGACCCTCCTCCAAGCCAGTTAGGATACTGTGCCCGGACGAGCGTACATAATAAGGAAGGATATTGAATCCCGGGTAAGACTCATACCAGCCACACCAATCACACCGTACAACTCGTGATCTGAACCCAGTTAACAGTATGATAATTTTAAAGGAGCCTCTGAAAGATGGCTCAACAATAATAACCCGAATTTTTTGTAACAATAACTATATACAAGTATTGCAGACAATCCGCACTAGGGATGGGCGCCCAGCATCCACTACGGACTACGAGAAATAGATTTATCGGTAAGTAAAATCTTATTTCCTCTAACGTCCTAAGTGGATGCTGGGACTCCGTAAGGACCATGGGGATTATACCAAAGCTCCCAAACGGGCGGGAGAGTGCGGATGACTCTGCAGCACCGAATGATAGAACTCCAGGTCCTCCTCAGCCAGGGTATCAAATTTGTAGAATTTAGCAAACGTGTTTGCCCCTGACCAAGTAGCTGCTCGGCAAAGTTGTAAAGCCGAGACCCCTCGGGCAGCCGCCCAAGATGAGCCCACTTTCCTTGTGGAATGGGCTTTTACTGATTTTGGCTGTGGCAATCCTGCCACGGAATGTGCAAGCTGAATTGTACTACAAATCCAACGAGCAATCGTCTGCTTTGAAGCAGGAGCACCCAGCTTGTTGGGTGCATACAGGATAAACAGCGAGTCAGTTTTCCTGACTCCAGCCGTCCTGGAAACATATATTTTCAAGGCCCTGACAACGTCCAGCAACTTAGAGTCCTCTAAGTCCCTAGTAGCCGCAGGTACCACAATAGGTTGGTTCATGTGAAATGCAGAAACCACCTTAGGTAGAAATTGAGGACGAGTCCTCAATTCCGCCCTGTCAGAATGAAAATTTAGGTAAGGGCTTTTACATGATAAAGCCGCCAATTCTGACACACGCCTAGCTGAAGCCAAGGCCAACAGCATCGACACCTTCCACGTGAGATATTTTAAATCTACCGTAGACAATGGTTCAAACCAGTGTGATTTTAGAAATCTCAACACAACATTGAGATCCCAAGGTGCCACTGGAGGCACAAAAGGAGGCTGTATGTGCAGCACCCCTTTCACAAATGTCTGAACTTCAGGTACTGAAGCCAGTTCTTTTTGGAAGAATATCGACAGGGCCGAAATTTGAACCTTAATGGACCCTAATTTTAGGCCCATAGACAGTCCTGTTTGCAGGAAATGCAAGAAACGACCCAGTTGAAATTCCTGTGTAGGGGCCTTCTTGGCCTCACACCACGCAACATATTTACGCCAAATGCGGTGATAATGTTTTGCGGTTACTTCCTTTCTGGCTTTTACCAGAGTAGGGATGACTTCTTCTGGAATGCCCTTGTCCTTCAGGATCCGGCGTTCAACCGCCATGCCGTCAAACGCAGCCGCGGTAAGTCTTGGAACAGACAAGGCCCCTGCAGTAGCAGGTCCTGTCTTAGAGGTAGAGGCCACGGTTCGTCCGTGAGCATCTCTTGAAGTTCCGGGTACCAAGACCTTCTTGGCCAATCCGGAACCACGAGTATAGTTCTTACTCCTCTCCTTCTTATGATTCTCAATACTTTCGGTATGAGGGGCAGAGGAGGGAATACATACACTGACTGGTACACCCACGGCGTTACCAGAGCGTCCACTGCTATTGCCTGAGGGTCCCTTGACCTGGCGCAATATCTGTCCAGTTTTTTGTTTAGACGTGACGCCATCATGTCCACCTTTGGTCTTTCCCAACGGTGTACAATTTGGTGGAAGACTTCTGGGTGAAGTCCCCACTCTCCCGGGTGAAGGTCGTGTCTGCTGAGGAAGTCTGCTTCCCAGTTGTCCACTCCCGGAATGAACACTGCTGACAGTGCTATCACATGATTTTCCGCCCAGCGAAGAATCCTTGCAGTTTCTGCCATTGCCCTCCTGCTTCTCGTGCCGCCCTGTCTGTTTATGTGGGCTACTGACGTGATGTTGTCCGACTGGATCAACACCGCCTGACCCTGAAGCAGAGGTTTTGCTTGAATTAAGGCATTGTAAATGGCCCTTAGTTCTAGAATGTTTATATGAAGAGATGTTTCCATGCTTGACCACAAGCCCTGGAAATTCCTTCCCTGTGTGACTGCTCCCCAGCCTCTCAGGCTGGCATCCGTGGTTACCAGGATCCAATCCTGAATGCCAAATCTGCGGCCCTCTAGTAGATGAGCCCTCTGAAGCCACCACAGGAGAGACACCCTTGTCCTTGGCGACAGGGTTATCCGTTGATGCATCTGAAGATGCGATCCGGACCATTTTCCCAGTAGATCCCACTGAAAAGTTCTTGCATGGAATCTTCCGAATGGAATCGCTTTGTAAGAAGCCACCATTTTTCCCAGGACCCTTGTGCACTGATGCACTGAGACCTGTCCTGGTTTTAGGAGGTTCCTGACTAGCTCGGATAACTCCCTGGCCTTCTCCTCCGGGAGAAACACCTTCTTCTGGACTGTGTCCAGAATCATTCCTAAGAACAGTAGACGTGTCGTTGGAATCAGCTGCGATTTTGGAATATTTAGAATCCATCCGTGCTGACTTAGCACTACCTGAGATAGTGCCACTCCGACTTCTAACTGTTCCTTGGTTCTTGCCCTTATCAGGAGATCGTCCAAGTAAGGGATAATTAAGATGCCTTTTCTTCGTAGAAGAATCATCATTTCGGCCATTACCTTGGTAAAGACCCGAGGCGCCGTGGACAATCCAAACGGCAGCGTCTGAAACTGATAATGACAGTTTTGTACTACAAACCTGAGGTACCCTTGGTGAGAAGGATATATTGGGACGTGGAGATAAGCATCCTTGATGTCCAGCGACACCATATAGTCCCCCTCTTCCAGGTTCGCTATCACCGCTCTGAGTGACTCCATCTTGAATTTGAACCTTTTTATGTAAGTGTTCAAAGATTTTAGATTTAATATTGGTCTCACCGAGCCGTCCGGCTTCGGTACCACAAATAGTGTGGAATAATACCCCTTCCCCTGTTGTAAGAGGGGTACCTTGATTATCACCTGCTGGGAGTACAGCTTGTGAATGGCTTCCAGAACTGCCTCCCTGTCGGAGGGAGACTTTGGTAAAGCAGACTTCAGGAACCGATGAGGAGGAAACGCCTCGAATTCCAGTTTGTACCCCTGTGATACTACCTGTAGAATCCAGGGATCCACTTGCGAGTGAGCCCACTGCGCGTTGAAATTCTTGAGACGGGCCCCCACCGTGTCTGAGTCTGCTTGTAAAGCCCCAGCGTCATGCTGAAGACTTGGCAGAAGCAGGGGAGGGCTTCTGCTCCTGGGAAGCGGCTGCATGGTGCTGCCTTTTTCCTCTTCCTCTGCCCTTGGGCAGAAAAGAGTGACCTTTTGCTCGCTTGTACTTATGGGAACGAAAGGACTGAGTTTGAAAAGACTGTGTCTTTTTCTGTTGATGTGAAGTAACCTGGGGTAAAAAGGTGGATTTTCCAGCCGTTGCCGTGGCCACCAGGTCTGTTAGACCAGCCCCAAATAACTCCTCCCCCTTATACGGCAATACTTCCATGTGCCGTTTGGAATCTGCGTCCCCTGACCACTGTCTGGTCCATAATGCTCTTCTGGCAGAGATGGACATTGCGCTTACTCTTGATGCCAGGGTACAAATATCCCTCTGCGCATCACGCATATATAGCAATGCATCCTTTAAATGTTCTATAGTTAACAGAATATTGTCCCTATCCAGGGTATCAATATTCTCAGTCAGGGAATCCGCCCATGCGACTCCAGCACTGCACATCCAGGCTGATGCGATTGCTGGTCGCAGTATAACACCAGTATGTGTGTATATACTTTTCAGGATATTTTCCAGCCTCCTATCAGCTGGTTCTTTGAGGGTGGCCGTATCAGGGGACGGTAACGCTACTTGTTTAGATAAACGTGTGAGCGCCTTATCTACCCTAGGGGGTGTTTCCCACCGTGCCCTAACCTCTGGCGGGAAAGGGTATAGTGCTAATAACTTATTAGAAATTAGCTGTTTTTTATCGGGGGAAACCCACGCTTTATCACACACCTCATTTATTTCCTCAGACTCAGGAAAAACTATTGGCAGTTTTTTCACCCCCACATAATACCCGCCTTTGAGGTATTTGTAGTGTCAGAAAGGTTCAATGCCTCTTTCATTGCCGTGATCATGTAACGTGTGGCCCTACTGGACATTACGTTTGTCTCGTCACCGTCGACACTAGATTCAGTATCTGTATCTGGATCCGTGTCGACCCACTGAGGTAGCGGCCGTTTTAGGGCCCCTGAGGGTGTCTGAGACGCCTGAACAGGCACTAATTGATTTGCCGGCTTTCTCATGTCGTCAACAGTTTTTTGTAAATTGCTGACATTATCACTTAATTGCTTAAACACAATCATCCAGTCAGGTGTCGACTCCCTAGGGGGTGACATCACTAACACAGGCAACTGCTCCGCCTCCACCTCATTTTCCTCCTCATACATGTCGACACACGCGTACCGACACACAGCACACACACCGGGAATGCTCTGATAGAGGACAGGACCCTACTTAGCCCTTTGGAGAGACAGAGGGAGAGTCTGCCAGCACACACCCAGCGCTATATATATACAGGGATAACCTTATATAAGTGTTAATCCCTTATAGCTGCTGTTAATCTAGTTATTTGCTGCCAAAATGCCCCCCCTTCTCTTTTTTACCCTGAATCAGATGCAGTACTGCAGGGGAGAATCAGGGAGCCGTCCTTCCAGCGGAGCTGTGAGGGAATAATGGCGCCAGTGTGCTGAGGAGATAGGCCCCGCCCCTTCACGACGTCCTTAACTCCCGCTTTTTTGTGTAAAATGGCAGGGGAAAAAATACATCCATATAGCCCTGGAGCTATATGTGATGTATTCCTTTTGCCAGCTAAGGTATATGTGTGTTATATTGCGTCTCAGGGCGCTCCCCCCCAGCGCCCTGCACCCTCAGTGACCGGAGTGTGAAGTGTGCTGAGAGCAATGGCGCACAGCTGCGGTGCTGTGCGCTACCTTAGTCTTGAAGACAGGATGTCTTCTGCCGCCGCTTTCACCGGACCTTCGTCTCTTCTGGCTCTGTAAGGGGGACGGCGGCGCGGCTCCGGTGACCCATCCAGGCTGAACCTGTGATCGTCCCTCTGGAGCTAACGTCCAGTAGCCTAAGAAGCCCAATCCACTCTGCACTCAGGTGAGTTCGCTTCTTCTCCCCTTAGTCCCACGATGCAGTGAGCCTGTTGCCAGCAGGACTCACTGAAAATAAAAAAAACCTAACTAAACTTTTATTCTAAGCAGCTCTGGAGAGCTACCTAGTTTGCACCCTTCTCGGCCGGGCACAAAAATCTAACTGGCTTGGAGGAGGGTCATAGGGGGAGGAGCCAGTGCACACCACCTGATATCTCAAGCTTTTATTTTGTGCCCTGTCTCCTGCGGAGCCGCTATTCCCCATGGTCCTTACGGAGTCCCAGCATCCACTTAGGACGTTAGAGAAATATATTTAAGCTGCTATAAGGATACAACACTTATATAGGGTTGTTCCCATATACATTATAGCGCTTGGGTGTGTGCTGGCAAACTCTCCCTCTGTCTCCCCAAAGGGCTAGTGGGGTCCTGTCTTCAATAGAGCATTCCCTGTGTGTCTGCTGTGTGTCGGTACGTGTGTGTCGACATGTATGAGGACGATGTTGGTGTGGAGGCAGAGCAATTGCCGGTAATGGTGATGTCACCCCCTAGGGAGTCGACACCGGAATGGATGGCTTTGTTTATGGAATTACGTGATAATGTCAGCACATTACAAAAATCAGTTGACGACATGAGACGGCCGTCAAACCAGTTTGTACCTGCCCAGGCGTCTCAGACACCGTCAGGGGCTGTAAAACGCCCTTTACCTCAGTCGGTCGATACAGACCCAGACACGGACACTGAATCTAGTGTCGACGGTGAAGAAACAAACGTATTTTCCAGTAGGGCCACACGTTATATGATCACGGCAATGAAGGAGACTTTGCATATCTCTGATACTACAAGTACCACAAAAAGGGGTATTATGTGGGGGGTGAAAAAACTACCTGTAGTTTTTCCTGAATCAGAGGAATTGAATGATGTATGTGATGAAGCGTGGGTTAACCCAGATAGAAAAGGGCTAATTTCTAAAAAGTTATTGGCATTATACCCTTTCCCGCCAGAGGTTAGGGCGCGCTGGGAAACACCCCCTAAGGTGGATAAGGCGCTCACACGCTTATCAAAACAAGTGGCGTTACCGTCTCCTGATACGGCCGCCCTCAAGGATCCAGCTGATAGGAGGCTGGAAACTACTCTAAAAAGTATATACACACATACTGGTGTTATACTGCGACCAGCCATCGCCTCAGCCTGGATGTGCAGTGCTGGAGTGGTCTGGTCGGATTCCCTGACTGAAAATATTGATACCCTGGATAGGGACAGTATTTTACAGACTTTAGAGCAATTAAAGGATGCTTTTCTTTATATGCGAGATGCTCAGAGGGATATTTGCACTCTGGCATCGAGAGTAAGTGCGATGTCCATATCTGCCAGAAGAAGTTTATGGACACGACAGTGGTCAGGTGATGCGGATTCCAAACGGCATATGGAAGTATTGCCGTATAAAGGGGAGGAATTATTTGGCGTCGGTCTATCGGATTTGGTGGCCACGGCAACTGCCGGGAAATCCACCTTTTTACCTCAGACCCCCTCCCAACAGAAAAAGACACCGTCTTTTCAACCGCAGTCCTTTCGGTCCTATAAGAACAAGCGGGCAAAAGGACAGTCATATCTGCCCCGAGGCAGAGGAAAGGGTAAGAGAGGGCAGCAAGCAGCCCCTTCCCAGGAACAGAAGCCCTCCGCGGGTTCTGCAAAGCCCTCAGCATGACGCTGGGGATTTACAAGCGGACTCAGGAGCGGTGGGGGGTCGACTCAAGAATTTCAGCGCGCAGTGGGCTTGCTCACAGGTGGACCCCTGGATCCTGCAGGTAGTATCTCAGGGTTACAGGTTGGAATTCGAGAAGTCTCCCCCTCGCCGGTTCCTAAAGTCTGCTTTGCCAACGTCTCCCTCAGACAGGGCGACGGTATTGGAAGCCATTCACAAGCTGTTTTCTCAGCAGGTGATAGTCAAGGTACCCCTCCTACAACAGGGAAAGGGGTATTACTCCACGCTATTTGTAGTACCGAAGCCGGACGGCTCGGTAAGACCTATTCTAAATCTGAAATCTTTGAACCTGTACATACAAAAATTCAAGTTCAAGATGGAATCACTCAGAGCAGTGATAGCGAATCTGGAAGAAGGGAACTTTATGGTGTCCCTGGACATAAAAGATGCTTACCTGCATGTCCCAATTTGCCCTTCACATCAAGGGTACCTCAGGTTCATGGTGCAAAACTGTCATTATCAGTTTCAGACGCTGCCGTTTGGATTGTCCACGGCACCTCGGGTCTTTACCAAGGTAATGGCCGAAATGATGATTCTTCTGCGAAGAAGAGGCGTATTAATTATCCCTTACTTGGACGATCTCCTGATAAGGGCAAGGTCCAGAGAACAGCTGGAGGACGGAGTAGCACTAACCCAAGTAGTGCTGCAACAACACGGGTGGATTCTGAATTTCCCAAAATCTCAGTTGACCCCGACAACACGTCTGCTGTTCCTGGGAATGATTCTGGACACGGTTCAGAAAAAGGTGTTTCTTCCGGAGGAGAAAGCCAAGGAGTTATCCGAACTTGTCAGGAACCTCCTAAAACCAGGAAAAGTGTCTGTGCATCAATGCACAAGAGTCCTGGGAAAGATGGTGGCTTCTTACGAAGCAATCCCATTCGGCAGATTCCACGCACGAACTTTTCAGTGGGATCTGCTGGACAAATGGTCCGGATCACATCTGCAGATGCATCAGCGGATAACCTTATCGCCACGGACAAGGGTGTCTCTTCTGTGGTGGTTGCAGAGTGCTCATCTGTTAGAAGGCCGCAGATTCGGCATACAGGACTGGGTCCTGGTGACCACGGATGCCAGTCTGAGAGGCTGGGGAGCGGTCACACAGGGAAGAAACTTCCAGGGAGTATGGTCAAGCCTGGAGATGTCTCTTCACATAAATATACTGGAGCTAAGAGCGATTTACAATGCTCTAAGCCTGGCAAAACCCCTGCTTCGGGGTCAGCCGGTGTTGATCCAGTCAGACAACATCACGGCAGTCGCCCACGTAAACAGACAGGGCGGCACAAGAAGCAGGAGAGCAATGGCAGAAGCTGCAAGGATTCTTCGCTGGGCGGAAGATCATGTGATAGCACTGTCAGCAGTGTTCATTCCGGGAGTGGACAACTGGGAAGCAGACTTCCTCAGCAGACACGATCTACACCCGGGAGAGTGGGGACTTCATCCAGAAGTCTTCCACATGATTGTGAACCGTTGGGAAAAACCAAAGGTGGATATGATGGCGTCTCGCCTCAACAAAAAACTGGACAGGTATTGCGCCAGGTCAAGAGACCCTCAGGCAATAGCTGTGGACGCTCTGGTAACACCGTGGGTGTTCCAGTCAGTGTATGTGTTTCCTCCTTTGCCTCTCATACCCAAAGTACTGAGAATTATACGGCAAAGGGGAGTAAGAACGATACTCGTGGCTCCGGATTGGCCAAGAAGAACTTGGTACCCGGAACTTCAGGAGATGCTCACGGAAAATCCGTGGCCTCTACCTCTAAGACGGGACCTGATTCAGCAGGGACCGTGTCTATTCCAAGACTTACCGCGGCTGCGTTTGACGGCGTGGCGGTTGAACGCCGAATTCTAAGGGAAAAAGGCATTCCAGAAGAGGTCATTCCTACACTGGTTAAAGCCAGGAAGGAGGTGACTGCACAACATTATCACCGCATTTGGAGAAAATATGTTGCGTGGTGTGAGGCCAGGAAGGCCCCCACGGAGGAATTTCAATTGGGTCGATTCCTACATTTCCTGCAAACAGGATTGTCTATGGGCCTCAAGTTGGGGTCCATTAAGGTTCAAATTTCGGCCCTGTCGATTTTCTTCCAGAAAGAATTGGCTTCAGTTCCTGAAGTCCAGACTTTTGTAAAAGGAGTACTACATATACAGCCCCCGGTTGTGCCCCCAGTGGCTCCGTGGGACCTTAATGTAGTTTTGGATTTTCTCAAATCCCATTGGTTTGAGCCACTCAAATCGGCGGATTTAAAATATCTTACATGGAAAGTAACCATGCTACTGGCTCTGGCTTCAGCCAGGAGAGTGTCAGAATTGGCGGCTTTATCGTATAAAAGCCCATATCTGATTTTCCATTCGGACAGGGCAGAACTGCGGACGCGTCCTCATTTTCTGCCTAAGGTGGTGTCAGCGTTTCACCTGAACCAGCCTATTGTGGTGCCTGCGGCTACTAGCGATTTGGAGGATTCCAAGTTGCTGGACGTTGTCAGGGCATTGAAAATATATATTTCAAGGACGGCTGGAGTCAGAAAATCTGACTCGCTGTTTATACTGTATGCACCCAACAAGCTGGGTGCTCCTGCTTCTAAGCAGACGATTGCTCGTTGGATTTGTAGCACAATTCAACTTGCACATTCTGTGGCAGGCCTGCCACAGCCTAAATCTGTCAAGGCCCATTCCACAAGGAAGGTGGGCTCATCTTGGGCGGCTGCCCGAGGGGTCTCGGCATTACAACTCTGCCGAGCAGCTACGTGGTCGGGGGAGAACACGTTTGTAAAATTCTACAAATTTGATACCCTGGCTAAAGAGGACCTGGAGTTCTCTCATTCGGTGCTGCAGAGTCATCCGCACTCTCCCGCCCGTTTGGGAGCTTTGGTATAATCCCCATGGTCCTGACGGAGTCCCCAGCATCCACTAGGACGTTAGAGAAAATAAGATTTTACTTACCGATAAATCTATTTCTCGTAGTCCGTAGTGGATGCTGGGCGCCCATCCCAAGTGCGGATTGTCTGCAATACTTGTACATAGTTATTGTTACAAAAAAAAATCGGGTTGTTCTTGTTGTGAGCCGTCTGTTCAGAGGCTCCTACGTTGTCATACTGTTAACTGGGTTCAGATCACAAGTTGTACGGTGTGATTGGTGTGGCTGGTATGAGTCTTACCCGGGATTCAAAATCCTTCCTTATTGTGTACGCTCGTCCGGGCACAGTATCCTAACTGAGGCTTGGAGGAGGGTCATAGGGGGAGGAGCCAGTGCACACCACCTGATCCTAAAGCTTTATTTTTGTGCCCTGTCTCCTGCGGAGCCGCTAATCCCCATGGTCCTGACGGAGTCCCCAGCATCCACTACGGACTACGAGAAATAGATTTATCGGTAAGTAAAATCTTATTATTCAGGGTAAGCTCCTAATAGCTATCGGCGGATTCTGGTTGGCTGAAAAGGTGCAACTACCATTGATTATCACCTCCCCATGATGAAAGCTTCCCCTGCCATGATTCTAGTGCAGGGTTAAATTCAATAATGGTCCCACACCTGACCAGTACCCTGGCTGCAAGCCCGGTCTCTGCCTACTATAGAGTTATAAACTGGGGCAGCTGTTGGAGCACAGTTCTTGGGTACTAAAAAGGTGAAAGCTGAACTAGTGAACTACTCCCACACCCCTTCCCGGAGGGTCTCTAGAAGGTGGCCGGGAAGAGTAGTGAAGCAGCACTTCACAAGTGCCTATGCCGCCTCTTCCCCCTACCCCAGCAAAGTTCTTATAAAGAATTCCATAAATACATGGTAAAAAGAAAAAGAAAGAAAGGAAAATAATTACATAAATAAAAACTTACATAATGACCCCGGCATAATAAGAATAGGGTTTGGTATATTTTGTTGACAGTTAGAATGTCGACACTGATTAAATGCTGACATGCTAATACCAACAATCGGCAATGTGACTGTTCCAGTAGTTGCGGAGCTAAGTACCCCAAATCTAACCTAAATCTAATCCGGCGGCTGCAGCTAATGTTGTAAAATTGTGGTTGCAGGGGTAAGTATGTCCCTATCATCTGCACTTTACATGTCCTCCTTGTGAACATGTCGACATTTTGTAGAGTCTGACATATCAACAATATGAATTTAAATTGTGACCCTCGACGCACTTATTTTTGCAGACAAATCAGCCCCATGAAAATTACCTGACCAGTGATGAGGCCACATAAAATTACATCACCCGTGGCAGTGGCAATACACACTGACTCTTGGTCAGGAACATCCTGTATCCCAACAACCTGACCACTTCCGTCTTCAGGTAGAAAGCTCTCTGATGTTAATGAGACATCAACAATGATCTGCAGTGAGACAGAAAAAAAAAATTTCAATGATAAATGTGTGCACACAATACAGTATGTGTCAAAAAGATTACAACTGTAAAATAAAGCTTAGAATCAAAATAAATTCTCAGATGAGTATTGGTGCATTGAGCAGCCATCTAGTCATGAGAATACAATACATGGTTTCTCTCTGATGAAGTAACACTTCAAGCTAAGACTTACAAAGTATCTTATAAAAGGGTTAGTTCAGTTCCAAAAATACTAAAAGTTTTATTTTGCAAATGATTTACCAACAGGTACAAGACTTTCTGGGGGCACATTTTGAATGTCCGCTTGTGGAAGTAACACCACCAGTGCGGACGTGCACACACCGCCTCAGAACGGCCTATGTGCATCACGGCCTATATGCAAACGACCCACTGCCATCCAATTACACCCATTCAGCCACATGTGATGCCATGACAGAGTTGCATGAGTCAGAAATGTCCATAGTTGGGTGTGCTCAGCAACAGAGACTACACAGTGCTAACAACTGCAAGATCCATCTACAAAACCGAGTTGTGTGCGACTCTGCGCGATTAGACAATTGAATTCCACACATAGAATCTGTGATAAGTTCACAGACCTATGAATTAACACTACCGCGGCTCAAGAAAACTGGCTCCTTATCGGGGGCTTTTTTCAGAGCTTGCAGCAGTCTTGAAAAAAAATCCCTGAAAAGTGCTGCCAGCAGGCTGCATTCGGGGCTACTTCAATAGCCCCAGGGAATCAATTAGCATTGGTAATTTAACACAGTTAATCGAATACTCCCTTAAGGTTAGAGTTAAGGGGGGTACACACGGAGAGATCCGTGTTTAAAATCTAAGCAATCTGACTAGATTGCTTAGATTTTAAGCACGAATCTGCCGTCTGTATGCCCCCCCAGCGATAGCGATGCGCGGCCCCGCGTGTCGCTATCGCTGGTGCTAGATTGAGCTGCATGCAGGCTCAATCTAGCGGGTCGCTCACATCACCGCTGTGTGAAGTGAGCGCCCCCCTGTCCGTCCGTCCCCTCGCTCAGCACATTGCGCTGTGCTGAGCGGGGGGAGAGATGTGTGCTGAGCGGTCTGTGTTAAGATCGCTCAGCACACATCTCTCCCGTCAGTACCCCCCTTAAGTCTTGAGGCCAGTACTGACGGGAGAGATGTGTGCTGAGCAATCTTAACGCTCAGCGAGGGGAAACGACAACAGGGGCCGCTCACTTTACACAGCGCTAAAGTGAGCGACCCGCTAGATTAAGCCTGCATGCAGGCTCAATCTAGCACCAGCGATAGCAATGCGCGGCCCTATCGCTGGGGGGCATACACACAACAGATCCGTGTTTAAAACCTAAGCAATCTAGTCACATTGCTTAGATTTTAAACACGGATCTCTCCATGTGTACCCCCCTTTAGACCTAGGTTTCAGCTTAAAATACCATTGTCCACATACTATACCACACTCCATAAAATGTACAGGAAGGTTTGCCTTAATAGTAGACTTTTCTTTACAGTGCTTCATTACTGTGTTATACTGTTGTGGATCACTGTAGCAATCCATCAGCGCCAGTACTTTTACACAGAGAGGATTTAGTTACCTGCTCTGTATCAGGATCCAGCTCCACAAAGCCATAGTTTGATCCAATGAGGACTGTTCCAGTGTCAGTACGTATGGAGCTGCATTGCGGTGAGCCCATGCCTTGAACGGACGCACATTGCAAAGACTTGAGTAACTTCAGGTTTCGCATATTGCTGTTGCTATAGAGGAGCTAAGGAAAGAAAGAAAAATTACCCACAACAAAGTTACAGAGATTGTCAATGGCTGTTTTTGTGTGAAATATATACAGTAATTACTAAAAAATAAAACACAAATAGGTGATTGCTTCTTTTTACTGTTTCAGATTGGAGGTAACCGCTCAATAATAGGTCCTTTAATGATGGCTGCTAGATGGTCCTGATACAGGGAATTTCCATTGAATTATTTCTGATTTATTTATGTGTCATTTATATCACATTGTCACTATTTTCCGACGTGCCTTTCCGAAGCATGTTAGGACTAGTATAGTCTAAAAAGATTAACAAGTGACGACATTAGGTAGCCCATTTTAGGACTTATGTAAAAAAACAAAAAACAAAAACAGAATATATAAATTACTGTTATAAAAAGATGTATTAAGTTATTCTGGATTAAAGAGTAATTTATTTAAGGGTTTGATACACACTTGAAAGACACAATATTACATTTTACTTAATGGGCCTGTTGCTAAAATATTTTAACATTTGAATACGTCATTACCTGTTTCTCATGAACTTGCGTACACGTCCTCAGAATTTACGTACAGGGAACCGCAGCAGAAATTGGAGATATCAGAGACATCTTTTGCAATTCCAAATTTTTGCATGCAAAAAGCTTTTTTTTGTTGCATAGCCCAGGCAGCTAACACCATCTTCAGATGGTGTTAGTGGTTGTAGCCTAAGGGCTACTTTACTCAAAAACTACCAGAGAGGGATCGGTAGGATCCCTGCCCAGCACTAATCACTAGCACATGTGTAGTCAGCAGACCATGCATGTGCAGAACGACTGCTGAAAAAGAAGTTAAATGACTGCATTAGTGATCCTGTCACTTCTTACACACTGTACAGACATGCTCCTTTTGGAAGGCGTGTCTCTGCAGGTGTTTCTTCAAACATCCATTCTATCATTTCCTAGTGTTCTCCCCAGGAATTTCTATAGGCAGGGCGGTGGTATACTGGGGGCAACATACGTGCGCACAAAAAGGGGTCCCGGCAGCTGAGGAGGGGGCGAAGCCCCATCTGCATCACCAATGGGGGTGGGGCAGGCCTCTCAATGTCACTAATGGGGTATGCCATCCCCCACGACATCACTAATGGGGCGTTCCCTGCTAAAACAGCCTAGCGTGAACACTAATTTCTCATTAGCACAAACAGAAGCAATAAAAGGTGCCCACACACAGTAAGATTTTTTTGAACGATGCGGGCGTTTCCAACTGATCGGAACGACACTTCGTTTAAAAAAGGACCCTGTGCAGGCATGTAAACGATGTGATGCGTGCACCCGCGGGTCGTTCGTCGCCTCCTCAGGTCTCTCGAACAGGCAGAAAGATCTGAGGAGGTGGAGAACGATGCGGCATGGCCTCGTTCTTCCCCACCACCACCGTCCTTGGCAAGTGTGTGTGCACTTGCCGATGTTGGCACCTTGCTGGGTCCCGCCGCTCGTGGTGTGTCGCTGGAGGACACATTGCTCTGTGTGTGTGTGTGTGGGCCTTTAGAAACACATTTGAGTGCACATGCAAAGTTACAAAATCTGCATGCAGGTCAGCAGCTGTAGAATGTGCACTATGGGGGTTATTCAGAGATGGACGCTGCATACGCAGCAAGATCTGCATCCATCTACTCACATGCTGGGGACCATCCTGTACAGGGCAAGGCCGCCCAGCATTTGTGTTGTGCCGCCTCACGATGCGTCCGCAATGTAATTGAATTATGGTTGACCCCTGGCTGCGCTGTCAGGTGGCATGCCACCATTTTTTTTAACCGGAGCAGCTGCGTGTGATAACACGCAGCCATCCCAAAACACGCTCCTGGCACGCCTCGGTTTGGCCCGCCATGCTTTCAAAACGCCACGTCACCTCCACCCGAAAGCCCGCTGCTATCACTCATCTTGTGGCCATATCCTTCCGCAAGGAGAAGGGTCGCACATGCGCACTGCAGCCAGTGCACGTGCGCAGAAGAGATGGACGAGGCCGCTGTTTACAGACACACGGCTGAGTTCATATCTGAATCAGCCCCTGTGCCAGGCCTACATAAAATACAATTGCAACTTCTTGTTTCAACAGGTTGGGTATGTGTGACCGGTCACCATACCGATGCCGGGATACCAGCTTTGAGATGGCCGGCAGGTGGGAGGTGGGGGGGGGAGGGGCGGCAAATGTGCAATGAAGCCACTTGCGGGCTCGCTGCGCTCACCACGCTGCGGGTTTGGTGGCGTGGACACCCACGAGTGGGAATGGTCTCTGTTAGTTGGCATGCCATATGTGGAACAATAAGGGTGCAGTTCAATGAGCTCTGGAATAACACACCACGACCAGCGACATTACTAGTAAAACCAGAATTGTTCCTATTGATGTAACATGCAGATACGTGAGCAGCCAAAGATACTGGGATATTGGGCAGCACAGTGCCCCCAAATGAATCGAACACTATTATATGTGCCTAGCACAACATATTTGAACTTGATCATGATAAAATTGAATTACATTGCATACAAGACGTATACTACTCCTACCCAGCGCCATATGACCAATAGCCAAAATACAGTTGTATTACCCTCTACAGTTGACATAACTACAGGAAGGTGGCAGCTTTATTACATTTACAAAGCGCTTACACAAGATTCAAAATAAAACAAGACACTGAGAATTGCATATATTAAATAAAGAAGAGGACGGAAGACTAGACAAGTAATCATAAACAACGAAGAACTAATATAAAAGATCTTTGAGTGACCTAAAAACTAGGGACGTATTTGCTGTACTTGTTGCAGTTTATTAATGTGCCCTGTTTTGGCCAAATTTTGAATGACAATGCAGGAAAGGACACATAAATAGCATCTAATATTAAAATTTCCCTTGTCATATATTATTGAAAATAAGTATCACCATTATGTACAGCACAATCGCTCACATATGGAGTAACAAATAATAATGCCTGTACATGAGTGTAAACATGTGCTGCTTTCCGCCTCTCCTTCGTGTAGGAACTGGAAGCAGCCCAAGTAACATAGATATTTTATAACTGTGTGTCATCAGAACTAAACACATTATAGCGACTGCGAGGCATGCAGCACTCACTGCATTAAGCTGTACCTGTACACAGTGCTGTACCCACGTTCCCTGCTTCCCCACAGTGTGACAGGAACTTCCTTTCAGTGGACGTCCCCCCTGACGTCATCTGAAGTCATCAGATCATGTGATCTGACCATGTGACTGTCTCTGTCAAAGTAGAAGAACCTATGAGCCCACTTGGATCTAGCTTCAACCCTCCCCTGTGATGGGTCCATGTCACAGTCACAGATAGGTAGTAACCCCAGCAGCAGCATCCCTGTGACATGCATCCATCAGATTTCAGGTTCTTTTTATTCGAGGGAGAGAGGGGGAGATGTACTAAGCCTGAAAAGTGATAAATATCACTGTGATAAAGCACCAGCCAATCGGCTCCTAACTGCCATGTCACAGGCTGTGTTTGATAAATGACAGGTAGGAGCCAATTGGCTGGTGCTTTATCACAGTGATATTTATCACTTTTCAAGCTTAGTACATCTGGGCCAGAGAGAGAGAGATGGGTTGGCCGTGCGCGGCGGCTTGGTGTGTATGTGTGGCCTAGCAGCTCTGTGCACATATGGGTAATATGAAGCGGTACATGCAGGGGGTGGGGGGCGGCAGATGCTGGAGACATTTGGGGAACACGCTGATGTGGAGGAGGCATGTGGAAACACGCTCCTGGGGGGCATGCGGAGCAGCAGAGCCTGACGTGGAGGAGGAAGTGGGATCAGTACTAAATGCCGCCGGTCGGAATCCCGACCACACAATCCCGACAGGGGTGGTGAGCGGAACGCAGCCCATTGCGGGCTCGCTTCGCTCGCCACGCTGCGGGCACAGTGCCTCGCTACGCTCGGCACACTATTATATTCTCCCTCTATGGGTGTCGTGGACACCCACGGAGGGAGAATATGTCGGGATTGTGGCGGTCGGGATTCCGGCGTCGGTATTTCGACCGCCGGGATTCCGGCCGGCGGCATCTTGACCGCATCCCGAGGAAGTGCGGTGGAACACGCTGCAGGGAGGGTTGATTCTATATCGGAGTGGGAGAAGGGACCTTCTGACGTATCTAGGGGAGGAGACACGTCACCAGGGGGAGGAGCTACGGGCGAACAAGGTACCCGAAAAGTACCCTCGCGGGCTCGCTTCGCTCGCCACGTCATGTCTCATATGTTGGGAGACGGTATGGGCATTTGTATTACAGGGGGAATGTGGGGAACATGCTGTTAGAGGGGCATTCAGGAAGGCATGTGATGAACATGTTACTGAGGACGCAGACTGGGAATTTGTGAGTAACATTCTGGTGGATGGTACATTTGAGGCACACGGAGGCATGTGGGAAACATGCTAGGTGGGCAGATATTGAGGGCATTTGGTGCACACAGCCGGGCATGCAGAGAAGAACCTGATGTGATGAAGATCAGAAGGGATGGAGATCTTGGTGATTGTGAGGAGGCAATTCATTTTAAGCTAAAAAATTGATATGTTGGCGTAGGGCCACCAAATGTTGGACTGTGCCGGAAGCTCTGCAGTTTCTCCAACAAAGATACAAATGAAACAACTGTTTGTTTTTGTACTCGCACAGACTGAAGTCCTGCCAATCTTTTCTTCAATATGAGCTCAGATTCTAAGGTTTCCCCCATGTCCTCCTTCAGCAAATCTTGTAGGAAGCTTTAACTGGAAGTTGAAATTTAGGGAGTACAGTATTGAAATAAGGCCTCTAGAGCAGTGGTTCTCAAACTCGGTCCTCAAGACAGCACACGGTTAACGTTTTCCATGTCACCCAGCAGGTGCACTGTGTATCACCAACTGTCACATTTGAAAAATCTACAGGTGACCTGCAAAACATGAACCGTGTGGGATCCTGAGGACCTAGTTTGAGAACCTATGCTCTAGAGCAGGGGTGGCCAACCAGTCAGAGGCAAAGAGCCAGAAAAGATCCATAGGCAAGAGCCACTATCATGCGTGCGCGCAAAAATGGGGGGGGTGACCTAGTTGTCACAAAGCCACGCCCCATTTTTGTGCACACACCTTTCAGTATGACGTTTGTAGGAGTGTGACCTTGTGTCATAACCCTGTTAAGTCATGTTGTACAGTGCCTCATACATATAAAAATGCCAAAAAATTGATGCCGCCACAGTGCCAGATACACATGCCCCCACAGTGCCAGATACATATATACCACCAGTGCCAGATACACATGCACCCACAGTGCCAGATACATATATGCCCCCAGTACCAGATACACATGTCCCCACAGTGCAAGCTACATATATGCCCCACAATGCCAAATACACGTATGCCCCCACAGTGCCAGATACATATATGCCCCACAGTGCCAGATACATATATGCCCCACAGTGCCAGATATGCCCCAGTGCAGATACATATGCCCCCACAGTGTCAGATATGCCCCCGCTGCAGCTACACATGTCCCCACAGTGCCTCCCACAGTGCCAGATATGCCCCAGTGCAGATACACATGCCCCCACAGTGCCAGATATGCCCCCAGTGCAGAAACACATGCCCCCACAGTGCCAGATATGCCCCAAGTGCAGATACACATGCCCCCACAGTGCCAGATATGCCCCCACAGTGCCAGATATGCCCCAGTGCAGATACACATGCCCCCACAGTGCCATATATGCCCCCAGTGCAGATACACATGCCCCCACAGTGCCTCATGCCCCAAGTGCTGATACACATGCCCCCACAGTGCCAGATATGCCCCCAGTGCAGATACACATGCCCCCACAGTTCCTCATGCCCCAAGTACTGATACACATGCAAACACAGTGCCAGATATGCCCCCAGTGCTGATACACATGCCCCCACAATGCCTCACTCCCCCCCCCCCAAAAAAAAAATGCTGCTTACCGCGTTGCTGTTGTGAGGGGAAGGAGAGCGCAGCGTGCGCCTCTCCTACCCCTCAGTCTCCGGCGGCGGTGTCTATCTTCAATTCTGCGCTGGCCCGTGAGCCAATCAGAGCTCGCGGTCCGGCAGCCAATCAGGAGCCTTAGCTGCCGGTCCGCGAGCTCTGATTGGCTCACGGGCCGGCGCCGAATTGTCCAGAAGGAAGGCTGGCTCATACCATAATGGGATCATCCTGTCTGTCTTGTTCACAAGCGAAGACTAGGTGGGAGCAGGGCCATCTTAATGTATAGGCACACTGGGCAGCTGCCTAGGGTCTCGCAATTCTATGGGCCTTCAAGCAGGGGCAGGTGGTGGTCAGACAATCAGAGTGGTGAGGCAGCATTCTCTACCTGCCTCCCAGCCTACAGCCAGTGAATGGCTGTAAGTACGTTGCAATCAGAGTGCTGCAGCCATTTACCGTATGGAAGTAGAAAGATGGCACAAGACCACAGGAGAGGCATGTTATGATTTTTTTCTCAGAGCTGGCCCTAGGCATAGGCAAATGCCTAGGGCATTTGGCATGCCTAGGGGCACAAGCAGCTTCTGCTGATTAAAATGATATGCGGTATGCATATATTCTGTGTGTGACTTCGGCTGTATCTGCATATGAAATGCTATGCTACAGTGTGTTCCTGGAAATCACTGTAATGTAGCAACCCATATGTAGATACAGTCACACACACAGAATATAGGCATGCCACATAACATTTTAATTAGCAGAAGCTGCTTGTGCGTCCTACTCGTATAGTAATGCAAATAAGACGCATTTTCAGCAATAAAAGGTGCCAGACGTTGGCAGAGCTGCCATCTGACTCACGCCAGGCATCTCCTGCTGCATGGTGTATTGAGGCAAGATGTATGAGGACACATCTGTATCCAAGCAGAGGCAGAGGTCACAGTGTTAGCGGCCGTGAGTGCTGCATGCGGGTGGGTTGGTTGCGCAGTAATGTTCGGCATATGTGTAAGGGGCATTATTTGTGTTGTGTATAAATACATTAATGTGCAGCATATATGTAAGGAACATTATGTGTATAAGGGCATTAATGAAGGTTGGAATAATGTGTAAGGCGCATTGTGTTTATAAGGACATTAATAATGTGTGTCATATGCGTGAGGGCATTACTGTGTGGTATTATGTGTATAAAGACATTACTAATGTGTGGCATTATGTGTATAAGGTGGTCTGTGTATTCGTTACGTATAGAAAGGGCACTACTGTGTGGTCTAATGTGAATAAAGAGCAATATGGTGTGACGTAATGTGAAAAAGGGTCATTACTGTGAGGAGTAACGTATATAGGGGGTCATTCTGAGTTGATCATAGCTGTGCTAAATACACAAATACAAAAGCATCGCATAGCGGCGATGCCTTTGTATTTAAGGAGTAACTTCCGGCCAGAGCAGCTCCTGCGGCTGGCCGGGAGTTAATTGTTGCTGCCGCTGGCCGCAGCGGCTGCGTGAGACGTCACGCAGCCGCCACGGCCCGCCCCCCCCAACAGTCCGGCCTCGCCTGCGTTGGCCGGACCGCTCCCCCTAAACGGCGGCTTAACGCTGCCGTTCAGCCCCCTCCTGCCCAGCGACTGCCGCTAGGCGACAAACTGCAGCGAGCGGTTGGGTCGGAATGACCCCCTTAAGGTAAAGTGGTACCACTGTGTGATGTAACATGAATAAGGGACACTATTGCATGATATAATGTGAATAAAGTGGCACTACTGTGTGGTGTAATTTGAATTGGGTGTACTATATTGTGGCCATGTCCCGTCCCAGCAAAAACACGACCCTTTTTGGGCTGTACAGTGAATGAGCGCACTGTTCCTATTTAAATATAGGGGGTAGGAGCATCAAAATGAGAACTGCTATGGGTGATGGTGTTGGGAAAGGGGTGCAGGGTCAGAGGTGGAACTAGTGGTGGTGCTAGGGGGCACCAGCCAAAATCTTGCCTAGGGCATCATATTGGTTAGGGGCGGCTCTGTTTTTCTCATTAGTTCCCGTGAACGGGTATGTAGGTGCCGTAGTGTATTGCTTTTCCCAGGGCCTACAATGCTGTTTAGACGGCCCTGAGTGGGAGAGGTGGGGTCTATCCAGAATCGAAAGAAGGGAAAAAACATTTTCAACAGGGAATACTTGCATTAGCCAAAATGGACTGCGTGAGCAGGGCAGCTGAGGCAGCAAGCTGTTAGTATGGACACAGACTCCCATGTCCTTTGCATCCTGCCAGCAGGTAAGCCTGTTAATTAAAAGATACTGGAGAAAGGAAGGTTAAAAAATAGCTGCGATAGACCTTAACACACTATGCAATATTTTACACAATATCGCTCATTTTCTCCCTTCTGAGTGATATTGTTTGTAATATTGCCCAGTGTGTATGCTATGAACAAAGCGCGCTCCTGCGGATCGTTATCAGTCCCTCCATCGCCAGTGCATGCAAGTCAATTTGGACTTATCATCCACAACTACGTGTTCGGGCCGGCAGCGGTGTGACATCAGTTAATGATATCATTAATGCACTATATAGGCCGCCTTAAAGGGTAGGGGAAACACTAGGCGATATCGCTTATGAAGTGAATAGCCTAATGCAGTGACCGCCAACCTGTCGCTTGCGAGCTAACGGTAGCTCACCATAGTATTTGCGGCACATTGCACAGGCTTGTCACTGGTACTGCTCCCTTCAATTCTAATATGGAGCCAGCCGTCAGCCAATCAGAGCTCGTGGAACAGCAGGCTCCTGATTGGCTGCCAGACCATGAACTTTGGCTAACTGGGCTTTCAGTAAGGGCAGGAGAGGCGCGCACTGCGCTCTTCTCCCCTCCCATCCCCACCCATCCCCTCAGACAGTAGGAGCATCAGAAGACGCCAGCACTGGTGAGCTATACAGGGGGCATTATACCTGGCACTGCTGGGGGTTTTACGTCTGGCACCGCTGGGGGGAATTATATCTGGCACTGCTGGGGGCATTACGTATTTCTGGCACTACGTCTGTCTGACACTACTGGGGGCATTATGTGTATCAGACACTGCTGGGGGTATTACATCTATTTGGCACTACTGGGGCATCAGGCGTATCTGGCACTGCTGGGGCCATTACGCGTAACTGCCACTATACTGGTGCATTACGTGTAAGCAGCACATAGAGAATTCACCTAGAGATGAGAAAACTTGAGCAGATAAAAAAAATAACATAAACATTAAGGGCCTTATTCAGAGGGGTTTAGTATGAGTTACCAGTGGTTGGGATGCCGGCGTACAGTATACTGATGCCGGCATCCTGTCAATTAAAATCCGACAGGTGAGCTACCCTAACCTCCCCCTTTGGTGCCTAACCCTACCCTCCCCCCGTTGTTCCATAACCCTAACTCTTCCCTCCCACAGCCTAACCCTACCCTCCCGTGGTGCCACCTAAACCTAACCCCCTCCCCGGCCCTAACCTCCCCGCTATACTCACGGAATGCCAGCTGTCAGGATTCCGGCGTCTGTGTCCTGTCTATTTTGGGTTTCTGTCATTGGTATTGTGTCAGAATTCCCGAGTCGATTCCAACTGCCAGGATCCTGACAGCCGGCATCTTGTATTCAGATGCAACAGATCTGCAAAAAAAAAATGCCAATGCTGCAGCTGTGGGTATTTTGTACAGAGACACCCACTGACGTCATCTCTAATCTGGCACTTGTGTACAAAGATGCATCATTGGATTGTACTCCTGTGACTTCTCTATGCTGGATGCAGCCAGGATCCTAACAAGAATACCGATAACAGGATCTCGAAGGTAAGTACTGGCCTTAGGGCAAGGTTGTAAGGGTGGCCGAGGTTAGGGTTAGGCATACAGGTGTTGCAGCGGCATGTCCACACATACCCAGAGCAGGCAGTTCCTTGTGCTGGTGAAAGAGCCTGGCAGTGGCAGCGAGTTACCCACCCACTACACGTGGGAGGGATCAATAACATGCAGTTATTGCCAGTGAGAGTGAATCCCTAGGAATGCTGGATTGAGACCACTCATGGACAAGTAACCACACACTATTCTATCAGTGTCAAAAATCTGTGCTTGCCTGGTGAAGCAAGGTCATCCGGTCACAGTGCAATTCTACACAACCTCAACATATTCTTTACAGCATTTATGTCTTGCAGGATTGATGGCAGCTTCAGTTCCACAGAACTTTCATAGATACAGATATCATCCTTGTGTTCCATGGTATCTGTTTGCGAACCTAGCACCTAATTCAGCATGACTTGTAGTTATGCGAGAAATCGCAAAACTTCAACTCAATTCTCTAGCGTGTAGTTGTTATGAGCCACGGCTGTGGCTCATTCCTGTTTTGCATGTCAGTTAGGTATTTTATGTTTATAAGTTGTTTCGCAGGCCAGGATTTCCCGTTGCTCTGTTTAAGAGTACTCTTGGTTGCTGCCGCTGGTGAGTCTGTGTAATTGCAGCTTGTTCCCATGTGTTCAGCCTCACCTGGCTGCTAATTGCATCTTGTCAGTTTGGAGTCATGCAACAGGGCAGCTGCATGAGATTATTAATTAGGCCTCTCTGTTATATGCTGGCTCAGTGCTATTCACAGACACTGGTGATATTTCTGGGTTTCCAGTCTGCTTGAGTTCTGAGCTTGGTTCCTGAGCTTCCTGTGTCGATTCCTGTGTCAGTCCCTGTGTCGATTCCTATGTCTGATCCCGTGTCCTGCCGTGAAGCGTTCCTGTCCTGAGGTCCAGTGCCTTTGCCTGTGCCTGGTCAAGTTTCTGGCTTCTTGGTGTCCACCGGTCTGTCGTTTGGGATTCTGCCTGTCCTCCAGTTCTGAGAGTCTGTGTCAGCAGCATTGGGAGTTCCTGTCCGTTTGCCAGTATTCGTACCGGTTCCGTGAGTAGCGGCACTGTCGCGTCCGTCGGCCTAGGCCGCTGTATTCCCTTATTATTTCTGTCACTGGTGTTTTGCAGAGGGTTCTGCTTGTGCTGTCACCACCGGTACACAAAAGTATTGTGTCGGCGTGTGGTCAGCATTTCCTTTGTTGTTCTTTTCCTTTGGCGGCAAGCCGCACATACTTTGGTTTTAGGTTTGTTAGTAGCCCCTGGCCTTGTTGTTTAGTCAGAGGGCCCCTTGTTATCACCCTGTCTCGGTTCACTCTTTGTCTCTCATTAAGACCTGAGGGGGCATCGAAGTTGGGCAGACGTAATCCGCCCTTCAAACGCGGCTGCCATGGGCTCAAGCAACCATAGTCTCGCAAGAGTGTACTGACAGCACGGGCGAGACAACGGAGATAGGGCGCCAGGGGCTATTCCCTTTCCATTCCCTTTTCCCAGCATTACGTCCTGGTGCTCTGGACTCGCTTCATAACATCTCCCTTGTTCCAAGCACCAGGAACCTAACAGTAGTAGGCTGCCCAGCACAGGGTAAGGCCGCCCCGCACGCTGGGTCCTCCCTCTCCCCGAGTTAAAATGCAAGCACATCGTTACATAATGATGCGCTCAAATCTTTAGGGCTGACCCCTGCCTACGCAGCCTAGATGGGCAGCCATGTTTTGGGTCACAGCAGCTGTGTGTGATGTCACAAAGCCGCGGCGACTGACCCGCAAATGGACCGGACACACCTCCATTCTCCGGACCGCCCCCTCCCCCCCAAAAAAAAAAAAAACAACAAACGGCACGGCATTCCTAAAATGCCTCCCCGCTGGCTCTTAAACTGTGATCACATGCGATTGCAGTCTAAGTCCTCGCGCATGCGCCCAGTGGCGTACGCATATGTGCGGCAATTGCCAAATATTCGTTTTCAAACTTCTCCAATTCATTCTGAATCGGCCCCCAGACCTGTTGTCTCTGTTTTCAGGTCTTGTATAATTGATACCATTTCACAATATGGGCCTAATTCAGACCTGATCGCAGCAACAAAATGTTTCTCTAATGGGCAAAAACCATGGCCCTCATTCCGAGTTGTTCGCTCGGTATTTTTCATCGCATCGCAGTGAAAATCCGCTTAGTACGCATGCGCAATGTTCGCACTGCGACTGCGCCAAGTAACTTTACTATGATGAAAGTATTTTTACTCACGGCTTTTTCTTCGCTCCGGCGATCGTAATGTGATTGACAGGAAATGGGTGTTACTGGGCGGAAACACGGCGTTTCAGGGGCGTGTGGCTGAAAACGCTACCGTTTCCGGAAAAAACGCAGGAGTGGCCGGAGAAACGGTGGGAGTGCCTGGGCGAACGCTGGGTGTGTTTGTGACGTCAACCAGGAACGACAAGCACTGAAATGATCGCACAGGCAGAGTAAGTCTGGAGCTACTCTGAAACTGCTAACTCGTTTGTAATCGCAATATTGCGCGTACGTCGGTCGCAATTTTAAGAAGCTAAGATTCACTCCCAGTAGGCGGCGGCTTAGCGTGTGTAACTCTGCTACATTCGCCTTGCGAGCGAACAACTCGGAATGAGGGCCCATGTACACTGCAGGTGTGGCAGATATAACATGTGCAGAGAGAGTTAGGTTTGGGTGGGTTATTTTGTTTCTGTTCAGGGTAAATACTGGCTGCTTTATTTTTGCACTGCAATTTAGATTTCAGTTTGAACACACCCAACACAAATCTAAGTCTTTCTGCACATGTTATATCTGTCCTACCTGCGCTGCACATGGGGCCTAATTCAGACCTGATCACAGCAGTTCTTTAATGGGCTGCTGCAATCAGGTCTGAATTAGGGGGGTCATTCCGAGTTGATCGCTCGTGCCGATTTTCGCAGCGCAGTGATCAGGTGAATAGAACAGCATTTCTGCGCATGCGTATGACCTACAATGCGCACGCGTGACGTACGGGTACAAAGCTCTTTGTGGTTGTACTCAGGTTCTAGCAAAGTTTTCCTTTGCACTGGCGGCCACAAGAAGATTGACAGGAAGGGGGCGTTACTGGGTGTCAACTGACCGTTTTCAGGGAGTGTTTGCAAAAACGCAGGCGTGTCTGAAAAAACGCAGGCGTGGCTGGGCGGGTGTATGACATCAAATCCGGACAGGAATAGGCTGAAGTGATCACAAGCGCTGAGTAGGTTCAGAGCTACTCTGAAACTGCACAAACTGTTTTTGTAGAGCTCGGCTGCACATGCGTTCGCACTTCTGCTAAGCTAAAATACACTCCCCAGTGGGCGGCGGCATAGCGTTTGCACAACTGCTAAAACTAGCGAGCGATCAATTTGGAATGACCCCCTAGGTCTTATATCGTGGACTCAAGTTTCATTAATTCCACAGTAGAGCAGATGACGTCAAAGGCATTGATTTCCAGCACTGGAGATTCACAAAGAGGTGTGGTAAGGGGGCTTTGCATATGTTTTTGTTTCTTGCCAAAAAAAAATTTCTGCAGTTGGTTAGTGCTAATTATTGAAGGATAGGTGAGAGCAAAAAGACTGAACAAGCACACTTGGGGATGTTCAGTTTCACGGCAAATTAGGTATCTATTAGGGCAAAGGACCCAGGAGTCCAGGAAAGATTATGCTGAGCACAGTATTGCGTCACTTAGTAAGTAATTATATGAATATAGAGACAAAGTGATGAGTAAGTTGTAATTCCTTACAATTAGGAACCAATAAGCAGGGACAGCATGTGGTGTTGCCAAGACTAAACACTAATGATATCATGAGTAGAGAGGCCACTGCAGTAGTATCGCCTTGAAACTGCAGTATATCTTTTCTGCGAAAGGTGACTCTGGTAGTAGACCAGGCTGCATGAACAGGAACTTCAGAGGTGGTATATGGGGCTGCTGTGCCGCTGTTGGCCATGAGATGGCAGGATGAGAATAGTTTAATATAGATTGCAGTGAGTTAGGTCAATAAAATACAGTATGTAGGACAATAAAGCACAGTCAGATGATATGGTTTTAAGAGCGTTTAGAAGTGGCAATGGCACTGCAACGTTGGCTTGTACTTATTGCTTGGCTGATTTTGGATCTTTCGCTCTGAAGCGTTGAGGTATACTGATCAAGTAAAACAGTCTGACGGTCACCATGAGTTGGAGGGATCATCCTGAAGTGTGGGCCTAATTCAGACCTGATTGCTAGGCTGCACTTACATACAGCCTGCGATCAGGTCTGAACTGCGCATGCACCGCAATGCGCAGGCGCTTCGGTCCGCAGCAATGGGATGTCCAAGAAAAGCGCTCGCACGGGCGATCGCAAGGTGACTGACAGGAAGAGGCCGTTTGTGGGTGGCAACTGACCGTTTTTAAGGAGTGTCCGGAGAAACGCAGGAGGGACCAGGCGTTTGAAGGGAGGGTTTCTGACGTCAGCTCCGGCCCCGATCATCGCACTGGAAACAGTAAGTCCCAGGCTGTGCAGAGACTGCACAAACTCCTGTTTGTGCAGCTCTCCTGCACATGCGATCGCACCCCTGCATAGCGATTTCCCCCTCCCCTGTAGACAGCGACTACCTGATCGTAGGGATGCAAAAAATGCACCCTAGCGATCAGGTCTGAATTAGGCCCTGTGTCTGTAGCTGGGGGGCTCTTAATCCATAGAGCCCAATGAGATCCTGCAAGGAAAGCTGAGTGTGAGCCACTACCAGTAGAGTGCTCGGCGATAGAAGCAGTTAACCTGTAGAGGTAAGTACCTTTATGATCAGCAAGTGACATATGTCGGAGCCAGGCTGGGAACCAATCAGTTTCTCAGGGGATATATTTCCAACACACAGCTGCAGGTAAAGGTGTATACACATGGTGAGTTTTCTCCTTTCAATTTTGACTATATAGTTAAAATCGCAAGGAAAGTGGAAATCGCAAGGTGTTAGCTTTTCCTGTCATACTAACGTTTGTGCCAGAATTTTTACTGTATAAAGTATATGAAAAATACAGAGAATATGTTTGAAATATCTTCTTTGCATTATTCTAATCATTTTTATAGCCAAAACTCTGGAGTAAAAAGTCTATGGCTGCCTCACCTGCTTATCTTTTCCGCACATCTCTGATCAAAACTCACAAAATTTCCAGGAGTTTATACTGCTGCACCTGTGTATAATGCCCAGATGTACTCTTTGGCTAATATATTGTGTGTAGATCTGGCTCTGGAACTAGCCAATGCCTCCTGAGCAATTTAGCTCACCGCACGTCCCTGATCTTAACTATCTAGTGTACTATCTAGTTCAAACTATAGTCAAAATTGGCACTTAGTCAAAATCGAACATTGACAAAATCGAAAGTACAGATAGTCAATATCGGTGCTTCTGGGCTCTGAGGGAGTTTGAGGGAAATCGCATAGTCAAAATAGGTCATAGCAAGGATCTCACCGTGTGTATGCAATTTAATTTTGCACTCATCCCTTAAATACAGCCTTATAGGCCGTACACACTGGCCGACAATCCTCAAAGATATGAACGATCTCGTTCATTATTGAACGAGATAACGTTCATATCTTGAGTGTGGAGTCACCAGCGTTGAACGATGCGCAGCCCCGCGCTCGTTCATCGCTGGTGCTCCGTCGGAAGTGCATGCAGGCCAATATGGACGATCTCGTCCATATTTGCCTGCACTTGTATGGAGCCAGGTGACTGAGGGAGTGAAGAAAATTCACTCCCCCCATCACTGCCCCTGGGTCGCCCGTCTGACGAATCGGCGGTCGGGCAGCTCGCCGTGTCTGTAGGTCCCTTAACACTTAGGGTCATATTCATTTGGGTGCAAGATTTTAGCTGTAAAAAAAAAAATGGCCCTGCTCCCAATTTTGAAAAATTGCATGCAAAATCCCAAGAGGGGAATTTTTTTACAGAAAAAGTCAGCATGCAGCCTGCCACAGGCTGCGAAAGCTGGTTAAAGAGACCCAGCTGCACCTCTGACACTGCACCTCAATGCACAAGCATCCCTCATACACACCCACCAGCAGCAAACACACACTTACTAGGGTCCTGGAAGAAGATGAAGACTTCAGCATGTCGGGGCATCGGAGGAGAACTGCACTGCAGAAGGTAATTATGGATGATGCTCAGTACACAGAGCAGCATATAGTTTAATTGCTTCCAGGTTTGACAGGCTTTGCATGCAATCTGATCATTACTTAATTCCTAAGATGTTAATCGCATCCAGATCAATCATGAAGTTTGTTATTACTCCATATAGCTTTACATCTCAGGATGTTATGCAAATATCCACTTAACAAAAGGATATGATCAATATTTCTAAGGGTATTAGAGGCAAGGCAGGCCTGACACATACGCGAGGTATGCAGCTGCATAGAGCTCCGGACTGGTGAGAGTGCTGCGTCCATTCGGCGCCAGGCCTGCAAGGGCACCATCTCTCACCATCATCCGGGTGATATGCGGCGTAACCCATGTGAAGACTATTACCCGCTATCTTCTCCTTCGGAGATGGCGACGGGTCTCTTCCTACGCCACTGCCTGGTGTTTCCCAACACCCAGATCCTCACTGTCCTCTCCTGAATCTTCGGGATGGCGGTGGCAGGACAGCTTGGTGCTCACATCCTGCTGATCTCTTCCATCTTGCGGTCATCTCCTCACGTCATTGACTGGAGCGGCTCGGGGGGTAGATTCCAGCTCACACAGCTGACTTCCTCTACACAACACCATAAACTACAACTACCATTTATATTAACCCCTTCATTAATTCACCCTTATTAATACCCTCACCCTTAGGGGTCTCTATTTATGAAGCAGTGAAAACTGTGGAGAGGTGAGCCAGTGGAGAAGAACCAATCAGCATTGAAGTAACATTTATAATTTGCATACTATAAAATCATACAGAGCAGCTTATTGGTTACCATGGGCAACTTCTCCACTGGCTCACTTCTCAACTCTTTTCACTGCTTCATGAATAGACCCCTTAGTATTAAACGCACAACTATAAACTTTCCCCAGCAATATCAATTACTGTCAATCTCCTAGGAGACTGCTGCTGCTGAGTCCATGGATCAGTGGAGCATACGATAGACTCATCCAAAGAGCAATAAGCACATGCTCCTCTGGCCCTCTGCAGCTTCTCATGGTATTTACTCAATAGTATGCCCCAATAGCCTGCATGTAGCTGCCAGGACCCATTAGCACTTGAGTCACCAGCAGCTTAGTTATTGCAGGCAGGCCCCCTAGCCACATGGTATGCAGCGGCAGCTGGTAGGCTCCTGCTCCCAGTTTGTGCTCTACAGCAAGTGGCAGACAGGCACCCTAGAACCATCGTGCCCTAGGTGTCTGATTGTACTGCCCTGTCAGTAATCTGGCTCTGAATGTGTCATAACATATTACAAAGCTTTTCATGTGTTATTATACCCAGTGATATAAGGATGAGTGTCCTCAGGGGCAGGGCCCTGTGTAACTGGCACCTGTACAACTCTAAAGAGTATAGCACAGTTTCTGTGAATGTGCTGCACATGTACTTAGCAACAAGCAGTTCTATTTTATAAACAAGATGGAGTGTCATCTCGTATTCACTGCATCCTTCCACAATTATGACTGCGTACTTGTGGAGCAGGCAGCACATATCCTTGTGAGGTGTTGTGAATGGCAAAGTGGGGCTAATACATATACAAGGCTCATTTTGATGATGTCATCCAACCTGTGCAGAGATACAGCTAAGGGTAGCATTATTGTATTATAAGTATTTCATATATGTTATGTGGTAGACATAGTGCACTTTTTTGCAGTGTTATATTCAGATTGGCAATTTGTGGTTCATCAGCTGTTGTAGACATGTCATACCAGGATTCCAAGGTATGATAAGCATGAAGATCCACCACAGCTGGCAATTCAAAGGTTTTATTGTTCCATGTTTAATAATAGACTGTGTTAAATTGTATATGTATGGCTGTCATATACTGTATGTCCAGGATGTCAGTACCGTACAGTACAAATTTGTACATGAAACAGGCTAATAGATAAATATTAGACTTAATGGGTTACTTATTTAAGAAAAAAAAATTACCATAAAAAAGAGAAATTGTTAAGTGGAGCCAATTCAGTTATCTGCATTACAGGAAGATTTTACTGTAGGTTATGTTACCGTGCACTTTGTGGGCTATTTTCAGCGCACTCTCCTGCGACTCTCGCTATTTAATTAGAAAATGCTTGTCGCAGAGGTTACGCAGTAAGTGTGCATGGTTTTACCGTTATAAATGTGAGAAAAAGTGGGGAAATCATGCTGAACCCCACAACAGTGGACAATAGTCACAGGGCAGCATTTCCAGATCCTGGCACATTTGACCCACCGGACGCCTGGTCTTTAAGGGCGGCCAGCCATTTCTAATGTGGTACCAGCTGTCAGACAATCAGAGCTTGTGGACCGCAGATGGGAGACCGGACTGAAGGGTATGAGAGGCACCCACTATGCTCTCCGCCCATCAGGCACAGCACCCAGCAGCAGTAGCACCAGCAGCAGTAGAGCCCACTGTATAAGGAAAGTTTTGTGCATACAGTAAGTTTCTTGTTATGGTTTTGGATGCAGTGCTCTAAGTTTGTTCAATAAATATTGTAATGGCGAAAAGGTGGAGTACAGTTTGCTCAGCCTCATAGTCTCCCAGGGAGATATTATAAGATTTACATTTACAGACTTTAGATACCTATTTACTAAGCCTTGGCCAATCGGCTTCTAACTGCCATGCAACAGGCTGAGTTTGAGAAATTACAGTAGTTAGGAGCTGATTGATTGGTGCTTTATCTCCATTCACTTTATTTCCATCCAAGGCTTAGTAAATAGACCCCTTTATTGTCTGTATTAAGGGCTTGTATCACTGCCAGGGCTATTCAGTTGCACTTCCCATGGATTTCTACTTGTAGGCCTCCAGAGGTCCGATTAGAAATCCACTGTAAGTAGGGCTTTCTGCCCTTACTGCAGCTGCTGCAAGCGTGTTAACCCATCGCTCTTATCCCAGAATCTATGGGTTAATGCGATAAACCGTGGGTTTACCATGCAACGAACTGGGCTTAAACTTGAATAGCTTTGGGAGTAAAAGCTCAATGTTATCTACCCATGACAAGCACCACAGCTAATTGAATATGCCCACACTGTAATTGTATTTACTTTATGGGAGTTATCCAATTAGCCGCAATTTTTTTTTTATTTTTTCACCAATTTTTATTATTCTCCCCATCCAATTAGTAAATTAACCGAGGCTAACTGGATACCCCCCTGTGTGTAACAAGACTGTCATGGAAAAGAGAAGTGTAAACTAGTATTGGGAAAGTAATAAAATACAGTGTGTACAATGCACATGTACGTAGATTCAGTAGTAATAATACGTTTTCCGGGGATTGCCTTTGGTGTTTCATAGTTATATCTGTTGCTGTACACATAAACAGCTTATAAAGTTTCTCAAGAGACTGAGAAGCAAATACCAATGAACCCTAGATTACACATACACAGTTCTGGATTACACAATAAGATAGGTCAGCAAGTACTGTACAGAGGAAGGAATATAATACACCCTCCCTTCATGCTGGGAGGATTTCCTCAGGGAGTCGTCATTGTGAATGGCCAAATAAATGTTCTGTACAACGCCGTCTTGAAAGCACCTGGGAGGAGAGACACGCGGGGAGGCTGTGAGCTACTGTAGGAAGACCTGTCGCCTGCTATCTTTCCGAGGGGCCGGGGTAAGGCACAGATCTTATCCGCAAGACTGCTCTGCTCTGTAATGGGTATAGCTGCTTCCAGGCACTCGCCTCCAGACAGTACATTCCTTGCCTGCATTACTCGTCTCCTTTACAGTGAAACTGTCACTATATAATTCCTACTTCAGTTTTAGGTCCTGAGATCATTTTTATTTTTGTCTAAAAAACAAACAGACATGTTATGCTGAATCCTGCTGGATTCTCGTTATAACCTATTCAGTCATACAGTTGGTCATAACCACACATATTATAAGTACATACTGAATCCAGTTATGTTTCTTCTGTATCCTGTTATCTTACTGTTTATACCAAACTCCATCTGGTTGTTGTTGTTGTTGTTGTTGTTGTTGTTGTTGTTTTTAACACCATGCAACCCGCACTATGGTGGTCATTCCGAGTTGATCGCTCGTTATTTTTTTTCTCGCAATGGAGCTATTAGTCGCTAATGCGCATGCGCAATGTCCGCAGTGCGACTGCGCCAAGTAAATTTGCTATTAAGTTAGGTATTTTACTCACGGCATTACGAGGTTTTTTCTTCGTTCTGGTGATCGTAATGAGATTGACAGGAAGTGGGTGTTTCTGGGTGGAAACTGGCCGTTTTATGGGTGTGTGCGAAAAAACGCTACCGTTTCTGGGAAAAACGCGGGAGTGTCTGAAGAAACGGGGGAGTGTCTGGGCGAACGCTGGGTGTGTTTGTGACGTCAAACCAGGAACGAAACTGACTGAACTGATCGCAGTGGCAGAGTAAGTCTCGAGCTACTCAGAAACTGCTAAGAACTGTCTATTCCCAAATCTGCTAATCTTTCGTTCGCAAATCTACTATGCTAAGATTCACTCCCAGTAGGCGGCGGTTTAGCGTGTGCAAAGCTGCTAAAAGCAGCTTGCGAGCGAACAACTCGGAATGACCACCTATGTTGCCTCGTTGTAAACCTTTACCAGGAAAGTCACCAAATGGTTCAGCATGCTTCTGTACATTTGCCTGTATACAGTATGTACTCTATCTAGCTAGCTTGCCTGTATACAGTATGTACTCTATCTATCTAGCTAGCTAGCTATCTATCTATACACACACGTTTAGGTTAAATTGGTTATGATTTACATAGTTTGTATGAGTATGTGTAGCTTTCTGTGTATAGGCATGTCACATTTACAAGCCCTGACGTAACTGCAGTAATATGACTAACAGAGTAAATATCTACATGCAGTATTATTCCTCACCTAGATCATAAAGTTCTGAATTTCTATGCCAGGGTCACACTGTCTTTGGGCTTGTGTACTTCATGTGCAGCATAACCCCTGTGGTTTGTGATAATCTTTGTGAACGGCCCTTTGTAATTTTGCCTTTTTTTTTTTTTTTTTTTAGCTATAGAAACAAATCACTAATAACAAAAAGAAAATAAAGGACTGTTATGGTATCCTAGAACATGATCTAGCATGTTGGCACTGGCGCTGGTTTAAAAAAGGCTGTGTTCCCTGCAGCAACCAATCAGTTAATTGCTCTCTTTTTAACCTACTCTGAAAAATGTCTTTCTCATTTGCACCCATTTTCATCCTGTTAAGGCTAATTTACACACCATTTAGAATGTGGGACTCTATTATCATATACACAAATACACATTGCTATCTGACAAGTTAATTTTGAGGTGTATGGCCCAGTGGCGGAACTAGCGAGCGGTGGGCCCAGGTGCGACAAAATGCTTTGCCCCCCCCATCCCATCCAAGTCCACCCCCTCACCCCTGGAGAGGATCTGGTGAGGGGGACCTGCTCAGGGCCAGAGAAATGGATACCTAGCAACAGTGCCGTAACTAGACATTTTAGCACTGTGTGCAAGAAATGGCATTGGAGCCCACCTCCATGTAAAACATGGGCAGTGCGCGTCCTAGGGGCGTGCAAAAATATAGGGGCGTGACTTCGTGGGGAAGGGGTGTGGCCACAAAATAATACCAATTCATATAACGGTGCACAGTAGTCTCCATTATTCAAATTACGCCGCACAGTAGCACCACTACACCAGGTAGAGCCCCTTTTACAACTTACGGCGGACAGATCCCCCTTTTTACACATTACGGCAGACAGCGACCCCTTTTTACACATTACGTCAGACAGCATCCCCTTTTTACACATTACGGCAGACTGCGTCCCCTTTTTACACATTACGGCAGACTGCGTCCCCTTTTTACACATTACGGCAGACAGCGTCCCCCTTTTCTCTTACGACCTAGAGGATGCTGGGGACTCCGTAAGGACCATGGGGACCAATAGACGGGCTCCACTGGAGACATGGGCACTAAAAAGAACTTTAGGTATGGGTGTGCACTGGCTCCTCCCTCTATGTCCCTCCTCCAGACCTCAGTTTAATACTGTGCCCAGAGGAGACTGGGTGCACTACAGGGAGCTCTCCTGAGCTTCCTGTAAAAAAGTATTTTGTCAGGTTTTTTATTTTCAGGGAGACCTGCTGGCAACAGGCTCCCTGCATCGTGGGACTGAGTAGAGAGAAGCAGACCTACTTCTGTGAGTTTCAAGGCTCTGCTTCTTAGGCTACTGGACACCATTAGCTCCAGAGGGAGTCAGAACGCAGGTCTCCCCTAGCGGTTCGTCCCGGAGCCGCGCCGCCGTCCTCCTCGCAGAGCCAGAAGTTAGAAGCCGGGTGAGTATAAAGGCAGAAGACTTCGAAGGCGGCAGAGGACAGAGCTTCACTGAGGTAACGCTGCGCGCCATTGCTCCCAACACATACACACACACACACAAACACACACAGCGCACACTGTGAGTGCAGGGCGCGGGGGGGGGGGGGGGCGCCTTGGGCAGCAATGCATACCTATAGAACTGGCTGTAAAGACACATTTATGTATTTTTAGAGTAATCCCCGCCAGTTTGTTGAAACAGAGCGGGACCGAAGCCCGCCACTGAGGGGGCGGGGCTTCTCCCTCAGCACTCGCCAGCGCCATTTTCTACACAAGCACACACTGAGAAGCTGGCTCCCCGGACTCTCCCCTGCTGATCTTCGGTGACAGAGGGTTTTAAAGAAGGGGGGGCACATAATTTGGCGCAGTGTATAGCGCTATATCTGGGTACATATTTTCTGTTTCCCAGGGTTATTGGCACTGGGTGTGTGCTGGCATACTCTCTCTCTGTCTCTCCAAAGGGCCTGGTGGGGAAACTGTCTCCAGATAGAGTTTTCCCTGAGTGTACGTGCGTGTCGGCATGTCTGAAGCGGAAGGCTCTCCTAGGGATGAGGTGGAGCGCATGAGTGTGGTATCTCCGTCGGCAACGCCGACACAGGACTGGATGGTTATGTGGAATATTTTAAATGCAGATGTGAATTTATTGCACAAACGCTTAGACAAAGTAGAGTCCAGGGATAGTTCAGAGGGTCATACCCTGCCTTTCCCTATGTCACAGGGGCCTTCTGGGTCTCAAAAATGCCCACAGTGTCGGTTCGAATCCAGTGTCGATTATGATGATGCGAGGTTGCAGGCAAAATTGGCAAAGAGTATTCATTATATGATTATTGCTATAAAGGATGTGCTGCATATTATTGATTACCCGGCGGTGCCTAATCCAAAAATCCACATGTTTAAAGAAAAGAAGCCTGAGGTTACTTTTCCACCCTCTTTTGAATTAAATTAGTTATTTGAGAGTGCTTGGGAGACTCCAGACAAGAAGCTGCAGATTCCCAAAAGGATTCTTATGGCGTATCCTTTCCCGATCAAGGACAGGATACGCTGGGAATCCTCCCCAAGGGTGGACAAAGCGTTGTCACGCCTTTCAAAAAAGGTGGCGCTACCCTCTCAGGATACCGCTGCCCTCAAGGATCCTGCTGACCGCAAGCAGGAAACTACCTTGAAGTCAATTTACACACATACAGGTACCTTACTCAGACCGGCAATAGCGTCGGCTTGGGTTTGTAGCGCGGTACTAGCGTGGACCGATACCTTATCTACTGATATGGATACCATGGATAAGGAAACTATTTTATTGACCCTGGGCCATATTAAGGATGCGGTCCTTTATATGAGAGAGGCTTAAAGGGATATAGGCATACTGGGGTCCAGAGCAAACGCCATGGCAATTTCTGCCAGGCGAGCGCTGTGGACCCGACATTGGTCGGGTAATGCCGACTCAAAACGTCATATGGAGGATTTGCCTTACAAGGTTGAGGAATTGTTTGGGGAAGGTCTCGCGGACCTAGTTTCCACAGCTACTGCAGGTAAATCATCTTTTTTACCTTATGTTTCCTCACAGCCTAAGAAAGCGCCACATTATCAGATGCAGTCCTTTCGGCCGCATAAATCCAAGAGAGCTCGGGGATCTTCCTTTCTTGCCAGAGGTAAGGGCAAGGGGAAAAAGCTGCCAATTATAGCCAGTTCCCAGGAACAAAAGTCTTCCCCGGCCTCTACTAAATCCACCGCATGACGCTGGGGCTCCGCGGGTGGAGTCCGCTCCTGTGGGGGCACATCTTCGTCTTTTCAGCCAGGTCTGGGTTCATTCTCAGGTGGACCCCTGGGCAATAGACATTGTGTCCCAGGGGTACAAGATGGAATGCGAAGAGGTGCCTCCTCGCCGGTTTTTCAAATCGGCACTGCCGACTTCTTCCCCGGAGAGGGAAGTGGTTTTGGCTGCTATTCAAAAGTTGTACCTTCAACAAGTGGTGGTCAAAGTTCCCCTGCAACAACAGGGGATGGGCTATTACTCAACCCTGTTTGTTGTCCCGAAACCGGACGGTTCGGTCAGACCCATTCTGAATTTAAAATCCTCAAACCTATGCTTAAAGAGGTTCAAGTTCAAGATGGAATCGCTCAGGGCGGTCATTGCAAGTCTGGAAGAGGGAGATTATATAGTGTCCCTAGATATAAAGGATGCATACCTTCATGTTCCCAGTTATCAACCTCACCAGGCGTTCCTGAGATTTGTGGTGCAGGATTGTCACTACCAATTTCAGACGTTGCCGTTTGGGCTTTCCACGGCCCCGAGAATTTTTACCAAATTAATGGCAGAGATGATGGTGCTCCTGCGCAAGCAGGGTGTCACAATTATCCCATACTTGGACGATCTCCTGATAAAAGCGAGATCGAGAGAACAGTTGCTGGACAGCGTATCTCTCTCCCTGAGGGTGTTACAACAACACGGTTGGATTCTCAATCTACCGAAGTCACAGTTAGTTCCAACGACCAGATTGCCTTTCTTAGGCATGATTCTGGACATGGAAAAAAAGAGGGTCTTTCTCCCGACGGAAAAGGCTCTGGAACTTCAGGGCTTGGTCAGGGACCTGTTGAAGCCAGACAGGGTGTCGGTACATCACTGCACTCGAGTGCTGGGAAAAATGGTGGCGTCTTACGAGGCCATTCCATTCGGCAGGTTCCATGCCAGGACCTTTTAGTGGGACCTTCTGGACAAATGGTCCGGGTCACATCTACAGATTCATCAGATGATCCGCCTGTCCCCCAGGGCCAGGGTGTCTCTCCTGTGGTGGCTGCAGAGTGCTCACCTTCTAGAGGGTCGCAGGTTCGGCATCCAGGAATGGGTGCTGGTGACCACGGACGCGAGCCTCCGAGGATGGGGAGCAGTCACACAAGGAAGAAACTTCCAGGGTCTGTGGTCAAGCCAGGAGGCTGGCCTACACATCAACGTTCTGGAGTTAAGGGCCATATACTACGGCCTTCGTCAGGCGGAGTCCTTACTTCAAGGTCAACCGGTTCTGATTCAGTCAGACAACATCTCATGTAAACCGCCAAGGCGGGACAAGGAGCCGAGTGGCTATGGCAGAAGCCGCACGGATTCTTCGTTTTGCATAGAGTCATGTAAGCGCTCTGACAGGAGTCTTCATTCCGGGAGTGGACAACTGGGAAGCGGACTTCCTCAGCAGACACGATCTGCATCCAGGAGAGTGGGGACTTCATCAGGAAGTCTTCGCAGAGATTGCAAGTCAGTGGGGACTGCCTCAAATAGACATGATCGTGTCACGCCTCAACAAGAAACTTCCAAGGTATTGCGCCAGGTCAAGGACCCTCAGGCGATTGCAGTGGACTCACTGGTGACACCGTGGGTGTTTCAGTCGGTCTATGTGTTCCCTCCTCTTCCTCTCATCTCAAAGATACTGAGAATCATAAGATGAAGAGGGGTTCAGGCGATTCTCATCGTTCCAGATTGGCCTCGAAGGGCCTGGTATCCGGATCTTCTGGAAATGCTCTCAGAGGATCCGTGGCCTCTTCCTCTCAGGGAAGACCTGTTACAACAAGGGCCCTGTCTGTTCCAGGACTTACCGCGACTGCGTTTGACGGCATGGCGGTTGAACGCAGGATCCTAGCGGAGAAGGGCATTCCAGAGGAGGTCATTCCTACTTTGATAAAGACAAGGAAAGAGGTGACATCGAAACATTATCACCGGATCTGGAGGAAGTATGTGTCTTGGTGCAAAGCCAAGACTGCTCCGGAAGAATTCCATCTGGGCCGTTTTCTCCACTTTCTGCAAACTGGAGTAAATTTGGGCCTAAAGTTAGGCTCCATTAAAGTTCAAATTTCGGCCCTATCCATTTTCTTTCAAAGGGAATTGGCTTCTCTTCCAGAAGTCCAGACTTTCGTGAAGGGAGTGCTGCATGTCCAGCCTCCTTTTGTGCCTCCAGTGGCACCTTGGGACCTTAACGTGGTGTTACGGTTCCTTAAGTCTCACTGGTTTGAACCGCTTCAAACAGTTGAATTAAAGTATCTCACTTGAAAAGTGGTCATGTTGTTGGCCTTGGCTTCGGCAAGGCGAGAGTCGGAGTTGGCGGCTTTGTCTCACAAAAGCCCCTATCTGATTTTCCATGTGGATAGAGCTGAGTTGCGGACTCGTCCTCAATTTTTGCCTAAGGTGGTTTCTTCGTTTCATATGAACCAACCTATTGTGGTGCCTGTGGCTACATGGGACGTGGAGGATTCCGAGTCCCTTGATGTGGTCAGGGCATTGAAAATCTATGTGGCCAGAACGGCTCGAGTTAGGAAAACAGAGGCTCTGTTTATCCTGTATGCTGCCAACAAGGTTGGTGCTCCTGCATCTAAGCAGACTATTGCTCGCTGGATCTGTAACACAATTCAGCAGGATCATTCTACGGCGGGATTGCCGTTACCGAATTCGGTTAAGGCCCATTCCACTAGGAAGGTGGGTTCTTCTTGGGCGGCTGCCCGAGGCGTCTCGGCATTACAACTTTGCCGAGAGGCGACTTGGTCGGGTTCAAACACTTTTGCAAAATTCTACAAGTTTGATACCCTGGCTGATGAGGACCTTGTGTTTGCTCAATCGGTGCTGCAGAGTCATCCGCACTCTCCCGCCCGTTTTGGAGCTTTGGTATAATCCCCATGGTCCTTACGGAGTCCCCAGTATCCTCTAGGATGTAATAGAAAATAAGATTTTAAACCTACCGGTAAATTTTTTTCTCGTAGTCCGTAGAGGATGCTGGGCGCCCGTCCCGGTGCGGACGACATTCTGCAAGACTTGTATATAGTTGTTGCTTACATAAGGGTTATGTTTTCAGTTGAATCAGTTTGGACTGAGGCTGTTTTGTTTCATACTGTTGACTGGTTCGTATAGTCCATGTTATACGGTGTGAATGGTGTGGCTGGTATGAATCTTGCCCTGGGATTCCCAAAATCCTTTCCTCGTACTGTACGTCTCCTCTGGGCACAGTTTCTCTAACTGAGGTCTGGAGGAGGGACATAGAGGGAGGAGCCAGTGCACACCCATACCTAAAGTTCTTTTTAGTGCTCATGTCTCCAGTGGAGCCCGTCTATTCCCCATGGTCCTTACGGAGTCCCCAGCATCCTCTACGGACTACGAGAAAAAGATTTACCGGTAGGTTTAAAATCTTATTTTTACACATAACGGCTGACAGCGTGCCCTTTTTACACATTACAGCAGACAGCGTCCCCCTTTTTACACATAATGGCAGACAGCGTCCCCTTTTTATACATTACGGCAGACAGCGTCCCCTTTTTACACATTACGGCAGACAGCGTCCCCTTTTTACACATTACGACAGACAGCGTCGCCTTTTTTCACATTACGGCAGACTGCGTCCCCTTTTTACACATTACGGCAGACTGCGTCCCCTTTTTACACATTACGGCAGACAGCGTCCCCTTTTTACACATTACGGCAGACAGCGTCCCCCTTTTTACACATAACGGCTGACAGCGTGCCCTTTTTACACATTACAGCAGACAGCGTCCCCTTTTTATACATTACGGCAGACAGCGTCCCCTTTTTACACATTACGGCAGACAGCGTCCCCTTTTTACACATTACGGCAGACAGCGTCCCCCTTTTTACACATTATGGCAGACAGCGTCCCCTTTTTACACATTACGGCAGACAGCGTCCCCCTTTTTACACATTAAGGCAGACAGCTTTCCCTTTTTACACATTAAGGCAGACAGCGTCCCCCTTTTTACACATTACGGCAGACAGCGTCCCCCTTTTTACACATTACGGCAGACAGCGCCCCCTTTTTACACATTACGGCAGACAGCGTCCCCTTTTTACACATTACGGCAGACAGCATCCCCTTTTTACACATTACGGCAGACAGCGTCCCCTTTTTACACATTACGGCAGACAGCGTCCCCCTTTTTACACATTAAGGCAGACAGCGTCCCCCTTTTTACACATTACAGCAGACAGCATCCCCTTTTTACACATTACGGCAGACAGCATCCCCTTTTTACACATTAAGGCAGACAGAATATATAGAAAGAAAGAGAGAGAGAATTATACTTAATGTCTCCGTTGGCAGTCAGGCTCCTCGGTGCATCTTCTTCTAGCAGAGATCCCGGGCAGGGGAGAAGGAAGGAGGGGGAGGAGGGAGCCGCAGCAGCGCAATGTAATTGGTGGAGGCGCTGCTGTCCCTTTCCTTCACCATAGGCTGTCCTCCGCTGCTGTGAATGTTGGAATGCGCTTCCCAGCATTCACAGTGGCGGAGGACAGCCTATGGTGAAGGAAAGGGACGGCAGCAGCAGCGCCTCCACCAATTACACAGCGCTGCTGCGGCTCCCTCCTCCACCCTCCTCCTTCTCCCCCGTGGCCGCTGCGCTTCTCTCCTCGGCGGCGGCTGTGTGCTGCGGGCGGCGGTTGCCCGCAGCACACAGCAGCATGTAATGAGTCAGTTTGACTCATTACATGCCGCGCTGCTTTGGGCCCCTGGACAGCGGCGGCCCCCAGTGCAAGGCACTGCTTGCACTGGCGGTAGTTCCGCCACTGGTATGGCCCCTTTCCTAGTCTGCATATTTACAGCCATACCCAACCCCACCTGAATATAGGCTTGTTAAACAGTGACTTAGGTGGATATTTCTGAAAGGTTGGAGTTAGATGAAGTACCAAACAACCAGCTTCTGTCATTTTACACAGTGAGGAGACTATTCATGAAGCAGTGAAAAGTGTGGAGAAGTGAACCTGTGGAGAAGTTGACCATGTCAACCAATCAACTGCTCCGTACAACTGTACAGTATGCAAACATTTAGAATTTGCATATAGTACAATTGTACGGAGCAGTTGGTTGGTTGCCATGGGCAACTTCTCCACAGTCTCACTTCTCCACACTCTTCATTGCTTCATGAATAGACCACTGTGTGCTTGAAAAATGTCAGGAGCAGGGCCCCTATCAGGAGGGGACTGGAGTCTTGGGCCTAGACAGAGAGGGGGGGGGGGCTTGATCCTGGTTCTAACTACCGATACCTGGAGAGGGGATGCGCTCAGTCATGTGACTGACTCCGGAATCCTGACTCCACTCGGGAGACCGGCGTCGGAAGGGTTAGTTTAGGGTTAGGCACTAGGGGGGAATTAGCCCTACCCACCGCCCCCCGAGGGTTAGCCCTAACCGCCACCAGTGGTGGCGGTTAGCCCTAGCCCACGCCGAAGGGCTAGGGTAGGGGGTTAAAAATACTCACCTCCCCCCCCAGCACTCGGGATCTTCAATATTGGGATGCCGGTGTCGGTCATGTGACCGCCAGCAGCCCGGTGAATGGGATAACATACCGAACCCCTGCAGAGCTGCTCCAGGCTGCTCAACTACACTGGGCCAATACACAGGGAGGACTTCTTAAAACCAAGCCTTTTCTGTACATTAGCCCTCTGTGAATCATTTCTGCTGGTCCATGGCGCTTCAACTATATAGAAATATAGAATTTGACAGCAGATAAGAACCACTTGGCCCATCTAGTATGCCCTTTTTTTAACCATAATTTTATCTCAAAACTTATTTGATCCTTATTTCTTTGTAAGGATAGCCTTATGTCCATCCCATGCATGTTTAAATTGCTCTACCGTCTTAGCCTCTACCACCTCTGATGGGAGGCTATTCCACTTGTACACTACCCTTTCTGTGAAGTAATTTTTCCTCATATTTCTGCTGAACCTCCCCCCCTCCAGTCTCAGTGCATGTCCTCGTGTCCTATTGCTTCTCTTCATTTGGAGAATGTTTCCCTCCTGTACCTTGTTAAAACCCTTGACATATTTGAAAGTTTCTATCATGTCCCCCCTTTCCCTTCTCTGCTCCAAACTATACATGGGTATGGGTCGTTGGGTTGACACACATTAGGTCGACATGACTAGGTCGACACGGTAGTTAGGTCGACATGTGCAAGGTCAACAGGTCAAAAGGTCGACATGTGTTTTTTAACTTTTTTTGTATCGTTTTCTTCGTAGAGTGACGGGGAACCCCAATTAGTGCACCGCGTCCCCTCGCATGGCTCGCTTCAATTACCGTTCCCATTAGTAGTCCACGTGGATCGTAAAGTATGAAAAAGGTCAAAAAATGTAAAAAAATCGTGTGAAACTCATGTCGACCTTTTGACCTAATGAACCTGTCAACCTAAAGCCGCCTAATGGTAGAGCCGGCCCTGACAATGGCACAGTATTTACTGCCACTAACATAAGTTGTTATTATATAAACTGTTAGTGCTACAGTATTATTATAAATAAAGGATATATGTGACTATTCATTTTTTGCTGCTCTGTTTTTTTGCACAACTTTATAGTCATGTTCCCCTTTTTGGATGATGGGAAATGAGTCATGTTAGATGGTATGTTCATGGCCTGCTATTGCTGAAACTGCTCTTTTGCTGCCATTATGTCTATATAATATAAGTGAAAGGTACACAGAGCTAGATTTAGACCCCATGGGTCCATAGGCAAGTTACCGATTTGGTATATATACACAAACGTTTGTTACTGAGACAAAATACACCAGTATCCCGGGACCTATAAAATGTAAATATATAAATGGATATCTAATATTAACACAAGTGTATGCACTTTTACCGCATCTACCCTAGTGTTGTTGAGAAGACTCTTCAACTGCAGATAGAGGGTCTGCTTCTGAGTCAGACGCATGCATGGGTGCCCTTCTGTATGCTAATGTGGGAATCCGGCCATATGCCAGATATCTGTCTGCCTGCATGTGGAAGCCTATCCCACCCGTTGTTAAGTCCATAGCTGCAGTCATCATCATCACTATCTGGACTTTCACCCACCTCATGCCATGTGCAAAAGATTGGTCTGACACAGGGGTGTCATTTCTGTCAGTGTATGTATACCTGATTCGTTACTTGCTGCATGTGATACTTTGATGCTTCTGATAAGTTTACTTACATCTCTGGCAAATAAATAAATAGATCAAACTTATGTTTTGCATCCAATTAAAGACCTGCTATTTATGTAGATGAAATTAAAACAGTAACATCTCTTTCTCTATCGTCCTAAGTGGATGCTGGGGTTCCTGAAAGGACCATGGGGAATAGCGGCTCCGCAGGAGACAGGGCACAAAAGTAAAGCTTTTACAGGTCAGGTGGTGTGTACTGGCTCCTCCCCCTATGACCCTCCTCCAGACTCCAGTTAGATTTTTGTGCCCGGCCGAGAAGGGTGCAATTCTAGGTGGCTCTCATAAAGAGCTGCTTAGAGAGTTTAGCTTAGGTTTTTTATTTTACAGTGATTCCTGCTGGCAACAGGATCACTGCAACGAGGGACAGAGGGGAGAAGAAGTGAACTCACCTGCGTGCAGGATGGATTGGCTTCTTGGCTACTGGACATGAAGCTCCAGAGGGACGATCACAGGTACAGCCTGGATGGTCACCGGAGCCACGCCGCCGGCCCCCTCACAGATGCTGAAGCAAGAAGAGGTCCAGAATCGGCGGCTGAAGACTCCTGCAGTCTTCTTAAGGTAGCGCACAGCACTGCAGCTGTGCGCCATTTTCCTCTCAGCACACTTCACACGGCAGTCACTGAGGGTGCAGGGCGCTGGGGGGGGGGCGCCCTGGGAGGCAAATGAAAACCTTTAAAAAGGCTAAAAATACCTCACATATAGCCCCAGAGGCTATATGGAGATATTTACCCCTGCCTAAATGTACTAAATAGCGGGAGACGAGCCCGCCGGAAAAGGGGCGGGGCCTATCTCCTCAGCACACGGCGCCATTTTCTGTCACAGCTCCGCTGGTCAGGAAGGCTCCCAGGTCTCTCCCCTGCACTGCACTACAGAAACAGGGTATAACAGAGAAGGGGGGCAAAATAAATGGCAATATATTAATATAAAAGCAGCTATAAGGGAGCACTTAATCATAAGGCTATCCCTGTCATATATAGCGCTTTTTGGTGTGTGCTGGCAGACTCTCCCTCTGTCTCCCCAAAGGGCTAGTGGGTCCTGTCTTCGTATAGAGCATTCCCTGTGTGTCTGCTGTGTGTCGGTACGTGTGTGTCGACATGTATGAGGACGTTATTGGTGTGGAGGCGGAGCAATTGCCAAATATGAGGATGTCACCTTCTAGGGGGTCGACACCAGAATGGATGCCTTTATTTGTGGAATTACGGGATAGCGTCAACTCGCTTAAGCAGTCGTTTGCCGACATGAGGCGGCCGGACACTCAATTAGTGCCTGTCCAGGCGCCTCAAACACCGTCAGGGGCTGTAAAACGCCCCTTGCCTCAGTCGGTCGACACAGACCCAGACACAGGCACTGATTCCGGTGGTGAAGGTGACGAATCAACCGTATTTTCCAGTAGGGCCACACGTTATATGATTTTGGCAATAAAGGAGATGTTACATTTAGCTGATACTACAGGTACCACTAAACAGGGTATTATGTGGGGTGTGAAAAAACTACCAGTAGTTTTTACCGAATCAGAAGAATTAAATGACGTGTGTGATGAAGCGTGGGGTGCCCCGATAAAAAACTGCTAATTTCAAAGAAGTTATTGGCTTTATACCCTTTCCCGCCAGAGGTTAGGGAGCGCTGGGAAACACCTCCTAGGGTGGACAAAGCGCTAACACGCTCATCAAAACAAGTGGCGTTACCCTCTCCTGAGACGGCCGCACTTAAAGATCCATCAGATAGGAGGATGGAAAATATCCAAAAAGGTATATACACACATGCAGGTGTTATACTACGACCAGCTATTGCGACTGCCTGGATGTGCAGTGCTGGGGTAGTTTGGTCAGAGTCCCTGATCGAAAATATTGATACCCTGGACAGGGACAATATTTTACTGTCGTTAGAACAAATAAAGGATGCATTTCTTTATATGCGTGATGCACAGAGAGATATCTGCACACTGGCATCACGGGTAAGTGCTATGTCCATTTCGGCCAGAAGAGCTTTATGGACACGACAGGGGACAGGCGATGCGTAGAGGAGTTATTTGGGGTCGGTCTATCGGATTTGGTGGCCACGGCTACGGCCGGGAAATCCACCTTTCTACCTCAAGTCACTCCCCAACTGAAAAAGGCACCGACCTTTCAACGCAGCCCTTTCGTTCCTTTAAAAATAAGAGAGCAAAGGGCTATTCATATCTGCCACGAGGCAGAGGACGAGGGAAGAGACAGCAACAGGCAGCTCCTTCCCAGGAACAGAAGCCCTCCCCGGCTTCTACAAAAGCCTCAGCATGACGCTGGGGCTTCGCAAGCGGACTCGGGGGCGGTAGGCGGTCGTCTCAAGAATTACAGCGCGCAGTGGGCTCACTCGCAGGTAAATCCCTGGATCCTGCAGATAATATCTCAGGGGTGCAGGTTGAAATTAGAGACAGAGCCACCTCGCCGTTTCCTGAAGTCTGCTTTACCAACGTCCCCCTCAGAAAGGGAGACGGTTTTGGAAGCCATTCACAAGCTGTATTCTCAGCAGGTGATAGTCAAGGTACCTCTTCTACAACAAGGGAAGGGGTATTATTCCACTCTTTTTGTGGGACCGAAGCCGGATGGCTCGGTAAGGCCTATTCTAAATCTGAAGTCCTTGAACCTGTACATAAAGAAGTCCAAGTTCAAGATGGAGTCACTCAGAGCAGTGATAGCGAACCTGGAAGAAGGGGACTTTATGGTATCCTTGGACATCAAGGATGCGTATCTCCACGTTCCAATTACCCCTCACACCAGGGGTACCTCAGGTTCGTTGTACAAAACTGTCACTAGTTTCAGACGCTGCCGTTTGGTTTGTCCACGGCACCTCGGGTCTTTACAAAGGTAATGGCCGAGATAATATTTCTTCTTCGAAGAAAAGGCGTATTAATTATCCCATACTTGGACGATCTCCTAATAAGGGCAAGGTCCAGAGAACAGCTAGAGATGGGTTTAGCACTATCTCAAGAGGTGCTAAAGCAGCACGGATGGATTCTGAATATTCCAAAATCCCAATTAATGCCGACAACTCGTCTGCTGTTCCTGGGGATGATTCTGGACACAGTTCAGAAAAAGGTTTTTCTTCCCGAAGAAAAAGCCAAGGAGTTATCTGACCTGGTCAGGAACCTCCTAAAACCAGGAAAGGTGTCTGTACATCAATGCACAAGAGTCCTGGGAAAAAAAAAAAAAATGGTAGCTTCTTACGAAGCAATCCCTTTCGGCAGATTCCATGCAAAGGGATCTGTTGGACAAATGGTCAGGGTCGCATCTTCAGATGCACCTGCGGATAACCCTGTCGCCGAGGACAAGGGTATCCCTTCTGTGGTGGTTGCAGGAGGCTCATCTATTGGAGGGCCGCAGATTCGGCATGCAGGATTGGATCCTGGTGACCACGGAGGCCAGCCTGAGAGGCTGGGGAGCAGTCACACAGGGAAGAAATTTCCAGGGAGTGTGGTCGAGCCTGAAAAAGTCTCTTCACATAAGCATTCTGGAACTAAGAGCAATCTACAATGCTCTAAGCCAGGCGGAACCTCTGCTTCAAGGAAGACCGGTGTTGATCCAGTCGGACAACATCACGGCAGTCGCCCATGTAAACAGACAGGGCGGCACAAGAAGCAGGAGGGCAATGGCAGAAGCTGCCAGGATCCTTCGCTGGGCAGAGAATCACGTGATAGCACTGTCAGCAGTATTCATCCCGGGCGTGGACAACTGGGAAGCAGACTTCCTCAGCAGACACGACCTTCACCCGGGAGAGTGGGGACTTCATCCAGAAGTTTTCCACATGCTATTAAACCGTTGGGTAAAACCAATGGTGGACATGATGGCGTCTCGCCTCAACAAAACACTGGACAGGTATTGCGCCAGGTCAAGAGATCCGCAGGCAATAGCTGTGGACGCGCTGGTAACACCTTGGGTGTACCAGTCGGTATATGTGTTTCCTCCTCTGCCTCTCATACCAAAGGTATTGAGGATTATACGGCAAAGAGGAGTAAGACTAGTGGCTCCGGATTGGCCAAGAAGGACTTGGTACCCGGAACTTCAAGAGATGGTCACGGACGATCCGTGGCCTCTACTTCTGAGAAGGGACCTGCTTCAGCAGGGTACTTGTCTTTTTCAAGAATTACCGCGGCTGCGTTTGACGGCATGGCGTTTGAATGCCAGATCCTAAAAGGAAAAGGCATTCCAGAAGAAGTCATTCCTACCTTGATAAAGGCAAGGAAGGAAGTCACCGCGAAGCATTATCGCCGTATTTGGCGAAAATATGTTGCGTGGTGCGAGCAGCGGAGTGCTCCGATGGAGGAATTTCAACTGGGTCGTTTTCCTACATTTCCTGCAATCAGGATTGTCTATGGGTCTCAAATTGGGATCTATTAAGGTTCAAATTTCGGCCCTATCAATATTCTTCCAAAAAGAATTGGCCTCAGTCCCTGAGGTCCAGATTTTTATCAAAGGAGTACTGCATATACAGCCTCCTGTGGTGCCTAAGGTGGCACCGTGGGATCTAAATGTAGTTTTAGATTTCCTCAAATCCAATTGGTTTGAACCACTAAAGAATGTGGATTTGAAATATCTCACATGGAAAGTGACTATGTTACTGGCCCTGGCTTCGGCCGGGAGAGTATCTGAACTGGCGGCTTTGTTTTATAAAAGCCCTTATTTAATTTTCCATTCGACATAGGGCAGAGCTGCGGACGCGTCCGCATTTTCTCCCTAAGGTGGTATCAGCGTTTCACCTGAACCAGCCTATTGTAGTGCCTGCGGCTACAGACGACTTGAAGGACTCCAAGTTGTTGGACGTTGTCAGAGCCTTAAAAATATACATTTAAAGGACGGCTGGAGTCAGAAAATCTGACTCGCTGTTTATACTGTATGCACCCAACAAGTTGGGTGCACCTGCTTCTAAGCAGTCGATTGCTCGTTGGATTTGTAACAAAATTCAACTTGTACATTCTGTGGCAGGCCTGCCACAGCCTAAATCTGTTAAGGCCCATTCCGCAAGGAAGGTGGGCTCATCTTGGGCGGCTGCCCGAGGGGTCTCGGCATTACAACTCTGCCGAGCAGCTACGTGGTCAGGGGAGAACACGTTTGTAAATTTTTACAAATTTGATACCCTGGCAAAGGAGGACCTGGAGTTCTCTCATTCGGTGCTGCAGAGTCATCCGCACTCTCCCGCCCGTTTGGGAGCTTTGGTATAATCCCCATGGTCCTTTCAGGAACCCCAGCATCCACTTAGGACGATAGAGAAAATAAGAATTTACTTACCGATAATTCTATTTCTCGGAGTCCGTAGTGGATGCTGGGCGCCCATCCCAAGTGCGGATTATCTGCAATACTTGTACATAGTTATTGTTAACTAATTCGGGTTATTGTTTAGGAAGCCATCTTTCAGAGGCTCCTCTGTTATCATACTGTTAACTGGGTTTAGATCACAAGTTGTACGGTGTGATTGGTGTGGCTGGTATGAGTCTTACCCGGGATTCAAAATCCTCCCTTATTGTGTACGCTCGTCCGGGCACAGTACCTAACTGGAGTCTGGAGGAGGGTCATAGGGGGAGGAGCCAGTACACACCACCTGACCTGTAAAAGCTTTACTTTTGTGCCCTGTCTCCTGCGGAGCCGCTATTCCCCATGGTCCTTTCAGGAACCCCAGCATCCACTACGGACTCCGAGAAATAGAATTATCGGTAAGTAAATTCTTATTTTTACCACTAGGGCATAATAAACCAAGCCCAAATATAGGCAATTGTTTGGAAGATTTTTGTTGTACATGACAATGAAAATTTGAAGCACACATGATATGTAAACTATATTTCTCATACGTCCTAGAGGATGCTGGGGTCCACTTCATGACCATGGGGTATAGACGGTTCCGCAGGAGCCATGGGCACAAGACTTTTCAAAGGGTGTGAACTTGCTCCTCCCCCTATGCCCCTCCTCCAGACCTCAGTTTTAGAAATGTGCCCAGGCAGACTGGATGCACTCCAGGGGAGCTCTACTGAGTTTCTCTGAATAGACTTATGTTAGGTTTTTTATTTTCAGGGAGAACTGCTGGCAACAGTCTCCCTGCTTCGTGGGACTGAGGGGGCAGAAGTAGGAACCAACTTCCTAAAGAGTTTCATGGCTCTGCTTCTGGCTGACAGGACACCATTAGCTCCTGAAGGGTACTGAACGCTAGCCGTGTCTAGATGCTCACTCCCATAGCACGCCGTCACCCCCCTCACAGAGCCAGAAGTCAGAAGACAGGTGAGTGTAAGAAGATAGATCTTCAATCAAGAGTGACGGCTAAGGTATAGCGCGGCTGGCGGGAGCGCAGAGCGCCATTGCTGCCCACACACACAGGCACTGCAGGGTGCAGGGCGCTGGGGGGGGGGCGCCCTGGGCAGCAAAATACCTTAAAAACTGGCTAAAAGGGGGCATAAGATGCCCAGGCACAGCCCTACCCCCGCCAGTGTAAATATGTGAAAATCTCTGAGGAGAAGATGCACCATTGCGGGGGCGGAGCTTCCTCCTCAGTCAGCCAGCACACTGCTCAGTGCCAGTTTCTCTCCTCAGCTGCAGAGACAACGCTGGTCCTCCTCCACTTCTGACTACAAGTATCAGGGTGCAAAACAGGGGGGACCACAGTGCATTTGGTGCTTTACAGGTGTATTTACATTGTAAAATAAGCGCTGCATCTCAGTGGGCATTTTGTGTTCACAGGCATTATATGCTGGCGCTGGGGTTGTGAACTGGCTGCTCCTACACTGTGTCCTTCTGACAGATTTTACTGTGGGTCTGTCCCCTATAAGTCCCAAAGTGTCTGTGTGTGTGTAGTGCACGAGTGTGACATGTCTGAGGCAGGGAGTTCTTCCCCTGAGGAAGCCATTTTAGGGACACAGAGTTGTAATGTGGTGGCGCTGCCGGCACACCAAGAGCCTGCATGGGTGAAAGAAATACGTGATAGTATGCATCATATCAATAGGAGGTTGGATAAGTCTGAATCTCATGCTGAGTGCTGGAGAAAATCTGTGGAGGATGTGATTTTTCAGGGCTCTGTTCTTCCATCCGCAGGCGACCCCTCTGGGTCACATAAGAGACCATTTGCAAATATTGTAAATACTGATACCGACACGGACACTGATTCCTGTGTCGACGATAGTGACTCCAGAGAAATAGATCATAAATTGGCGAAAAATATACAATATATGATTGTGGTTATAAGGGAGGTTCTGGAAGTTATGGAAGCCACTCCTGTACCTCAGGAGAAGGCCTATTTCTATAAGGAAAAGAAATCTAAGTTGACTTTCCCTCCTTCCCACAAGCTAAATACTCTCTTTGAAGGGGGTGGGTGAATCCCGAAAATAAATTTTGTGGTCCCAAGAGGATTCAGATGGCTTATCCTTTCCCAGCAGAAGACAGGAAAAAATGGGAGTCACCCCCAGTGTTAGACAGTGCACTGTCCAGGTTGACAAAGAAGGTGATTCTCCCTGCACCTGGGACGGCTTCACTAAAGGAGCCGGCAGACCGCAAAATGGAGACTACGTTAAAATCCATTTATGTGGCCAATGGTACGCTGCTCAGGCCCACAATTGTTTGCGCGTGGGTGAGTCGCGCTACTGAAAAATGGTCAGACAGCTTGTCATCAGAAATTGACACAATTGATAAAGATGAGATACTCCTTAAGTTAGGGAATATCAAAGACGCTGCCGCATACATGCTAGAAGCGATGAAAGATATTGGACTCTTGGGTTCGACAGCCGCTACCATGGCAGTATCGGCTCGACGGGCGTTGTGGATTCGCCAGTGGAACGCGGATGCAGATTCCAAAAGGAATATGGAGGCTCTCCCATATAAAGGTGAGGCCTTATTTGGTGATGGACTGGATGCGTTAGTCTCGGCGGCTACCGCAGGTAAGTCGACTTTTTTGCCTTCTGCTCCTGCATCGGCAAAAAAGACATATCACTCCCACATGCAGTCTTTTCGGCCCAATAATTATAAAAAGGCGAAAGGTTCCCCCTTCTTTGCTGGTAGGGGAAAGGGAAAGAAGTCCACAGCGGCTTCAGGATCCCAGGAGCAGAAGTCAACCCCTACTTCTGCCAAATCTACAGCATGACGCTGAGGCTTCCTTGCGGGAGTCCGCTCGGGTGGGGGCACGTCTCAAACTGTTCAGCCAGGGTTGGATTCAATCTGGCCTGGACCCCTGGGTGTTACAAATAGTGTCCCAGGGGTACAAGCTGGAGTTTCAAGACGTTCCCCCATGCCGATTTTTCAAATCGACCTTGCCAGCTTCAATTCCAGAAAGAATTGCCGCGGTAACAGCGGCAATTCAAAAATTATGTCAGGATCAGATCATAGTCCTGGTACCTTTGTCACAACAAGGGGATGGTTTCTATTCAAGCCTCTTTGTAGTTCCGAAGCCGGACGGCTCGGTCAGACCGATCCTAAACCTAAAAATTCTGAATCTCTACTTGAAACGGGTTAAGTTCAAAATGGAATCACTGAGGGCAGTGATTTCGAGTCTGGAGGAGGGGGACTATATGGTGTCAGTAGACATAAAGGATGCTTACCTACATCTTCCCATTTATCCTCCTCACCAGGCTCATCTGAGATTTGCGGTTCAGGATTGCCATTACCAATTCCAGACGTTGCCTTTCGGTCTCTCCACGGCGCCGAGGGTATTCACCAAGGTGATGGCGGAGATGATGGTCCTCCTTCGTCAAAAAGGAGTTAATATAATTCCTTATCTAGACGATCTCCTGATAAAAGCGAGATCCAGGGAGCAGTTGCTACAGAACATCACACTCTCCCTGTCCATACTCCAAAAACACGGTTGGATCATAAATTTTCCAAAGTCACAGTTGGAACCGATGACAAGATTGTCTTTTCTCGGGATGATCCTGGACACAGAAGTTCAGAGAGTATTTCTTCCGAGGGAAAAGGCTCTGGAAATCCAGAAAATGGTAAAACAGATATTAAAGCCAACAAGTGTGTCGATCCATCAGTGCATTCGGTTGTTGGGGAAAATGGTGGCAGCCTACGAGGCCATACAGTTTGGCAGGTTCCATGCCAGAGTATTTCAGTGGGACCTGTTGGACAAGTGGTCGGGTTCCCACCTACACATGCACCGAAAGATAATCCTGTCCTCCAAAGCTAGGATTTCGCTCCTGTGGTGGCTACACAGTTCTCACCTACTAGAGGGACGCAGGTTCTGGATTCAGGACTGGCTCCTGGTAACCATGGATGCAAGTCTCCGAGGCTGGGGAGCTGTCACTCAGGGGGAAAGCTTCCAAGGAAAATGGTCAAGTCAGGAGGCCTGCCTTCACATAAACGTGCTGGAATTGAGAGCCATTTACAACGGCCTTCGACAAGTGGTACATCTTCTTCAAGATCATCCCGTGCAGATCCAGTCGGACAATGTAACAGTAGTCGCGCACATAAACAGGCAGGGCGGAACGAAAAGCAGAGCGGCAATGGCAGAGGTGACAAAGATCCTCCTCTGGGCAGAAAGACATGTAAAGGCTCTGTCGGCGATTTTCATTCCGGGAGTAGACAACTGGGAAGCAAACTTCCTCAGCAGACACGATCTCCAGCCAGGAAAGTGGGGCCTCCACCAAGAAGTCTTTGCAGAGGTGACAAGTCTTTGGGGAGTTCCTCAAGTAGACATGATGGCATCTCGTCTCAACAAGAAGCTTCAGAGATATTGTTCCAGGTCGAGAGACCCTCAAGCAATAGCAGTGGATGCACTGGTGCCCCAGTGGGTATTCCGGTCGGTGTATGTCTTCCCTCCACTTCCGCTGATCCCAAAAGTTCTCAGGATAATAAGAAGAACAAGAGTTCGAGCAATCGTCATTGCCCCAGACTGGCCAAGGAGGGCTTGGTACCCAGATCTTCAGGAGTTGCTCATAGAAGATCCTCGGCCTCTTCCTCGTCGCGAGGACCTGCTGCAACAGTGGCCGTGCGTGTATCAAGACTTACCGCGGCTACGTTTGATGGCGTGACTGTTGAGCTCCGGATCCTAGCCCGAAAGGGTATACCCACGGAAGTCATCCCCATGCTTATTCAGGCCAGGAAAGGAGTAATGTCTAAACATTACCACCGTATTTGGAGAAAATATGTGTCTTGGTGTGAATCCAAGAAGGCTCCTACGGAAGAGTTTCAGTTGGGACGTTTTCTCCATTTTCTGCAGGCTGGTGTGGATGCGGGCCTTAGATTGCAGTCAATCAAGGTCCAGATTTCGGACTTATCGGTTTTCTTCCAAAAACAATTGGCCTCTCTTCCAGAAGTTCAGACCTTCGTGAAAGGGGTTCTGCACATCCAGCCTCCATTTGTGCATCCAGTGGCACCATGGGACCTTAATATGGTGTTGCAGTTCCTTCAATCGGATTGGTTTGAACCTCTACAGGAGATAGAGTTGAAGTTTCTCACTTGGAAAGTGGTGATGCTTTTGGCCTTGGCATCCACAAGGCGGGTGTCGGAGTTGGGGGCCTTGTCTCACAAGAGCCCTTTCCTGATCTTCTATGAGGATAGGGCAGAGTTGAGAACTCGCCAACATTTTCTTCCAAAGGTGGTTTCGTCTTTCCACATAAACCAACCTATTGTGGTGTCAGTGGCTAATGAAACGTTCACTGAGTCAAAATCTCTGGATGTGGTTAGGGCTTTGAAGATTTATGTAGCTAGAACAGCTTGGATACGGAAAAACAGAGGCTCTGTTTGTTCTGTATGCTCCCAACAAGATTGGGTGTCCTGCTTCCAAGAAGACTATTGCGCGCTGGATCAGAGGTACGATTCAGCAGGCTCATTCTACGGCTGGATTGCCGTTACCGACGTCGGTGAAGGCCCATTCTACTAGGAAGGTGGGCTCATCCTGGGCTGCTGCCCGGGGGGTCTTGGCATTACAACTTTGCCGAGCAGCTACTTGGTCAGGGTCAAACACATTTGCAAAGTTCTACAAGTTTGACACCTTGGCCGATGAGGACCTCAAGTTCGGTCAATCGGTGCTGCAGGGTCATCCGCACTCTCCCGCCCGTACTGGAGCTTTGGTATAAACCCCATGGTCATGAAGTGGACCCCAGCATCCTCTAGGGCATATGAGAAAACAGGATTTTAATACCTACCGGTAAATCCTTTTCTCCTAGTCTGTAGAGGATGCTGGGCGCCCGTCCCAGTGCGTACTTTACCTGCAGTTTTGTTTATTAGAGTTACACGAGTTGTGTTTTATTAGTTTTCAGCATGTTGCTGTAATTGGTTCATGCCTGTTGGCGTGTGTTATGTTGAATGCCATGTTGTGCGGCATGGTTGAGGTGTGAGCTGGTATGTGTCTCACCATTGGTATTAAAGTAAATCCTTTCCTCGAAATGTCCGTCTCCCTGGGCACAGTTCCTATAACTGAGGCCTGGAGGAGGGGCATAGGGGAAGGAGCCAGTTCATACCCTTTGAAAAGTCTTAGAGTGCCCATGGCTCCTACAGAACCGTCTATACCCCATGGTCATGAAGTGGACCCCAGCATCCTATACGGACTAGTAGAAAAGGATTTACCGGTAGGTATTAAAATCCTGTTATTTCTGCTGCGGGTTACACTGGGCTCCACAAGGAATTTCTTGAGGCACCAACAGGCTCAAAGCTTTGACTGTTCCCAAGATGCACAGCGCTGCCTCCTCTATAACCCCGCCTCCGTGCACAGGAGCTCAGTTTGTAAGTTGGTGCCATGCAGTAAGCAGGCAATCAACAGGGGGGCTGCCATTGCAGCCCATATTATAGCTTATTCAGAAGAAAATAGGAACTTTTGAAGACTTCAAGGGCTGCAGCTTTTATGTATGTCAGCTAAGACATCTTTTGCTGCAGCTCCATCACTCCCCCAGCGGCGCTGTATACTCCCGCGCCCTGGTTATTGGGCAACTACAGCGGAGACTCCGCTGTTCTTCCGTTAGTCACACACACCCGCCGCTGCCGTCCAGGATCGCGTGGCCGCAGGTACAAGGGGAGGTAAGGGGTCTCTTTGGCCCGCTGTTAACCGCAATCCGGCGTGGCCGTGGCATGCGGGCCGTGCACGCTGGCATGGACACTGTAAAGGGCAGCCGCTCCACTAGTCACTGGGACACAAGGGCACAGGTGGGAGGTTTTCTCTCTAAAATCCTGTTTTAATCAAGCCCGCAGCGCCCGGTGGGGAAGCCGGCAGGGGGATAAGGCCTAACCTGTAGCCCCAGGGCGCCATTTCAGTGAATGTTCCCGCCCTGGAGCTGCATATCTCTCCCTCACTCCCTGTCAGCCGCCATCACAATGGAGCTGCGCTGTTCCTGGGACTGCTGGGGCAAATCCTCCTCTGTAAAGCTGCCTGCTCGCCACTGTGCATTTTACAGGACACTTAAGTATTCTACCTGTCAAGGGACTTTGGGGCAGATGTATTAACCTGGAGAAGGCATAAGGAAGTGATAAACCAGTGATATGTGCAAGGTGATAAAGGCACCAGCCAATCAGCTCTAATATGTAAATTAACAGTTAGGATCTGATTGGCTGGTGCCTTTATCACCTTGCACATATCACTGGTTTATTACTTCTTTATGCCTTCTCCAGGTTAATACATCTGCCCCAGTGTTAGTTAAGAAAGAGTGCATACATTCAGGGGTACAAACACCCAGGGCCGGATTAAGCCTTGGGGGGGCCTGGGGCACTAAGGACAGGGGGGCCCAGGTGGAAGCGGGGGGGGGGGGGGGAGATAACATGCCAGGAGGGATAAAATGCTCTCTACCTGGACTTCCCTTTTAATATATGATTGGCATCACATGTTAAACTATTTCATTGATAAATAAGGTATTTCAACAAAAATGATTACAATTATAAGAAGAGGGTAGTTCAGGTAGAGAGCGTTTTGTCCCGCTTGGAATGAGTCATGTTGGGATGTATGGATTGTGTATATTAAATATAAACCAATGGTTTATATTAGATTTAAACTAATAGTTTAATAAGGCCTGGGTACTGTTTATATCTCCACCTAATAGAGAAACTATTATTTTATAATGTTTTCCTGCAGTGAAACAAAGACAATTTAAGCTTAAAATACACATAGAAAAAATGTTTCTATAATTTATCTTGCAATAATGCAATAGCAGCAGGCTCTGTACTACTAACACACTGGGACAAGACTCAGGAGGATGCTCTGTGTGTGTCTCTCTCTAGACCCAAATGCTCTCATTAGATAACAGGTTACACAGGACCCTGATACCCAGGCGGGAGGAGAAGCTGGAATCCCTGGGTAACTTACAGCTCTCTCCCCTCTGCTATCTCTCCTCTGGTCAGGAAGCTTCGTCGATATCTCTTGAAACCTGATACTACTGTGTCTATGCCTGCAAAGCATACTGTCCTGCTCACATTCTGGCAGCCTGGTTCTGCTGCTGCACAAGAGGGAGAGCTAGTAATGTCACTATGCTCTGGCTGGGGGGGCCCTTGACAGAGGGCGGCCCGGGGTACAGTATGCCCTGCATCCCCCCCTTAATCTGGCTATGCAAACACCCTGTGATATACATCCAGTATCTACTGTGTTTTGTTATATCTACTGTTTACATATATATAGCCATACTGAGTATTACTTTGTATTGCTATTCCAGTGCAGTCTTATGGTGTATTGCTATTCCAGTGCAGTTTTATGGTGTATAATTTCTGCATGGTACGTTTGTGACTATATATGTGTGTGTGTGCATGTAGCTGCTGCGTGGCTGCCATCTCGGGTATTTCACTCAGCGTGCTGCTCCTATATTCTGTAACCTGAAGGGGCTAAGTGTGTCAGGTTTCTAAGCAATATAGGCATTTCAAGGATATTCTTGCTGTGTATTTTTTCCTTGTGATTTATAGTCACTTTCTATATATTTATATATATCTCCTGGATTCCCAGTTTGTGCTGACAGGAAAGTCTCACTGCACTGGGAGTTCTTGCTAGGTATATTGCTGCTAAAGAATTGTACCAGGTTGCCTAATATTGTGCTTATATTATGTCAGCTACACGAGACAGTGAAACTGGGGCTTCTCCCACATTGTGTGGTGGTGATGCTGCAGTCATTTTTGAGGATAACATGGTAGCTGAGAGTTCTGGTTCAGGGGGTTCCTTACCCCCCATTGGGTCTGTAGCACCGGGGGTAACAAATGACCCACCTTGGACTACCTTTTCCACGCTGTTGAATACGCTAATTACTAAACTAACGCTCCCTGTGGGACCACCTGTGCCACTGCAGCAGTTTATGGTCCCTGCTGAAAATCCGCCATGGGCGGATCAAATCTCAACACAGTTACAGCACTTAAACCGTTCTCTGACTAAAGATAAGTCTCACTCTCGCCCACCTAAGACTAAGCCGTCTTCTAAGCGGGCCGCTACATCCTCACAATCCACCGTTGTCCCAGACACATCCTCTGAGGAGGAAGGTGCATATACTGATCCCACAGACACTGACTCTGATGTTTCTGATGGGGAGGGCAAGTCACTGGTGGATGTCCCTGATTTGATTGAGGTTATCAGGCTCATTCTTCAGGTCTCCGATGATCCTGAGCCTGTGGCTGTCTCTAAAAATTATAACAGATTTAAACGTAAGAAAGTGGTTAAACAAGTTTTACCTCATTCTCAACACCTGGCTGACATACATCAGGAATCCTGGGAAAATCCAGGTACGAAATTCACACCGCATAAGAGACTGTTGGCTCGCTACCCTCTCTCTGCGGAGCTATGTAAAATTGGGAAACTCTTCCGCCCGTTGATTCTCATGTGGCTCGCATGGTAGTTTCCTCAGCTCTGCCAGTAACTACCGTCACCTCTCTGAAGGAACCGACGGATAGACTTGTGGAGGGTTGTCTAAAGGCGATTTATACCCTAACGGGGGCTGTGCATAGGCCAACCATGGCAGCGACTTGGGCTGCTGAAGCTGTTGAAGCATGGGCTCAGGAGGTGGAGGCAGAGCTGCCTTCCGACATTTCTGATCATGCCAGACAATGTCTCTCATATATTGCCACGGCTTCTCTGTACTTTAAGGAGGCGGCTTCTGAGGCCGGGGTGCTGGCGGCCAAGGCTGCTACTACGTCCATCCTAGCTCGCCGTATCCTGTGGTTGAGATCCTGGTCGGTGGATATGGATTCTAAGAAAACCCTGGAGGTGCTTCCTTTTAAAGGAGACATTCTTATTGGCGAAGACCTAAACAAGATTGTGGCTGATCTGGCTACTGCTAAAACAGCGTGCCTACCTAGTACGGCTCCTTCCGCACAGAAGGCTAAAAGTACTTTCCCTCGACCCTTTCGTACTCCAGGTAAAGCAAAAGGTCAGGCGTACCCGAAGCAGACCCATGCTTCCAAACCTGCCAAGCCCAGACCGAAGCGGGCTGCCCGTCAGCCTGCTTCCAAAACTGACAAGCCTGCCGCATGACGGTGCGGACTTCCCTCTCGGGGATCCCAGGGTGGGGGTCCGACTTCTAGGTTTTGCCCAGGAATGGTTGAAGACCACTTCGGATATCTGGGTAAGGGAAGTCGTCACTCGAGGTTGCGCCGTACCCTTCAAGAACCGTATCCCTCATCGATTTTGCCTGACAGATGTCCCGTCGGATCCGACAAAGGCAAACACTCTCCTTTTGGGTGGTACACTCCCTACTCACCACAGGAGTGGTGGTACGGGTGCCTTTGGATCAGCGAGGCAAAGGGTTCTATTCACCGCTGTTTCTAGTCCCGAAACCAAATGTGTCCTCGCGGCCCATTCTCAATCTCTAGTCCTTGAACAAACACGTGAGGACTTCCAAGTTTCGTATGGAAGATCTTTGCTTTATTGTTCTGGCCTTATAGCCTGGGGACTATTTGGTCTCCCTGGACATACAGGATGCCTACCTGCATATTCCTATTGCAGTGTCTCATCAGCAGTACCTGAGGTTTGCGGTGGGCAACCTTCACTACCAATTTCGGGCATTACCCTTTGGTTTGACAACGGCTCCCCGAATTTTCACCAAAATAATGGCGGTCATGACGGCTACACTCCGCCGTCAAGGGGTCAGGATCCTGCCGCACCTGGACGATTTGTTAATCCTGGCAAATTCCCCAGAAATTCTTTTGTGTCATCTAGATCTGACTGTCCGGGTCATGACAGCCCACGGGTGGCTTGTCAACTGGAAGAAATCATCCCTGGTTCCTGCTCGGAGCATGGTACACTTGGGAGCGTTATTGGACACCCACAACCAGCGGTTGTTCTTGCCTCTGGATAAGGTCCTGAAACTTCAGGACAGGATTCAATGTTTCCTATCTCGTCCGCAAGTGTCGATTCACTCAGCAATGCAAGTGCTAGGTCTCATGGTGTCGGCTTTCAACATGGTGGAGTATGCTCAATTCCATTCTCGCCCTCTGCAGAAGTTAATTCTGACAAAGTGGGACGGCCTGCCTCACCGGATCAGATATCACATGAACACAATCATCAAGACGACACTCGAAGTCGCATGGCAATGAGGGAAGTATCACGGATTCTTCAGTGGGCAGAACGCCATCTGCCGGCCATATCAGCAGTGTTCATTCCGCGCGTTCTGAACTGGGAAGCGGATTATCTCAGTTGTCAGGACATACACTCCGGATAGTGGGGCCTCCATCCAGAGGTGTTTCAACTTCTCGTGGACACGTGGGGCCTTCCAGATGTAGATCTGATGGCGTCTCGACACAATCACAAGGTTCCGGTATTCGGAGCAAGGACAAGGGATCCTCAAGCAGCGTTCGTGGACGCTCTGGCAATTCCATGGAACTTTAGGCTGCCATACGTGTTCCCTCCGGTGTCACTCCTGCCCAGAGTAATACGGAAACCTACTTCTGGTCGCTCCAGTGTGGCCCAGGCGGCACTGGTTCTCTGATATACAAGGCCTCTCATTGGATCGTCCCCTTCTACTTCCACAGCATCCAGATCTCCTCGTTCAGGGCCCTTGTGTTTACCAGGACTTGGCCCGTCTGGCTTTGACGGTGTGGCTCTTGAAGTTTCTGTCCTGAGGGCCAAGGGTTTTTCTGAGGCGGTCGTTCAAACTATGTTGAAAGCCCGTAAGCCGGCTTCTGCTCGGATCTACCATAGGGTCTGGAATGCTTACTTTACTTGGTGTGCGTCTCACAATCATGACATTTTCAAGTTTAGTACGGCCAAACTATTAGCCTTCCTACAACAGGGCCTGGACTTAGGCCTTCGTCTGGCCTCCCTCAAGGTTCACATCTCTGCCTTGTCGGTTTGGTTTCAGAGAAAGATTGCTGCCCTACTTGATGTTCATACCTTCACTCAGGGCGTGTTGGGGATTCAACCTCCTTATGTTCCACCTGTGGCCCCTTGGGATCTGACGGTGGTTCTGGAGGCTTTGCAAGAGTCTCCGTTTGAACCTCTTGCGTCTGCGGACCTTAAGTGGCTCTCCCTTAAGGTTTTATTTTTGCTGGCTATTGCTTCAGCTAGAAGGGTCTCGGACTTGGGTGCCTTATCCTATAAGTGTTCCTATCTGATTTTTCACCGTGACCGGGCGGTTCTTAGAACGCGTCCGGGTTATTTTCCCAAAGTGGTGTCTTCCTTCCACCTTAATCAAGAAATTGTGGTTCCTGCCTTTAATTCTCCTGAGGCGTCATCTAAAGAGCGGTCTTTGGATGTGGTACGGGCTCTCCGTATCTATGTGAAGAGAACTTCCTCCGTTCGGAAATCCGATTCTCTTTTTGTAGTGTTTGGTTTTCACAAACGTGGCTGGCCTGCTAACAAGCAGACCTTGGCCAGGTGGATTAGAATGGCGATTGCACATGCTTATGTACAGGCTGGTCTGCCAGCTCCTGCTACCATCAAAGCCCATTCTACTCGGTCTGTCGGACCTTCTTGGGCAGCCCGCCGTGGTGCGACCCTTGAACAGTTGTGCAAGGCGGATACGTGGTCCTCAGTGAACACGTTCTTAGGGTTCTATGCCTTCGATACTTCCGCCTCCCAGGATGCTTCCTTTGGATGCTGGGTTCTTGTGCCCGCTGCAGTGCGTCCCCTCCCATAAGGAACTGCTTTAGGACATCCCCGATGTTATTCCTTGTGGAGCCCAGTGTAACCCGCAGCAGAAAACGAGATTTATGGTAAGAACTTACTGTTGTTAAATCTCTTTCTGCGAGGAACACTGGGCTCCACAAGGCGCCCACCCTGACACACTTAGCTTCTCTGGGTTGATATGGCATTAGCCGCTGACACCCTCCCCGTTGGTGGTGAGTGTGTGGGTCATGTGGCTCGTTATGATTGTCGTCTCTAGTACCTGCTACTGCATTGGGCTGGTTAACGAAACTGAGCTCCTGTGCACGGAGGCGGGATTATAGAGGAGGCGGCGCTTTGCATCTTGGGAACAGTCAAAGCTTTGAGCCTGTTGGTGCCTTGGATCAAGATCCTACTCTACACCCCCCGATGTTATTCCTTGTGGAGCCCAGTGTACCTCGCAGAAAGAGATTTAACAACGGTAAGTTCTTACCATAAATCTCATTTTTTAGGACATCCAAACTTAAGTCTTCATGTGCAGTGTTAAGAAAATTACTTTGGACGGAGGGTTACAAAATATTTTCTCAGAGTTAGTCTCCCTACAATTAGGTGCAGGTTCTGTGCTAAGTAAATTTAATTCTAAAAACCCCTAAAACTATACAAAAAAAAAGGATTATAAATAATAATACATACAGTTATTACTTCACCTTTTTCTTTTGTCAGCAGAAGCGTAAAAGTTTATTCACTGATACTTTTACTTTGATTTCTGTAGGTTAGTTATTAGTTCATCTCTCTCACTTACCGTTTACTACTAATAGGTGCACGGTGAGCAGCAAAAATTGGAACAAACTTCCCCTATCCTACTATTGCTTTGCCAAAATTATCTTGATAAATGTATTTTTATACGCTCACACGGGTATTACTGACAGAAAGTGTTGCATATCAGTGTAACATATACTGGATCATTTATTTTGTTACATTTTATATTATGTGTGACTGTTTTCATTTGTTATGTTGTTTTTCACTTATGCTGTGTGTGTGTGTGTGTGTGTGTGTGTGTGTGTGTGTGTGTGTGTATATATATATATATATATGTATGTATAAAACTAATTTTAGGAATTAGAGGAACTAGAGGAATGGAATGGTATAAACTACATATATCCAGTATACAATGTAATATAAATATTTCTCTAACGTCCTTGAGGATGCTGGGACTCCGTAAGGACCATGTGGAATAGACGGGCTCCGCAGGAGATAGGGCACTTTAAGAAAGCTTTGGATTCTGGGTGTGCACTGGCTCCTCTCTCTATGCCCCTCCTCCAGACCTCAGTTTTACACTGTGCCCAGAGCAGGATGGGTGCACTGCAGAGAGCTCTCCTGAGTTCTCTGCCTAGAAGCATTTTTGTTTGGATTTTTTCTCTACTTTTTACTACTTTTTCACAGGGAGCACTGCTGGCAACAGGCTCCCTGCATCGAGGGACTGAGGAGAGAGGGGTAGACCTTCTTGTCTAAGATAGGCTCTGCTTCCTCGGCTACTGGACACCATTAGCTCCAGAGGGGGTGAACGCAGGTTCTTACTGGGCGTCCACCCCTGGAGCTGCGCCGCCGTTCTCACAGAGCTAGAAGAACAGAAGTCAGAAGCCGTCAGGCGGAAGAAGCCTTCAGCTTCACTGAGGTAACGCACAGCACTGCAGCTGTGCGTCATTGCTCCCATACACCTCACATACTCCGGTCACTGTAAGCGTGCAGGGCGCAGGGGGGGGCGCCCTGGGCAGCAATATACACCTCTGGTATGGCAAAAGACAATATACATGTACAGGTGGGCTCTGTACATGTATATAAAAGAGCCCCCGCCATATTTTAGTAAGTTTGAGCGGGACAGAAGCCCGCCGCCGAGGGGGCGGGGCTTCTCCCTCAGCACTCACCAGAGCCATTTTCTCTCCACAGCACTGCTGAGAGGAAGCTCCCCGGACTCTCCCCTGCTTACACACGGTGAAGAGGGTGTTTAAAAGAGAGGGGGAGGGCACATAATTGGCGGTTTACATATTAACAGCGCTGCTGGGGAAAAACATTTTGTGTTGGTCTCCAGGGTCATTGCGCTGGGGTGTGTGCTGGCATACTCTCTCTCTGTCTCTCCAAAGGGCCTTGACAGGGATACTGTCTTCAGAAAAGGGGTTCCCTGTGTGTGTGAAGTGTGTCGGTACGCGTGTGTCGACATGTTTGACAAGGAAGGCTCGCTTACTGTGGAGGGGGAGTGTTTGAATATCAGGTCGCCGTCGGCAACGCCGACACCGGAATGGGTGGATATGCTGAATGTCTTGAATGCAAATGTCAATCTATTGCATAAAAGGTTAGACAAGGCAGAAGCTAGGGATCAGTCAGGTAGCCAGTCCATGCCTGTCCCTGTGGCGCCAGGCCCTTCGGGGTCTCAGAAGCGCACCATATCCCAGATCGATGACACAGATACCGACACAGATACTGACTCTAGTGTCGACTATGAAGATGCAAAATTACAGCCGAAGGTGGCAAAAGGTATTCGGTACATGATTATTGCCATTAAAGAGGTTTTGCATATTACTGAGGAACCCCTGTCCCTGACACGAGGGTACACATGTATAAAGAGAAAAAGCCTGAAGTCACTTTTCCATCCTCATTTGAATTAAGTGAATTGTGCGAAAAGGCTTGGGAATCTCTGGATAGGAGACCACAAGTTCCCAAAAGGATTCTTATGGCGTATCCTTTTCCACAAACTGATAGGATACGCTGGGAATCTTCGCTTAAAGTGGACAAGGCGCTGACATGCTTGTCCAAAAAGGTGGCACTGCCTTCTCAGGATACGGCTTCCCTCAAGGAACCTGCTGATCGTAGGCAGGAAATTACCTGAAGCACATTTACACTCATTCAGGTACTATTGCTAGACCGGCTATGGCGTCGGCCTGGGTTTGTAGTGCGGTTGTGGCATGGGCAGATTCCTTATCTGCGGAGATTGACACCTTAGATAGGGATGCCATTCAAATGACCATAGAGCATATCAGAGATGCTGCCTTGTATATGAGAGATGCTCAGAGAGACATTTGTTTATTAAGCTCCAGAATAAATGCTATGTCTATTTTTGCTAGGCGGCTCTTGTGGACCCGGCAGTGGACGGGAGATGACGATTCAAAGCGGCATATGGAGTCCTTGCCTTACAAGGGGGAGGAGTTGATTGGAGACGGCCTCTCGGACCTTGTCTCTACGGCTACGGCTGGTAAGTCGAATTTCTTACCTTATGTCCCCCCGCAGCATACAAAGAAGGCACCTCATTATCGAATGCAGTCCTTTCGTTCCAATAAAAACAAGAAGGTGCGGGGATCGTCCTTTGTTACCAGAGGGAAAGGCAGGGGAAAGAAGCTGCACACAGCTAGTTCCCAAGAGCAGAAGTCCTCCCCTGCGTCTGCAAAGTCCACCGCATGACGCTGGGGCTTCCTGAGGGGAGGCAGATCTGGTGGGGGCTCGTCTTCGGTTTTTCAGCCACGTCTGGGTTCACTCGCAGGTGGATCCCTGGGCATTAGAGATTGTTTCTCAGGGATACCGGCTGGAATTCGAAGACTTGCCTCCTCGCCGGTTTTTCAAATCGGCTCTGCTGGCTTCTCCGTCAGAGAGGGAGTTAGTGTTGGCAGCAATCCAAAAATTGTATATTCAACAGGTGATTGTCACAGTTCCTCATCTCCAGCAGGGAGAGGGATATTACTCAACCCTGTTTGTGGTCCCGAAACCGGACGGTTCGGTCAGACCCATTTTAAACCTAAAATCTCTGTACTTGTACTTGAAGAGGTTCAAGTTCAAAATGGAATCACTCAGGGCAGTCATCGCCAGCCTGGAGGGGGGGGATTGGATGGTGTCCCTGGACATAAAGGATGCATACCTTCATGTTCCGATATTCCCCCCTCATCAGGCGTTCCTGAGATTTGCAGTGCAGGACTGTCACTACCAATTTCAGACGTTGCCGTTTGGGCTTTCCACGGCCCCGAGGGTTTTCACCAAGGTAATGGCGGAAATGATGGTGCTCCTGCGCAGGCAGGGGGTCACAATTATCCCATACTTGGACGATCTCCTCATAAAGGCGAGATCTCGGGAGAAGTTGCTGGACAGCGTGTCTCTGTCCATGAAGACGTTGCAGATACACGGCTGGATTCTCAATATACCGAAGTCCCAGCTAGTTCCTACAACGCGTCTGACCTTTTTGGGCCTGATTCTAGACACAGACCAGAAAAAGGTTTTTCTTCCGATCGAAAAGGTTCAGGAACTCATGGCCATGGTCAGGTACCTATTGAAACCAAAGAAGGTTTCAGTACATCAGTGCACGCGGGTCATGGGGAAGATGGTGGCTTCATACGAGGCCATCCCTTTCGGCAGATTCCATGCGAGGACTTTTCAATGGGACCTCTTGGACAAGTGGTCCGGGTCCCATTTACAAATGCATCAAAGGATCACCCTGTCTCCCAGGACCAGGGTATCCTGTGGTGGCTGAACAGTGCTCACCTACTAGAGGGTTGCAGGTTCGGCATTCAGGACTGGGTCCTGGTGACCACGGACGCAAGCCTCCGAGGCTGGGGAGCAGTAACACTGGGAAGAAATTTCCAAGGTCTCTGGTCAAACCTGGAGACTTGTCTCCACATCAACGTCCTGGAGTTGAGGGCCATATACAACGCCCTGCGTCAAGCGGAGAACTTGCTTCGGAGAAAACCGGTTCTGATTCAGTCAGACAATGTCACGGCAGTGTCCCATATAAACCGCCAAGGCGGAACAAGGAGGACCCTCAGGCGGTAGCGGTAGACGCTCTGGTAAACCTTGGGTGTTCAGATCGGTCTATGTGTTTCCTCCTCTTCCTCTCATACCCAAGGTGTTGAGAATAATACGAAGAAGCAGGGTCAGAACTATCCTCATTGTTCCAGATTGGCCACGGAGGACTTGGTATCTGGAGCTGCAAGAGTTGCTCGCAGGGGATCCGTGGCCTCTTCCTCTAAGGCAGGACCTGCTGCGGCAGGGGCCCTGTCTGTTCCAAGACTTACCGCGGCTGCGTTTGACGGCATGGCGGTTGAACGCCGGATCCTAGCGGAAAAAGGAATTCCGGAGGAAGTCATTCCTACCCTGATCAAGGCTAGGAAAGACGTGACGTTAAAACATTATCACCGTATATGGCGGAAATATGTTTCTTGGTGTGAGGCCAGAGCTGCTCCTACGGAGGAGTTCCATTTGGGCTGTCTACTTCACTTCCTTCAAACAGGAGTGACTTTGGGCCTAAAATTAGGGTCCATAAAGGTCCAGATTTTGGCCTTATCCATTTTCTTTCAAAGAGAATTAGCCTCTATTCCTGAGGTACAGACTTTTGTGAAGGGTGTGCTGCATATTCAGCCTCCCTTTGTGCCTCCGGTGGCGCCTTGGAATCTTAACGTGGTGTTACGTTTCCTCAAGTCACCTTGGTTTGAACCACTCAAAACTGTGGAGTTGAAATACCTCATGTGGAAAGTGGTCATGTTGTTGGCATTAGCTTCGGCAAGACGTGTTTCCGAATTGGCGGCTTTATCACATAAAAGCCCATACTTGGTTTTTCACGTGGATAGGGCAGAGTTGAGGACTCGTCCTCATTTTCTGCCAAAAGTGGTCTCATCTTTTCATGTGAACCAACCTATTGTCGTCCCTGTGGCTACATGGGACTTGGAGGATTCCGAGTCCCTGGATGTAGTCAGGGCTTTGAAGATTTATGTGACCAGAACGGCTCGGATCAGGAAGACTGAAGCTTTGTTTGTTCTGTATGCGGCCAACAAGGTTGGCGCTCCTGCTTCAAAGCAGACTATTGCTCGCTGGATCTGTAACACGATTCAGCAGGCGCATTCTACGGCAGGATTGCCGTTACCGAAATCGGTTAAGGCCCACTCCACTAGGAAAGTGGGCTCTTCTTGGGCGGCTGCCGAGGGGTCTCGGCATTACAGTTGTGCCGAGCAGCTACTTGGTCGGGGTCAAACACCTTTGCAAAGTGCTATAAGTTTGATACCCTGGCTGAGGAGGACCTCCTGTTTGCTCAATCGTTGCTGCAGAGTCATCCGCACTCTCCCGCCCATTTGGGAGCTTTGGTATAATCCCCATGGTCCTTACGGAGTCCCAGCATCCTCAAGGACGTTAGAGAAAATAAGATTTTACTTACCGGTAAATCTATTTCTCGTAGTCCGTAGAGGATTCTGGGCGCCCGTCCCAAGTGCGGACTTCTTCTGCAAGACTTGTATATAGTTAGTGCTTACATAAGGGTTATGTTATAGTTATCGTTTGAACCGTGGCTATGTTGTTGTTCATACTGTTAACTGGGTAGTTTATCACAAGTTGTACGGTGTGATTGGTGTGGCTGGTATGGATCTTGCCCTTAGATTTACAAAAATCCTTCCTCGTACTGTCCATCTCCTCTGGGCACAGTTTCCCTAACTGAGGTCTGGAGGAGGGGCATAGAGGGAGGAGCCAGTGCACACCCAGAATCCAAAGCTTTCTTAAAGTGCCCTATCTCCTGCGGAGCCCGTCTATTCCCCATGGTCCTTACGGAGTCCCAGCATCCTCTACGGACTACGAGAAATAGATTTACTGGTAAGTAAAATCTTATTTTTTTATTTTTTTTCTACTAGATAATAACTATAAGAATTTATTTGAAAACATGGATGAAATGGAAGGATATTACAATGAGGCTAATATAACTGGAGAACCACTACCAAAAATAAAAGAACTGGAAAGACCTTTGAATGATGAACAAATTGTAATGTCTCATATGCGATGTGAAAAACCCATTGTAGGTAGGACTGCTGAGGATTCTAACCCTACTCCAAAAAAGGAAGATGAGAAAGTAGAGTCCAAAAAACTCTGTGGATATCTTTATAAATTAGGATTGACAGGACCACTCAAAACTTGGAAGCATCGTTTCTTTTCTTATGATGAGAAGAAGTGTTGCTTGCTCTACTACAGAATGGCTACAGATGTCTGCCCACTGGGGAGTATAGATCTGCGCACATCGACCTTTCACTTAAGTGTGGAAGCAGAGGAGGGAATATTTCAAATCAAAACACCAACAAAAGCATTTCTCCTAAAGGTATTTATCATTTTATCATAGAGGAGTTGTTCATAAATGGCATAATTATTGAATCTCACATTCTTGTGTTGACAATTTCCTTTTATTGTATACTATTTTGACTTTCAAGTGTTAACTTACCCCCATAACTGGAGAGTTTGGAGGATCATTGTGATAACTGTGCTGTAGAATTATATATATGTTTAGTTGATATACTCTACCTCAGTGTTTTTGTGCATTTGTGAACAGATGCAGATTAGCGTACAGATGCATATATGACTGAGAAAGCCGTATCCTTCCACTGCTGTCGGATTTACAGTTAAGGAGGGTACACGTAGAGATGTGTGCTTAAATTCTAAGCAATCGGACTAGAAATTAAGCACACATCGATCCAGTGGTAAGCCCATAGCCATAGAAATGCGTGGCCCCGTGCGTCGCTATCACTGACTCTAGATTGGCCATACATTTTTGGACACTGACCTAATTTTCCTAATTTTGACACCACAATGATTTTTAAATGTAACAATGGAGATGCAATTGAAGTGCAGACTTTCAGCTTTAATTCAACGGGTTGAGCAAAAATATTGTATAAAGAGTTGCAACCATTTTTATTCAGTTCCCTATTTTCAGGGGCTCAAATGTGATTGGACAAATTAACATAAACATAAATAAAATGTTCATTTTTAATACATTGTTGAGAATTCTTTGTAGGCAATGACTGCCTGGAGTCTGGACCATGGACATCACCAAATGCTGGGTTTCCTTCTTTGTTATGTTTTGCCAGGCCTTGGGGTGCCTATGGTCAGGGGTGAAAATAGGATTTCCATATGAGGCAAGCAGTTTAAGGGAAGTCTTGGAGACAACGGTGAGAGGTGGTTACCAGTGTGTGGGGGGGAATCCTAGGTCAGAGACAAATCAAAGAGGATGAGGAGGAGAGTATCATGATATCGGAGGTGGATGAAGTGTACGAGATGGTAATGTTTTTGAAGGTGTGTAAGTAGCTTGTGGCAGGGAGGCAGATGGAAACATGAAATAGAAAGAAAAGGAGAGAGATCAGGCAAGGAGATTAGGAGAGGAAGAATTGTGTGTCAGCTACATGAAGGTGGTGGTGAGGGAGTTATAGTAAATGCATAAAGAGTGCAGAATAGGGAAAAAAGTGTATAATTAGAGAACAGCAGATATCGAAGATCAAAGAATTGATGAACCGCAACAGATAGAGAACTTGGAGGGGAGAATGTTTCAGTAATAGAAATATTGCTATTATAATTCTCTGCATCAAGTTGGGGAAAGCGGAGCCCAGGCTTGTTTACAGGGCCCGGGCCAGCTGTGCGGGGGGGAAAATGCTCCTGTCCTCGGCATAGTAGTTTTCAATAAAATGTATTTTGGATGGGTGTGGCCATGCCCCCATCATTTGGCCACCCTTTCCCCATCACCTGGGCCTGTCATTGCTCTCTAAGGCCCTGTCTACACATATACATACAGTATAAAGGAGGTGTATTATCCCTTTAAGCTCCTTTAAGGATATGTACACATCATTGGCACGTTTTCTTACTTTAAAAGGTTGCAAATGTATACAGAGGTCTCCACAATCATGTGTTAAGGGATGTGGAATACAGTATACTTAAATTCTATATTTTAGGATAGATAATGACAATAATAACATGTTATTTTCATATTTATCCTGAGATTGTAATTATTTCATCTCCTGGCTGAGTTTAGTCGTCCTAAATGTAAAATAAACAAGCTGATCCTGTGTGAAAGGAGGCTTTTTTTATTATTACTAGTTAATTATAGTTCATACATATTCTGTAGCAATTTATAGAGACTATTTGGCCATTCACGTCCCTGCCCCAGTGAAGCTTACAATCTATATTCCCTACCACATATACACACATACCCCCCAACATCCACGGAACTGAAATCGGGACCCCCCCTGCGTGGCGGAGCCGAGTGTAGCCGAAAGGGGATGTGGTCTGTGGGAAAGGGGGTGTAGCTTTGCGGAATGCCTCGATCGCGGACCATGCCTCCAATTTTAGTAACAGTGGGATTATGGCCAGCGCTTTGTGAGCTGCTGGCCATGCCCCCAGTCCCTCCGCCTCCCGGGAATAGACGCTGTGCGCACAGCGTCTATTCAGCGCTGCTCTGCCCTGCACTAAGCAGCGCAGCGAATTACAGGAGCCTTCCAACTGCCCCCCACTTGCCGTGGGACACAGCGGCCTGCGGAAGGGACAGCGGGACAGTCCCAAAAAAACGTGCCTGTCCCGCTAAAATCAGGACAGTTGGTAGGTATGCACACATACACTAGAGTTACTTTTTGACAGGATCCAATTAATCTACCAGTATATTTTTCTATGGGAGGAAACCCGAGTAACTGAAACACATGCAGGCACAGGAGACTATACAAACTCCACACTGGACCATGATAGAAATCGAACTCAAGACCTCAATGCTGTGAGACCGTAATGCTAACCAATATATCAAACACTGCCAAATGGCTTGTGGCATTCATAGATATAAGCATGCCCTTTCCTATACCATGACAAATACTTTGAATTATTTGATAGTGCAGGCCATTGTATTATATTATTTTGTCATAAAATGTTTATAATGACTAATCTTTTCGACAGAAAATATTGCTAACACCAGTTCAACCAATGTGACCTCTGCCATCTCTATATCTAGTAAGTTCCAGAAGCAGTAACATTTTTACTGATGGTATACTGTTTAGTTTTCCTTTAACTGATCATCAGATGCTTTTCAGCTTGGGGTTCGGGTACTGTTTAATTCTACTTGTGATTTTTCTCAGGCAATTAACAATCATGCCAAGATGTACTGGTTACAGCAACTGCAGCTAAAAAGATGGGAGTTTTGTAAAAATGAACCAAAAATCGATACTGGGAATTTACTTAATCTAGAATTCCGTGACAGCGAAAGTGACAATCATGGTACAGGTATGTATGAGACAATTCTTTTATGTGAAATATTAAGGACAGTATAATGAGTAATACAACTTATTACATATTGTGAGGACACTGTAGAGCACTATCTAAATGCAAATATAGAGACTTGATGTAAATTATTATTAATATTATTCTTTATTTCTAGGTAGCCACAAGGGGCCCACTGCCCTGCACACATTTCATACAAAAGTAAAAAAAGAACATCAGGATGTAAAGTGCACACAAAAATACATTATATAAGAACACAATAAAAATGCATACATGGTATTTACAAATAAATATATATACTTAGTAGTACCTTGAATACCAGGGCTCCTGCATCCATGTTGGTGGGCGCAGTTCAGAGTCACTGATTTAAAAAAGAATACCAGTTGGGAGGAGATAATGTAGTAGGTAAGTTAGGAAGAGTACACACGGGACTAGGGTCCTACTTGTAAGAGTTTACAGTCTATACAGGATCATTTTTATCAATCTTAATATTGTATATATAAAAGCTCTGTTACTAAAATAAAAATTGCTATTTTAAACTTTTTTCGTTCAAGAAATTTGTTAAATTTTTCACATTTATTCCTATATGTTTAGGTAATGACTTAAAAGTGGACCTAGCTAATAGTAACTAACATTCAAGATAGACAATAAAGTAAGATACTGTCAACTCTGCCCCTAAGTGGGGTGGAGGTTCTTTTCTGAAACTGGTGCTGAATTGTCACTGTGCTGTTGCTTGTGTGCACTTCAACATCATTTGTGAATCAATTGTCTCATTGGGTGTGATATGTGATTCCGACAGTTGGATGCTGGTGGTCACTTGACTGACTGTGACATCCTGACTTTTAGAATGCCGACAGGGCATGGGGTAACTAATTTACCCCTCCCCTGCCCCCCCACCCCCACCCCACCCTAACCTGTCTGGGGTGGCGGCTAGGGCTAAGGACACGGGGTGGCACTACAGCCAATACCAGGGGGTTGTGGCTAGGGATAAGGACACAGGGGGTGTCGGCTATGGCTAATCCCAGGGGGTGGGGGGGGAGGGGGGTGGCTTGGACTAAGGACACAGGGGGTGGCAGATATGGCTAACCTTCCCCTGGTTCCTGATCTTAACCCTTTCCGTCTGGTCCCTAACCCTCACCCCAATACTTACCCTCGGGATGCCGTCAGTCAGGGTTCTGGCGCTGGGATTACGAGTAGTGACTTGATTCCGGCATCTCATTGTACCTTAAACTTTATCTGTATGTTTTTTTTATAATTTGATTTTCTCCTTCATGCAGTCTGGGGCACTGGAAAACTAGGGTATAGCTGGTAGGCAACCAGTGGCTCTCCAGCTGCTGTGGAACTACATATCCCAGCCTGCCCTGTCAGAGGTTTAATGTAAGGGTATGCTAAAACTGTGGCAGGGCATGCTAGGATGTGTAGTACCACAGCAGCTGAAGTGCAACAGGTTGCCTACCCCTAGTTTAGTGGTATGAGGAGCCTGGAACTTTGAAACTGAAACAGTTTGAACTTGGCTCCACCCCTCTACAACCCAGCTGTCTGGAAGCTTTGTGTTTTTTCAAAGTGTCTGATGGAGCCAGGTGCTGTTTGCCAGGTTGCTCTAATCCATACTTGCCGATATTGCTGCCTCTTCCTCCAGGGGGGTGCAGTCTGATCTGCAAACAGGGAGAGTGTCCGGTGGTAAGGCGGCGTGTCCGGTTGACATGTGTGGCTCCGCGCGATTGGTGCCTGATGACGTAATTCAGCGCGTATAGTGTTATCGGGTCCCCATTGGACCGCCCACGGGTGCTCCGTTGTGGGCGACCAAGGAGGGGGAATGCGGGGGCTGGTGGCAGAGGCAGGACACTTGCCAACCTTTTCGGGGGAAGGGGGGGGGGGGGGCCTGGAGCAAGTACGTTCTAATCCTGATGTTTCATTTTATTTTTAGGTACATTTCAAATTTTATCATACTTTTGGAGCAAACTAGACAATTGACACTAAGGTTTTCCAGCTACTCAGGGGTCTATCTACTAAACCTTGGAGAGAAAAGTGGACATAGATAAAGTACCAACCAGCCAGCTCCTAAATGTCCCCATTCAAACACAGCCTGTTACATGACTGTTAGGAGCTGGTTGGTTGGTACTTTATCTCCGCCCACTTTATCTCCAATGCTTAGTATATAGACCCCCACAATCTGCTACCTGCCGTGAGTTCTGTCTCCAGGGGGATCCGCCACAGGTTTATGTCGACACCCCCCAGGCTTCATTCGTCTTTTGGGCATGGAGCCAAGACTGTACACCAGAGACATAGTAGTGGTAAGTTTGCTTCCCGTTTCTGAAGGGCAAGCTTTACAGAAGTCGCAGTTGTCCTCATCTATCACAAGGAGGGCTGGGCAAATGGCAGCTTCCGTAATGGTAGCCCCTACTGTGGCATCTGGGAGCAGTGGTGGCTTCAGAGGTGGGACAGCAGTACAGTCCAAAATTCAAATAGGGATACACACCAACTGCCAGTGAGTCCTGGCTGGCGATTTTTGGCAGCGTTTGGGGTGACAGTTGGTGTGGCCCCCTATTTGAATTTTGGACTGTGCTGCAGCCCCACCTGTGGAGCCGCCACTGGTAGGGAGCCACCTAGGGACTCCCAATTCTCCATATTGCATGCCCATAGAAGAAGGATTTATCGCTGCCACAGTGCATTCTCCGGTGATTGCGCTTCTTCTTGAGGGAAAGCTTTCCACAATCACTTCAGAGAAAGAGCCCGTAGTGTCTGTTTCTTCAGTCACTGGAGGATTGGTTTAAAACGCTGGCACAGACTTTTCCCCTCTCATAGTGCCCCTACAGCATTATTATCAGGGGGGAGAGGACTAATAGATCTGTATTTATGCTCTGTGGGGTTAATTTGCAGGGGAGCTGCCCTATCTCTATATAAATGACAAGCTGGTGTATGGAGGAGGCTTATTATCCCTACAGGGTACCTCCTCCTCAGGCCCCTCTCTCTGAGAAATGCCTGCCACAGACACTGACTGACATTTTCTGCAGTTGCAGGGGAACAGTACCTACTGCAGGCAGGCAGAGAGCAGAATGGTATATCGGTAACACATACCTCCTAATCATCCCAAGTTTGGAGGGACTGTCCCAGTTTCCAAGTTCTGTCCCACCCTTCCCACCCACGGGCCATAGTGTTCCGTGGAGGGGTGAGGTTGGGAGGCCCCTCTCACCAACTGCTGTGCTTAGCAGAGCAATCGGTGATTAGCTGCCAGGCGCACAGCGTTTATTTACTGAAGAGAGAGATAAGGGGCATGCCCAACAACTCCTGGAGTAGTGGGCATGCCCCCAGCGTAACAAAATCAGAGGGCCTGTCTTGCAGTCACACAATTTTCTGTGAGGCCTTGCCTCCTTGAGGTTTGACCAAGAGCCCCTCTCTGCTCTTAACAAAAGTTGGGAGGTATGTGTAATCTCCTGCTGCATATACATGTAATTCTAGGGCAGGAGTTTTCACAAGGATTATTGTATATTTTCTGTAATTCTTCCTCAGGAGACTCCTGTTGGCCCTGCAAATGCATATGTTCTTGCAAGTGTACACTAAGCAGGTCATTCTGCCGAAGCTGAGCTGCGCTGGCCAGGAGGTACTCCGTAAATGCGAAAGCATCGCCGCTGTTCGATGCTTTTGCACTTCTGCGGGGGGGGGGGGTCACTGATATGCGTGGCGGACTAGCCCTGTGCTGGGCATCCCCCCGCATGTCTGAGTGCCTGATCGTAGCTGTGCTAAATTTAGCACAGCTACGATCAACTCGGAATGACCCCCTAACTGCAGCTCCCTTGTGTTCCTTTGGACATCTCCTAGGGCCTTTGGAGTTGGAGCTATTTGTTCCATTCAGTATCTCTGATGTATCGGTAGTCTATAGTCCTGGCTGTAGGTTTCACTGAGTGGTTTTTCAAAATTTGGAGTTTTGTGCTGAGGTTCTCTTTTTCTTGGTATTGGTGGTCATTCCAAGTTGATCGCTAGCTGCATTCGTTCGCTGTGCAGTGATGAGGCAAAAAATCGGCACTTCTGCGCATGCATATAAGGCGCAAGGCACACGCGCGATGTACTATTACAACGGCCGATGTAGTTTCACACAGGGTCTAGCGAAGCTTTTCAGTCGCACTGCTGACCGCAGAGTGATTGACATGATGTGGGCATTTCTGGGTGTCAATTGACTGTTTTCAGGGAGTGTTCGAAAAAACCCAGGCATGCCAGGAAAAACGCAGGCATGGCTGGGTGAACGCAGGGCGTGTTTGTGACGTCAAAACAGAAACTTAACAGTCTGAAGTGATCGCAAGCGCTGAGTCAGTATTGAGCTACTCTAAAACTGCACACAAAAAATTTGCCACCGCTCTTCGATCCTTTCGTTCGCACATCTTCTAAGCTAAAATACACTCCCAGTGGGAGGCGGCATAGCGTTTGCACGGCTGCTAAAAACAGCTAGCGAGCGAACAACTCGGAATGACCACCTTTGTGAGGATAGAGCAGTACTAAAGATGAAGCCATCCTTTTGCCGTTCATGGTTTCCAAACTTCACATTTATCAGAAGATTGTGGTTCTAGCTTAGGCCATATTAATTCCTTATTTGCAGAGCTCTGTCTTCCTTCCTGAGCATGATATATGTACCTAGGATTTATGTCAGAGTTACCGACTTTCTGACTGCCCCATGCAAGAGAGAGGAGGCAGCCAGGTCGGTATTACAGGGAGCTTGACCTCATCACGGGTGGGCAGTACGGGGGCATGGACATATGATTGCATCATTGTGGCTCCATCCCCTGCTATTCTAAGCTCTGATCACCAGCATTAAATAGCGGGGAGCGGAACTAAGATGATGCAATTCCACGCATTCACATCCCTGACGAAGCGACGTCCACTATGAAGGACTGCTGCAGGGGGATTGCAGAGGAGAGACTTGCCTACTTTTCCAGGGGCTGGGAGCGCCACTCGATTCTTGGGAGCCTCCTGGCCGATCCAGGAGTGTAGGTAAAGTTGATTTTGGTTCCCCGTGTATGATTTTCCTAAGTGGGGTTGGTCACCTTCTAAGCAGAACATTGAGCGATTTTTCTTAGCTGTCACTTGATATGCTTATAGTGGTGGAAGTGAGCCCAGTCTAAGGTGGAGGATGGCTTATTCTGCTCAGTCTGTGGAGGCTTCCTGGTCTTTGAGTCATGGTACCTTCTCTGGCTGGCTGTGCAACGTAATCACCAGGTCCTTTTCTGCATACTTTTATAAAGACTTTAAAAGTTTTAAACTTTTGCATCCAAGGATGGAAGGTTTGGGTGTATGATGCTACACACGGCCTTAGAGCATTCCCACCCTTGAGGACAGCTTTGGAACAACCCAATGCCTCCCATTTGATGAAATCCTTTTCTCTGATTCTATGGGCAACACCACTGAACTTCCTCCCACCAATCTTTATGTTTTCCGTCATGTTCTTGTTTGGGCAATGTTGCTTTCTCTCTACTTTATAAGAAAATAACTGAAGCTTTCAGGCAGCTGGGGTATAGAGGGGGAGGAGCCAAGTGCAAATGTTTTCAGTGTTAAAGTACCAGGCTCCTCACACTACTAGTTGGGCCTAATTCAGCTTGGGACATTGAAGTGTTGAAATCGCTATTCAGTGATTTCTGCACTTCTGCGTATGCGCGCACGCCACTGCGCACTTGCATGAGGACTTAAACTGCAATCGCAGTTTAAGAGCTGGCGGGGTCTGCAACGTGGTGTTTTGCAGTTGGCGACGCGGCATTGGGGGATGGGGGGGCGTGGTACAGACAACGGAGGCATGTCCGGTCAGTTTGCAACACGCAGCTGCTGCGACCCAAAACATGGCAGCCTATCGACTGGAGGCAGAGGGCTACCCTTAATATGTGAGCGCTTTGCTGTTTAGCAAAACGCTCGCATTTCAGCGGGGTGAGGACCCAGCATGTGGGGTGGCTTTGACCTGTGCTGGGCGACACCCCGCATGCTAGAGAAAAAGGAGTTGTAGTTTTACGAGTTGCTAAATTTTGCCCCTTATACTCATATGTTCCAGTGTCCTCCGTGGGACTGCAGAAAAGGATTTATGGTAAGTACACAAACAGTATACATACCGTATTTTTCGGACCATTAGACGCACCGGACCATAAGACGCACCTAGTTTTTAGAGTAGGAAAACTGGAAAAAAATATATTCTGACTTCTAAGAGATATTTCTGTGATTTCTCAGACTCAATACAGTGCAGCCTTCTGTCAGAGCCAGAACACACAGACACACACACATCAGAGACAGCATACACACACACACACACTGACAGTACCAGTGGTTCCCTGCGTCTCCTGAGAAGGGAGGAGGTAGGGAGGAGGTGGGGGCGAGTGGGGGAGTCACCTGACACCGGCTCTGCTGCTGAGATGTGGCCGCTCTGCTTATGACGGCACAGAAGCAGCAGCAGCATCAAGGACCTGACGCTACCCGCCGGCCGCCGCTACCCGACAGGAGGGAGGAGGTATGAGGGAGCGGGGGAGTTACATGACGCTCTGCTGATGACGGCACAGCAGTAGCATCCAGGACCCGCCGCTACCCGCCAGCCTCTGCTACCCGCCGGCCGCCGCCACTACCCGCTACCTGCAAACGGCTTATTCGCTCCATAAGACGCACATACTTTTTCCCCCACATTTTTGGGGAGAAAAAGTGCGTCTTATGGTCCGAAAAATACGGTAGTTACTGTACTTGCAGAAATTTAACTGTAATGTAATGTAAAGCACATGTAACCATTTCAATATAAGAAAATCTTAAAACACAAAATACCTGTATACTTTCTTCTAAAGTTATAGTTGTATCAATGTAAAAAGTTCAGTATTAGCAGTACTATCAACCTGACGTCTTTATTGTTTCTCTTTATTAACTAATATCAATAACAAATCCAATTTCTACAATATATGAAGTCACATTGCTGGTGCACAAGGCTAACATTGGCTAACAGACCACCCAGCATCCAATTCCCTTTCCATATAGCATGTACACATAAAATGGTACAGCTGGCTTCAAACCATTGGGAGTTTACCCCTTTTGCTGTCAAATGATGCATGTATTCCTACAGATAGAGGTCCGACACCGTTGTATTCTCAAGGTAGGCACAATAAGAGAAGTATAGGAAATGTGAGGAGTCAGTAGCAATGATGGGTGAATACCAAGAAGCAGGAAAGCAGTTAAAACTGTAGCAGTAAGATGTTGATCAGAAATACAGGAATACACACACAGTTTAGTATAGTTAGCCTTTAACTGATCTTGAAAGGTTGAAGCGTAGAATATTATATATATTTTTTTGTTGTGAAAGTCTTAGGGGGGTATTCAATTGAAGTCAGAAACTGCCGTTTTGTCAGAAAGACGGCAGTGTCCGACTATTTTAGGTCGGAAGGGGTTCCGACCTATTCAATGGGGCTTAAGTTTTTCCGACAAGTTGGGAATTCCCATTGATCCACGTGCTTTTGTCGGAAACTCGCCCAAATCCGAAAGGTTTTGGCCCCGTTTCCGACAATGTCAATCCAACTTTAAAAAAAGTCGGATTGAGGAGATGAGACGGGACGCGGGGACATGTTTTGGGGGATGGGGGAGTATTAGGAGGAAGAGACGGCGGGCGGGTGAGGAGTACGAGAGAGAAGTTGGAGCGGGACAGGTGAGGATGAGGAATAGCTGAGAGGAGGAGACAGATTGTGACCTACTGTACATTCAGTGCCAGAGCCGGTACCTCGCTTGCTGGAGCCGGGTGGAAGCCAAGTGCCGTGATGTCTCGCGTTGCCCCATCCTACTTCTACGCTGCTGCAGCTGCAGTGTTTCTTGCTCTCCCCACCGCAGTTACCTGCTAGCGGAACGGAGCAGCGTCTTTACCAGTCTTTTGCAGGCGTCTGTTCATGTCTGTGTCCTTTCCAACAATGTCAATCCGACTTTAAAAAAGGAGGATTGGCATTGTCTGGAACGGACAAATCCTGTCGGATTTGGCAGTACATTGAATATTGCTTTGTCGGATCCTTTCCGACAATGCTTGTCGGAAAGGATCTGACAAGCATTGAATATACCCCTTAGTATGACCTGTCAACAGAAATTTTAATAAAACCAGTGAGGTAGATTAGTTAGATTATGGTTATCAAACATTGATTAAAGAATCGGGTAATGTTTGACATTCTGACATTCATCCTAATGCTTTTGCTTAAACTATACTAAAATCTCTGATTATTTCACATGTCTATAAGCTTGGCTATATTACCGTTTAGTGTCACTGCATATAAGTGTGCTCCAATAATAGTAATATTATTATTATCATATTTCAGCAGGAGATGGAAGCTTTTTGCCTATAGTTAAAACACCAACAGAAGTGGTGGGTTTATCAGTTGCCTCAATGCCAGCTCCCCAGGAATCAACATCCCTTCAAAATTTCTCCCTCAAACATCCGTGGAAAGAAATACAGTAAGTGACATCTCACTTTTGTGGAGTTTTTTTTTTTTTTAAATTCCTGAAAAATGTTTTAACAATATAAAATAAGTCAGGAAGCAATATCATTATATCTCATATATTAATATACTCAACAAATACACAGTTCATAAGGGTTGGGTATGAAATGCCGACTGTCGGGATCCCTATCCCTAACCCCAGTACTTACCGGCAGAATCTGTCAGTAGTCTGTTGTCGGCCTTCTCACAGTCGGGAACACGACTGCCGTGATCCTGACCGCATCCTGTTTATAAGTTCCAGTAGAAGATAAACTTATATGAAAGATACAAAGAATAAAGGTCTCTTACTTTATTTTAGAAGGTTGGACCTTAGAATAACATATTGAATAACAAAAATTAAAGTAAATATGTATTCTCTGCCGCACTCAGGCTAGTCCAATGTGGACTATCCTTAATTATCGTCTCAAACGAATAAAATAATTGTGATGTTATAAAATATAAACATATATCATTATAGTACAGCTTGTATTGTGTTAATTATAAAGTGCTTTAGCACTTAGTGACCTGATCAGTAACAAATGTTATAATTTTCAAGTTTACTGACCAGGAGACAGCAAGTCACTAAATGTTTCTTATGTGTTCTGATAGTCTGTAACTTAATTTACAGTTCCCAGTTCTGATCAGCCTCTGGTTTATCTATTGCTGAGAATGATATTTAAACAGCAGAACACTATATATGTGTCGTCAACACACTTTAGATGGTTTCTTTCAGTACTTCATTAAGTAGATCTCTTGCTATCAGAAACGTCACTAGCCGGGTGTGGGGGGTGCAGCCAGCACTGATTGACACCATCCAAGGGGGTGACACCAAGCGGGTGCTAGAGATAGCCGGCCCTAACCAATATGATGCCCTAGGCAAGATTTTGGCTGGTGCCCCCTAGCACCACCGCTGGTTCCGCCTCTGAACTTGCACCTCTTTCCCAGCACCATCACCCCTTACCCATAGCATTCCTTATTTTGGTGTTTGTATCGCTTATATTTTAAATAAGAACAGTTCGCACATTTGGCGCACAGCCCAAAAAGTGTTGTTTTTTTGCTGGCAAGGGGCATGGCCACACAATAGTGACCCCAATTTCAATTACGCCACACAGTACTGCAACTTTATTCACATTTGATCATGCGATAGTATCCATAATTCATATTACATCCCACAGTAGTATCACTTTACCTTAAAAACGTTACTCCTCACAGTAGAGCCCCTTATTCACATTACATCACACTGAATTGCTCCTTATTTACATTACACCACACCCTATTGCTCTTTATTCACATTAGACGACACAGTAGTGCCCTTTCTATACGTTACGCCACACAGTAGAGCACCTTATACACATAATGCCACACTTTAGTAATGCATTTATACACATAATTCAACACAGTAATGCCCCTTACACATATGAGTCACATTATTAATGTCCTTATAAACATAATGCGCCTTACACATTATGACAACCTTTATTAATGCCCTTTTACACATAATGACCCTTACACATATGCCGCACATTATTAATGCCCTTATACACATAATGACACACATAGTGCCCCCTACACATTTGCTGCACATTATTAGTGACCCTATACACATAATGACACACATACAGTAGTACCCTGTTACACATATGCCGCACATTATTAATGCTCTTATACACATAATGACACACATAGTGCCCCTTACACATATGTTGCACATTAATAATGCATTTTTACATGACACACATAATGCTCCTTACACATATTCTGAACACTACTGCACAACCAACCCACTCACATGCGCACAGCACTCACAATGCCATTAACACTGCGACCTCTGCCTCTGCTTGGATACAGATGTGTCCTCATAAATCTTGCCTCAATGCTAACGTCAAGCACCTTTTTTTATGAAAATGCATCTTATTTGCATTGCTATGTGGCTAGGATGCACAATCAGCTTCTGCTGATTAAAATGATATGCGGCATGCCTATATACTGTGTGAGACTGTGGCTGTATCTGCATTTGAAATGCTACACACAGAATATAGGCATGCCATATATAATTTTAATCAGCAGAAGCTACTGATGCCCCTAGGCATATCAAATGCCCTAGGCAATTGCCTAGTTTGCCTATACCTGTGGCCGACTCTGCTACAAGATAATGTCCCGGCCACGGCTCCCGGTCACTAAGGAGAATCCAGCAGTGCAGGGAGAGTCTCTGGGGGCAGCCCATTATCTCCATGAGTGATAAAATGAGGGCTTGCTGAGAGGCCACACTCCTTTCCCCTCTAGGCCACACCCCTATTTGCACAAGTGCAGATCTATTTAACACACTGTGTGACCCCAACCATGGAAATGCCACTGCTTGCTATTTTGATGTCGTTATGTGACCGGTGGTCAGGAGACCGCCAGTCACAATACCTCCCCTTACATCCCGCCCCCTCACAATCCCGATGGTGTTATTAATGCAGAAACCATACTTACATGCTGTTACAAATGAAGATATACCTGGCTAAATATGATCAACTTGTTCTATATCATGTTAAATAGAATCATGGATTAACATCAGTGGTTTCCTATGGCCATTGTAACAGTGTTCGACACAATAGATTACACAGCAGCTGTGATTTATAGTGACACTACTTCCTCATCTCCAGCAAATAATAATGTCACCTGTGATACAAGCTCACGCTGGATGTGTACTCCTCTGGGAGTACTGTTCTTTGTACTGCACCCTTGTCTCCTTCCTTTATAATAACACAACAGATTCTAATAAATAACTTCACACTTTATTCATTTGGTTAGATAATTAGCAAGACAACACGGTAGAATTGGTCAGGATAATATATTGTTACAATGATGTATTTCCTTTTCATGACTGATCCCACCCAGCAATTTCTATTATTAGATTTTGAGGGGATAGCAATTATAGATATTGGACTGTTTAACCCACTTTTTTAGGAATTTTATCCTCTTTGCATAAAACTTCTTAATTGCTTTCAGATTTCACTAACTGAGTGTTACTATCAGCATATGTGATAAAGAGTACGATTTTAATGAATACCTGCCAACAGTACAATAGTGTCCTCTGGAATATCAGAGGGGGAAGTCCAGGCAGGGCTGTAGAGAGCCTGGCTGGACCCAGGCACTTTTCAGGGGGTGTGTCCCAATCACAGGAGGTGTGGCCCAATCACAGGAGGCGTGACCATGCACCCTTAGAAAAAAATACCGGAATTTTTTTTATGTATTTTAAAAGCCTCCCTGGCTACACTGCAGCCCAGCACACACCAGCGTGCTCTGGGCTAAGGAGAGGAGCTTCAGCTGCTGCTTCCAGATAAGGGAGGAGGACCTGGGCCTGGGGAATTAGTACCCACTACCCCCCCCCCCCCCTCCCCCCTCTCGGCACCATGGAGCCCAGGTGGAACAGTGCTATGATTTGCGGCATTGTGCAGCCGGGTGTAAGGTGAATTGTGTCATCAAGCCCCGGACTACCCACTTCACTGGCAGTCTCCTGCACATTCTGAACAATAGGCATGTGTGTTTATATAAGTATTGTTTTTTTGTCAGAAGTCGTGTTTTTGTGGTGTGGGAGAAACCAGAACACCCGGGGGAAGCCCCCGTAAGCATGAGAAGAACTGACATGGGGGGTAATTCCAAGTTGATCGCAGCAGGAAATTTTTTAGCAGTTGGGCAAAACCATGTGCACTGCAGGGGGGGCAGATATAACATTTGCAGAGAGAGTTAGATTTGGTTGGGTTATTTTGTTTCTGTGCAGGGTAAATACTGGCTGCTTTATTTTTACACTGCAATTTAGATTGCAGATTGAACTCACCACACCCAAATCTATCTCTCTCTGCACATGTTATATCTGCCTCCCCTGCAGTGCACATGGTTTTGCCCAACTGCTAAGAAAGTTCCTGCTGCGATCAACTCAGAATTACCCCCATGATCTTTGGGCAGTTTTGATAACCACTACGCCAAATCTGCAAAATCAAAAAGGACTCATTAATATTAATAACATACAAATTTATTTTGGCTGCAGATGGATTGGAAAAAATCTAATAAATAATTTCACCAGCCATACTAATAAAAAAAATGACAATAATAATAATAATAATAATAATAATAATAGTATCACTAAGAGCACATTTGCTTGCACCAGGGGTAGAGCACCTACAATTTATGTGCTGCTGTATTGGTCTTTGTTGTGGTATGTATGCATGCCCTTAACTGCAGTAGGCATTTTTTGCTTGCATGTGCAGTTTTGAAAAATCCAACTTGTGTCCAAAATACATTTACAAACTAAATTTTTGTAAATAATCTATTTCATTTATTTTACATTTAAATATTTACTGGAACACTAAGGGGTCTATTTATGAAGCAGTGAAAGGGTGGAGAAGTGAGCCGTGGAGAAGTTGCCCATGGCAACCAATCAGCTGCTCCGTACAATTGTATAGCATGAAAATTATAAATGTTACTTCAATGCTGATTGGTTGCCATGGGCAACTTCTCCACTGGCTCACTCTGCATACTTTTTACTGCTTCATGAATAGACCTATCAAGTTCAAACTTCCCCTTGAGTCTGACAAAGATACATGTATCTAAAATTGAAAAATCCTGGGTTGGAGTAACTGGCACTCCTACACCAGGTGCCATACTATATTTAGGGCAGTAATTTGGATGATTATATTTTGCTGTATCAGTCAGGAAAAAAGTATGTTATATCATATGCTGTATGTGTAATTCGGAGAGTAGTATGGAGGAACATGTTTAAAAATCTCCACTGTCTTTCCCCACTTGTTGTAATCCACCCATCCATCCCAAGAAGTCCACTTCTCAACCGGCTCTAGAATATGTCAGGTATTTGTTTAGGCTTTTGTGATAAGGTGATTGCTATACAAAAAGGGAAAATGTAACTGAGTAATAAATGAATGTTTTAACAGCAAAATCAGTGAGGGATGAAGAATTGGGTAATGCAAATTTACCTTTAACAAGTGCATTGTAGGACAGGCAACAGCCTAAGGGCTAAAAAATGTCTTAATCACCCCCTTCTCCCCCTTCCCCCAACATTTTTGTTTGAGGGCAGTGCAAAACAGTTTAAAATTAATACATTATTGTGGAATTATTGGAGATGATACAGTAATAAACGCAAATTTTTGGCCAAGCTCAATGATACCTTTTAGCTTTCATTTGTTTGTTTTTTGCTTTTGCTAAGGAAAAATATATACAAGTGAAATAAATAATGGGGATGATTTCACATGGAAGAACCATGCATATACAGTTGTGCTCATAAGTTTACATACCCTAGCAGAATTTGTGATTTTCTGGCCATTTGTCAGAGAATATGAATGATAACTCACAAACTTTTCTTTCACTCATGGTTAGTGGTTGGGTGAAGCCATTTATTGTCAAACAACTGTGTTTACTCTTTTTAAATCATAATGACAGCAGAAACTACCCAAATGACCCTGATCAAAAGTTTACATACCCCAGTTCTTAATACCGTGTATTGCCCCCTTTAACATCAATGACAGCTTGAAGTCTTTTGTGGTAGTTGTGGATGAGGCTCTTTATTTTCTCAGATGGTAAAGCTGCCCATTCTTCTTGGCAAAAAGCCTCCAGTTCCTGTAAATTCTTGGGCTGTCTTGCATGAACTGCACGTTTGAGTAAACACAGTTGTTTGACAATAAATGGCTTCACCCAGCCACTAACCATGAGTGAAAGAAAAGTGTGAGTTATCATTCATATTCTCTGACAAATGGCCAGAAAATCACAAATTCTGCTAGGGTATGTAAACTTATGAGCACAACTGTATCTCTAAGTTTTATAGCTGTGCTAAATTTAGCACAGCTACGATCATCTTCCTCGACATGCGGGGGGACGCCCAGCACAGGGCTAGTCCACTCCGCATGTCAGTGCCGCCCCCCCCCCCCCCCCCGCACAAATACCCCCCCTTCCCCCGCGCAAATACAAAAGCATCGCACAGCGGCGATGCTTTTGTATTTGTGGAGTAACTCCCGGCCAGCGCTGCTCCTCCGAATGGCCGGGAGTTGTTCATCGTTGCCGCGGCCCGCCCCCCCAATGGTCCGGCAATGCCTGCGTTGGCCAGACCATTCCCCCTAAACGCGGCTTAACGCCGCCGTCCAGCCCCCTCCCACCCAGCAACCGCCTCTATCTCAGAGGCGATCGCTAGGCAACGATGACTGCCATGCGCCGGCACACTGCAGTGCCAGCGCATGCGCAGTTCCGACCCGATCGCTGCGAGAAAATGCAGCGAGCGATCGGGTCGGAATGACCCCCTAAATGTTGTGTTCTGAATGTCAACATTCTGAGTGTTGACCTGTACAGAATGTTGGTCTTTCAACAATGGGCTTTCTGTTTAGTTTTATTCTAAGCCTTACCTCACTGCAGCATAACCTTATCCCCGGTGTAATTGCAGGCTAACCCTAGCCCTAATCTAACCGTAACACTAACTGTATCCTTAACCCTAAAATTGGGTGTTGACATTCACAATGACAGCATTCTGATCTGATGACAACTAACTGACTGCTTACCCTGTAGTAAATACTACAAAATAACATTTATTCATCAGTATATTTCATCTCTGCCTATGGATGCTTCAGCGCTCTCAATATTTGTACTGCCAATGACTATCTATGCATGGCATACTTCATACACCTGCATGCCACAATGTGCATTTTACAGATGTGTAAGAAAGAGGATGCTTCCGTTTGTCTGGTGCACAAAGCATATGAGGGTTATGTCTGCATAGTCTGTCCATGAAGGATTCATACCGCAGAACACAGTGAAATTTTGTGTAAAAAAAAAGTATGTGTAAACTTTTGCTGAAGTTTGGGTTTGTAGATGTAGTTATCAAGCAGTGAGGTTTCCTTTTCCAGCATTATCATTTTATTTATTTATTCATTGACTTGCCAAGTGTGGGACATTTCTTAAGGTGCTTACACGCTGGCGGATATATCGGCTGTTCTATTGAAAGGGCCGATATATCTCAGGTCCGTCGGTCAACGTGTACGAGCGATATGTCTGTGAACGGCGTTGTTCACAGACATATCGCGTCGGCCCAGCAGCACAGCCGACTTCCAGTTTATCTAATGATATATTGGCGCATCGCCCTGTGGGTGCGGGTGATCAGTTGACCACCCGTACACTTGCTGCAGACTCCAGTGGTGATTGACAACACAAATGGAGGGGGGAAAGAAAATGCCTGCCTAGTTCGTGACGTCAATCTCGACGGATCGGGCAGTGTCGGCCCGGCTGGGCTTCATTGTGTAAAGTCTAGCAGTGTTTTACTATTCACTCCCATAAAACACTGCCGGCAATACAAATTACACCGAGATTGATGAATTTGAATTGAAAAAACAGGGTAGTTTAGAAAATTACTGTGTTTTTTTCTCAAAAAGTTGCATTCTCACACTGCCGATGTCAGCCGCGATTGATCTCGGCTGAAATCGGCAGAAATGAGAATGTTAGTAAATATACCCCTTTGTCCAAATCACTATCTCTTTCTCTCTCTGCTTCTATGTCCCTGTCTCTCTTCCTGTCTATCTCTCCCTGTCTCTCTGCCCATCTCTATCTTTCCCTGTCTCTCTTCCCCCGTCTCTCTCACGAATTCCAGTGGCTGTACCAAGTGTCCAAAAAGTCGTCTGTCGGGAGGCCGTCGTTCAGTATACGGACGCCGGCATTCCAATCGCAGCAATGCCGACAAGGGTGCAGAGAGTACCGTAATCTCCCTCCCTTACCCCTAACCTTTCCACTCTGCAGCCTAACCCTAACTCCCCCTTACCCACAGCCTAAACCTATCCCTAACGCCCCCTATCTGCAGCCTAACCCAAACCCCCCTCCCTGAGTGTGCCTAACCCCTCCTCCCGCACGCTAAACCTGTGGCGGCAGTGCATACTTAGAATCCTGACCTTCGGGATATCGTCGTCGGGATCCTGATCTCCTTGGTATGCCGGCATTGGTATTCTGCATGCTGTGGCAGGGCTGGCTCCAGGCATGTTCCAATAGAGTGGTTGCGCAGGGCGCCACCCTTAGGGGCCACCGCATGCTAGCACCGCCATATTGGAGCCTGCCTGGAGCCAGATCCTGCAGCAGTGGCTGTGTGTGCCGACGAGGGGGAATGCTGTCGGTGGGACAAAACTAAACTACTCTGTGCGCACTGTGGTGCCGCACAGCGCGCACAGAGTAGCTTTGCTTTAGTCCGCCCACAGCACTCCCCCTCGTCTGCACACACAGCCACTGCTGCAGGACACTCCCCCACTCATCCCCTTATTTAAATGAGATAGCCAAAATCTCCCATAGCCAAAATCTCTTGCACACTTAGTCAAAATCTCTGGAAAAGTTAGTAAAATCTCCTACTGCCAGTTCAAGGGAAATCTCTCAGTCAAAATCTCTCATAGTCAAAATCTCTCCGTGTGTATGCACCTTTACTATGTCATAGTATTTGTGTTTGGGACTGTTCCATTTATTGTGCTAACTGCAAGTTAAACACATTGAGGTCAGTAGAGTGACCAACACTGACCCCCAGAAGAGGAGTTAATACCCACACATGAAATATGTGTTTGACATGTGTTTTCTCTGGTGTTTGAGTTTACTTTGTTAAAATGGTAGTGGCTACCAGGTATAAAGGGCACATTTGCACACTTTGGGTCTGATATGCAACTGGGTGCATTGTGTGCTGTATTTATAGTTGGGTACCCCTCCCCCATTCATCTGCTGGTGAAAATGGCACATTTGCACCAGCCCTGTCCTTAGTGCAAGAGATCTATCTGAAATCATACAGATGTCTGTATACACTGTCACTTACCTCTAAATAACCCACAATTCCATATACATACTCACAAAGCACTTTTATCTTATGTGCAAACACTGAGTTACCGCCCCACTAAGCTGCAAGTGGAGATGAGATGTGTACTACTTTTAATCGACCATTGTTGTTCAAAGTTGTATATGCCCATTTCCATGTGCATTTGCTGAAAATTGCAAGATTTGTCCGCAGAGCAGACGTATGTGCAACTTTAAACCAGACTCAAAGGGTGCAAATTTGCACCTGGGCAAAGCATGTTCTGGTGCAAAAGCATAGGGAAATGCTCCAAGCCTTGGAGTACACAACAGTATTATTTGGACTCTCATCATCTTTCTACCCTGGTGTAAAATTGGACTGTATACTTATCTTTGGACCTGCTGATTTACACAGAGGAACCAGAGCCACCCCTATATACATTGTTACTTCACTCTGCTGTGCTGTGGCTAGGGACGAAATAGGACTCAATTGGTCCACTCAAATCACCTCTGATGATCTAATGTGGACATACAGTACTTCCAAAGCCGCTATTTTTGATCTTTAAGGATTCAGTAATATCAGGTATGGTTCCCAAAGACTGGCGTATAGCGGAAGTAGTGCCTATATTCAAAAAGGGAAGTAAAGCTGAACCAGGTAATTATAGAACAGTTAGTCTTACATCTATAGTGGGGAAAGTATTGGAAGGTATTCTAAGAGATAGTATTCAGAAGTTCCTTGAAGTCAATAAGGTCATTAAAAGGAATCAACATGGGTTTATGAAGGACAGATCCTGTCAAACCAACTTACTTGGCTTTTATGAAACAGTAAGCGCAAACCTAGATCAGGGTAAAGAGGTGGATGTAATCTTTTTAGATTTTGCCAAAGCGTTCGATACTGTACCACACATGAGACTTATCTACAAGCTACAAGAATCAGGGCTAGGAAGCACAATATGCACTTGGGTCAAAAACTGGTTAGATAATAGGGAGCAGCGCGTTGTGGTTAATGGATCTTTTTCAACTTGGACTGAAGTGCTAAGTGGTGTGCCGCAAGGCTCAGTATTAGGACTGCTATTGTTCAATATTTTCATTAACGACCTAACAGAAGGTCTAGAGAGCATGGTGTCAATTTTTGCAGATGATACCAAATTGTGTAAAGTTATAAATGCGGAGGGGGATGCTGAGTCGCTTCAGAATGACTTAGTTAAATTAGAAGCTTGGGCAGCGAAATGGAGAATGCGCTTCAATACAGACAAGTGTAAGGTAATGCACTGTGGTAACAAGAACAAAAATAACACCTACCTACTAAATGGGGTAAAATTAGGGGATTCTGTACTGGAAAAGGACTTAGGTGTCCTCATAGATAGCAAACTAAGCAGTAGTACCCAAAGTAGGACTGCAGCAAAGAAGGCTAATAAGATATTAGCATGCATAAAACGGGGAATTGATGCTAGGGACGAGAGTATTATACTCCCGTTATATAAATCACTTGTGAGGCATCACCTTGAATACTGTGTACAATTCTGGGCACCTTACTACAAAAAGGATATCCTGGAGCTAGAAAAGGTTCAAAGACGGGCAACCAAACTAATTAAGGGTATGGAGACGCTGGAATACGAGGAAAGGCTTGCAAGACTAGGCATGTTTACACTGGAAAAGAGGAGATTAAGAGGGGACATGATCAACATTTACAAATATATAAGGGGACAATATACAGATCTTGCGCAGGACCTGTTTTTGGTTAGATCAACACAGAGAACTCGTGGACACTCGCTCAGGTTAGAGGAGAGGAGATTCCACACAATACGGCGTAAAGGCTTTTTTACGGTAAGGACGATACGTGTTTGGAATTCCCTGCCTGAGGGAGTTGTAATGGCCAACTCAGTCAACACCTTTAAGAATGGGTTAGATAAATTCCTAATGGATAAGGATATCCAGGGTTACGGGGCATAGTCACGCACTATGGTTATTATATAAAAGAGGGGTTAATCGGAACGGCAGTCAGCAACTTCAGTCAAAATTTTATACAAAATAATTGTGCATAATAGACCACAAATAGGTTGAACCCGATGGACAATTGTCTTTTTTCAACCTTAGATACTATGTTACTATGTTCCAGAGAAAGTCCTAGTCAGGGCATGATACAGTTGCCAATAGGAGCCAAATGAATGTGTCAATACCTTAATGAATTTACCTTGATACTAGCACTGTGACATTTTTTTAAACTGTTTTTTTTTAAAGTATTTAAGTATAAATTGTGTTTATTAAATGTATTGTTATACATCCAAAACCAACCGTCCTGATAATCATTTATTCATCTTTTAAATTCAATCAGAATAAATCTAGTTGTGTGTACCCACCTTCTAGTGTGTCATGTTTTGAAAAACTGACTGTTACCAGACGTTGAATGGCATAGTATTTTGGAAAAAGCATGAATCACTGTGATTATTACACAATGGGTGGGGGAAATGGTATGATGCTTGCTAAAAACCTAAGAATTCAATGGTATAACTTTAATAAAACTGTACCAAAACACACTTCACTTTTGAAAGTGTTCTGGACGTACACACTGTCAACTTGTCTCAGCTCTCACAGTACTAAACTCTAACCGCATATCTACAACTCATTTACTGTATGGGTGATTTGCCAACTTGCATATTTTGACATTAGAGTCTCAGGGCTTATGCTGATTACAAGCAGTGTAAGTGCCAGCTTCTTGTCACATGAGCATGTGTAGTCTGTGAAGCTGGCAGCAGGATCTCTTTGCTTGCTCTACCTATTGTTAGCATTCAAAATAAGTAGATAAGGCTCAAATGTATTAAACTTTAACGAGATAAAGTGGAAACGGATAAACAGTGATAAAGGACCAGCCAACCAGCTCCTAACTGTCATTTTTCAAACACAGCCTGTGACATGGCAGTTAAGAGCTAATGGGCTGGTCATTTATCACTCTTAGGGGTATATTCAATAAGAGTCGGATCCATTCCGACATGCAGTTGTCGGAATGGATCCGACAACCCCTATTCAATGGACAGCTAAATCCGACTGTTGGATTTGGCCGTACACAGGGTCCCTGTCCTGCCTCTGCTGTCAGCGGCTGCGGATGCGCTGACAGCAGCGGCCAGGGGTGCAGATGGCAGCGACCGTGAGCGGGACGGCGGCGGGGGTAAACTGGGCGGCAGGGGGAGGAGAGATCGGCGGCTGGAGCTGGCTGCGGGGGCACATGTCTGGGGAGTCGCTGCAGGGGGGAGAGGTGCCTGCGGGCGGCTGGGGAAGCTGAGATCGACGGCCGGCGGGGGGAGCTAGCTGTGGGGTGACATGTCTGCGGCAGCGGGGGGAAGCGCTGCAGGGAGAGAGGTGCCTGGCTGGGGGACGGCCAGGCACCTCTCTCCCTGCAGCGCCTCCCCCCACCGCCGCAGACATGTCCCCCCGCCGGCCGTCGATCTCAGCTTCCCCAGCCGCCCGCAGCACCGCTTGTCTTCTCACCTCAACCCGACTTGTTTTCAAGTCGGATTGAGTTTGTCGGAAAGGGGGCCAAAACCTGTTGCCGAGCCACGTGTTTTCCGACAAGTCAGGAATTTCCGACTTGTAAAAAATCAGCCCCTTTTGAATAGGTCAGAACCCCTTCCGACCTATTTCTGTCGGAAGTTGCCGTCTTTCCGACAGACCCCTTAGGGGGACATGTACTAAACAGTGATAAAAGTGGAGAAGTGAGCCAGTGGAGAAGTTGCCCATGGCAACCAATCAGCATTGACGTAACATTTATAATTTGCATATAAACATATTCAGAGCAGCTGATTGGTTGCCATGGGCAACTTCTCCACTGGCTCACTACTCCACTTTTATCACTGCTTAGTACATGTCCCCCTTAATCCGTCTCCACGTTATCTTTTGTTAAGGCTTAATACATTTGGGCCTAGTGCCAAGTCTGTATGACTAATAAACAATAAACAAAGGTGTGCAAAAAACCTCTTCAGAGGCATCAGATACTTGTAGCAGGCTATAGAATTGTGATAGGAACCTATGTGGTTTGGCCTAGTTATAAATTAAAGTAGCCTTTACCTTTTTGTTCATAGATTAACACAGACTAGTTCTCACTTGTTTACATTACTTACATTCAGGTGAAAGCTTTGGGGAGGGGGGCATTGGTCTGAATCTAAGAGGGAGAAAGAGCATGGGATAGAATAGGGGTGGGCAACATGTGGCCCGCGGGCCGGATGCGGCCCGCGAACCGATGCTGCCTGGCCCGCTGTCCCCCACCAGTGTGCAATGACAAGCGGCCCGACTGGCTGAGCCGCTTGTCATTGCGCTATAGCAGCTCCGGGAGACGCGGCGCCGCTGAGGAAATCCCGGTCACGTCACAGGGGCTGCTGACCGGGATTTCCTTTCCAACCTCTTAGGTGCTGGGCAGCGCAGGGGGCGGAGCCATCTCAAGAAGAGTGTGCCTGTGCAGCAACAGCGGATCTCTCCAGCGGGAGCTGAGCTCTGATGAAGTCACCATCACTCTCTCTGCCGCCCGCGTCTTGCCGCTCACCTCTCACCCCCAGCCACTCACCATTTGCCGGTCACTGCTCACCACTCACTACTCGCCACCCGCCGCTCACCTCTCACCGCATGCTGGCCGCCGCTCACCGCTCACCACCCTCCACATGCCAGCCATCAAGCAGAACAGAGAGATTTGGTACAGTTCCCACTCCTTAGATACCAACTACAGTACCTGGACCCACTCAGTGGAGAGGGATCTGGAGAACAAACAGTCAACTGTGATCGGTTCAAGGCTGCTTATTTGTTGAAAAGGGAACATACGGTACATATTAATATGACTGCCGACACCTTGCTGGTGTTTTCCCAGCTTTTATTTATGATTTTTTTACATTTATTTCCAAAGGTTTAGGGTTCTATTTAAAATACAAATGCAAAATACTTATTTTTATTTTTGCAGTTAAGGTCTGTACTGTGGTGTGCCGTGTATAAGCAACTGTACTGTGGTATAAGCGGCTCTACTGGGTTGTAACGTGTATAAGTAGCTCCACCCCCTCAGGTTACACTGAGCATCCCAACAACAGGCGTGCAGTTTACAGTGCAGCATGACCAGTGAACACCCCCTCCCCCTGATGGAGCGTGAGCTGCAGGCAATACTGCCAGATCCCCCTGCTGCAGCAGCCTCCGGAGTTTACAGTGAGCTGCGGGCTGTAATACCCGACCCCCCCTTCCCATCTCCATGCCGCCACTGCAGTTTAAAGCCGTCCTCCCGATCTTGAGCTTGTGACCCGCAGACTGTAACGCCTGATACCCCCCGCAGCCGCAGGAGTTTACTGTGAGGCTGAGCCGCAATGCCTGGGCCCACTACCTTCTCACTGCCAGCGCAGCATTTTAAAGTCCAACCCACCCCAAAGCTTACAGTGACATGCGGGCTGTAATGCCCCCCCCCCCCCCCCGCCCCCACTCCTCCCTGCCACTGCCATAACTTAAAGTCTACCCCCACCAAAGCTGACAGAGAGCCGTGGCTGTAACACCCGATTCTCCCCCTCCCCTCAAAGTTGTGTGTAAAAGAAGGACTCTGCCTGCCGTAATGTGTAAAAGGGGGCTCTGCCTGCCGTAATGTGTAAAAGAGGGCTCTACCTGGCGAAATGTGTGATAGGGGCTCTACCTAGAGTAATGTGTGTAAGTGGCACTACTGTGCAGCGTAATTTGAATAATAGAGACTATTGTGCAGCCTAATATGAATCTGTATTATTTTGTGGCCACGCCCCTTCCCCATGAAGCCACACCCCTATATGTTTGGCGCATGCCTATGGCGGCCCTCGAGTACTCATTGGAAAGTGTTAAGTGGCCCCTCAGCTGAAATAATTGCCCACCCCTGGGATAGAAGGAACTCCTTATAAATAAATATTTGCAGCTTATTCCCCAAGAACACTCACTTTATCTCCGGTACCTGTTGCTGGTAGCCGGAACCCCCATAGGTTTCTATTGGAGATGTGATGCTGCCCGATCTAGCAACTTCCCCCACAGCTACTGCCATCTGGGCTACATATTGCGTAATTAGACCCTGAAATCCTTATCTGGCAATGACCGCTGTGCATGTGCGGTCAGCCTGGCAGCACTCACAGCACATTGCAGGGATGCAACTGCAGGTGTAGTATCATAAATGCCGCCATTAGAATTGCATATTGCAATCCGATTCTGGGCACATTGCAAATGTGATTCTTGATAAATGGGCCGAAGAGCGAGAAAGAGTAAAAAAAAGCTGCAGACTTCTTCCATCACAGGTTACTTGTTACACTTATTACTGTACACACAGATCAGGTAAGTTCTGAAGGTCTGTGTGATAGTGAATTTGAACATTCACTACTAACACTAACAAGCTACATCTCTTGGCATAAACTAGGTACATATACTCCTGCTTTCTCACGGCATAAAACTGGCTCGTACATATGCTCTCCTAAAGTTGCGCTAAGCTAAGCAAATGGGTTGGGTATGTGATGTCAGCATACTGACAACGGGATCCCAGCCGCCAGCGCGCTTGCCACAGGTTCACTTCCCACTCTATGGGTGTCGTGGACCCCCACAAATGGGAATAGTCCCTGTAAGTTGGCATTCCGACTGCCGGCGTTTCTACTTTCTAGCGGTCGGCATTCTGGCGTTGGTATCCTGACTGCTGGGATCCCGACCGCCGGTAACGTGATTACATCCCAAGCAAACAGCACATTTTACTCCTGCACATTTTACACCTGCATTTTTGGTGCATTCTGCACCAACCACTGTGTAGTCATCTTAAGACATATTAGATGTACTTAGAGTCTCTGTTTTGTGAAGCAGAAAGATCACGTTTATACAGTGTTTACAATTTCCTGCTTTGTGTAAAGTAATACAGGTTGAGTATCCCTTATCCAAAATGCTTGGGACCAGAGGTATTTTGGATATCGGATTTTTCCGTATTTTGGAATAATTGCATACCATAATGAGATATCATGGTGATGGGACCTAAATCTAAGCACAGAATGCATTTATGTTACATATACACCTTGTACACACAGCCTGAAGGTCATTTTAGCCAATATTTTTTATAACTTTGTGCATTAAACAAAGTGTGTGTACATTCACACAATTTATTTATGTTTCATATACACCTTATACACACAGCCTGAAGGTCATTTAATACACTATTTTTAATAACTTTGTGTATTAAACAAAGTTTGTGTACATTGAGCCATCAAAAAACAAAGGTTTCACTATCTCACTCTCACTCAAAAAAGTCCGTATTTCGGAATATTCCGTATTTCGGAATATTTGGATATGGGATACTCAACCTGTACCTCGTTCACACTGCCATGAAAAATCCGGGTTATTGCACGTGAATGCGCAGTAATCCGGGTTTATGTGCAGTGTGAACGGGAGCCCTGACAAATTCCCGGGTCGTCTGACCCGGTATTTCAACCCGGGAATAAAGAAGGGTTATTCCCGGGTGAATACCGGGTCAGGCGCAAGTGTGAACGGTGTTAAGTGTTCCCGGGTCGATGCGATCCGGGACCCTTGAATACTATTGGAGCAGGCGGTGCTTGTAGATCATCTGATCTCCAAGCGCCGCCCCCGCATGTGACCCGGTGACGTCATCGACGCGGCAATATGCCGTGTCGGGGCCGCCAGTCTGGACGGGGTCTCAAGCGGGTTGCACCTGGGAAGGTCTCGTGCACGAGTCCCGGGTGCAACCCGCTAAGGTCAGTGTGAATATGGTATAACTGTAGGAATTACTTATCACTAATTTGATTAATGTATATATATCAATTATCCTAGTTGCGAGTACTAAGGGTGTGTACACACGGTGAGATTCGGGCTATGCCCGATTCTCACTATGCGACAGGGGCCGGATCGGCACATAGTCAGTATCGCAAGCACATAATGACTGTGCTTGCGATACTGGCTTTGTGCGATTTTGGCTAAGTGTCAATTTTGACTATCTCTTCTATAGAGATAGTCAAAATTGACTTGCCTGCACAGTCTATCTTTTCTTTCGAAGCCGACCGTGCGATCTGCACTAACTTTTCTTCCGATTCTGACTATATAGTCAGAATCGGAAGAAAAAATCTCACCGTGTGTACACACCCTTTGTATTTTAAGTATAGGATCTCCCTGGAGAAAAACATTTCCTCTTTCTAACATTTCAAAATAGTAAAAATAGTTAAAAACAACAAAAGCATATCTTCTATGAACAACAGATGTGTCCTCAGCCAGACCGAGTGGTGTAGCACATCCACTTTTTTTTTTTACTTTTGTGTCTGATTTGCATCACTAACGCAGTGAAACACCACTTTCCAGTGTACTACAGATGCTGGGCTGCAACTTTAACCGCACAGGAATTAGTTTTAAACCCGTACAAAGTTGCTGATACCTTGGAGTGAGAAAAAGCTGAGGCCTCTGCATACTAGCACTTCATATGCATGCTCAGACTCCTTTGCACATAGATGTATAGATATCGCACATCAAATTGATCAGTGCAGTCTGGCTAAGTAGTTTTGTCACTTCCAATTGTTTATTTGTGTGAATAAGATACACTTTTTGGGAAAATAAGACACTTGGCATGACCGAGTCGCCAGGGACCTGGTGCCCCGAGAGGGGCTGTTTGGTGTGACCGCAGCCACAGTGTACTGTATGTGGACACATCTGTATATATCATAACCTACAGGTGTTCTACCTCACCATGCCATATAAAATAAAATAATCAGATAACTAGCAAACAGATCCAGTTATTGCCTTGTCTTGTTACTTTTATTTTTCTTACTGCTGGAGAAGTATGTGGCTAATTTATTTTGCTTGTGCGTTATGATTAGCAGTAAATAGCATTATTTGCAGAATTTCTTAATATTTGTAAGTTGTAAAATGTAAGACAATCTGATGATGTTATTTATTCTATTACAGAAATACAGTTCATAATTTGCGTGGTGCGAAGTCTACGCTGGCGACTTGTAGGAGCGTTTTTCATTTTGAGGAAGGAGAACAAGTAGCAGAAGGTATTTTGGGGTATATTTTTATATTACATCTTTTCTGTATGAAAAACATGTTTACTGTTCCCCATCCGACAATCTTTTTTCTGAAAAGCTAAAATACTTGAATTACAGTGGACTCTGTAAAATGGTAATTGTTAAACACATCTAGTGTCTCTTTCACAGCGATAGGGGCCGCGCATCGCTATCGCCGGTACTAGATTGGCGATCTAGCACATCGCTCATTTCACCCAGCAGTGAATTGAGCAGCCCCCTGTCTGCCGCCCCCCTCGCTCAGCACACATCGCGCTGTGTACTGAGTGAGGGAGAGATGTGCGCTAAGCGGTCTGTGCTAGATCGCTCAGCACACATCTCTGGGGAAATCTCCCCTTATCTACTGGCCATAAGTGATTGGTTTGCTTGGCACTGTTAAATGAAGTAAGGCAAACTCGTCTATGTAAAGAAGTGGTGGTAAATAGTCACGTAAAACGGAGACTGTTTTTGTGACAAACAGTACTGAGCACCAGAGCTGCTTTAATGCTTTGGGGGACCCAGGGCACTTAATACTGGGGGCATGTACATTACTTCCCCAACTGCTGCCTACCCTCACTACCTTTCCTCCAGCTCAGGGGTTAGACAGTATATGAGAAACAGGACTGTCCCTACAAAATCATGATGGTTGTAGGGTATGCCTTCTATGAATAAAAGAAGAAACCATGTTTTTCAGTGGAATACTGAAATACAGTAACTTGAAAGTGACAAAAGGAATTGGCATCCAGCACTTTTTATTGCATATTTAATAAAGATCAGACTTTGCATTACATTTTTTATTCAACAGAATATTTGAAATACAGGTTGAGTATCCCTTATCCAAAATGCTTGGGACCAGAAGTACTGTATTTTGGATATCGGATTTTTACGTATTTTGGAATAATTGCATACCATAATGATATATCATGGTGATGGGACCTAAGTCTAAGCACAGAATGCATTTATGTTTCATATACACCTTATACACACAGCCTGAAGGTCATTTAATACAATATTTTTAATAACTTTGTGTATTAAACAAAGTTTGTGTACATTGAGCCATTAGAAAACAAAGGTTTCACTATCTCACTCTCACTCAAAAAAAGTCAGTATTTCGGAATATTCCGTATTTTGGAATATTTGGATATGGGCTACTCAACCTGTAATTAAATTAAAATGACTTGGACAAAAAGGATGGGACCCTTAACCTAACATTTTGTTGCACAATCTTTAGAGGCAATCACTTTCAATTTATGTAGTTCTCAATGAGACTTCTGTACCTGTCAACAGGTAATTTGTCCCACTCCTCCTGAGCAATAAACGTGTAGTGGTAATATGGTAAACCACCAATAGAAGTGCAAATCAACTTAATGTGCTTAGAGTAGAAACATAGGGGGTAATTCCAAGTTGATCGCAGCAGGAATTCTGTTAGCAACTGGGCAAAACCATGTGCACTGCAGGGGGGGTGGTGGCAGATATAACATTTGCAGAGAGAGTTAGATTTGGGTGGGTTATAGTGTTTCTGTGCAGGGTAAATACTGGCTGCTTTAGTTTTACACTGCAAATTAGGTTGCAGATTAAACTCACCACACCCAAATCTAACTCTCTCTGCACATGTTATATCTGCCTCCCCTGCAGTGCACATGGTTTTGCCCAGTTGCTAACAGAATTTCTGCTGCGATCAACTCAGAATTACCCCCATAATTGTAATCAGTAGCATACAAATGGCCTTATTCAGAGATGGACGCAGCCACTGCATTCACACGCAGGGCCGCGTCCAAAGGGTCTGATCACGCACAGCGGCTGTAGTGCGCTTGCGCAACCCTATACCATGTGATCACATCCTAGAAGGAGATTGACAGGCGACGGGCGTTATGTGGGCCGGACGTGTGTTGGGAGGGAGGAGGGCAGGAAGTGCAGGCGTGTCATGGCCATTTTCGGGACCGTCCGATGACGTTGCCTGTGTTTCCTGCGATAGGAAACATGGCAGGGGTCAACCTCTATTCGATGCAATTGCGATCACATCGCGGGATGTGGTCCCCAGCATGTGAGTAGTATGGTCGCAGATTTTGCTGTAATACTAAAATCTGCAACCATCTCTGAATAACTCCCTTAATCAGCACAACCATAAGCACAACAAACGGACATAAAAAGTTCCAAGGCAAAAAAAAGTGTAAAATACCGTCAGTACTTTAGGTGATATTCAAAGTTCCTCCAAACAGTACTAATGTTTCAAAATTAGAAATTATGCAGGAATAGCTCCAGCAGGTGGATAATAGTAATGTACACTGCTCAAAAAAATAAAGGGAACACTTAAATAACTCTATGTAACTCCAAGTCAGTCACACTTCTGTGAAATCAAACTGTCCACTTAGGAAGCAACACTGATTGACAATCAATTTCACATGCTGTTGTGCAAATGGAATAGACAACAGGTGGGAATTATAGGCAATTAGCAAGACACCCCCAATAAAGGAGTTGTTCTGCAGGTGGTGACCACAGACCACTTCTCAGCTCCTATGCTTTCTAACTGATGTTTTGGTCACTTTTGAAAGCTGGCGGTGCCCTCACTCTAGTGGTAGCATGAGACGGAGTCTACAACCCACACAAGTGGCCCAGGTAGTGCAGCTCAGCCAGGATGGCACATCAATGCGAGCTGTGGCAAGAAGGTTTGCTGTGTCTGACAGCGTAGTGTCCAGAGCATGGAGGCGCTACCAGGAGACAGGCCAGTACATCACGAGATGTGGAGGAGGCCGTAGGAGGGCAACAACCCAGCAGCAGGACCGCTACCTCCGCCTTTGTGCAAGGAGGAACAGGAGGAGCACTGCCAGAGCCCTGCAAAATGACCTCCAGCAAGCCACAAATGTGCATGTGTCTACTCAAACGATCAGAAACAGACTCCATGAGGGTGGTATGAGGGCCCGACGTCCACAGGTGGGGGTTGTGTTTACAGCCCAACACCGTGCAGGATGTTTGGCATTTGCTAGAGAACACCAAGATTGTCAAATTCGCCACTGGCGCCCTGTGCTCGTCACAGATGAAAGCAGATTCTCACTGAGCACATGTGACAGACGTGACAGAGTCTGGAGACGCCAAGGAGAATGTTCTGCTGCCTGCAAGATCCTCCAGCATGACCGGTTTGGCAGTGGGTCAGTAATGGTGTGGGGTGGCATTTCTTTGGGGGGCCGCACAGTCCTCCATGTGCTCGCCAGAGGTAGCCTGACTGCCATTAGGTACCGAGATGAGATCCTCAGACCCCTTGTGAGACCATATGCTGGTGCGGTTTGCCCTGGGTTCCTCCTAATGCAAGACAATGCTAGACCTCATGTGGCTGGAGTGTGTCAGCAGTTCCTGCAAGACGAAGGCATTGATGCTATGGACTGGCCCGCCCGTTCCCCAGACCTGAATCCAATTGAGCACATCTGGGACATCATGTCTTGCTCCATCCACCAACGCCACGTTGCACCACAAACTGTCCAGGAGTTTGCGGATGCTTTAGTCCAGGTCTGGGAGGAGATCCCTGAGGAGACCATCCACCACCTCATCAGGAGCATGCCCAGGCGTTGTAGGGAGGTCATACAAGCATGTGGAGGCCACACACACTACTGAGCCTCATTTTGACTTGTTTTAAGGACATTACATCAAAGTTGGATCAGCCTGTAGTGTGTTTTTCCACTTTAATTTTGAGTGTGACTCCAAATGCAGACCTCCATGGGTTAATACATTTGATTTCCATTGATAATTTTTGTGTGATTTTGTTGTCAGCACATTCAACTATGTAAAGAACAAAGTATTTAATAAGAATATTTCAGTCATTCAGATCTAGGATGTGTTATTTTAGTGTTCCCTTTATTTTTTTGAGCAGTGTATATACAGAAATGTTATCTGGTGCTGGAGTTATTCTAAACAATCTAAGATTTATACCTGTGTTGGAAGCTGCCACTGAAGAGGGAGATTACTTTACTCCCACAAGAAATCAATGGATAGCGGCAAGAAAACAGGGCACTTAGAAACAGGTATTATAGTATTTAGAATTTTTATATAGAAAATTTGCAAAAACAATTAAGATCAATGGGGGTCATTCTGACCCGATCGCACGCTGCGCTTCTTCGCAGCCGTGCGATCGGGTCAGAACTGCGCATGCATGAAGGCCGCATTGTGCAGGCGCATTGTTGCCGCTACCGAAGAAAGACGATTGACAGGAGGAAGGCGGATCCGGGCGGCAACTCACCGTTTTCGGGGAGTGTTGAGTCCAATGCAGGCGAGTCCAGGCATTTGGAGGGCGGATGTCTGACGTCAATTTCGGGACCTGTATCGCTGGATCGATCGCACAGGGTAAGTAACTCTTATCTTGGTCTTCTTTTACAGGAAACTTTTTTTGCATAGCAGGGCTGCACAAGCGTTCGCAACCCTGCTATGCTAAAATACTCTCCCCCATAGGCGGCGTCTAGTTGATCTTACAGGCTGCAAAAAGTTGCTACGTGCGGTCAACTCGGAATGACCCCCCAATATACACAATATTACATCATAATACACAGTACTGGCTGGTGCATAAAGAAAAAGAAATTATTCTAAAAGTCCATGTTAGTACATGCCAGTTACACCGTGTTAAAATAAGGCTTTTAAAAAAAAAAAGGTCATTAGTTTGATTTTCAAACTTATGTATAGACACTTTGTCTTCTCAGGTTGACTATTGCAGATGGTTAGCAACAGTCAGTGTTATTTATAAGCAGTTATAGGCCCTACACACATGCCGATTTGTTTGAAAGATATGAACGATCTCGTTCATAAATGAAGGAGAACTCGTTCATATCTTTTAGTGTGGAAGCTCCAGCGGTGAACGATGCGCAGCCCCGCGCTCGTTCATCGCTAGTCCCCCGTCGGCTGTGCATGCAGGCCAATATGGACGATCTCGTCCATATTTGCCTGGACTTCAATGGAGCTGCGTGACGGGGGGAGTGAAGAAACTTCACTCCCCCCGTCACTGCCCCCCCGCCGCCGGGCCGCCCGTCGGACGTATCCGCCATCGGGCAGATCGGCGGCGGATCGGCATGTCTGTAGGGCTCTTTTGCGCAAGCCATCCAATTAAATCATAAATGTCTGATTGGCGATTCAACAATGCTAGTTCTAGCTTCTAGTAGTAAGCACTTCCTGATATGCTGCACTCCTGGCCAGGTAATATGATAATTACATATAATAGCCTACTTGTGCAAATACAAGCCTTCCGACACTTGCAAGGACGTGGAATCTCCGGAGATGGCTGCCTAATCAACGGTTATTACAGTACCAGCAGCTGGGAGACACAAGCCCTAACTCCACATCAGATCTCTGATCAGAGCATATCAGCACAAGTAGGATAATAGTAATGTACTGTACATGGAAATCAGCATATAACAGTAGATCTGGAAATTAAATTGTGATTATGGATTATTCTTTAGCAGTATATAAATTTGTTCTGGATCCTCAAGGAATATTGTAGGACAAAAATACTGTTGCCAATATTAAATGGATAAAAGAAGAAAGTTAATTTCCTGATACAGTTTTCCTCTGAGGAAATCACTTTGATAATGCTGCGAAGAAACACGTAAGCGCTTTGGAACTTTAATCAGCACTGCTTGTTTGATATACAATCTTCAATTTGGGCAGCCCTTGTAGGCAAATAGGAGTTGCAGACACTGGTAAAAGCACTTTAGCAGCTTGTGTTAACACCTGTCGGTCTCTAATCACCGCTGTGTGGTCTATGCAATACATTTCCCAGTGAGTAGAATATTTGACACAGCTGTTCTTACCCATAGCTGTTCTGCTTAATGACTGTGATAAGATGTATATTACTCTTGTGCCACTATTACACTAAAACTGGGAACTTGCGATATATCTGCAGGGCTGACAGAAGACATTGCTAACGAGGGCGCAAGGCCGCCATCGTTGCTCTGGCAGCATCGGCAAGTGTGTATGCATCGGATGGATCGCTTAGTGTGTACCCAGCTTAAGACATTATATTTTAGAAAGTTATTGCTAGCAAGAAAAGTACTTTCTTCTTTTTTTAATTTAATATTGGCAGCAAGCATTTAACATTATACAACTAGTTAAATAGGAGCAGCAAGCATTTGATAGTGTATTAAGTGTTTAATTTTTGCGCCCAGTGGCATCAGAGATGTAGAGAGCCTGGGTGGGCCCTGGTACTCTTGGAGGTGTGGCCTAATTGCGGAGGTGGGGCCACAGTTTCTTACAAAAATTGTGTTTTAAAAAGTAAAAAGTATTTGCAGTGCTGCGTGCTCCTCGGTGAGGTGCAATTTGTGAGTGGGGTGATCAATGCGGCAGCAGTTTCCCTTTATCCACCACAGTCCAGCACACAGCTGCGTGTGCTGTGCTAGGGACAGAGGCGGCAGTGCTGCAGCTGACAGTGTATGTGGAGGGGGGGGGGGGGGGGGGGTATTTAGCACCTGCTCCTCCCCTCTCTTTTTGTGCCCTATTACTCTGTGCACTCTCTCTCTGCCCCCTATTCACGTGTGCCTCCCTGTATTCCCTACACTCCCGGTGTTTCCGCCCCCCCCCCCTCCCTGTGCAGTGAGTTCTGCGTGGTGGGTCTATTAAAGGTATGTTTATATGTTATAACTGGCCCACCCCATGCTATATGTGGTCCGCCCTGCAGTCCAGTGTCAGCTGTAGCCGCTAATGGCTAGCAGCTAGATAAGCAGAGCTGATACATTCACAAAGCTTTGACACCATCTTGCTGCGCCGCCTCACGCGTCTATACTATGCATGATACAGAAATCATTCACATATGATAAAACATGTAGACCTACAAGTTTATAGAAATCAAATAGGAGGTCGATCTTGAGTGTTTGCCAGGGGCTTCCAAGCCTCTAGTTTCTCCACTGTTTGTGCCTAGTCTTTTACCTGGCTTCCTGAGTAGACTGCTTCTGGGATACGGGCATTAGGTCGACCACACGTAGGTCGACAGTCATTAGGTCGACATGGTCACTAGGTCAACATGGAAAAAGGTCGACATGCGTTTTTCAAATGTTTTTCACATTTTTTTGACCTTTTTCATACTTTACTATCCATATGGACTCAATTGGGAATAATAACCTGTGCTGAGTGCAGCGGCAGCAGAGCGAGGCACCTTGCCCGAAGCAGGGGACACTGAGCACTAAGTGGGGTTCCCCGTCACTTTACGAAGAAAACGACACCAAAAAAAGTAAAAAAAATCTTCTGTTGACCTTTTTCCATGTCAACCTTGTTCATGTCGACCTAATGACCATGTTGACCTATTGACCACATCGACATAATCCATGTCGACCAATAGTGGTCGACCTAATGATTGTCGATCTAATGACCCATACCTCTGCTTCATTTGTCTCAGATTTGATAGGTGCTTCACCAGACTGCATGTTTCAGCTCTTTCCATAGATGCCTGGTCACTTCAGTCCACCCCGCACCTATTCTGTCTGGCACTGCCTCCCAGGGCTGGCTCGACCATTAGGCAGCTTTAGGCAGCTGCCTAGGGGCGCCGGCCACTGGAGGGCACCACTGAATTCATCTAGCAAAAAACTGAAGGATGTTTCTTTATGCGGGTTAGTAATGAACTTACAGATAAGGGGTTGGAACAAAATAAGGAGCATACAAATATATGTATGTCTGTGTACGTATTTACAGATGCCAAAATCCCAACACCTATCAGAATATAGACGCTGGAATCAAGACAGCCGGCATCCTTAATGTTAGTATCCGGTGAGGGTTAGGGCTGTGGTGAGGGAGGGTTAGGGAAAGGGGTAAGGTTCATGAATTTTATTCAAAATGTTGGTATTATGGTGGTAAGGATGCCACTGTCAGTATTCTGGCGGCGGCATCCCATACCCAACCCCAATTAAATATCCCCACCAGATCCCCATATACAGTATTTTACAGTATATAAAGAATTGACAGCACTCAAGGACTTTTAAAGTGAAAGTATATTGTGAATAAAGTCACAAAATTTAGTGACTTGTTTACATTATATTTTATCACTTTAAAAGTCCTTGAGTGTTGTCCCTTTTCTCTGTATATGTATAATGATGCAATTCACAGGAGGTGGTAGTGGCTTTGCAGGTTAGGGGGCGCTAGACTGAAGCTTTGCCTAGGGTGCAGAGAGACCTTGCATCGGCCCTGCTGCCTCCTCTTTACACCACTCCTCCCCCTGCTCTGACTGCAGCTTTGTCCTGACCACTCCATGCACTCCGCTCCGCTCCATCCTGTCCAACTTTACCTGCTCCCTTCCTGCTCCCATACTTACCCCTCCCTGGTGGCCGGCCAAGACCTTTAGCGCTAGGTCTGTCCTCTCCCCCTCACAGTGGGAACCATTGGGATGCATGCCCTGACTACTAATGTGCACACATTCAGGAGACGGAAGACACCTTATGAATTTATTATGTTGATACACTCATGATTGAATCCATGCTGTATATTTCTTTTTCATCCACTAGGGGTCACTGGAGTACTCTTGGGATATGGACGGTTTCCGTAGGAACAAGGCACTGAATATTCAAATTTAGAACTCTCCTCCCCTCCATATCCCAGAGTACCTCAGTGTTTTTTCTGTGCTTCTCGTAGCAACAGGGCTTGTGTGGAGCTTAAACCACACTACTTTGGATATTTTTATTTTTATTTATTTTTTTCTACCTTTTTACTTTTTCTACTAACAGCACATCCCTTCCCAGTTTCTGTAAAAACTTGGGTCCGGGATAGTGCCGCTATACGGAGCAGCGCATGGCGTGTCGGTCCTCACAAAGAGCACCCTCACTGCCACACGCAGCACATTCCCTGACTGCTGCTACAGCTGGACGGAGCTTACAGATAGAAGCCCCATCACAGCCTTCGCCTCTGGAGTCAGGTATGCGGGGGGTACGGGGCGGTCAGCGCACGCTGACGCCCCGCTGTGTGGGGACACTGCTCGCTGAGGCCGCCGCTCGCACTGCACCCGCAACCGCCTCCCCTGCCAGGCCGCCCGGAAACCGCTCCGGCCCGCGCCCCTCCACCGCAGAGACTCGCCAGCCGCCGCGCTCACCCGCCGCTCGCACCCGCCGGCCACACACGCACCGGCCGCCGCTGCAGGACGCTCCATTACTCGCTCCCCGGCTCCCTGCAGGTACCCGCGCCCCGGCATTCCCGCTCAGACAGCGGTACACGACGGGGGAGGGAGCAGAGGGGGGAGAGGACATTAGCGGAGGGCTGCATAAGGGGGGAAATAGGCTGTTACGCCTATATTACAGGGTTGGCTGCATGTTGCATATACCCTGCACTGTAAGGCATGGCAGCCATTTTAATCTTGCTTCCTGTCTTCCTGTTGTGATTCCAGATCCTGTACTGCATCTCTACTCCACCGGAGGCACAGGGGTGTTGGTGGGAATTTGGGATCAGTTTCATACAGTACTGGCACGTGCACTACACCTTGCCAGATATATATATATAGAGACACCTTAGTATTATTTACTGAGTCGTGCAGGTTGTCTGTCTTTGTGTCTTGTGTTGTCTGTCGGCATAATGAGTAAGGCACCAGCAAAACCTAAAAACCGCTGCCATGTCTGTCAGAGTGTGTTACCGGATGGATCTACCACATGCACAGTATGTTTTGTGGATTCCGCTACAAATACGATTTCGGCTCCGCTGGCTAACCCGGTTTCATTCCCGGACCCTCCATGGGCTGTGCTAGCAGATGTCATGGCTGGATTGCAATCTGAATTGGCCGCCGCTCGACAGGAGCGGGAAGCGGCAAGATCTGAGTCTAGGGTGAGACCGCTAGGACTACCGGAGGGGTCTCAGCCTTGCCAAAAGTCCAAGTCCATTTTGGATAGTAGGGATAAATTTCATTTGTCTTATGATTTACCAGTTTCGGCTATGTTACAGTCTGACGACTCTATGCCAGACCTCACGGCGCGAGATGACGGTGAGGAGGGCGAAGTAGACCAGCAGTCAGATAGTGAGGATTTTGACAGCCCAGGCATTGATAATCTCATCAGAGCGGTGCGTCAGTCTCTGAAATTTACAGAATCTGAGGAGCCTCTGACGAATGATGAAGTCGTCTTTGCCAAACGACAGAGGGCTCCGATGTGTTTTCCGGTTTCGGAATCTCTTAATAAGATGTTACTGGAAACACGAAAGAATCCAGATAAACGGTTTTCTATTCCTCGCAGGTTTAAGTCTAGTTACCCGTTTCCGGAGTCTGTGACAGCTACATGGGAGAATCCGCCATTGGTGGATTCGTCTGTGTCTAAACTTACAAAGAAATTAACCATACCAGTGCCGGCGGCTACTACGCTTAAAGACCCTTCAGACCGTAAAATTGAAGCTATGCTAAAATCCATGTATATAGCAGCAGGAGTGTTGCTTAGACCTGGGTTGGTTGGCATTTGGGTAACTAAGGCGCTCATGGTATGGATAACAGAACTCAAATCTGCCCTACATGACGATCACCTTATACTTCTCGCTGATCAAATCTGGGAAGCTGCTGATTATCTATGTACAGCTTCTACTGACGTCTGTCAGCTCACTTCTCGCCTTTCCTCGTCGCTAGTTACAGCACGACGAGCACTCTGGCTGCGCTCTTGGCAAGCGGAGGCGGAGGTCAAAAGAGGTATAGAGGCGTTACCTTACGGTGGCGAGAAGTTGTTTGGTCCTGAATTGGACAAATGGATTGCTGAGGCCACGGGTGGTAAGTCTGTTTTCTTACCATTGCCTCCAACGGCGCCTAGGCGGAAATACTCGGGGCCGGCGTTCAAATCCTTTCGGCCTCAGCCATTTCGAGGCCGTGGTAGAGGACCAGCCACGGCCGGTAGACGAGGTCGAGGGCGTGGTTTTCAACACACCAACGCCAGTCGTCAAGACGCTAAGGTCACCGACAAACCAGTGACATGACGGACTCCCAGCCCATCTTGGATCTCCAATTGTGGGAGCACGCCTTCAGACGGTCCATTTGGCGTGGTTTCAGACGTCCACAGATGGGTGGATCCGCAATTTAGTGCTAAAAGGTTACAAAATAGAATTCGACTGTCTCCCGCCACTGCGGTTTTTCAAGACAGGACTGCCTGTGTCGGACGACAAAAGGGCGGTTCTGCAAATTGCCATTCAATCTCTGCTGGAGTCAGCAGTTTTGATTCCGGTCCCTGTACACCAACAAGGGCAGGGTTATTATTCCAAAGTAAAGATAATTTTCCTGATTGCGCAAAAAAACAAACAGTGATGCAGCTATGAGAAAAAGGGGATTCTCCACAACAATCCCAATAACATGTACAACAAAATAAAGGGGTATTTTCTCAAATAAGCGCAAACACATACATGTGATAATTTTCTTTTTCTCCTCCTTCAACCGTAGAAATGATGGTACCACAGTTTTAACTTCCAATATGAGGAGGAATTTTCAGGCAATATTGGTTCTTTATAATGCCACAATCAGTAGAAGACGTTGGATCTCAAAATAGAAAGAAACTTCATAGTGCAATAATGCCATAAATTAAAACCAAGGAATTTATTAACAATTATGCACTCACAATAAGTAAATCAAATATCAGCATATAACCATAAAAATCTGATGAACAGCATAGCCATAAACACTACGTCTTGTCCAGTAAATTGTCCAATTGGTTGTCCATTAATTCATATTAGGTGATGATAAAATATAAAATATATATTAGATCAATAAAATCTTAAAAACAGTAAATATTTATAAAAACCACTTTAACTCGAATTCTACAGTAAGCCCTTTGGGGGTCAACGTTTTCAATCTAAAAATCCATTTCATTTCCGCCTTAGCTAATCTAACGTCTATATCTTTACTCCTCCATGTAGGGCTAATAGTTTGAATTCCCCAAAAAGATTTTCTAAATTTCGGGTTACAATTGTGACAATTTTTAAAATGTAAAGAAACTGAATGAATTAGGAGTCCTTTTTTAATATTATAAATATGTTCAGCCAATCTTGTTTTTAGGTTCCTCGAGGTTTTACCAATATAAATGAATCCACATTCACATTGTAAGGCATATATAACGTTTTTAGAGTTACATGTGATAAAATCTCTAATTTGGTATGAGGTGTCGTTCACTATAAATTCTTTAATTTTACTAGCACCTTTCGTGGTGCGACACATTAAACATAATCCACATCTGTGGAAACCATGACTCCGAGTACTAGACCTATTAGAAATATTAAGAGCACTATGGACCAATTTATCTTTAATATTCGCTGATCTGCGATAAATAAAGGACGGTTTCTTTGGTATCCTAGACCCAATAATCGGGTCCTCTCTTAATATATCCCAATGTTTCCTAAAAACAGTTTTATTTTAACTAATAATTATTTTTACTTCGAAGGGGTCTATTATATCCAACAGATTGGTACCGCCATGGGCACCAGGTTCGCCCCAAGCTATGCCAATTTATATATGGCATACTGGGAAGATCTCACCATCTGGAAAGATGGTACGCTTGGGGCGGGCCTGGTGTCCTGGAAATGTTATATTGATGATGTTCTATTTATTTGGAAGGGTACTACAGACGAATTAAACAATTTTTGTAATGAATTAAATTCCAATGATTTTAATATTAAATTAACTTTTTCCATTAGCCAACATGAAATATGCTTTTTAGATTTAGTATTATACACCAAAGATGGTCAATTACATTATAAATATTTACTGTTTTTAAGATTTTATTGATCTAATATATATTTTATATTTTATCATCACCTAATATGAATTAATGGACAACCAATTGGACAATTTACTGGACAAGACGTAGTGTTTATGGCTATGCTGTTCATCAGATGAATTGTTGGGAAAAGGCATTTCCTGGAACGGAACTCGTGGAACGCACTATGACACGCAAAAATCGTCATTTCCGCTTCTGCAAGCTGATACGCAAAGTTGACACGCAAAAACGTCACTTCCGCTTCCGCTGGATGGTGCGGTACGCCACTTCCGGTTCCGGATAACCGCAATTGAATGTTAATTCTATATACACCTGTTCCTCATGTTGTTAATTATATGGGTTATTTAGTCTCTCTGTGCTTGACTGCTCACTATGCCTCTGACGAAGGACCTGGATGTCCGAAAAAGCTTCAGGCTGTGTGAGCTGTCACGTTGGTCGGGTTGGGTGAGCTGCAAACGGTCCCTCTCTGTGAATTAGTCCGGATCTGTTCCATGTAGGGGGTGTCCGTGTTATCTGCTGTGTCCCCAGGCTGAGAACCATCTACCATTTTTATGGTTATATGCTGATATTTGATTTACTTATTGTGAGTGCATAATTGTTAATAAATTCCTTGATTTTAATTTATGGCATTATTGCACTATGAAGTTTCTTTCTATTTTGAGATCCAACGTCTTCTACTGATTGTGGCATTATAAAGAACCAATATTGCCTGAAAATTCCTCCTCATATTGGAAGTTAAAACTGTGGTACCATCATTTCTACGGTTGAAGGAGGAGAAAAAGAAAATTATCACATGTATGTGTTTGCGCTTATTTGAGAAAATACCCCTTTTTTTTGTAAGGGTTATTATTCCAGTCTGTTTGTGGTACCAAAGCCGGATGGCTCGGTCAGGCCAATATTGAACTTAAAGGGCCTCAATCAGTACGTCACTTACTACAGATTCAAGATGGAATCTCTGCGGTCAGTAATTGCAGGTTTAGAGCCACAGGAATTCATGATTGCGCTGGATCTCAAAGATGCATATTTACACATTCCGATTTGGCCACCTCATCAGAGGTTCTTGCGGTTTGCAATCCGGCAGAACCATTACCAGTTTCAGGCTCTATCGTTTGGCCTCTCGTCAGCGCCTCGGGTATTCACCAAAGTGATGTCTGTGATGATAGCTCATCTCAGATCCCTGGGAGTGATCATAGTTCCGTACTTGGACGATCTGCTCATCAAAGCTCCGTCTCAACAGATGCTCCTCCAGCATGCGTTGCTAACGTACAATGTCCTAGTTCAGCACGGTTGGATTGTCAACTTCAAGAAATCACATCTGATTCCGTCTCAACGACTGCAATTCCTAGGTATGATTCTCGATACGGTAAATCAAAGAATTTACCTACCAGAACGGAAAGTACAGATCATTCGTCATCTGGTTCGATTGGTGCTCAAGCCACGCACAGTCTCGGTACATCTGTGCATTCGCCTCTTAGGCACAATGGTGGCGGCTTTCGAAGCGCTTCAGTTCGGGAGGCTTCACTCACGTCCTTTTCAACTGGATGTGCTCGCACAGTGGTCGGGCTCGCATCTGCAGATTCACCACAGAGTGAGGTTGTCGCCACGGGCCAGGGTGTCTCTACTCTGGTGGCTCAATATACACAATCTGACCGCAGGGAAACGGTTCGGCGCCTGGAATTGGATAATTCTAACGACGGACGCGAGTCTCAGAGGTTGGGGAGCTGTAGTTCAAAATTGTCAGCTCCAGGGTCTCTGGGCGGATCACGAAAGATTGCTGTCTATAAATGTCCTGGAACTCCGGGCAATTTACAATGCGCTACGACAAGCAGTGCACATTCTTCGGTCTCAGCCTGTCCAGGTGCAGTCGGACAATGCGACGGCGGTCGCATACATCAACAAACAAGGAGGAACGAGAAGCCGCATGGCAATGCGAGAAGTAGCTCGAATCCTCAATTGGGCCGAGCGTCACCAAGTGATGTTGTCGGCAGTGTTCATTCCGGGAGTGGACAACTGGGAGGCGGATTATCTCAGCCGTCGGGTTTTCCATCCAGGAGAATGCGCATTACATCCAGAAGTGTTTCACATGTTGGCCCAGAGGTGGGGTTACCCTCAAGTGGACCTGATGGCATCTCGCCACAATCATCAAACGCCCCAGTATGTGTCCAGAACGCGAGATCCAAAGGCTGTGGCGGTGGATGCTCTCACCGTCGCATGGCCGTACAGCCTCGTGTACCTGTTTCCACCTTTTCCGCTGCTCCCTCTGTTGCTAAAACGGATCAAAAGAGAGGCCGTCACAGTCATACTAGTGGCGCCTCATTGGCCTCGGAGAGCTTGGTTCTCGGATCTCCGAGGACTACTCGCAGACGAGCCTTGGCCGCTCCCACTTCGTCCGGACCTGTTACAACAGGGTCCGTTCCTTTACCCCGATTTAGCGCGGCTGCGTTTGACGGGGTGGCTGTTGAGACCGCCCTCTTAAGGAGAGAGGGCATTCCAGAATCGGTTATACCAACCATGTTACGGGCTAGGAAGCCAGTTACGGTGGCTCATTATTACAGAATCTGGCGTGCCTATATAGGTTGGTGTGAGGATCGGAAGTTTCCGACATCATCTTTTAAGTTATCCCGTCTTTTGTTATTTCTACAGATGGGGCTGGATGGAGGACTGCGTTTATCTACACTAAAGGTGCAGGTATCTGCTTTGTCAATTTACTTTCAAAGACGATTGGCTCTATTGCCGTCTGTACACACTTTTCTGCAAGGTGTCCTCAGATTACAGCCTCCATTCATTCCACCTACAGCGCCATGGGACTTGAATCTGGTTTTAGATTTCTTACAGTCTTCATATTTTGAACCCTTACACCAAGTGGGTATTAAGTTTCTCACTTGGAAAACAATTTTCCTACTAGCCTTGGCTTCGGCAAGGCGTGTTTCCGATTTGGGTGCCTTGTCATGCAAGCCACCGTATTTGGTGTTTCATGATGACAGAGCGGAACTTCGGACGAATCCCGCTTTCCTACCAAAGGTAGTGTCATCCTTTCACATCAATCAACCAATAGTAGTTCCTGTGTTGACAGGAAATTCTGGAACCTTGGATGTGGTACGCGCATTACGCGTTTATGTGTCCCGAACATCTACAGTTCGTAAGACGGATACGTTGTTTGTTCTGTATGATGCTGCCAAGATGGGTTGGCCAGCTTCTAAGCAGACCATATCCAGATGGATAAAACTGACCATACGTCAGGCTTACCTTCATGCTCGGTTACAGCCGCCTACATCAGTAACAGCTCATTCCACACGTTCTGTGGGAACTTCATGGGCAGCTGGTCGTGGGGCTTCTACGATGCAGCTTTGCCGTGCGGCTACCTGGTCATCAGTGCACACGTTTGTGCGCTTTTACAAGTTTGATACGTTTGCGGCATCAGCATCTAGCTTTGGCCGCCTAGTGTTACAGGTGCCAAACTGCTCTCCCGCCCACGGGGGAAGCTTTGGTACGTCCCAAGAGTACTCCAGTGACCCCTAGTGGATGAAAAAGAAAATAGGATTTTGGTACTTACCAGGTAAATCCTTTTCTTTGAATCCATAGGGGGCACTGGACGCCCACCCAGAGCAGTTTGACCTGGTTTGCGGTAAGTTCAGGGAATCTTATGGTAACACATTCTCAAGTTTCAAGTTCTATCGGTTATTGTGCCAACTGTTTCATTGTCAGTCACGTTATGTGTCAACTTTATTGTTGTCAGTTTTGTTATATGTAATTCTCCATTGTCAACCTCTCTATCGCTCCTGTTCGGCTCAGTAAAAAACACTGAGGTACTCTGGGATATGGAGGGGAGGAGAGTTCTAAATTTGAATATTCAGTGCCTTGTTCCTACGGAAACCGTCCATATCCCAAGAGTACTCCAGTGCCCCCTATGGATTCAAAGAAAAGGATTTACCTGGTAAGTACCAAAATCCTATTTTTTCATGTTAGCATAACATACATATTAGCTCCCCATTTGTTATCGAACTACTGCTCTTATCTTTCTTAGACAGAGTGCTCAGAGATGTCCTAAGAATTGCCCCTGAATAACTACAAAAGGTTTGACATGAGAATTTCTGGGCGAATAACGCAACAGCAGTCTAGTTATTTGGGAATCCTGTACACTCTTGTACGATTTGAAAGCTGAATAAATACCACAAATTCCATTCACTTAGTTTTCAGATTTTATCTAGACAGGAATGGTAAATTAGTGGTTGTTAACTTAAGTTTGCCAATGTTAAAGCCCTGGGGAGTAGAGCATTTAAGACACTCTGGGCAAGATATACAAGCTGCAGTGTGGATGCCTGCAGCGTCCCTTTAGATACGTCTTTTTACATGCTGTTCGAGGCACTCTGCTTGCCAAATGCAGGTGCCGTGGTGATAGTGAGGACCTGGAGCTCTGCACCCTGGGAAACAGCTCCACTCATACACCCCTAGTTATGGCCCTGTCTTATTAATTCTCCTCTGGAGTTAAAAGTTATTTTGATAGCAGTGATAAACTGTACTCACTCCTGTAAATATTTTGGTAGTGGATATTATGATTTCTGTTCATGCGCACGGCGGATAATCAAAGGCTCCCCCAACTGTCCCCCCGTCCGCGGGACACTGCAACCCGTGGGATACTGTGACCCACAGGTGGGACAGCGGGACAGTGTCCGAATAGCGGGACTGTCCTACTAGAATCGGGACAGTAGGGAGTATGTCATTAGTGTTTTTAGATTTACTCTTTTTCTATAAATTGATTCTGTTCATCAACTGCTCTTTACCAAAATGTTGGCTAGAACGGCATGAAGATGTGGAATGCACATTTACTGGTTATGGGTATCTATTCTAAACTCACAAGATAAAAAGTAGCATTGACTTTAAATACAGTTCTAAAGACAAAAATATGTCACTGAGCTCCGTCTACAGTATAACATGAGGACTTATGAAATGTGCAGTAAGGGGCTGGTGCAGAGTTGCACACAGAGTTGTTCTGTGGATGTATCTTGTGATTTTTAGCACTATGTATGCTCCATAGCCAAGTATTCACCACTGAGCAACAGCAGCAGATTCGTAGAGACAGACGTATACAACTGAGGGGTAAATGCATTATCTGTCGTTATGGGGGAGAACCACGTTCTGTGCACTGATACCGCTTCTCCCCCATGTATGACGATGCCATCTCAGTGACAGTGGCGCCATGCACTTCTGTCCATATTGGCGCTGCTATCTAACAGATAGTACGCCGATATGAGTGGACAATGAATGAACGGACAGCATCACTGACCGTCCTGACACCTGGCTCCAGACTGTGTAGGGGATCTCACGTGAGTAGCGAGATCCGTGCATGCGCAGTGCAGCCGCCGGGCAGGGAGACACAGCGAATCGGCACTAAGCTGATATGCTGTGTGCTCAGGGCGGCATCGCCGGAGGGGGGGAGCGAGACGAGATGTTTATACAGTAATCAGGTGAATCAGGAAGGATCCGTGATACTATAACACATTTACCCCCGAGTCTGAAGGGGATTAAATGGGTGGTGACAGGGCATTTGCATGTAAACTGAGTGAAGGCGTGTTGTGCCTTTAGATTCAATATTGGGCTATGCAGAAACAAGTCAGATTATGGAGTGATCTCTTGCACGAAGTGCACGCTGATAGGGATGACAGCTAGATGTGTTCAAACCTGCATACTGTATGTACGAATAGCTGCATTTTTTTCCATGCACGCACTGCTAGGACAACTGTTGCCGACTTGCATGCCACTCTGCTTCAGCTCCTAATGGTGTTAATCTTTTACTATACTTGAGAATCATTGAATAACATTAATTGATGACATTTTGCAGTCTCAGAAAAACTCACTAGTATCATATATGAGTCCAAAGTACACGGTTATTACAGTTATTCTAGCATAGCCTAGATAGGGCGGCATTGTGTTTTGGTAAATAGAATCACATTCTGTTTTGTTTTTCAGTAGGTGAATTTATTGCAAGACAAGTTCAGAAGTTTTCTCCATCGCCAAACTTTTCTAGAAAGACAAGAAAAGAAAATAGTAGCTCATTGTCCAATCAGGAAGGCTTTGCTTCAGATACCATTTCTTTTGAGAAGATGAGCAACTCCAGACACCAGATTCAAGCTCTGGCAGAGGAGTTAAAGGCTCAAAAGGTACTTCATTATAACTTATATCACTTCATTTTGTGAGACTCCTTTATGTAATTTTGCCACACTCTGTTATTTAGCGAACTGATAGAACTATGTCCCTCATTCTGAGTTGATCGCTCGCTAGCTGCTTTTAGCAGCAGTGCACACGCTAGCCCGCCGCCCACTGGGGGTGTATCTTAGCTTAGCAGAAATGCGAACGAAAGATTAGCAGAACTGCTCATGAAAAATGTCATGCCGTTTCTGAGTAGCTCCAGATCTACTCCTACCTTGCGATCACTTCAGTCAGTTTAGTTCCTGCTTTGACGTCACAAACACGCCCTGCATTCGGCCAGCCACTCCCCCGTTTCCCCAGCCACTCCTGCATTTTTATCAGGCATGCCTGCGTTTTTCAGCACACTCCCTGAAAACGCTGAGTTGCCACCCAGAAACACCCACTTCCTGTCAATCATACTACGAACACTTGAGCGACTGAAAATCATCGCTCGAGCTTGGGTAAAATTACAAAGTTTTGTGTGAAAGTACTTAGCGCATGCGCGCTGCGTACCATGCGCATGCGCAGAATTGCCATTTTTTTCACTTGATCGCTCCGCTGCGAAAAACGGCAACGAGCGATCAACTCGGAATGAGGGCCAATATCCAGAAGTTAGGTCCAAATCATGAAATGTTTTTCTTTTGTCTCATATTAGACAAAATATCACTCCATTTATTTTAAGATATATATATATAGATATTTCTCATACGTCCTAGAGGATGCTGGAGATGCTTCAAGAACCATGGGGTATAGACGGGATCCGCAGGAGACATGGGCACCCCAAGACCTTAAAAGGGGTGTGAACTGGCTCCTCCCTCTATGCCCCCCCCTCCAGACTCCAGTTAGATTCTGTGCCCAGTGAGACTGGATGCACACTGAGGAGCTCTCCAGAGTTTCTCAGAAAAATACTTTTTTAGGTTTATTGTTTTCAGGGAGACCTGCTGGCAACAGGCTCCCTGCATCGCGGTGGGACTGAGGGGAGAGAAGCAGACCTACTTCTGTGAGTTTTAGGGCACTGCTTCTTAGGCTACTGAAAACCATTAGCTCCAGAGGGTTTAATCGCTAGATACGCCTAGATGCTCGTTCCCGGAGCCGCGCCGTCAACCCCCTTGCAGAGCCAGAAGTCAGAAGCCGGGTGAGTAGAAGAAAATCAGAAGACTTCAGTGATGGCAGAAGATTTCAGTGACGGCTTTTGAGGTACTGCGTAGCGCGCCATGCTCCCACATACAAAACGGCACTGCAGGGCGCAGGGGGGGCACCCTGGGCAGCATAAGACTTCACTAGCGACTGGCACAATAGTATACAGTGCCTGGGCACTAAATACAGACCCCCGCCAGTATAAATATATAAAAATAAGCGGGACTGAAGTGCGCCATTAAGGGGGCGTGGCTTAGCCCTCACAGCTCTGACCAGCGCCATTTTCTCTTCACAGCTGCAGAGACGCCGAGCCTGGCCTCCCACACTACTGTACAAGTAACAGGGTGCAAAACGGGGGGGGGGGGGGGGGGGGTGGCACAAGTGGTTTGGTGCTATTTTATTGAATTTAAACGCGCTAACAGGTCTGGGCAGTATATAACTCACTTCAGAAACTGGGATTGGCGCTGGGTTGTGAGCTGGCAGAACTCCCTCTGTGTTTCTCTAACAGGCTTTACTGTGGGTCTGTCCCCTATAGCCCCAGTGTGGTTGTGGGTGTCGGTTTGCGTGTGTCGACATGTCTGAGGCTTAGTGCTCTTCCCAGGAGGAGGCTGGAGTGGGGACAGAAAATGCTGTGGGAGTGACCGTGTCGGCGCGGCCGAAGGCTGATTGGGTAAATATGTTGAGTGTTTTGAATGCAAATGTGGCTCGGTTGACTAAGAGATTACATAAATCTGAGTCTAAGAACCAGACATGGAGAAAGTCCATGGAGGATGCATTGTCGCAAGCTCAGACCCCTTCGGGGTCACAGAAACGTGCATTTACCCAGATAATAGATACAGATACCGACACGGACTCTGATTCCAGTGTCGACTATAGTGATGCCAGATTAAATCCTAAACTGGCTAAGAGCATTCAATACATGATTGTGGCGATAAAAGACGTATTACTTATCACAGAGGACCCTGCTGTTCCTGATACAAGGGTCTGTATGTTTAAAGGAAAGAAACCTGAGGTAACATTTCCTCCCCCTCATGAACTGAACGCTCTTTATGAAAAGGCTTGGGAAAATCCTGACAAGAAGGTACAGGTTCCCAAAAGAATTCCGGTGGCATATCCGTTCCCCTCTGAGGACAGGGAAAAGTGGGAGTCAACCCCCAAGGTGGACAAAGCTCTATTGCGTCTGTCCAAAAAGGTAGCGCTTCCGTCTCCTGACACGGCAGCCCTAAAGGATCCTGCGGATCGTTAACAGGAAAATACACTAAAATCCATTTATGTCACTACAGGTTCGCTACTCAGGCCTGCCGTTGCTTCGGCATGGGTGAGTAGCGCTATTGAAAAGTGGGCAGATAACTTGTCATCTGAGATAGATTCCCTGGACAGGGATAGCGTGCTTTTGACTCTAGGTCATATCAGGGACGCTGCAGCATATTTAAAAGAAGCTGTAAGGGATATTGGCCTTTTGGGATCAAGGGCCAATGCCATGGCAGTCTCGGCTAGGAGGGCATTGTGGATTAATCAATAGAATGCTGATGCTGACTCTAAGAAGACTATGGAGTCTCTACCGTTTAACGGTAGTGTCTTGTTTGGTGACGGCCTCACTGACCTGGTATCTACGGCTACCGCGAGTAAGTCATAATTTTTACCTTATGTTCCGGCACAACAGAAGAAAATGCCCCACTATCAGATGCAGTCCTTTCGGCCCAATAAATACAAAAATGGACGTGAGTCCTCCTTCCCTGCTGCGAGAGGAAGGGGAAAAAGGTCACAGGCTGTGGCAAGTTCCCAAGAACAGAAGTCCTCTCCGGCTTCTACCAAATCCACCGCATGACACTGGGGCTCCTCTGCGGGAGTCCGCACCGGTGGGGGCACGTCTCAAACTCTTCAGTCAGGTCTGGGTTCGCTCGGCCCTGGATCCTTGGATATTAGAGATAGTAATCCAAGGGTACAAATTAGAGTTTAAAGGCGTGCCCCCTCACCGATTTTTCAAATCGGCCTTGCCAGCTTCTCTTCCACAAAGGGAGGTAGTATGCGCTGCAATACTAAAGCTGTGTCAAAATCAAGTCATTGTCACGGTACCCCCGTCACAGCAGGGGGAAGGCTTTTATTCGAGCCTGTTCGTGGTCCCGAAGCCGAATGGCTCAGTTAGACCGATTCTGAACCTAAAATCCCTCAATTTCTTTCTAAAATAATTAAAATTCAAGATGGAATCTCTCTGAGCAGTGATCTCCAGTCTGGAGGAGGGGGATTTTATGGTGTCGTTCAACATAAAGGATGCCTACTTACACGTCCCCATATATCCTCCACATCAGGCTTACCTGAGGTTTGCTGTTCAGGATTGTCATTACCAATTTCAGACGTTGCCGTTTGGTCTGTCCACGGCTCTGAGGATTTTCACCAAGGTTATGGCGGAAATGATGGTTCTCCTGCGCAAGCAGGGAATCACAATTATCCCGTACTTGGACGATCTCCTCATAAAGGCGAGATCCAAGGACCAATTACTGAAAAACGTTGCGCTCTCACTGACGATTCTGCAACAACATGGTTGGCTCCTAAACTTGTCAAAATCACAGTTGGTTCCGACAACACGGCTGTCGTTCCTGGGTATGATTCTGGATACAGAATTACAGATAGTTTTTCTTCCAGAGGAAAAAGCTCTGGAAATACAGAACATGGTGAAACAGATTCTGAAACCAGCAAGAGTGTCGATTCTTCAATGCACTCGGTTGCTGGGGAAGATGGTGGCGGCCTACGAGGCCATTCAGTTTGGCAGGTTCCACGCCAGAGTGTTTCAGTGGGACCTGTTGGACAAGTGGTCCGGGTCTCACCTGGACATGCACCGGAAAATAATCCTATCTTCCAGGACCAGGATCTGCACAGTTCTCACCTTCTGGAGGGACGCAGGTACGGGATTCAGGATTGGATCCTTGTGACCACAGATGCAAGTCTCCGAGGCTGGGGAGCAGTCACAAAGGGGAGAAATTTTCAGGGAAAATGGTCCAGCCAGGAAGCTTGTCTGCACATAAACATTCTGGAATTAAGGGCCATTTACAACGGCATTCTGCAAGCGGAACATCTTCTTCGCGGTCTGCCTATCTTGATTCAGTCAGACAACATAACAGTGTTATGATTCCAGCACTCTGGTCTGAGGAGATTTTATAACAAGGACCTGAGCACTGGAACGTAATGCTGGGAAAGGAAGCGGGAATGTAAAATAGCCCCTGGCACCCTAACTCCGTTGTCTCGCCTGTGTTGTCAGAAATCCCTTGCGAGACTATGGTTGCTTGAGCCCATGGCAGCCGCGTTTGAAGGGCGGATGACGTCTGCCCAACTCCGATGCCCCCTCAGGTCTTAATGGGAGACAAAGGGAAATCCGAGACAGGGTGATAACAAGGGGCCCTCTAACTCAGCAACAAGGCCAGGGGCTAAGCTAACTTAAAACTAGAATATGTGCGGAAAAACCGCCAGGGAAAAGGACAACCAAAATACCCACTTGTCCACTCTCCTACCCAGCACCGCCGAGTTCCGGAGAGGACTAATGGAAGCGGAACCCTCCGCAAATGCTCCGAAACAGAATACAAAAATAAAGCGGGCTGAGCCGCAGCACACGGCAGAGCCGCAACTCACGAACACCACACGAGATTATCTGGCGACCGTGGCGGACAATAGAGGACCAGAGACTTCTTGGGATGAGATGACAACTCCAAGATTCAGGAACCCTGAGGACAGGAATGACCGGACACAGCAGGACTGGAACAGACGTTCAGCAAACCTAAGCAGCATGCAGGAAGCTATTACCGGCGTCTGTGTGAAGCACTGAGAATGTATTTAACAAGGAGTCCTCCAATCAGATGTTACAGAGCCAAATTAGAAAACATGCCGTGCAGCTGCCAGGCTGCACGAGCAGAGACAAGTGTGTGTATAATTGATTGATTGACCCAGCAACGGGGAACGCGGTCCGCCCGTGGCGTCCCCGTTGCTAGGGTCCGGGCGGTTCAGCACGCCTGGCGTCCCTGCGTTGCTAGGGAGCCGGCGGCTACGTGCGCACGGCGTCCCAGCGTTGCTAGGGACCCGGCGGCTAGCACGCTCGGCGTCCCTAGTAGCTAGGCGCCGGGCCGCGAGGTCATCGCGGACCCCGGCGCCTAACAAACAGCAGTGGCGTACATAAAACGCCAGGGCAGAACAAAGAGTAGAGCGGAGGTGGCCGAGGCCACGAAAGTTCTTTACTAGGAGGAGAGACATGCAAGCGCTCTGTCAGCAGTCTTCATTCTAGGAGTGGACAACTGGGAAGCAGAGTTCCTCAGCAGACACGATCTCCATCCAGGAGAGTGGGGTCTTCATCAAGAGGTCTTTGCAGAAGTGACAAGTCGTTGGGGAATTTCTCAAATAGACATGATGGCGTCTCGTCTCAACAAGAGACTTCAGAGATACTGTTCCAGGTCGAGGGACCCTCAAGCAATAGCGGTGGACGCCCTAGTGACACCGTGGGTGTTTCCGTCGGTCTATGTGTTCCCTCCACTTCCATTCATTCCAAAGGTGATAAAGGTTATAAGAAGAACAAGGGTTCAGGCGATACTCATTGTTCCAGACTGGCCAAAGAGGGCCTGGTATCCAGATCTTCAGGAGTTGCTCATAGAAGATCCCTTGCCTCTTTCTCTACGGGAGAACCTGTTACAACAAGGACCGTGCGTGTATCAAGACTTACCGCGGCTGCGTTTGACGGCATGGCGGTTGAACGCCAAATACTAGCCCGAAAGGGTATTCCCAGTAAAGTCATTCCCACACTTCTTCAGGCTAGAAAAGAAGTAATGGCAAAGCATTACCACCGTATTTGGAGGAAATATGTGTCTTGGTGTGAATCCAAGAAGGCTCCTATGGAGGATTATCAGCTGGGGCGTTTGCTCCATTTTTTGCCAGCAGGTGTGGATGCGGGCCTAATGTTAGGCTCCATTAAATTATAGATTTCGGCCTTATCAATCTTTTTTCAGAAAGAATTGGCCTCCCTTCTAGAAGTTCAGACCTTCGTGGAAGGTGTGCTGCACATCCAACCTCCATTTGTGCCCCCTGTGGCACCGTGGGATCTTAATGTGGTATTCCAGTTCCTGCAATCTCATTGGTTTGAACCTTTATGTAAGGTTGAGTTAAAATTCCTTACTTGGAAAGTAGTCATGTTGTTAGCCTTGGCATCCGCAAGGCGGGTATCTGAGTTCGCGGCTTTGTCTCACAAAAGTCCCTATTTAATCTTCCATACTGATAGAGCGGAATTGAGAACTTGTCAACAATTTCTACCAAAAGTGGTTTCATCATTTCACGTAAACCAGCCTATTGTGGTGCCAGTGGCTACTGACGCCTTGGCGGAATCGAAGTCTCTCGATGTGGTCAGAGCTTTGAAAATCTATGTCGCCGTTGGCTCACAAATCGCCCCTGAAAGAGTCCCATGAAGCGGCTTGGGAGCGGGAAGTGGGTGAAACCCTGACGCCAGATGAGTGGTCTGAGATTAGGCAGGAAATTTCCACGAGCTCCATCTCGGTCCGAATCAAGGAAAATGCCTATAAATTATATTATCGTTGGTACCTGGTGCCATCGCGTCTCCATTCAATCTACCCATCCTGCTCAGATGGATGCTGGCGTCAATGTGGCCAGCGCGGAACCCTGCTGCACATTTGGTGGAACTGCCCGCAGATTAGGGGATACTGGACTAGGGTCCATAGACTTATTTTTAACGTCCTTGGTCTGGAGATCCCGAGGTCACCTCTCTATTCCCTGCTCTCTCGCCCAATTCCTCACTCCCCTCGCCATCAACAGAAGCTAACTAAGCATATTCTGAATACGGCCAAATGCCAAATTGCGGCTAACTGGAAATCCATGTCACCCCCCACAATCCCTGCTACCATAAATGCTATCTGGCAAACCTATAGACTAGAACGTATTACTGCGGTACTCCGTGACACCCCAGACAACTTTACCGCCACGTGGTCACCCTGGACGACATTTTTTGGAGCTGAACCCCCGTTAGCTACCATATAAGATAATGAAAGCCTTCATGATACCCGAGCCAACTACGTTTAACCTGACGCATGGCCCAGGCGGCTGGGACCTACCGACCATCCCCCCCCTCACCAATTTTCTCCCCCCCTTTCGCCTTCTTTTCTATCGTTATGTTTACTTCTTGTTCTTCTTTTCACTAAGAGATATTCCATCATCCTTGGCTACGGTACATAAATGACGGGCAACGCCACCTCTTGGTGGTTCTTCATACATAGGCATACATATTTGTTTGACCTACCGCACAACCGCTGTCATACCTAAGTAGATATTTTGTTACTGCTATTTAACTATTGACTGCATTATGTGCCATTTTGTGATACCTGTAATACATATTTTACGAATATCTTGTTAAAAGTTAAAACTCAATAAAACTTTTTCTCAAAAAAAAAAAAAAAGAAAATCTATGTCGCCAGTATGGCGCAGATTAGGAAAACAAAGGCTCTGTTTGTCCTGTGGGCTCCCAACAAGATTGGGGCTCCTGCTTCCAAGCAGATTATTGCACGCTGGATCTGTAATACGATTCAGCAGGATCATTCTACAGCGGGATTGCTATTACCGAAATCGGTGAAGGCCCATTCTACCAGAAAGGTGGGCTCATCCTGGGTGGCTGCCCGAGGGGTCTCGGCATTACAGCTTTGCCGAGCTGCTGCTTGGTCGGGATCAAACGCCTTTGCGAAGTTTTACAAGTTTGATACCCTGGCTGAGGAGGACCTCTTGTTTGGTCAATCGGTGCTGAAGAGTCATCCGCACTCTCCCGCCTGTTCTGGAGCTTTGATATAAACCCCATGGTTCTTTAAGCATCCCCAGCATCCTCTAGGACGTATGAGAAAATAGGATTTTAATACCTACCGGTAAATCCTTTTCTCTTAGTCCGTAGAGGATGCTGGGCGCCCGTCCCTGTGCGGACACTATCTGCAGTACTTGTTTAATAGTTATTGCTTGTGTTACACAAAGGTTGTGTTTCGGTTATGCGGGCTGTATCAGTGCGGGCTGTATCTGCAGTTTGGTTATGGTTACACTCATGTTGAGTTCAGTACAGTCAGTCTGTGGCTGATGTTGGTCATGCCGTTGCATGCGTTGTTGTTAAATGCCATGTTGTACGGCGTGTTTGAGGTGTGAGCTGGTATGTATCTCACCTTAGTTTTAAATATTAATTAAATCCTTTTCCTCAAAATGTCCGTCTCCCTGGGCACAGTTCCTATAACTGGAGTCTGGAGGGGGGGCATAGAGGGAGGAGCCAGTTTGCACCCCTTTTAAGGTCTTGGGGTGCCCATGTCTCCTGTGGATCCCGTCTATACCCCATGGTTCTTGAAGCATCCCCAGCATCCTCTACGGACTAAGAGAAAAGGATTTACCGTTAGGTATTAAAATCCTATTTTTGATGGTCATTTACATATTGCTTGATATACACAGCCCCATACATTGATATATACACATATAGAGGGTACTTTTTAAGCATAAAATTCACTGTTTCATACGGTGCAAGAAAAATATGTATCCCTACATCCATATTTTTATTTTTTTCATTTTATTATCCTTTATGTGAAACTCGTTAGATTAAGAGTGCCATAATGGGGCAGGGAAGGGGCAGACCTATGGGAATGGTATGTTCAGGGATTTGCTCTCTGCTTAGAGCAGGACACAACTGCAGATATGTTTGTCAGGAGACATATCTGTTGGGCATGCCTCACAACTTTTGAATGAGATTTGGGACAAGTAGGGAGTTTGGTTACACATCATTAGAGCACTCAATTGCCCCTCAGTACCTTTCCATCCCCTTAAAGCAACAAATGAATGCCATGCACATTATAACAGGTGCTTACGGTACCTGTCCTATAACCTTTCAGCCCAACATGAACCAAGCTGTACCACCTAAATCAGGACAGTTGGGAGATATGGTTGCAAAGCATGGAATAAACCTCCTTGCTGCTGATTATGACGAGCAACGCAGACCTTTGCAGAGTTAAAAAACAAAACAAAAAAAAGCTATTAAATAAATTAATTTAAAAACATTGTGACTGCCCCATGCCTGCCTCAAAAAGTTATCCAAACCCCACTTATAGCCTAGGCTTCTTGTGGTATTTGCAAGGGGACCAGCAGCAGGTGGTCCACACACACGGGATGCAGTCAGTTTACCTCCAATCAAAATACCGACGTTCAAAATCCCGACACCAATTGACCGATGGTCAAAATCCCGACAAGGTCAAAATACCGACATGGACAAAATACCGACATTTAAAATACCGACAAGGTCAAAATACCGACATGTAAAATGCCGACAGGTCAAAATACCGACACGCGTTTTTCATGATTTTTTTCATTGAAACCGACTTGTTCATACTTTACCATCCCAGTGGACCTGGAGGGGGAATATAATAGTGTGCCGAGCGCAGCGAGGCACCGTGCCCGAAGCATGGCGAGCGCAGCGAGCCGTGCGAGGGGACGCAGTACACTTTATATGGTGTCTATGTTGATTTATGTCGACATACACACAAAAAAACATCAAAAAATGCATGTCGGTATTTTGACCTGTCGGCATTTTACATGTCGGTATTTTGACCTTGTCGGTATTTTAAATGTCGGTATTTTGTTCGTGTCGGGATTTTGACCTTGTCGGTATTTTGACCATCGGTCAATTGGTGTCGGGATTTTGAACGTCTGTATTTTGATTGGAGGTATTTCATACCGATCCCACACACACAAGCTGCAACAGGCCAGGCTGGTCACACTATAACCGGGAAGCCAGCAGTGTGTAACATGGAAACATTTCACAATAACAGAGTATCAGAGCATAAATACAATATGCAACAGTTAACCATAGCATAAATAAATAAATAAATAAATAGCATAAGCCAACCATTACTATAAGACCACAGACTGGCTAGGACAAATAACAGGGGCAGTGGTAGGGCAAATCACAGAAGCTTGAATTAGCATGCATTGTAGAGTTATGGATGGGAGTCAGTGTGTACTCAAAGGTCCTGTACACAAAGCATGGGTGAGCAAACAGTAACAGTCGCTGAAGGTGAGAAGCAGACAAGGAAACTCAGCACTGGTAATATGGATTTTGCTAGGGAGGAAGCCATTGCCCATGAGAACTTACATACTAAAGTTAAGGGGTGAACAGCTGTAGGGTGGACTTGAAAGGACAGATTGTAGAGAAATAGAGGGTTAGAGTGCTAAGTTATGTGGAGGGCTGGTAACCTTTGATAAAAAGGTACATTTTGAGGAAGCTATTGAATGAGTTACGGAGCAGGGGCAACACAAGCCAAATTTTGGAGGCAAGCGTGAGAGGAAGGGACCATGGTAAAAGTCATGTGGCATTCAGAGGAAGAGCAAAGAGGGAGTTGACATATATGTGGACAGATATAAGGGTAGAAATGTAAGTGGTAGTGGGGAGTGGTCTATTGCATGTAAGCTTGAGGAGTTTGAACTGGATTGTGAGGGAGATTGGGATTCCATCCTCTTATGGTCTGAATTCCCTAGGTCAATTACCTTGCACCCTTAACTGCCAGTTAAAAAAAAATCACTTGGTGAAAGCATCAGTGCTTTTCCCCAAACCATGCAGGCTGCTAAATATAGTAGTTCTGTTTATATTTGTAACTGGTCTGAGCAAAGCTTGGCCTCCATATTATAGACTGCTTGGTTATCATAGCACTTATAGCAATACAAGTGCCTGCACTTGTAGAACTGCAAGCAGGGCTGGTTCTAGACCAAGCGGAGCCCAGGATAAAAATCCCCCCCCCCCAAAAAAAAAAGAAAGAAAAGAAATGGTTTGAGCAGAACAATATGTGGTGCAAGCAAGAGTGCAGGTCAGATTGAATCCCTGACCTTTTTTCATTTTTACCCAGATTGCATACTTTTTCTGGCATTTTGCATCTTAATTCAATAATAGTGAATTAAGTAGCTGGGATTAGTATTTTAACAGACCCCTCTGTACCGTACACTAATACCCTGACCCCCTATACCTTACACTACATCACTGACCCCTGTATACCCTATTCCACATGCAGGGGTGTTTTTAAGGGAGGAGAGGACCCGCATGCAGCCTCCGTTGCGGGCCCACTCCTCTCCGGCAGCGAGTAGACTGTCATAATGCCAGAGTCTACTGCGCATGTACAGGTCTCCGGGAACATGGCACCCGTGTCTTGTTCCCGGGGACATCTCCAGTGTGTATGCACAAATCAGTCGGAAATGGCTTCATTTTTCCAAGCGCTGTGTCCGCAGTGCAGGGCCGACACCGCAGAGCTTCAGAGGGGTAAGTATAATATATGGGTGCAGGGTGTGCAGTGTGGGCCCCCATGGACCCAGGGGCCCATCTGTACCACACACACTGCACCCCCTATATAAATGCTGATGTCTACATCACTGCCCCACAGTAGTTCCAGATACACATAATGCCCCCAGTACTGGCAGAAACACATAATGCCCCCAGTACTGACAGATACACATAAAGTCCACAGTACTGCCAGATACACATAATGCCCCAATATAGTGCCAGATACAGATAATGCCTCCAGTATAGTGGCAGATACACATAATGCCCCCAGTATAGTGCCAGATACACAGTACTGGCAAATACACATAATGTCCCCAGTACTGCCAGATACACATAATGCCCCCAGTATATTGCCAGATACACACAATGCCCCCAGTATAGTGCCAGATACGCATAATGACCTCAGTACAGTGACATATACACATAATGCCCCTAGTTTAGTGCCAAATACACATACTGCCCCCAGTATAATGCAAAGTACACATACTGCCCCCAGTATAGTGCCAGTTACACATACTACCCTCTGTATAGTGCCAGTTACACATACTGCCCCCTCTATAGTGCCAGATACACATACTGTCCTCTGCATAGTACCAGGTACACATAAAGCCCGTAGAAGCCCACAGAAGCTGTTAAACATAATGTCCCCTCCCCAGCAGTTCATACCACCCTGGGCCCCCATCCTCCACTGCCACGCTGCTGCTACTGAGCAGGGTTGCTCCTGAGCTGCCTCAGCTGATGCCGGTTCATGAGCCAATCAAAGCTTGTGATCCGGCAGCCAACCAGGAGCCACAGCTGTCAGACCGCAAGCTCTGATTGGCTGTTGGCCGGCACCACATTTAAAATGGCCAAGCGGTGTCAAAACCCGGCCCTGAATATGGAGCTGGTGGTGGATTAGAACGGGTAGGTGCCGTCAGATTGACGGGGCCGACAGGGTGACTGCGGTCGCGCCCTCTGACCACAGCACTCCAGACGATTGCCCTGCTTGACCTCCCCTAGTTCTACCCCTGACTGCAAGTACCAACTTGGCCTTGCATACAGGGCCCACTGGGTCCCTTTAGTGTCACATAAATCAAATGCTGTGTAAAGAAAGACCCAAACATGAATATCTATTTCATTTGAAAAAGTATTCTTTTATCAAAACATTGTACACCTAAATCCATCCTGGAGATCTTATGCAATCTTCCATTATTAATACAGAGTTCTACAAGTGCCAGCATGCTCTGGCAGTCAGAGGTATTCTGCCACTTGAAGTTCTAGTAATGCCACAGAAAAAAAATGGATTTCTTACTTTTAACTATTTATTATCACAAAACACCCTTTGAGAATGGTGGGAAGAGCCCTAGTCCTGTCAAGATACTGTTTTACTGGGTGGGGAGTTCTTGTATGGTTTACTTGTATGGTTGAGCACTGGCCCTCATTCCGAGTTGTTCGCTCACTAGCTGCTTTTAGCAGCAGTGCACACGCTAAGCCGCCGCCCTCTGTAAGTGTATCTTAGCTTTGCAGAAGTACGAACGAAAGATTAGCAGAACTGCGCGTGAAAAATGTCTGCCGTTTCTGAGTAGCTCCAGACCTACTCCTATCTTGCGATGAATGCAGTCTGTGTAGTTCCTGGTTTGACGTCACAAACACGCCCTGCCGTCGGCCAGCCACTCCCCCGTTTCTCCAGCCACGCTTGCGTTTTTTAGCACACTCCCTGAAAATGCAGAGTTGCCGTCCAGAAACACCCACTTCCTGTCAATCATACTACGATCACTCGAGCGGCTGAAAACGTTGCTCGAGCTTGGGTAAAACTACAAAGTTTTTTGTGAAAGTACTTAGCGCATGCGCGCTGCGTACTATGCGCATGCGCAGAATTGCTGCTTTTTCACTTGATCGCTGCGCTGAGAAAAACAGCAGCGAGCGATCAACTCGGAATGAGGGCCACTATGCAGTGTGGAGGGTTCCCTTGTTATACTGTGACCTACCCAGCCAGTGTTGGTTGCAGCTATGGGATTACTAGGGCCAGCCCAGAATATGAGTAATGGGGTTTGGATCAGTTTTTATGGTGGAAGATGTGTTTTTTCCCATTATTTATTAAATCAATTTCATCTTTTGAGTCTACTGCTGTATCATGATACACTTAAATCTTGATGTTCTTTAAATGTACTTTCATGCGGACACATTTACAGTACGTGTTCATCTTGAGTTGCATGTATCTTAACCTATTGCTCACAATTTACTACTCATTTGACAATCAATTTTGTTACATATGACTCCTGAAATGAAGGGAACAATCAGCCTCATTTCATCTCGTCTGTTGTTTGTTCCATCCTAAGAATACTGATGGTCACTTGTGAAATGAGAATATCCTACACCATAACAGGGAATCTCTATTGTTTACATCAGGACCTTGTGAAACTTCTACACCGTGCCCTTGAGTCTGCTCACCAAGAGAAGAGAGCTTGCAGTGACTACCTGAATGCCGCAGAGGAGAAAGAGAGACTAGAACTAATACGACACAAGGTTAGGCAAATAGAGGACCTAAGACAGCGTGTGGAATCCCTCGAGCAGGAGAAAAAGGACCTGGAACAGTGTGTTAGTTTCAAGGATCTTCACATTAATGAACTTAAAGAACATGTACAATTGTTAATGGAGAAAAATAATGCAAAACAACAAGTTATTTTAAAGCAGAACGAGCAGCTTCTCAGCCAAAATGATACAGACGTTGTGAACAGCATTGCAAATGAAACCTTACATACGCTGTATAGAAAAATTGACAGCCTAATGGTGAGTTTATGTCATTTGAAAATAAGTCCTTAATGAAAATACAAAATGCAGGGAAACTGTGTAGTGGGGCATGGGCAGATTTGGGGGTCAAGGATCTCCTAGGCACGACCGTAATGTAAGCCGGGGGCCCCACCACTAATTTTATCATTTCCATTGTTTGGTTATAAGCCCTCATTTCATAATTGCCAATTTAATACAATGATTAAAAAAAACCTCGAGCAATGACATGTCATTTTATTTATAGTTTTGTATATATATTCACAAAGTAGGACAGCTTACAGGAGTAGTATATGCATGCCCTACCCATTTATACTCCACTCAAGATGGCAAATGATACAGTAGAGTGGAAATATTTTTCAATTTCTCTGTCAGTAAGGCTATTATGACACTGGACCATGGGATTGTAGGTTGGCGCTTTGAGCTGGCACTTAAACTGTAGCTTTAATTCTAAGCTCCTCCCCTTGTGAAACACAATCATGCCAGCTTCTTTTAGGTGCCTCATGGAAATAGTGCACGGTTTAGAGGGCTGCCCTCTTTGTAGATAGTTTATCTTTTTTTTTTATGTAACGTTTTCATGTTTTTGCCTCCATCAATGCACACTTTGGGCGTACAGATGTCCGGTCAGGCAGACTGAGCGTTCCCTGACCTAGGGACGGCTGTTGAACATTCCATGGTCCAGTGTCCCCCAGCCTTGCTGCAAAAGAAAATAGGATTTTTATTCACTTACCGTTGAATCTTTTTATCTGAAGCAGGCTGAGGAACACTGGAGTATGAGGAAAAGGCTAACTAGGTTAAATATGTATAGTCTAGAAAAGAGACGGCTAAGAGGAGATATTATTAATATCTTCAAATATGTAAAGGGTCATTGCAAGGAGTTAGCAGGGGATTTATTTATTTATTAATAGAACTCTGTATAGGACACGTGGACACTCACTGAGGTTAGAGGAGAGAAAATTCCGTACAAAACGTAGGAAAGGGTTCTTCACGGTAAGGGCAATAAGGATTTGGAACTCCCTGCTAGAGAAGGTAATAATGGCGGACACTGTAAATGCATTCAAAATCAGATTGGACAGCTTTCTAGCTGAAAAAAAGTATCCAGGGCTACAGCATTTAATATATTGAGATTAAATATCTGGGAGTTGTACGAAATATAGTTGACTATTGGTACGAAACCATTACTACAGCTGATGCATTATAATGTGCACAGCTAAACCCAGAATACAGGTTGAAGCCGATGGGCATTTTGCCTCTTTTTAACCTCAACAACTATGTTACTGTGTAACACTGCTTTCCCTCCCTCATACTCAGTCGTGCGAGGTTTTGGTTCTTGACCGTCTTTTCCATGCTGGTTTGATTGATTGTTCTAACAGTTTCACTGGGTCACTGCTACTTCTTTACATACTCTTAAACAGTACTGGCATGATGGATTTGCTGGGGGGAGGACCTTAGAATTAAAGTTACAGTTAGTTTAAATACCAGCTCCAACTCCAACCTGCAATCCCATGGTCCAGTGTCCTACAGCCTGCTTCAGAGAAAAAGACTTATTAGTAAGTGACCAAAAATCCTATTATTTTGTAGTTATTGGCAAATTTCATACTGACATTGCTAAAGCAAACATCCTAGTGCCGCCACCCAACAAGTGGTGCCCCCAGGCATGTGCCTAATGAGAAATTCACCACTGTTGTGGGGCAGTAAGCTGGCAGAGGGTCGCATCTGAAAGTTGATGTTTGCAGGCATGCAGCACAAACACTGCTTTATGTCATTCTGCACATGGTTTTGTGTGAATGTGTACTGTGATTCAGAAAAGCACATACATTTGCAGATCATTGAGACAGAGGGGCTGATTCTGAGTTGGACGCAGATGGGTCTGCGTCTTTTGGCAGTCGCCAGATTGCAACTTTATTTAAATGCCGCTAAAAGAAAGTCCTTCCCTGGTGTATATCCATGCGTCCTAATGTGCAAGGATTGAGACACATGCTGTAATACCAAGTGGGGCATCTTTAGATGCACCGTCAGTCATGCCATAAAAACTTATGGCCTGCTATGTGAGCAGTTGAGTGTCTGTATACACAGTCACTTTCAGCGACACATCCGCCCAAGAACACCTACATTTTCAGCACCACATCCTCTTGTGCTCCTCAACCGCAACACCGACTGTGTGTGCACACTATTGAGACAAATGCGCAGTTTGACATAGATGCATGTGCAGGAAAAAATTGTTACACTGCGCCTGACAGCGGCAGACCCTGAATCTGCAAGGCTAGAAAATATTGTATCCACTGATAGAGTAGCTAGGCAATTGCAGCTTTTTACATACCTACAGTACCTGCAGAAACAAGGTTTTTGTGTAGTAGGATGAGAATCTTTAAATTAAAGTGATAGGGTGGAAAAAGGAGCACATGTTATGTGATGCCTGGTTAGCAGTGGGTGTAACGGTAGTTGTTTTTCTTTTATACCAGATATATTTTATTGAATTTGAAACAGTTTTACAAACACACCTTACACAAGTATTGATTCCCTGTTCTGCTAATCCGATCATCTGTTTGGCGTTCTGATTCATCAATCTGTGGACATCGATGATCAGCGATCCCTCTGCATTGGTGAAATTCAACATGGTTGAAATTCAACATGTTAAAAATCCCTGAATCGCTGATCCCAACCATTTTTGGTCAAAATCATTGAGTTGGAGAAATCCAACATGTGGGATTTCTCTGATTTCCCATCGTTGACAGAATGTGGAAATTGCCTTGATACAGACTAGATGTATGGGCCCCCTAACGTAAAGTTTGACAAAGTAACTAGAACGTCTTTTCCATAAAAAGTAGGGTCCATAAAAGTTATCAAAAGTGAGAGCAGCAGGCTAAATATGTAACTAAAACCAAAGAAAAATAAGCTAAGGAGATTAGTTTAATGAACACCCAAAAAAGGTGTAGGAGAGAGAAGGAGAAAGTGGAAACTATTATGAACACAGCCCTCTAGGAAGGCCCTTCATGAGGAACCATTGCATAATGAGATTCATGCCAAGGGGACTATGTTGCATGGTTTCCGTCAGTTGTTTCTCTACTTTCATTCATAAATCTTTCATCACTTATGGTCGCATTATCTATAGCCATGCATTTACACAGGGAGCATCCAATACAATTAATTTCCTGGCTATAATAACCCCCTACCTCTAAGAAGAAACAACCCTTCTGTCTAAATATGTGTAGGAATTTGGACATAACCTATGGGCATCTGAAGCCTGGAAAGGAGACACTGCTGGCCACTTCAGGGGACGAACTCTAAAGTAATTAGACCCAGCCCCCATCGCAGGAAAATGCCCCATCTCATGTAATTTTAGCCCCGCCCCTTCCACATGAGCCACGATTACCTTATTCTCTTCACTAGGAAGCAGGTGGAATGCGGGAGATACACCTACTCTTCCAGAGGTGTGGGGGACTACACAAAAAAATGGGAGTCTCTGGCAACATCTGGAAGAGGAGTAAAAGTATGCATAGTGTGATTATGATTGTAATGTATGTATGTTACTGTGATGTTATGTGTTTACTTATGCTGTTTCATTTGTAGAAATCAGTTTATTATGAACTATGGTAGATAGGGCTCAGGACAGTGGCATTCTGACATTCCCACACTAATGGCATGACATAATGTACCAATAAACTAACAATGTTTATCTTGTTTTCTTTCAAAAGGATGACATTAATGCTTACAAAACACAAAACCAGTTTTTAAACTCTGAGATCCATCAAGTAACCCAGTTATGGAGAAACACAGCAGAAAAGGAGACTTCACTCTTTATGAAGGTAACTGCTATCATTCTTGGGTGTGGATCATAGGGTTGACAGTAACTAGGTCGACAGTGGCTAGGTCGACACCGGAATTAGGCAGACATGGTAATTAGATCGGCATGAAAAAAGGGCGAGATGAGTTTTTTAATATATTTTTGGTGTTGTTTTCTTCGTAAAGTGACCGTTAACCCCAATTAGTGCACCGTGTTCCCTCACATGGCTCATTTCGCTCGCCATGCTTCGGGCAAGGTTCGGGCAGGTTACTATGCTTCGGACAGGTTACTATTCCTAATCATAGTCCATGTGGACCGTAAAGTATGATAAAGTTCAAAAAATGATTTGGAAAAAAAAACCTTGTGTCGACCTTTGCCATGTTGACCTAGTGAGCATGTCATTCTAATGCATGTCAATCAATAGTGTTCAACCTGATGAATGTCGATCTAAGTGCTGTCGACCTAAATGCAGGATACCATCATTCTTAAAGTAGCTGGATCAACTGAAGAACTAACCCTAGAATCTGGGGCCAGACTGGCCCTCAGGGGTCCAGAGGAAACTCCCGGTGGGCTTCACTGCCTGGGCCCCACCGCCTTCTAGGGATCAGGCTCTAGATTGTGCACTTAAATTATACATTATGCTTATGTTACATTATAATGCACAGATCTATGGTGCATTATGTACAGTGCATTACTGTTATTAATTTGGTACATTATCAAGCATGTACTAGCAGTATTTATTATATATATTTACCATGGGACCCAGGCCATGCACTAATGGTTTGCCAAGCCTCTAACCATGGGGTCTACTATGATAGACCAGTGCTCGGGATCCCAGCGCCCAGGATGCCGGCAGTGGGGTGAGCGCAAAAGAGCCACTTGTGGGCTCGCTGCGCTTGCCATGCTGTGGGCACGATGGCATGCCACGCTATTTAATTTCCCTCCAGGGGTGTCATGGTCACCCCAAGAGGGAGAATAGTTGACAGTATCCCGGCGGTCAGGATTCCGGTGCCGGTATGCAGAGCGCCGGGATCCTGACAGCCGGGATATCGAGCGTCTCCCCTAACCATGGGCCCCTACTACTGCATTTCCATGGTGGGCCCTTCATGCCCTAGCCCAACACTGGATATTTTATATTGCAGTATTATATAAGTATTAGTATAGTGTAGGTAGTATTTATTGTTCTGAGGATTGCATATTCATGGCTTATGCAATAAGGGCTTTAATAGAGAAATTGAGGGAAGTTTAACTATACAGAGAAGTGACCCATATTCCATGCAAATAGTTTATGTAAACTGTGAATTCTGATATATGTAAATTGTTTGTTGAAATTTAATTATTACACTACTACTACTACTAATAATAATAATAATAATAATAATAATAATAATCCTTCTGCCTGGCATTGGAGTGTCTCATAGTTAGCAGCTGGTGTGACTTTATGGTGAATATCACACCAAACCTGCTGCAGCATGCTATATCATGAACGGAAAATGTATGTATCATTTACTTATATAGATTTAGATAGAATCAAATTCATTTTCATAATATGTCGCTCAAAAACAATAAGCTTTGCGTGACATGAAAACTGTCAATGGTCAGCTGCATCTGCTGCTTTGAAATCTCACAGTATAATATAAGCTTATGTTAAGTTACATGGTATGAAAATAACATTGAATGGGCAGACCGCCATCATAGAACTATTTAAGCACAACAGGGGCCATTGTATAGATTGCTTCACATTCCAGAGCTAAGTAAATTTGCCAAGAAACCTTTTAGGTTTTTATGGGTGCTGCTTTTGCAGTAAACAATGAAGGGATTGCAGTAAATATCACCAATATCTGCTGCGGTCCCCTGTAGCTACATCCAGGGGATACATAATGGCCCTCATTCCGAGTTGTTCGCTCACTAGCTGCTTTTAGCAGCATTGCACACGCTAGGCCGCCGCCCTCTGGGAGTGTATCTTAGCTTAGCAGAATTGTGAACGAAAGATTAGCAGAACTGCTACTAAATAATTCTTTGGAATTTCTGAGTAGCTCCAGACCTACTCCTAGACTGCGATCACCTCAGTCCGTTTAGTTCCTGGTTTGACGTCACAAACACGCCCTGCGTTCGGCCAGCCACTCCCCCGTTTCTCCAGACACTCCCGCGTTTTTCCCTGACACGCCTGCGTTTTTTTGCAAACGCCGGGAAAACGCTGACTTGCCGCCCACAAACGCTCCTTTCCTGTCATTCATTTACCGAACACCAGTGCGACTGAAAAGCGCCGCAGAAGCCACAGCAGAACAGCTAAGTTTTTTGTAAAATAACTAAGCGCATGCGCTCTGCGTACCATGCGCATGCGCAGTTAGCAACTAATTGCAGCATAGCGAAAATCGGCAACGAGCGAACAACTCGGAATGACCCCCAATATTTTATGGTACTGCAAATACTAAAGGAGTCCCTAAATAACACTGGGGTTTATTTTATTTTTCAAAATCCAAACACAAAATCGGTAAACAAAATGGGTAGATTTCTATAGCAAAAATATGTCTCCCTATTTGTACAACAGTTATAGCCCTCCCAACAGTTTCTCTGAGAGACAGTTTGTTATTTTATATTAAAAAGAGTTTTTCCACCAAAAAGCCTTGAATATCTCTATGAGCTTCTTTCACTACATAGGCCTTAAAATGCATTTGATAGGATAGCATGTTCTCAGTAATGCATTTTGTCAGCCAGACTTTAAAACAGCTGACTCATCAGCATTTGGAGTTATTTTAGTAACATTTTACTTGTTTGCATGGAGGCCGGATCTTGCAACATAGTAGGCAGTGTTTAAATTGCAACATTGGCTACCGGTTTCAGCTGCAGTACCTTTAGTAAAAAAGTTACAGTAATTAAACTTAAGTTGAATTTAGAAAAAATCAGCTTCATTACTACCAAGGTAGTCAGGTAGCAAACCATTCACGATTAATGGCATGACTCATATGTGTAAGTAAAGCAAAAAAATAAACCATATTGCACTGCAGGTAGAGCAGATATAACATGTGCAGAGAGATTTAAGGTTTGTGTGGGGTGTGTTCAAACTGAAATCTAAATTTCAGTGTAAAATAAAGCCGTCTAACAATTGTTTGCTACATGCAAAAGCAGCCACTATCAACCCTACATACATGTTTTTGCTCACCTTGCATGGCAACATGCTTTGTTCCAGACACAAAGTTACTTGCTTTTTTGCTTTACTTACAAATAAGAATCATGCTCTTACTGCGATAAACATAAAAGCACCCCATGCACCAGTGAATTTAACCCACTCTTAGGCCCATGATAGAGTATTATACGGTTAAGGTTTTTATACTGTTTATAAAAAATTAGAAACAGAGACATTAGAATAGAGCATCTATTTTATAAGAATGTCTAGTAACATACATATGTATAATTATACACATTAAACCTCCCAACTTTCCTGATCTAGATAAGACCGTTCCAAATTGCTTAACCACTTGCCTGGCATGGTCGCATCAGATGCGACCATGCCTGCAAGTGCTCTATCTGACCTGGTCGCACAGGATGCGACCAGTCAGATAGACAGTGTTAGCAGCGACAGGGAAGATAAACTTCCCTACGCTGCTGCTGTCAGAGGGACCGGAAGGTCCCTCTGCCTCCCTGCACTCTCCCCCTGTGTCTGCCATGCTGCCGATCACTGCTGATCGGTCAGCACGGCAGGATCTACCCCCCCCCCCCCTCCTGGGGAGAGTAAATGAACCCTCCCAAGCCACCCCCAGATCCCTCCCCCCCCTCCCCCCCACCCTGTATACCTACAGGCTGTCCGGCTGTCAAAATGAAAGCCGCTATGTTCCCGATGGTCGCCATGTTCCCGATCGATGTTTCAATGTTTTGAAAACAATATTTTAAAAAAATTAAAAATATTTTTTTTTCTTTTTTTTTTTACTAAAATGATTTGGGATAGAGGGGGCGTGGCCTGGACGGGCATGGAGTAGCACTTGCAGTGTGCAGCTCTCCAGCCGTTTGATCCTGATTTAATATCCTTTATACCCCCCCTGGGTCCACAGCTGTGACCACCGACTTGTGAGTGTCTCCTGCCCCCCCTGGAGTGAGTTCAAGCAGGCTGCGGCTGTTACCTGATGCCCTGGAGCCCTGCTTGATCCGTGCTGAGCCGGCGCTGCCTCGTGTCTCCCCCTGCTCGGAAGTCCGGCTCCTGTGGTGCTCCGTCGCCCGCTGCGGCCGGCCGTTCCCACTGGGGGACAGGAGTGTGGGACTCTTCTCTGCCGCCCTGTCGATCTGCGGATCTCGGATCCTGTGTGCCTGCGCTGCCCGGCTGCCGTGGACTCTCGCCGCCTGGGGGACCGGAAGTGCGGCTCCCGCTATCCGCCGCCGTCCGCTGAGGCTGACTGGGGGACTTGGCTGCCGGAGCTGGAGTCTCTAGCTGTGTCTCTAGCCGGAGCCTCTGGCAGTGCAGCTGTCCTGTATCAAAACCCCTGCCTGTCTTTGCGGCCATTTTCAGGACACCTGGCTCCTGTCCCCTTCCAGACTGGGACCCTGATATGTGAGATACGAGCCACCAGTGTGAGGGCTATTAGTAATATTAGTGCTTGGAGCTGTGTCAGTGAGCTGCATATAATCTATCCCCCCCCCCTGCTTCGACCCTGCCTCCATTATAAGTAAAGTGAGCGGATCTGCTGCGCCAGGGGACTGGCATCAGGGGACGGATCCCTTGCAACCCACGGCTCTGTGCGACAGGGACGGTCCCTGCCCCCCCTGATACCTTCAGCGGACATTTTGCTTTCCACTTGGAATCTCTAACCCTGCTGCCTATTTATACATATCTATATCCTCTTTCACGCCCGCTGGTCGGTGTGTGGGGTGGTGGTGCGGGCGCCCCCCCCCTGCCTATATTTGCTTTGATATACCCGGTCGACTGGAGGGAGTGACACCGTGCTGTCCAAAATGGTGAAAGGCCGCCAGACTGGAGCGGCGGCGGGAGCAATGGATAAGTTTGTCCGTAATCCTGGATCTCAGCAACAGAGGGGAGAGACTGTAAGATCTGAGGCATCACCCCCATCTCCTGCATATAGTTCTGCCTCCTCTGACCCTCCAGATGCCGCACTACAGAGAGTGTTGGATGCTGTGACCGCCAGCGAGGCACGTCTGGCTGACAAAATTGGGCAGGTGCAGTCGGACCTCTCCATTATTCATCAAGACCTGCAGCGGTTTAGGGAGAGAGTGGGAGAGGCAGAGACCCGTATATCCAATGTTGAAGACTCTGTCGGTCCGCTTGGCCGTCGCACCGATGTGTTAGAATCTCAGATGACGGATGTGCGCAAAAAGCTGACAGACATGGAGGGACGTCTGCGACGTAATAATGTCCGCTTCGTTGGCCTGCCCGAGAAGGAGGAGGGCTCCGCTCCCGAGGAGTTTCTCGTGAAATGGCTCCGGGACGCCTTTGGATCTGAGGAGTTCTCGCCATACTTCTCAGTTGAACGGGCTCATAGAGTTCCACTGCGCCCATTGCCCCCAGGGGCTCCACCCCGCACCTTTATTGCTAAGTTTCTCCATTTCCGTGACCGTGACATAGTGTTACGGCTGGCTCGTACCAAAGGCCCTTTGAAATGGAACGGGGTGCCCATATCGGTGTTCCCGGACTTTGCGGTGGATGTACAAAAAGATAGGGCTCAATTCCTGCCTGTTAAGAGGAGACTCCGCGAACTTGACCTGCCATATGCCATGCTCTTCCCATCTCGGCTGCGGGTGGTGGCTGATGGGGAAACAAAATTTTTTGCAACTCCTCGTGAGGCCATGGTATGGCTGGACAGACGGTTTCCGGCGAGACGTGCCCTTGCGGATCCTTGAACACCCAGCCTAACTCTGGAGGCAGACTTTCTCCGGTTCCCTTTTTTTTTGTTTTCCTTGCTGTGTATTTTACCTGTTGTGTTCATATAAGCTAGTCACTGCAAGGCGGTAGGATGTGGGAGGGTCTGATTGATACTGATGACCATTTTATTCCCCGCTACTCCGATCCTGAGATTGGGACGGGTTGTGTGGTTGCTCATTTGCCTGCTCGGATATCTCTGTTATGTGGTTTTTGTATTTTAACTCATTCATTTAGTTTTTTTTGTTTTTTTTGTTTTCTATGCTCGCCTCTCCCAGGGGGGGAGGGTGGGAGAGGGCTGCATATATGGTTTGCTATGTCTGTTTCTCTGATATCCGTATATGTTTCGCTTTGTGTATTAGGTTGACCCAGGGGGTGGACCTCCATAATCTCCCCTCAATTTACGGGGGGGGGGGGGGGGGGGGGCGGTAATCGGTGGCTGGTGGCTGCCTCTATATTTTGTTCTCTCCCGAAGGTCATTATATTCTTGGCCCCGATTGCGGTGCGTTTGCACTAGCTAATGGTGCTACGAAGTATTGTTTATTTTTTTCTTTAGGTGTTTGTATTTTGTTTTGGGATCCAAGTATGCTGCATGTTGGGGGTGGTATACAGGGAGGGGGGCAGGGAATAGTTTCGGGTTACACTTATTTTATGTGTGGCAGTTTATGGTGTGTATGTATGTGGATCGCAGCTGCATTATTTAAGCATTGGCGTGCGGCGACTGCGCTTCTGCGTGGCGGGCATGGCCGGCCGCGGGGGATTGCGCTCATTACACTCCTGACGTCCTATGGCTGGGCTTAGAATGTTATCATGGAACGTGAGAGGGCTCAATGATAAAGTCAAGAGGTCCCTGGTACTCCGACAGATTAAACATTATGCCGCTGATATTGTCTGCCTCATGGAGACTCACCTGGTGGGTAGTAAGATTTTATCCTTGAAAAGACCCTGGGTGGGATGGGCATACCACTCCACGCACACTTCTGCCTCCCGTGGTGTTTCAGTCCTTATTAGGCGGACCGTCCCCTTTGTGCTGGAGTCTATACAAACGGACCCTTGGGGGAGATATGTGTTTTTGAAATGTAGACTATTTTATGTTCCTGTCCTCCTTCTAGCTGTATATGTGCCCCCTCCTTATTCCCCTGATGTTCTAAAGAAGGCTGCTGGGTTCATGGCCTCATCCCCCGGGATCTCCGTTATTTGCCTGGGGGACTTCAATAATGTGCTAGATGCGGCGAAGGACAGGCTCTCTATGTCTTCATTCGCAGCATGTCCTGGGAACTCCGTTTTTGCAAATGTGGTGTCGGGGTTGGGCCTGGTTGATCCTTGGAGATTGAGACACCCGTCTCTTAAACAATACTCCTGTTTTTCTCACTCTCATTCTTCGTTCTCCAGGATTGACCTGGCCCTCCTCTCGAGCGACATGGTTCCCCGGGTTAGTGGTATTAGGTACGAGACTAGGGGTATCTCTGACCACTCCCCCTTGTCCTTTACCTTAGACTTTAACTGCTCTAGAGGCCAAGCTGTATGGAAATTCAATCCATTCTGGCTTGTACATATGGGGGACGGCTCGGACTTGGTGGCTGCATGGCGGGAATTCTTTGAACTAAATAGTGCTGAAAAATCTATCTCTATTCTATGGGACACGTTTAAGGCCTTTCTGAGGGGGAGTTTGATTAAAAGGGTGTCTAGTCTGAAGTCATTTTATAGGCGGCGGGAGGTGGACTTGGAGGCCCGGAGTGTCGCTGCAGAATTACAATATTTACAAGATTCTCTGAACAGTTCTAGGCTAGCCTGGTTGTCGGCTCAGAAGGAATGGAAGGATTATCTGATGGAAAAGACTCAGCATAGACTCCTTTTCTCCTCCCATACATTTTACGCTACTGGTGATAGGCCCGGGTCATACATGGCCTCCCTGGCCCGAGGTGATAGACCTACTGGTGTTGTGCTAGAGATTGTGAACTCTGTTGGTATTCCCCTGACACAGACTCCGCAAATGGCGGCTGAATTTGTATCTTACTATAGCCGTTTATATGAATCCAAACTGGATTGTACTTTGTCACAACTGAATGATTATCTAGACGGGGTTTGCTTCCCCACTTTGTCCAGCGAGGCTTGTGCTATGTTAGAGGCGCCTATCTCCTCTGATGAAATTGTGGCAGCCGTGAGGGCCTCCCCTGGTGGGAAGGCCTCAGGCTTGGATGGCATACCTTCCGAGGTCTATAAGCATCACTTGGATTTCTTTGTTCCCCGTCTACTTGAGTTGTATAGTCAAATCTTCACACAGGAATCTCTCCCTCCATCCATGGCGGAGGCAGTGATTGTGGTTCTCCGCAAACCTGACAAAGATCTTAGGAAAGTCGAGTCCTATCGCCCTATATCCCTCTTACCCACTGATATTAAAATTTTGGCCAAGGTGCTGGCGGGCAGATTAAATGCAGTTATTTCTCATATAATACATCCGGATCAGACGGGATTTATGCCCACTAAATCGACTTCCATTAATCTTAGACGTCTGTATACCCTCCTACAGATTCCCCATAGGGACCCTTCCTCCTCCATAGTCGTTTCTTTGGATGCCGCTAAGGCTTTTGATTCGGTGGAGTGGGATTATCTGTGGGAAGTTATGCGCAGATTTGGCATAGGCCCAAACTTTATTAAATATGTTCAATTACTGTATTCCTCTCCATCGGCGAGGGTTGCGGTGAATGGCTTTGTATCCCACTCCTTTCCCCTATCTAGGGGTACACGACAGGGTTGCCCACTATCTCCGACTCTGTTTGCCATGGCCATTGAGCCCCTTGCGTGCCTCGTGAGGGCGGATGTGGGGATCTATGGCTTTAAAGTGGGTGCCCGTGAGGATAAGGTGGCCTTATACGCCGATGATATTTTGCTGTTTGTGGATCGCTATGCTGAGTCTATGCCTAAGATCTTAGAAGTTATTACTGGATTCGGGCGTTACTCTGGGCTCCTGATTAATTGGGAAAGATCCTTTATCACCCCACTTCAGGGTGAAGTCCCCTCCGCCCCGTTAGTAACTCTCCCGCTGCGGTGGGTGGACTCCTTCAAATATCTAGGCATCTGGGTGTCTAATGATCCTCAGAAATTCTCCCCCCTGAATATCACTCCTCAAATTACGTATCTCCGTACCCGGGTGAAGGCCTGGGGGAAGTTACCTTTAACGGTTACGGGAAGGGTTAACATGGTTAAAATGGTTTTTCAGCCCAAACTCATGTATGTCCTCCAGCACTCTCCCGTTTATATTCCGCAGAAGTTTTTTAAACAAATAAATGGGTTGCTTTCCTCCCTGGTGTGGGCTAGCAGGCGGGCACGTCTGAGACTGGATACCCTGACCAGGTCACGGGAACTGGGGGGTCTGGCCCTCCCGAATTTCCGTTTTTATTACTATGCAGCACAGCTGGCACATGTACGGGAGTGGGTTGGCGACCTCGATGCCCTGGCCTTGCACTCACTGATGATACGCCATGACTATCCCGGTGGCTCCCCGTTACAGCTACTCCTTTGTGGTAGCGTCAAAATGTCCTCATTGCCACTGATTAAACAGTCCATCCTAATATGGAAATTGGTGCACTCTGTGATGCGAGGCCACGGTGTTGATCCTGATGCCCCACTGGATAATGCTCATGGGCTGCCAGAGCTATGCCGACTTCAGGTCCGGGAGGTCTGGGGACACTGGGGAGTGTACTCTTTAGGCCATTTATATAGCGATGGGACCCTTAACTCATTCCAGCAACTCCAACAGGCACACAGTATCCCCTCCGGGTTTTTCTTTCGTTTCCTTCAGCTGAGACACGCTCTGGCCGCCCAGTTTCCGAATGGCCCTCCGGTCCTTGTTGATTCCCCGGTCAAATTAATGCTGCGAACACTGGACTCGGGACACTTGGTCTCGAAGATATATGGTCGTATTCTTCAGATGCACCATAGTGACCCTCTGACTTGTCTCCGGGGTAGATGGGAGTCGGATATAGGTGTGCTATCCGATGACGCATGGAACACTGCCCTGGGATCCCATCGGATCTCCACTTCCTCTGTCAGATACCAGCAAATACAACTATATATTTTACATAGGGTGTATATGACCCCGGTAAGGCTAACACACATTGGGGGATCTCATGGCTCACGTGCCCTAAATGTGGAGCCATGGGTGCTGACTTTTGGCATCTGCTCTGGGTGTGCCCTAGCGTGTCTCTGTTCTGGAAGGCTGTTATACGCACCATAATTGATACCGGTATTCCCTCTTCTATATGTACGCCTGTGCTGTGTACATTGCTGGTTGTGGACGAGGAAGCTCTTAATCCGTCCAGCAGGCGATATGTCATCAATCTATGCGCCCTGGCTAGGGTCTGCATAGCCAGGCTGTGGCTGGCTGCTGAGGCCCCGACACCTGGGGCCTGGATATCCCTGGTCAATGAAACTATTGCACACGACAGATTTGTGTTCCTGGCTAGGAAGGTGGAGAAGAAATTATTCACAATATGGGGTAGGTGGTTGGAATCTAGATATTTTCGAGATAGATGATGTTTAGACTTGTACCCCCCTTTCCTTCCTTTTTTTTCTTTTAGCCTGGGATGATTTGGGGGTGGGTGCCCTCGCGGCCGGCGTTGCTGCGTTGCTACGCTATGTTTCATTATACTGCGCTTAACGTGCTATGCTTTTGCTACTATGGATAGTGATGTGTTTGGGTATGCCACGCCCAAACACAGACGAGCTGCGACTGTGTGCTTTATGCAATGTTATCCACTGGTTGTTCCATGCGCCCTGTAAATGTACAGCTGTTTCTGTGTAATCTGGGTATGTTTGTAGTTTTAGATCTGTTTTGTATGTAAGATGTTAATGCAAAATCAAAATCAAATAAAAATTATTGAATTTAAAAAAAAAAATGATTTGGGATAGGGTTAAAGTCATGTTCTTCACCTAATTCACTCATAAAAAACCAGACAATTTTGGAGCGGTTTTCGGCGAAATAAATCGTCAGTTAAGTGGTTAATGTGCTACTTTATAGATGTCTTCATACCGAAATGTAAGAAAAGTAAGCTTACCTGTGTATCTTTTTGGTAAGCAAGTAGGTGTTCTTATACAACTACATCAGCAACTCATTACAATTCATTATTGCTTCTTCTTCCACATTAATGTATTGTAATAGGTTGGGTAAAAATTACCGGCAGTCGGGATCCCGACAGTCAGGAGACTGACAGTGGGATCCCAATGGCCACAATCCTGGCCTCCGGAAAGTATATTCTCCCTAACCCCTCCCTCCTACACCCTGACCAGCCCTTCTCTAACCCTAATCACCGCCCCCCCCCCCCTCCCCCCCTGCCCTTGCAGCCTAATAATAACCCTCCCGCTAGTGCAGTAGTTCCCTGGGGTGCCACTGGGTACTTGCAAGGGGGCCCCTTGGCTGGTGGTACAGAACCACTTTAAATTATTTATGGTCAATGTACAGTCAAAACCATTACTTGTGGCTTCTAATCATAAAATATGTAGACAATGTTGTATAAGCACAACTTACTTAATATTTTTTTTCTGAATTTCTCAATAACAAACTTGGCTTAGGGGTACAGTGAAAAAAATTCTGATGCTCTAGGGTGGTGTGATTCTAAAACATTTGGGAACCACTGCCCTAGTGCTTAACCAAACCCCAACCTGTACTTATATCTGGGATGTTCAGGGATTCTGCCCTTCAGTCTACTCACTGACAGGATCCCCACTGCCGGTATTTATATACATAATAATATTTTATGAAAGAGAAAACTAGACGGGGAAAGGGGAGATTGTGTCGGGTTGAGAGAGGGGTGTGGGCATAACAGCTAGTAAGCATTATTTATTATCTTGTGACTTTGATATATTCACAATGCTGCCTTTCTTGTTTTTAAATATTTTATAGAATGCGTTCGGACATTTATATGCAGAAAATAAGTCTTTAGATTGATATTTAAATTGTATTTATTTTTTATTATTATTTACAGTGCTCATACTTGGAAGCTAGGAATTGCCAGATAGAAAGCAAATATTTAATTGTTTTGAGAAAGATGCAAGAAGCATTGCCCTATCTGGATGCCGAGTACTGTGAAGTCATTAAGAGTTTGATAGAAGATGCATTGCAGAGTGATCTGGACAAAGCACATGACTCGTCCTCTGTGCATTTTAGTTCTATCAGGTAAGTGGCTGTTTAGTAATTGAACATAGGAGGGGCTCTTTCATAGTTGGATTTACTTTTTTTGTTCAAAATATGTATCTCCATATGGCACAAGCTCAAAATGAATAGGTATGCATAAGGCCTCATCTGGATATTTCTCTAACGTCCTAGTGGATGCTGGGGACTCCGTAAGGACCATGGGGAATAGCGGGCTCCGCAGGAGACTGGGCACTCTAAAGAAAGATTCAGTACTATCTGGTGTGCACTGGCTCCTCCCTCTATGCCCCTCCTCCAGACCTCAGTTAGAATCTGTGCCCGGCCGAGCTGGGTGCTCCTAGTGGGCTCTCCTGAGCTTGCTAGAAAAGAAAGTATTTTGTCAGGTTTTTTATTTTCAGAGAGCTTCTGCTGGCAACAGACTCTCTGCTACGAGGGACTGAGGGGAGAGAAGCAAACCTACTCTCGGCAGCTAGGTAGCGCTTCTTAGGCTACTGGACACCATTAGCTCCAGAGGGATCGAACACAGGTACCTAACCTTGATCGTCCGTTCCCGGAGCCGCGCGCCGTCCCCCTCGCAGAGCCAGAAGAACAGAAGCAGCAGAAGCATGAAGACATCGAAATCGGCGGCTGAAGACTCCTGTCTTCACTTAAGGTAGCGCACAGCACTGCAGCTGTGCGCCATTACTCCCACAGCACACCGCACACTCCGGTCACTGTAGGGTGCAGGGCGCAGGGTGGGGCGCCCTGGGCAGCAATTAAGTACCTTTTTTGGCAAAAAGAGGCATATATACAGTCTGGGACTGTATATATGCCAGAGCCCCCGCTATTTTTTATACATTAAAGCAGGACAGAAGCCCGCCGCTGAGGGGGCGGGGCCTTCTTCCTCAGCACACCAGCGCCATTTTCTCTTCACAGCTCCGCTGGAAGGACGCTCCCCAGGCTCTCCCCTGCAGTATTCAGGTGCTTTAGAGGGTAAAAAAGAGAAGGGGGGCACATAAATTTAGGCGCAGTATATATATATATATTAACAGCAACTACAGGGTAAACAATAAGGTACTGTGTAATCCCTGGGTTATATAGCACTGGGGTGTGTGCTGGCATACTCTCTCTCTGTCTCCCCAAAAGCATTTTGTGGGGTCCTGTCCTCAGTCAGAGCATTCCCTGTGTGTGTGCTGTGTGTCGGTACGCCTGTGTCGACATGTTTGATGAGGAAGTATACGTGGAGGCAGAACAAGTGCAGCTGAGTGTGGTGTCGCCGCCGGCGGTGCCGACACCTGATTGGATGGATATGTGGAAGGTGTTAAATGATAATGTAAACTCCTTGCATAACAGATTGGATAAAACTGTAACCGGGGGACAGGCAGGGTCTCAACCCATGCCTGCTCCTGCAGCGCAGAGGCCGTCAGGGTCCCAAAAGCGCACACTATCCCAGATAGTTGACACAGATGTCGACACGGAATCTGACTCCAGTGTCGATGACGATGAGGCAAAGTTGCAGCCTAAAATGACTACAGCCATCCGCTACATGATTGTAGCTATGAAGGATGTGTTACACATTTCTGAGGAAAATCCTGTCCCTGACAAGAGGATTTGTATGTATGGGGAGAAAAAGCATGAAGTGACTTTTCCCCCTTCCCATGAATTAAATGAATTATGTGAAAAAGTGTGGGATTCCCCTGACAGGAAGGTGATAGTTTCCAAGAGATTACTCATGGCGTATCCTTTCCCGCCAACGGACAGGTTACGCTGGGAATCCTCCCCTAGGGTAGACAAGGCGTTGACACGCTTGTCTAAGAAGGTGGCCCTGCCGTCTCAGGATACGGCCGCCCTAAAGGATCCTGCAGATAGAAAGCAGGAAGCTATCCTGAAGTCAGTTTATACACATTCTGGCACACTGCTGAGACCAGCAATTGCTTCGGCCTGGATGTGTAGTGCGGTAGCTGCATGGACGGATTCTCTGAGGAGTTAGATACCCTGGACAGGGACACTGTTCTACTGACCCTGGCACATATCAAGGACGCGGTCCTATATATGCGGGATGCCCAGAGGGACATTTGCCTGCTGGGCTCTAGAGTTAACGCTATGTCCATTTCTGCAAGAAGGGTCCTGTGGACTCGGCAATGGACAGGGGATGCCGACTCTAAAAAACACATGGAGGTTTTACCTTATAAGGGTGAGGAATTGTTTGGGGACGGTCTCTCGGACCTAGTTTCCACAGCTACGGCTGGGAAGTCAAATTTCTTGCCTTATGTCCCTCCACAACCTAAGAAAGCACCGTATTACCAAATGCAGTCCTTTCGTTCTCAGAGGAGCAAGAAGGTCAGAGGTGCGTCCTTTCTTGCCAGAGGCAGGGGTAGAGGAAAAAAGCTGCACCACGCAGCTAGTTCCCAGGAACAAAAGTCTTCCCCCGCTTCCACTAAGTCCACTGCATGACGCTGGGGCTCCACAGGCGGAGCCAGGAGCAGTGGGGGCGCGTCTCCGACATTTCAGCCACCAGTGGGTTCGCTCACAGGTGGATCCTTGGGCTATACAAATTGTGTCTCAGGGATACAAACTGGAATTCGAGGTGATGCCCCCTCACCGTTACCTAAAATCGGCCTTACCAGCTTCCCCCATGAAAAGGGAGATAGTGGTGGAGGCAATTCACAAACTTTTTCTCCAGAAAGTGGTGGTAGAGGTCCCCCCCCTTCAACGGGGAAGGGGCTACTATTCCACTATGTTTGTGGTACCGAAACCGGACGGTTCGGGCAGACCCATTTTAAATTTAAAATCCCTGAACTTTTATCTGAAGAAATTCAAGTTCAAAATGGAATCGCTCAGAGCGGTCATTGCAAGCCTGGAGGAAGGGGATTTTATGGTGTCGCTGGATATCAAGGATGCTTACTTGCATGTCCCCATTTATCCGCCTCATCAGGAGTACCTCAGGTTTGTGGTACGGGACTGCCATTACCAATTCCAGACGTTGCCGTTCGGCCTGTCCTCGGCACCGAGAGTTTTTACCAAAGTGATGGCGGAGATGATGGTGCTCCTTCGGAAGCAAGGGGTTACAATTATCCCATACTTGAACGATCTCCTCATAAAGGCGAGGTCCAGGGAGCAGTTGCTGATCAGTGTAACACACTCTCAGGAAGTGTTGCGTCAGCACGGCTGGATTCTGAACATTCCAAAGTCGCAGCTGATTCCTGCGACGCGTCTGCCCTTCCTGGGCATGATTCTGGACACAGACCAGAAGAAGGTGTTTCTCCCGAAGGAGAAAGCTCAGGAGCTCGTGACTCTGGTCAGGGACCTCCTGAAGCCAAAACAGGTGTCGGTGCATCACTGCACACGAGTCCTGGGAAAGATGGTGGCGTCTTACGAAGCCATTCCCTTCGGCAGGTTCCATGCGAGGATCTTTCAGTGGGATCTGCTGGACAAGTGGTCCGGATCGCATCTTCAGATGCATCGGATGATCACCCTGTCCCCCAGGGCCAGGGTGTCTCTTCTGTGGTGGCTACAAGGTGCTCACCTCCTCGAGGGCCGCAGATTCGGCATACAGGACTGGGTCCTGGTGACCACGGATGTAAGCCTCCGAGGGTGGGGGGCAGTCACTCAAGGAAGAAACTTCCAAGGGTTGTGGTCAAGTCAGAATACTTGTCTGCACATCAATATCCTGGAGCTAAGGGCCATATACAACGCCCTGAGTCAAGCGGAGCCTCTGCTTCGAAACCAACCAGTGCTGATTCAGTCAGACAACATCACGGCAGTGGCCCATGTGAACCGCCAGGGCGGCACAAGAAGCAGGGTGGCAATGGCAGAAGCCACCAGGATTCTTCAGTGGGCGGAGAATCACGTGCTGGCACTGTCAGCAGTGTTCATTCCGGGAGTGGACAACTGGGAAGCAGACTTCCTCAGCAGACACGACCTCCACCCGGGAGAGTGGGGACTTCATCAGGAAGTCTTCACGCAGATTGCAAATCGATGGGAACTGCCACAGGTAGACATGATGGCGTCCCGTCTCAACAAAAAGCTAAAAAGATATTGCGCCAGGTCAAGGGACCCTCAGGCGATAGCTGTGGACGCACTAGTAACACCGTGGGTGTTCCAGTCGGTCTATGTGTTTCCTCCTCTTCCTCTCATACCAAAGGTGCTGAGAATTGTAAGAAAAAGAGGAGTGAGAACAATACTCATTGTCCCGGATTGGCCAAGAAGGACTTGGTACCCGGAATTGCAAGAAATGCTCACAGAGGACCCGTGGCCTCTGCCTCTCAGACAGGACCTGTTACAACAAGGGCCCTGTCTGTTCCAAGCCTTACTGTGGCTGCGTTTGACGGCATGGCGATTGAACACCGGATCCTAGCAGAAAAGGGCATTCCGGAAGCAGTCATTCCTACGCTGATAAAGGCTAGGAAGGACGTGACAGCAAAACATTCTTACCGTATATGGCGAAAATATGTTGCTTGGTGTGAGGCCAGGAAGGCCCCTACAGAGGAATTCCAACTGGGTCGATTCCTGCACTTCCTACAGTCGGGTGTGACTTTGGGCCTGAAATTAGGGTCCATAAAGGTCCAGATTTCGGCCCTATCCATTTTCTTTCAAAAAAACTGGCTTCACTGCCTGAGGTTCAGACGTTTGTTAAGGGAGTGCTGCATATTCAGCCTCCTTTTGTGCCACCAGTGGCACCTTGGGATCTTAACGTGGTGTTGAGTCTCCTGAAATCCCACTGGTTTGAGCCACTTAAGACGGTGGAACTAAAGTATCTCACGTGGAAAGTGGTCATGCTGTTGGCCCTAGCCTCGGCTAGGCGTGTGTCAGAATTCGCGGCTTTGTCATGTAAAAGCCCCTATCTGGTTTTCCATATGGACAGAGCAGAATTGCGAACTCGTCCGCAGTTTCTGCCAAAGGTGGTGTCAGCTTTTCATCTGAACCAACCTATTGTGGTGCCTGCGGCTACTCGTGACTTGGAGGATTCCAAGTTGCTTGATGTAGTCAGGGCTTTGAAGATCTATGTTGCCAGGACAGCTGAAGTCAGGAAAACGGACTCGCTGTTTATTCTGTATGCATCCAACAAGCTGGGTGCTCCTGCTTCAAAGCAAACCATTGCTCGCTGGATCTGTAACACGATTCAGCGGGCTCATTCTGCGGCTGGATTGCCGCATCCAAAATCAGTAAAAGCCCATTCCACAAGGAAGGTGGGCTCTTCTTGGGCGGCTGCCCGAGGGGTCTCGGCATTACAGCTTTGCCGAGCTGCTACTTGGTCGGGTTCAAACACATTTGCAAAGTTCTACAAGTTTGATACCCTGGCTGAGGAGGACCTGGTGTTTGCCCATTCGGTGCTGCAGAGTCATCCGCACTCTCCCGCCCGTTTGGGAGCTTTGGTATAATCCCCATGGTCCTTACGGAGTCCCCAGCATCCACTAGGACGTTAGAGAAAATAAGAATTTACTCACCGGTAATTCTATTTCTCGTAGTCCGTAGTGGATGCTGGGCGTCCGTCCCTAGTGCGGACTTTCTGCAATACGTGTATATAGTTATTGCTTGATAAAGGGTTATGTTATGTTGGCATCCATTGGTTGATGCTCTGTTGTTTGTTCATACTGTTAACTGGGTAAGTTTATCACAAGTTATACGGTGTGATTGGTGTGGCTGGTATGAGTCTTACCCTGGATTCCAAAATCCTTTCCTTGTAATGTCAGCTCTTCCGGGCACAGTTTCCTTAACTGAGGTCTGGAGGAGGGGCATAGAGGGAGGAGCCAGTGCACACCAGATAGTACTGAATATGTCTTTAGAGTGCCCAGTCTCCTGCGGAGCCCGCTATTCCCCATGGTCCTTACGGAGTCCCCAGCATCCACTACGGACTACGAGAAATAGAATTACCGGTGAGTAAATTCTTATTTTACATATCATAGACTTGCATTCACTTGAAGCTGGAGATGCGGAATGGGAAGGAGTAGCTAAGCAAGCACAGAGAGTACAGTAAGGATGTTTTCTGGTAATTGTGATATACCTTTAGATTGTAAGCTTGCAAGCAGGGCCTTCTTACCTCTATGTCTGTCAGTTTTTACCTAGTTTTATTCTATTACTGTTGTTCTAATCGTAAAGCGCAACGTAATATGCTGCACTGTATAAGAAACTGTTACATAAATAAATAGATACCCCTTATACGTGACATATATCTCTTGCAGGTACTGGAAGGTCGGTGCAATGATTACTATGAGTAGGGGTGTGGTATTTTTTGCTGACATTCTGGAGTCTGACATTCAGAAAGTCAACAGCATAATATTGACATGTTTTGAATGTCTATATTTAGAGTGTCGACATGTCAAATGTCGAAAGTGGGAATTCCCAGAGACTTTTCTTCTAACCCCAGCCACAACCTAACCATAATCTAACCCTAATCCTAAAATCAGGTGTCGACAATGTCAAAATTATGTCAGTTTCAACATGTTCAATGTCAACATTCTACACATGTCAACATTTCAAATGTCAACATTCAGAACATATCGACTTACTGTCAACAAATGTGACTGCACATCATCAGTAATGTCAACAAAGTGACTGCACACCATCAGTAACACTATGTAACTGTTGCTTATTATTATACCTGATATTGCCCCAACACTAATAATTTAAACCATGATTGACCATTTGCATTACTTAGTTGGCATTTACATTTTGATTATTAGGAGAATTTTCCAATTGCTGTTTAAGGGCGGGATGTATCAGTTTTCAAATGAAAACTGATTCATCCCGCCCTTTTTTGCTCACATACCAGCATCTGCGATCTTCCGATAAGAGCTGCCCTTTGCGATGTAAAGATTTATGGGTTCAATTATGGGTTCATGACCTGAGAATCCTGTTGTGCATGCACGGCACTCGGATCCCTCTCCAGGGAATTCAGCGTAAAAAAGCCCATATTCTTCTATAGATAACAACATCTATAGAAGGCGATACCTTCCTTTTCCGGAGCTTGCTACATACGGTCACACCGCAACCCCATAGGTCTCTATGGGACCTGCTGTGCAACGAATATCTCTGATATTAGCTGTGGACCATTTTTTAATACATATGGCGAGAAATATATAAAAAATTGTCACACTGTGCATATTTAAAACACATATTTAGAGTTTGACTGTTTTGCAGACATATATTTTGTGCCCACATAAACTAAATGCAGGTTCTGAGCAGGCGTTATCATTGAGCATTAGCAAGTATTTTCTACTTTTTATGCCTAGTTTTCTGAACTTTTATAGTTCAGAATACAAAGTTCCTTTTTTTAGTAGCAGCCATTTTATTCTCAGTTTGAAAGTTTAAAATACTATACTTTTGTTCTGTTTTTTTTTTTCTCTATGAAAATAACATTAAAATGTTCTATGTATTTTTCAGTGAATATGATGATTATGGATTCACAATAATACCTGAGTATGAGGTTGAACACTTGAAACTTTTAGCCAAAATCCAGGCATTAGAAATTCGATCCAACAAGCTCCTTACACATGAGGTTGTGGACAAACCTTTACGAATGAAATGGAATAGTATTAAGGAGTTGGCACACTCAGTAGAGCTGAAGAACCTGGTGAGACTTGGTATCCCAACAGAACACCGCAGGCATGTGTGGAAATGGCTCACTAGTCAACGGATCCACATCATTGCTAACCACTATACTGATCTTCTGAGGAAGTGTGAGAGCTCCCAGCACCCCGCCACTCAACAAATTGAACTTGATATACATCGCACTCTAACTAATAATAAGCACTTTACCTGCCCTACCTCAGAGTTCACTCAGAAGCTCAGGAGGGTGCTTCTAGCTTACTCATGGCAAAACCCCACTATTGGATATTGTCAGGGATTGAACAGGTAAAAAAAACACATTGGAAAAAGGAAAGGTCAATTAAATTTAGTAAAGGTAATATTTGAATGTGCAGTCCATATTCCATGTGCAGTCCATATTCTGTTTTCATCCATCTCTGACAGGAAAAGGTGGGTCAATTGTGTGAGGATCTAAATGTGCACTTTATACGCTCAGGCAATAATAAAGTTTATTTCACTGAGACTCAAGGGGTAGAATGAGTGTGCTACACTGACCACCTTTGGTTTGCAGCCAACTGAGCACAACCATTTTTCTCCAAAAAACACCTGTTTTTCCACATCCTTGTAGGTGACAGAAATTAGACATACACCCACATTTAAAGCACGTTTTGTATGAAAAGCACAAGTCCTGGTACATTTCTACTAGCATATTTGTTCCATTTTCAAATATATAACATTAAAATGTTTTGATACACTTAAGTGTGATAAAATCTTGTCTCACAACTTTCATTATTAATTGAGGGGCTCAGTGGAAAAGAGGCACATGCCAGTAAATTGCTTTTTTTTTTTAAAATGTAATTAAAAATATAATTAAATATGATACCAGTTATTTGTATTTTGCTGCTGGTGAGAAATAGGCACATGCCACTATGTTAGAGGTTAGTGGAGTAGATGCTAGATTGCAGAACCTACTTGATGGTAGCAAAATCCATGTAGAAGTGGCATGTGCTTCTTTTCCACTGAGCCCCTCAACCTAAGACAGAGGCTCTCAAACTGTGGGTCGCAAGCACAAAATATGGGATGATCGATGTGCAGGAGGGGGAAGAAACAGCAGAGGAGCATGAGGGGAAGGAGGGAAGCACTGAGCCCATACGGTATGGGATGTGGTGTGCAGGGGGAACAGAGAAGCACACAGTATGTGATGTGGAGGGAAGATACACATTAAATACCCACTGCCTCTCAATATCACTCAGTGCCCCACCCCCCTTCCCCATCACCCACTCACTCCTTAGTCCCCGCTGGCTCTAACCGCCAACCACTGTCTCCCTAGTCGTCCCCTACCTCTCCCTGTCACCCCCAAGCCTACACAGGGGTTTTTAATGTAACATTCACATGACTGTATTAAAAACCACATGCTCCAAAAGGAGCTCATCCCTGCAGTGTGTAAGAAATGACATTAGCTGTCACTTCACTTTTGTTTTATACCTCCGCGGTGCTATTGAGTATGCCTGGCCAGCTGACCATGCATGTGTGGCAGCCATTCTGTAGTAATATGCTGGGGACTTTTAATCATTTTTATTGTGAGACAGGGTCCCAGAGCAAAATAGTTTGAGAAGCCTTGATGTAAGACATCAATAAGGCTTCATCCAGTATTCAAAGATAAAATTAATGAAATGGGTGATTCCTAAATGATAGAAGCAGGGGCGTATTAAGAGAGGCGAGGGCACGTGGCATGGTCCCCCTCTTCTCTGGCTGGCAGCGCATTAGTGAGTACTAGTAGACTCTGGTGCTGTGCCAGTCTACTATGCATGTGCAGGTCTCTGAGAAATGGCCCAGAGGCCATTTTTCAACTGCGTAAAACGCCAAGTAATGACCGCCGCACCATTTTCCTGGTGACTGTGCAGTGCTGCCGATGCAGGACTCAAGAGGGAGAAATATTGAAGAAATGTGTGCAGTGTGGGCACCCTGGACCCAGGGACCTGTGTGCAGTCTACACCCTTCACTAATTATAGCTGTACCACCAGAGGTGAGTATGTTGTTGTGATGTGCTGTAGCTTTTCCTGATGGATTCCCAAAATTGTTCTGTATGGGGCAGACAGACACATTTGCATAAATTAAAGTACATTGCCAGCAAGCATTTTTTATTTAGTAAATTACCTTTTGTGTCTTTAAATTACTGGACAATGGGGGTCATTCCGAGTTGTTCGCTCGTTATTTTTTTCTCGCAATGGAGCGATTAGTCGCTAATGCGCATGCGCAATGTCCGCAGTGCGACTGCGCCAAGTAAATTTTCTATACAGTTAGGTTTTTTACTCACGGCATTACAAGGTTTTTTCTTCGTTCTGGTGATCGTAATGTGATTGACAGGAAGTGGGTGTTTATGGGCGGAAACAGGCCGTTTTATGGGAGTGTGCGAAAAAACGCTACCGTTTCTGGGAAAAACGCGGGAGTGGCTGGAGAAACGGAGGAGTGTCTGGGCGAACGCTGGGTGTGTTTGTGACGTCAAACCAGGAACGACAAGCACTGAACTGATCGCAGATGCCGAGTAAGTGTGGAGCTACTCAGAAACTGCTAAGAGGTGTCTATTCGCAATTCTGCTAATCTTTCGTTCGCAATTTTGATAAGCTAAGATTCACTCCCAGTAGGCGGCGGCTTAGCGTGTGCAAAGCTGCTAAAAGCAGCTTGCGAGCGAACAACTCGGAATGAGGGCCAATACATCCACAAAAATGAAAAGTTCACTGTTTGATAAATAGACCGCTTTCTCCAGCTGTGTTTGAAGAAGGCTTTATCACCTTTTATCCTATATAACAAGCATTGATTTCTCCTGCGGTCTCTATATTCTCCCAGCTTTTTGCCACTTTATTTTTCATCACTCTTTAATGCCATGTGGAGATGGTATTACTTATATTCAGCAATGGGGGACCAAAGAAGACAGAGAGGATTAGTGGATCTATTCCAGATCAAATGTCTATACTGCACATGCACATTTTATTGGAGTCCAGCGATAGGCAGCCAGTGAGGGGGGAAAACATCCACATAGAAGTGCAGTTTTCCCCAGGGTGCCCTGAATTTATGAATATGAGTGCAACTGCATTATATATTGCTGAGAAATGAAGTATCTGCATCACCAATGACACATAGACCCCATAATAACTTACTCTAATTATAATGTGCCATTTATTTTTGTCATAGGATAGCAGCATTGGCACTTTTAGTCCTGGAAGATGAGGAGAGTGCATTTTATTGTCTGGTTGACATTGTTGAGAACATAATGCCGGCAGAATACTACAGCAATAGTTTATCAGGATCACAGGTAAGGTATTCTGTTTCTTTTTTTCCCCTTTTGACGATGGATAGATCCTCTCTTCAAGATTTAATTATGTAGTGGGGATGGACACTGGATATTGATATATCGGGAAACACAGTCCCACACTTGCAGAACCACAGGATCCCATTGATTTGTGTTATCTTCAGATACTTGAGTATATATTTACTAAAGAATGGGTTTTTAGAAGTGGAGATGTGGCCTATAGCAACCAATCAGATTCTAGCTATTATCTTCTAGAAGGCGCTAGATAAGTGATAAGTAGAATCTGATTGGTGGCTGTTGGCAACAGCTCCACTGATAAAAACCTGCACTCTGTACCCCTTGGTCTACACACAATCTTTATGTTAGGACTGTTGCTATTTTCTCCTCGAACAGTGCAATAGGGGAGCACTTGTTAAACTCAAAAATAAATACATCAGCAAATACAGCCATCTGTAAACAGATAAAAACATGTAACTATGACAGAACAACATAACAGTAATGTCAGCACTGGTGGCTGTGTACGGCCAAACAAAGCAAGACTTGAATTGCTCCGTTGGGTGCCATCTAGTGGCCGCTGGCACGCAAAACACTTGAATTCCCACCCCACAGAGGTGAGGAATAGCGTTAGCCTTTTATTATATAGGATGAGATTAGATAATGCCCATGCAAAGACTTGAGTTTTGGGGAGATTATGTAGTGCACAGAAATCAATTCAAGGTATCAATAACTATTTCCTTCCAAGTTTACACAACATTATATAGTAATTCATGATTTCTGGCCTGACGTTAAATAGCTCCAAACCAGAACCATTAAAGTTATCACCAGAATACATAATTAATTGAATAAAGCAGAATCATCTATTAAATTAATACTTACTATTTTTAATTTGTTCTCTGCTGATGACTCTGATGTGGAAGTGCAAGGTATTGCACTATTGCAGAACCACCATTCGTCGTAGAATGCCGCAATTTGCAGGCATATGATGTTGCATGCACCGCTATTCTCCGCAAATTGCATTATCATGCCCCTGGACTGTCACTTCAGTAAGGAAGTGGGCAGCACCCAGGAAGCTGATCTACTCTTTCCGGAGGCCAGGAGAGCTACCTGTTACTTGTTACGTTTCCTGAACATTCTGGTAGAGAAGCAAGCATGCTTCTTCTTCTTCATTCAAATGTACATTTAGCTTTTATAACGAAAACTAAAGTGTATTGAGTGTGATCTATCGGGGCTAGGCAGAATCCTCTCTATTCACCTAAACTTGCATATCTATTTAATCACTCTAACAATTGCTTGAGACTGGTTTATTTCAGGCAATAAAGACCCACTGGCACATACAGGGACATAACCAGAATTTTGTGGGCCACATAGCAACATATTGAAGGGAACACTGTCCCAATGATTCTTGAGAGACATCTTTCCACAGTAGTTATTAATTGTATGCCCATAATAGTGCTCTAGTTAATTTTCTGAACCATATTAATGCCTTAGTTAATGTTATGCCCTATAGTAGTGCCCTAGTTTACATGATGTCACATGGTAGGGCTTCCAGTACACATTATGCCACACAATACCCCCAATTCACAATATGACATACAGGGCGGTATTCAAATGATATATAACGGCCTATCTCCTTTCCAAAGTTATCCCCGTTATCACACCCGTAATCAGGTTTAGCTGCATAAAGGAATGGGCGCCCTCGCTACCTGAAGTGATTATACCACGCTAGTCGGCAGAAACAGAACGGGTGAGGAAGGGGGTGAAAATAATTGAATACCGCCCACAGTGTCCTCCAGTTCAAATTATGCCACGTTACAGTGTTGCAGTTCATGTTATGCCACACTATAGTGTCTCCATTTCATATTTTACCACATTAAAGTGCCCCAGTTCTTTTTATGTAATCTTATAGTGCCCTCCACATCACAATGAGCAGATCAGATTATAACACATTACAGTGGCCTCCAGTTCAAATTATGCCACATTACAGTGCCCCCTTACTATTATAACATCCACTACACACACATCTCACTGAAAATGTAATGTCACACAATTCAGGCTGGGCAATGAATCAGACCCAATTGCTTACTAGACAAATCTGGGAAATGGTATGCAAACTTATAACTTGTGTCCTGGCCCCCCTAAGATTCTGGGCACCCCTTGTCCCCACTATAGTTACACCCTCCGGGGCTGCAGTGTCCCATGGTGGGGAGAAATTGTGTTTGAGCGCTGTATGAATATATGCCTTATGAATAGATGCCATGCACATCGTACGGCATCTATTCACAGGAGAGTGTAGGGACAGTGATGCAAATGGGGATTGCCATGAGGCCATGCCCCTTATATGAGGCTCCACCCTCACCTCACAAGGCTGTGTACTATTTTAAGGCTTGCGCAAAGGGTCCCGGTACAGCAAGACGGAATGTTGGGAGGCTTGTTAGTCACCTTTATTTATATAGTGCCAATTTATTATGCCACACTTTACAAATAATGTTTTTCTCCTATGCCCTCCTCTCTCTCTTTTGCTCTTGTTGACAGACTTAGGGGCCTATGCATTAATAATAACAGCACTGCTAAAATATCTCTGCTATGTACCTGGGCCGTAACTAGGTGTGCCCGGAGGGGGCACCGCACATAGCGCTGCAGGGTAGCGATCGCTGTTGGCGGCACTTGTCAATTATATGTGTTCATTACTTTCACTTGCAGCTTCCCCCCTTTTTGAAGCCCAGCATCTCCTGACCGCTGCTGTCTTATACCCTGAACCCTTCTGTCACTAATACCTTTATTTCATTTCAAGATACTGACATACCCGGGATTCGAACCCATTGTCTGTGGCATTGCAGGCAGACTATTTATTGAGTTATCTGCCGTTGCATAGAAAGGTAGATAATTCTAATCTAGAGAACTCAAACTATTTGAAGCTTACCTTGTACTTTGTGAAAAAATTATCAGAATTCCGGCTGAGCAGATCTATGTAGTGTGTGGCTGCAAGGGATTGGATGTGTGGCTGCACACTGCATAGATCTGCTCAGTTGCGATGCTGATTAGTTTTTTTTACAAAGTACCAGTAGCTTTGTGTAGTGTTCATAGGTTTTATGCAGGATCAAACAGCTCAATGAGTAGGGTGTTTGATTAGAATTAAACAGGTTATAGGTTTGAATCCTTGGTATGGCAGTATATTGAAATGTGTTATTTAATAAAGGGTATTGTAACTGAATAACAACAAGCTCTCAAGTTAAGTGCATGAATGTGATATATAGAGGATTTGTGTCCAAATCCAATTTCTTGAAGTGGTCTATAAGTGTGTGTGTGTGTGTGTGTGTGTGTGTGTGTATAAAACCAGCAATAATAGCACAGGCACTCACCACTTCCAATATACGAAACATTTATTGTACCTCACAGGTGTGCAGCATAACAGAATTGTGTCGACGTTTCGGCTCCATCTGAGCCTTTGTCAAGACAGACAAAATCACAACAGAGCCATACCCAGTGGCCCACAGTGAATTATCTAACATGACCTAATTCTCTCTCTGTTCTATCTGGCCTTAGTCCCAGACCCATACTTTACCTTCATTGTGCCAAACTTCTTTTCATCTATTTTCTTCTGACCAATGATTTTTCGATGGAGACAGTTATATTTTTATGCTGTTACTGAAACTTGTGAACACAAATACTATAATAACAATTAATGAAAGCAAGATATTAATGATTAAGGCTGAGTACACATCAGGCGATATATTGGACAATATATCTATCCGGCGTTGATCGGAACAATAAATCGTCCATTAGGCTCTGTGTGTACATGTGATTGCTGTCATCAGTGGGGTCATCTCATCTGGTGTGCTGACGATGACATACAGGTGAATGTGGCTGGTAGCTGTATATTGCGTGACTGTACACTGGATTGCGCACGAGATATATCGTACCATTGGTCCTCTGACCTGCTTGAATAAGTCCTGATGTGTACCCAGCCTTATATAAGGAAGGCTAATATTATGAAATATAATGTCATGAACCTATATTATATTTCTAGGTAGATCAAAGAGTGTTCAAAGATTTCCTGTCAGAAAAACTACCTCGTTTGACTACACACTTTCAACAATACAAAATCGACCTGTCTCATATCACTTTCAACTGGTTCCTTGTGGTGTTTGTTGATAGTTTAGTAAGTGAAATTCTCCTGAGAGTCTGGGATGCCTTCCTGTATGAAGGGACAAAGGTAAGAATCAAATTCATCAAGAGTCAATGTTTTATAAGTGAGATCTGAGCAGAACCATGTAAGGAATATTTAATGTACAGTATGCTGCAGTTCAGAAAACAGATACAGGTTGAGTATCCCTTATCCAAATATTCCGAAATACGGACTTTTTTGAGTGAGAGTGAAATAGTGAAACCTTTGTTTTTTGATGGCTCAATGTACACAAACTTTGTTTAATACACAAAGTTATTAAAAATATTGTATTAAATGACCTTCAGGCTTTGTGTATAAGGTGTATATGAAACATAAATGAATTGTGTTAATGTACACACACTTTGTTTAATGCACAAAGTTATAAAAAATATTTGCTAAAATGACCTTCAGGCTGTGTGTATAAGGTGTATATGAAACATAAATGAATTGTGTTAATCTACACACACTTTGTTTAATGCACAAAGTTATAAAAAATATTGGCTAAAATGACCTTCAGGCTGTGTGTATAAGGTGTATATGAAACATAAATGCATTCTGTTCTTAGACTTAGGTCCCATCACCATGATATCTCATTATGGTATGCAATTATTCCAAAATACGGAAAAATCCCATATCCAAAATACCTCTGGTCCCAAGCGTTTTGGATAAGGGATACTCAACCTGTACTGGAATTTTATTTGTTTTATACAATTTTAACTATTTATTTAGCATTTTTAGGGTGTGGGGTGAATGAATGAATGAGTACATACACATTCATACTAATTTAATGAACAAGGAAACTGGACATGAGTTGCTGACAGTAAAATATTGTTGCAGTATTCCACCATACATCGTCAAGTACCATCTGATAATTAATTTTTGATAGTTTCTCACAAATCATTATTGACTCCTATTTCATCACTAAATGCTATTCAAAGTGTGTATAAAAAAAAAAAAATATACTGTACACTATGAAATCTCCATAGGTCCTCCAGCAGCACCATACTCATTCATTCTCAGTGGTTTTGACTCTAGAGTAATATGGCAGTAGTACGTTTTATTGTTAAGCTGTCTTTTTTTAGCATACTAATCAGTCAATGGGCGGAATTCAATTGTTTGTTCACTGGCAGCCACCAGATGATGCCCAAATGGAGCTAGTCAATTGTAGCTCCATTCGGGCATGATGGCTGCTGGTGTCTGAAATTCAGCTCGGGGGTGGCAAGCTGAAATGGCGAAAAATTACCCGGTTGGGCACCCAAACGGCACTTTTTGTGATTCCGCAATCTCCCGTCACTTTAGACTGGAGATCGAGGGCACAAAACATTTGATATCGCCCATATAGTCCATTCTTCTTGCTTATTGTTAGAGCCACTATGGGATGGATTTAATTAGATGCGGTTGTTTATTGCAGGCTGATTGATCTACTGGGGCTATTCAATTATAGCCTGCACACTGCCATTAATGTGGATTTCTGTTAGATAGATGCTCCAGGCAGGCACCCTCAGTCTGTACAGCCCTCCCAAGAGCATCCTAAGGAGACTCTGGGCTCTGCTGGGCTGGGCTGCACTTACTGGCGCTGCTACCCTGCCCCCTTCGTGATGTCACCAGCCAGATGTCATGGTCAGAGGCATGGCCAGTACAGGGTTCAGGGAAGCCCTGTTATGGCACTGCCGCAGCATGTCATGTTGGCAGCTCCGCTAGGAGAATTAAAAATTTCAGGATACTGTGGCTTTTTTTTTAAATAATTATTTCTAATGAAACTAAGGGCTAGTATTACTGAGAGAAGGCTTTTGCAAGATTTTATTTGATTTTGAATCTGAAATGTTAAACTGCAATAATATATATATTAAAAACACACCTGGTTATGCATTTGAAATTATTGCGGTTTTAATATCTCAGTTTGGTAAATTTAGCAATAAGAGTCAACAAGGAGCTTGAACAAATTTGGACACTCTTCTTTGTCCACCAAGTACAGTACATACAGTTTCCCACAACAAAGAAAAATTAAATAATTGTTCTTGTGATCTGTAATGAATGATATCATCAACCTTATTATTCTGTGTGGGTATGTGCTGGACATGCACATGCAAGCATGACATGACAGCATATGCGGTCTTCCCAAAATGAGCAAATATTTAAGAGCTTATGTACAGATGTGAACACATACATCTGTCCCCAAATCACACCAAATAGCCCTGTTTGGGGCACCATGGTCTTTGTAACTTAGCTGCGCCATGCGTCTCGCAAGAGACTTTTTCTTAAAATCTGTGTCTTATTTGCATCACTTAATTCTGCTGCCGGCATTTCATGTAGCTTCTGTTTGTCATTTATTTGTTGATTTGGATAAAAAGGCAAAAGAGAGGTCCTCTAAGAGTGACCATGCCCTCGCCATCCTTCGCTATGCTTAATCTGCCATTTTCTATTCATTCCTTTGCGATAAAAATGCAAAAGAACTGCTAACTTTGTTATCACTAATCATCTGGTAAAATTGTTTATAGCAGGTAGACTGAGACAATGGGGTAAATGTAATAGGGTCTTAAGGGCCGTATTCACGGGCCAATTTGGGGAGAGGTGTGTGCTGAGCGAACTGGTCAGCACACACCTCTCCCCCCTCTCAGCACAGCGCGATGTGTGCTGAGCATGCGGGGGGTAGATGGGGGGCCACTCATTTCAGCCAGCAGGTGAAATGAGCGACCTGCTAGATTGAGCCTGCATGCAGGCCAATCTAGCACCAGCGATAGCGATGTACGGTGCCGCGCATCGCTATTGCTCTGAGTGGTACACACGGAGTGATCGCTGCTTAAAATCTACGCAATCTAGTCAGATGTGAATTATGTTGGCCGGCAGTGTCCGTATTTTTAAAGCGACAATCATTTACAAGACAAAACCAGATAAGTTTTGTCTTGTAAAGGATTGCCCCTTTAAAAATATTCTTGGCCGACATCCCACACCTAAAGCAAACTTGGACCCTATTACCTATACCCCTATGAAAGCGATCTCAAATTAGGTTTAGCTGCTGTACAAGGCTGTTGTACAGACACATGGGGTCTGATTCATAGTTGCACACTGTTAAGACCGATTAAACATCTTTTACAGTAGTTGCGTCTGTGACTTTATGCTAATGTTAGTAACAGCCCTTCCCCTGGTGTACAAGGCCTCTGAATGTGCAAGGACTGGGACGCCCACTTTGTGCATCCTGCTTGGTATGCAACCGTCGGTCCCACCATTGAAACTTGCATCAGCCACATGCTAGGTGCAGATTCTCCTTTAGCAATTAAGCGCCTGAGATCAATTGCATCTGAATAACCACCTCCCAGTCACGGCCCGGGAATGCTCAATACATTTCTGAGACAGTGCGTGTCAATTGCTAATGGTCCTTTGTGCGTACACACAGCGGGACACATGCACGATGAGACATTTTAGCAACTTCGACAGATGCGCAGTTAAAAAACATCAGCCATACATGCAAATATCAGCATTGTCTGTGACTTAGAATAAGCCCCATATTGTCACACTGTATGATATTGGAGATGTTTTACAGACATTTGTGGAGATCAAGCTTCAGTGTTTACTAACACTTGTTTCCAGATATTATTTAGCTATGTACTATTATGATTTAAGATTTGTAAATACATCAGTTTCTTATTTTGACAGGTTATATTTCGTTATGCCCTTGCAATCTTTAAATATAATGAAGAAGAGATCTTAAAACTGAACGACGAAATGGATATCTACCAGTATCTTTCATTTTTCACCAAGACTATCTGTGATGGCAGGTAAGTCAGTATCATAATCAGACATTATATGCTGTACATTTGCTTACTTAAATTAGACCCAGAGCTGAATAATACTTGAATGAATTGTTGACTTCTCCTGAGTATTTACTCCATACTGACCTTCTCTACTGGAAGTTACTGGAGAGATTTTTCGGGTGGTCCTCTGCAGCCCCAATAGAGTGAGCAGATCTTCTGCATCCTTTCCACTTCCTAGTCAAGTGGGCAGGATAATAAGATTATACTTGGGATTTGGGGCCCAGTATAGAGGAGGTAGGGCTAAATTATGCAAATTGTATAATTTAGCTCCACCACTTCCAAAAGTACCCATTAATCGCAGCACATTTCCTGTGGTGGGTTCGGGGCCTATTGGCGTGATTTTACAGCACCTATTTTAGTTCCCAATCCGCCCCTGGTCCAGACACAACTGCAGCATAAGACACAAGGAGGGCTGCAACTTCGTACAATCAGGCCCTATGAGGAGGGATTCTACCCCCCCCCCCCACGACAGACCCCACCCCCTCATCAGACCGCACCCCCATTAGGACTGCTTCCATAAATTTCCTGGCCTGGTTTTCCTTACCAATCTGCCTATGGCTATATTTTAAACCCAGCAACTTCCTGTCAGTCTGATTCATTATAAATGTCACTGGCTGTGGGCCTATTGATTGCGATGGACCATGGCGAGCCCCGGTGCAATGCATCAGCTGCACAGACGCTAGTTCCGCCACTATTACTATCCTGGTTCACCTTTTACCTTTATGAATTTGGTCTCTGATTTAACATCCATGCATGTGAAACACATACCTCTCTTCTTTTAGGTCAGTATGTATAAAAAGGAAAAATTGGGTAAAACCTCCAAAAACATAGAATTCTACTGCAATACTTATGGGTCCCCATACATTGGAGTTTCTATAATATGTGCAATGTTTTAATAGGAGCTGCAGCCATGGTAAAAAAAATCACTGGCAAAATGGCCACCAAGCATGCACAGTAGGGATTTCGTCTACGGAACATGGTGGATACTATGTTTCCGGAGACCTGTGCATGCACAGTAGACACTGGCACAATGCCAGAGTCTACTGCATTGTGAAGCGGAGGGGGCCCACACAGAGTCTGCACATGGGCCCTCCTCTGTTAAAACACCCCTGTTCTCACATGTAATAAAAAGGTCTGCAAAAGAGATTTCCGATATCTACTGCGGTCTATCAGCCTGATAGGATTCTGTAGGGCTGCATTAAGCTTCGGAAAGCTTAACTTTTCAGAGCTTGTGCCTGCTAGCCAACATCAGATGCATGTTGGCTATAGAAGTCTATGGACTAATTTTCACAAAAATTCATGGACACTGTCACAGGTCCTTTGTGCATGTGCAGGCCGTTGTGCATGTGCAGGCCAATGGCCCCACATGCACATATCAACCCACAAGTCAGGAATGTGGAAGTCAAGTAATCGCTGAGACAGCTATTCATCACGGTGCTGTGCCTGCAGCAAGAAGATGTATACTGGCAGAAGATCCTGTAGGTAGGTATGTGAAGATGTTAATTAATGAGCTCAAATAAATGCAATCATTAATACATCTTGCCCTGATCCCCATACATCACTATTCACAAAAACACAATGCACAGATTCGGTGATCTTTTTTCCCCAATTTAAAGATTCCCCAACCCACCAATCTGTGATCATACATTAAAGATATTTTTCAGAGATCTGGGAGTCTTGAAAGACTCTTCATTTTACTAGAAACGTTCTGCAAATCTGCTAATTGTTACCATGCACTAGCAATCTACAGTCCCAATTGATCTATGAAAATCAACATGTTGAAAAATCCCTGATTTACCAATTCCAATCACTTTTTGGTTGGAATCTTCAATTTGTGAACCCCATAAATTGCAGATTTTCTTACACAACCATTGTCAAATTTCCAAATTGTCCCAATTGATTGCTGATGTATGGGGGCAATTTTTCTGTGTGTCCAATTGCCTCTCTGCAACCCTCAACTCAGTGTCCCAACATAACCAAAAGCTCAACATTTCCAAAATGGATCCCATCATACTGTACAGTATTCTCCCCTCATAGTGTCACTATTCCATTTGAGCAGCCCTTATAGAGGGGGGAGGCTTTTGTGAATGCAAAACGATGGACTGCAGCATATTGGGATGCTTTATTTTTGTGTATCCCCCGGGGATATCCCTCAAAATAGCATTGATAAATGTGTACATTAATAAGTAAAAATTATGCAACTGCGTTATAACATAACATAACACTAATTCTAATTGTGAATTTGAAGCATCCACTTCATTTTTGTTTGTAGCACATTGTTGGTTTCAGTTGGGATCTATCCAGTACTATTCAAAACCATTACCATGTTCCTATCTTAGGCCATTACCGACTGGCATTGCGTTAGCACCAGTAAATCTAAGTAAAAATCACATACAGATTGAGCTGTGCTCATCTAATGCGGCTCCATTACAAACGTGCACTCCCGGCACGGCTAGGCGATCCGGTGCCTAGCCACGCTACGGGAGTGCACAGAGACACTCCCATTCCAGACGCTGCGATAGGCGCGCCTCGGCAGGCGCGCAGCGGCAGGCGCGCAGCGGCACAGACGGAGCCACGATTAGCGTGGCTCCATCTGTATATACACTATGCAGCTCACTTGTGGTATACCTATGGTTGGTATGCGCTTGATGTCTTCTGATGTTTGCAAATGCGTCTAGACCAGTGGGGGTAAATTTACTAAGATGGGAGTTCTATTTAAGATGGGATGTTGCCCATAGCAACCAATCAGATTCTACTTCTCATTTATCTAGCACCTTCTAGAAGATAATACCTGGAATCTGAATGGTTGCTATGGCCAACATCCCATCTTAAATAGAACTCCCATCTTAGTAAATTTACCCAGTGGTTCTCAAACACGGTCCTCAAGGCACCCCAACAGTCCAAATTTTAGGGAAATCCCTGTTTGGGCACTGATGATATAATCAAACTGAGGAACTAATTATTTCACCTGTGCCTAAGAATGGATATCTTGAAAACCTGGACTATTGGGGTGTCTTGGGAACCACTGATCTAGATACAAGTAGTAGGGTGTTTTTCCCACTCGATTCAATATTCCATTCCTTTGAATTCCAACATGTACATTGCCCGTTGAAATGAATCAGAGAAGTCCCACTGGTGAAAAAATAAAATCATGGCTCCCATGAGGAATTTTTTTCAGTTATATGTCAAACATTTTAAACAACTGTTGTAGTGAAAATATTTGAAGTGAATATTACTTACTTGAATCTATTTTATTATAACTTTGGTATGCTTATTTCTTTTTAGATCTGGCATGTAACAAATTATTTGTAAAATATCAACTCAAATTGATAATGTATCTTATTTCTATAAAACTACTTTTCTTCTCAGGAAATTGATGAACATTGCCTTCAATGAGATGAACCCTTTTCCAATGAAGCTTGTAAGAAATCGCCGTGTTGCACATATGGAAAAATTCAAAGCGGAACTGGCTGAACTGGAAAAGATTAAACAGGAATATGTTAAGAAGAACGAGAAACTTGGGAGTGCGGACATTGACATGGTGGTCAGTGAAGATGAAGAAGATACATAGCGACTAAGTAACAAACAGTTGCAACATACAGTAGTGATCATTCACTGATCATGTGATCCTCATCATATCTGATAGAAGGTTTTATGTCGCCACTCTCTCCCCGTGAAGCACACTCAGGTCAAGTAATGCTTTGTAGAAAGTCCGTAGGAAAAATGTGTACATTACAAACACTTAAACAGAGGTGCATACATTCAAGGTAAAGCCATGTCAGCCTATCATATGGATGATCTCATTTTCTACACTGCTGGTTTGATTTTATTCTTGTTATACAATTTTATTACAAAACAATGTAGGAAATTATTACCTTCACATCACTACTTACCCACAATATCCACTAGACACAAGTCGGTGATCACGGCTTTCTTGGGCAGTGAGACAGTTATATGGACCATGGCCAGTATTTACTAAAAATCCGAGTTTTGCCGATTTGTCCCAATCCGGGAATTCACTAAGCAGAAAACTCGGCAGTGTCTGGTCTATTTGTAATGGTTTGATTGGCAAAGTTCGGAAATACGAATGAATAGACCATCGGTCAAACGCGGCTGTTATTTCATACAATACGGGCATTCACTATTCATTCGTATTTGGGTGTTAGTCTCTGAGTGCTCAAGTGCGGGTCTGTTTTTTTCGAATCGTTAAAAAAAGCAGCAAAAAAATAGACCTGCTTTTTCCAGTCGAGTTTGGATAACCATGCACGGATCAGTGAGATCTGTGCATGGTTATCTATGGGAAAGGGTCTGTTTAGTGTAAAAACAGAAAAAAAAAATTGCGTGGGGTCCCCCCTCCTAAGCATAACCATCCTCGGGCTCTTTCAGGTACCAGCGGGCCAGGTTTTCCACCGCATGCTGGTACTTGTGGTTCTCCAAGTACCAGCTTGCGGGGGAGGCTTGCTGGGACTTGTAGTACTGCTACTAAAAACAATATTCACATTTTTACATGTATGTAATAAACTTATACTTTCACGGTGTGTGTGTCCTGTTTTTTTGGGGGTATTTTTTTAGTAGTAGTACTACAGGTACCAGCGGGCCAGGTTTTCCACCGCATGCTGGTACTTGTGGTTCTCCAAGTACCAGCTTGCGGGAGAGGCTTGCTGGGACTTGTAGTACTGCTACTAAAAACAATATCAGCCCCCCATCCGCCGCCCTTGGATGGGGGGACAGCCTCGGGCTTCACCCCTGGCCCTTGGGTGGCTGGAAGGGGTTCCCACTCCTCCAGGGTACCCCGGCCAGGGGTGACTAGTTGGGTATGTAATGCCAGGGCCGCAGGGACCAGTATAAAAGTGTCCCCAGGCTGTGGCATTATGTACCTGGCTAGTGGAGCCCGGTGCTGGTTTCAAAAATACGGGGGACCCCTACGCTTTTTGTCCCCCGTATTTTTGGAAACAGGACCAGGCGCAGAGCCCGGTGCTGGTTGATGAAATATGGGGGAACCCCTGTCATTTTTTCCCCCATATTTTGTCAACCAGGACCGTCTCAAAGAGCCCGAGGCTGGTTGTGCTTAGGAGGGGGGACCCCACGCAATTTTTTTCTGATTTTTAACGACTTTAAACACCTTTTTAAGGTACACAATGAAGCCCTACACGGATCTCACAGATCTGGCCAGGATTACTTGTGTTTTGTCAGGCAGTGTTTTACTCATCACTCCCGTAAAACACTGCCTAACATTACGAATCACATCGACATCGGAAAATACGAATTGGGAAAAGTCGGCAGCTTAGTGAATGATCGTATCAGGATTCAAAAAGTTGCAGTAAAATGCACCCGATACCATTCGAGTTCAAACACCCTTCAAAACAGCAAAAACACGAATCTTTGTAAATATACCCCCATGTGTGTATTGGAATGCTCCTTATTCACCAAAGCATCTGTTGTCCTGAGATCATTTTCAGAACAGTGTCCATGTTCCCATTTCATTCATTGGCTGTGCATCAAGATACTTGTAACCATTGTCCTGAGAACCCTGTAGAAAACAGAATGCAGCACCTTGAATGTGAGAATCCCTCTCAAACATTCTAATATATATCTATAGACTGACTTGTTACCTTTATGTCATTTTGAATTGTTCTTATGTTGTGAATTCAGTTTTACAATACAGATTTCATAAATGTGAAATACATTAAATAGTTTTCTCATACGTCCTAGAGGATGCTGGGGACGACATCAAGACCATGGGGTATAGACGGGATCCGCAGGAGACATGGGCACTCTAAAGACTTTTCATTGGGTGTGAACTGGCTCCTCCCTCTATGCCCCTCCTCCAGACCTCAGTTTTAGAAATGTGCCCAGGTCGACTGGATGCACTCTGAGGAGCTCTACTGAGTTTCTCTGAAAAGACTTATGTTAGGTTTTTTATTTTCAGGGAGATCTGCTGGCATCAGACTCCCTGCTTCGTGGGACTGAGAGGGCAGAAGCAGAACCAACTTCCTCAGAGTGTCATGGCTCTGCTTCTGGCTGAGAGGACACCACCTGAAGGGAACTGAACGCTAGCCGTGTCTAGATGCTCACTCCCACAGCACGCCGTCACCCCCCTCACAGAGCCAGAAGTCAGAAGACAGGTGAATATGAGAAGAATGATCTTCAATCAAGTAAGTGACGGCTGAGGTGCGGCGCACCTGGCGGGAGCGCATCGCGCCATTGCTGCCCACACACAGGCACTACAGGGTGCAGGGCGCGGGGGAGGGGGCGCCCTGGGCAGCAAGAAAAATATCTTAAACTGGCTAAAAGTTGACATAAGATGCCCAGGCACGGCCCTACCCTCACCAGTATAAATATTATGAAAAGTTTCTGAGGTAAAAAGTGCGGAGCTTCTTCCTCAGGCAGCCAGCACACTACTCAGCGCCATTTTCTCTCTCTCCTCAGGCTGCAGAGAACACGCTGGTCCTCTCCTCCACTTCTGACAAGTACAGGGTGCTATAAAGGGGGGGCACAAAGCGATTGTGGTGCATTTGATAGTGTATATTACTATTTAAAAGCACTTTTGGGCTGTGGACATACTGTGTTCACAGGCAATACTGGAGCTGGGTTTGTGAACTGGCTGCTCCTATCCTGTGTCCCTCTGACAGATTTTACTGTGGGTCTGTCCCCAAAATAAGTCTGAGGCAGGGAGTTCCTCCCCGGAGGAAGCCATTTTAGGGACACAGAGTTGTAATGTGGTGGCGCTACCGGCACACCAAGAGCCTGCATTGGTAAAAGAGCTTTGTGACAGTATGCATCTGATTAACCGTAGATTGGATAAGTCTGAATCTAAGGCTGCATGCTGGAGAAAATCTGTGGAAGATGTGATTTTTCAGGATGCTGTTATTCCTTATGCGGGCGGACCATCTGGGTCACATAAGAGACCATTTGCAAATGTTGTAAACACTGATACCGACACGGATTCTGATTCTTGTGTCGACAATAGTGAATCCAGAGAGATAAATCATAAATTGGCAAAAAGTATACAATATATGATTGTGGCTATAAGGGACGTGTTGGAGGTTACAGAAAGCACTCCTGTACCTCAGGAAAAAAGCTTATTTATGTAAGGAAAAGAAATCCAAAGTCACGTTCCCTCCTTCACACGAACTAAATGCTCTGTTTAAAGGGATGTGGAAGAATCCTGATAAAAAAAATCGTATTCCCAAAAGGATTCACATAGCTTATCCTCTCCTGGTTGTCACCCCCTGTGTTAGACAGTGCGCTTTCCAGGTTGACAAAGAAGGTAATTCTCCCTGCTCCTGGCACGGCTTCTCTTAAAGAGCCGGCAGACCGCAAAATGGAAACGACATTGAAATCCATTTATGTTACCAATGGTACACTGCTCAGGCCCACTATTGCCTGCGCATGGGTGAGTCGCGCTATTGAAAAATGGTCAGAAAGCGTGTCATCAGAAATTTACACGATTGATAAAGATGAGATACTCCTTAAGTTAGGGAATATCAAGGACGCTGCCGCCTACATGCTGGAAGCAATGAAGATATTGGACTCTTGAGTTCACAAGCCGCTACCATGGCAGTATCAGCTAGGCGGGCGTTATGGATTCGCCAGTGGAATGCGGATGCAGATTCCAAAAGAAACATGGAGGCTCTCCCATATAAAGGTGAGGCCTTATTTGGCGATGGCTTGGATGCGTTAGTCTCGGCGGCTACCGCAGGTAAGTCAACATTTTTGCCCTCTGCGCCTGCACGGCAAAAAAGACCTATCACCCGCAAATGCAGTCCTTTCGGCCCAATAAATACAAAAAGACGAGAGGTTCCCCCTTCTTTGCAGGAAGGGGAAAGAAGCCCACACCGGCTCCAGGTTCCCAAAAGCAAAAGTCTACCCCTAATTCTGCCAAATCCCCAGCATGACGCTGGAACTCCCTTGTGGGAGGCCGCTCGGGTGGGGGCATGTCTCAAACTCTTCAGCCAGGATTGGATTCTGTCTGGCCTGGACCCCTGGGTGTTGCAAATAGTATCCCAGGGATACAAAGTAGAGTTTCAAGACATTACCCATGCCGATTTTTCAAATCGACCTTGCCAGCTTCTCCGCCAGAGAGAGAAGCAGTAACAGCGGCAATCCAAAAAATTATGTCAAGACCAGGTCATAGTCCTGGTACCGTTGTCACAACAAGGGCGGGGTTTTTATTCAAGCCTTTTTGTTGTTCCGAAGCTGGACGGCTCGGTCAGACCGATCCTAAATCTAAAAAATCTGAATTTCTTCCTGAAAAGGTTCAAGTTCAAGATGGAATCACTTCGGGCGGTGATTGCCAGTCTGGAGGAGGGGGACTACTTGGTGTCGGTGGACATAAAGGATGCTTACCTGCATGTTCCCATTTATCCTCCTCACCAGGCTTATCTGAGATTCGCGATTCAGGATTGCCATTACCAATTCCAGACATTACTTTTCGGTCTCTCCACGGCGCCGTGGGTATTCACCAAGGTGATGGCGGAGATGATGGTCCTCCTTCGTCAGAAAGGAGTCAATATAATCCCTTATCTGGACGACCTCCTGATAAAGGCGAGATCTAGGGAGCAGTTATTACAAAACATATCCCTCTCCCTGTCAATACTCCAACAACACGGGTGGATCATAAATTACCCAAAGTCACAGTTGGAACCGACGACAAGGTTGTCTTTCCTCAGGATGATTCTGGACACAGAAGTTCAGAGAGTATTTCTTCCGGTGGAAAAGGCTCTGGAAATCCAGAAAATGGTAAAACAGATATTGAAACCATCAAGTGCGTCGATCCATCAGTGCATTCGGTTGTTGGGGAAGATGGTGGCGGCCTACGAGGCCATACAGTTTGGCAGGTTCCATGCCAGAGTATTCCAGTGGGATCTGTTGGACAAGTGGTCGGGGTCACACCTACACATGCACAGAAAGATAATCCTGTCATCAAAAACCAGGATTTCACTCCTGTGGTGGTTGCACAGCTCTCACCTGCTAGAGGGACGCAGGTTCGGCATTCAGGACTGGGTCCTAGTAACCACGGATGCAAGTCTCCGAGGCTGGGGAGCAGTCTCTCAGGGAGAAAACTTCCAGGGACGTTGGTCACATCAGGAAGCCTGCCTTCACATAAACGTGCTGGAGCTAAGAGCAATTTACAACGGCCTTCAACAAGCGGTACATCTTCTTTAAGACTGTCCCGTGCAGATCCAGGCGGACAATGTAACAGCAGTCACATACATAAACAGGCAGGGCGGAACGAAAAGCAGAGCGGCAATGGCAGAGGTGACAAAAATCCTCCGCTGGGCAGAAAAACATCTACAAGCTCTGTCGGCAATATTCATTCCGGGACTAGACAACTTGAAGCAGACTTCCTCAGCAGACACAATCTCCATCCAGGAGAGTGGGGCCTCCACCAAGAAGTCTTCGCAGAGGTGACAAGTCTTTGGGGAGTTCCTCAAATAGACATGATGGCGTCTCGTCTCAACAAGAAGCTTCAGAGATACTGTTCCAGGTCGAGAGACCCTCAAGCAGTAGCAGTGGATGCACTGGTGACCCAGTGGGTGTTTCCGTCAGTGTATGTTTTCCCTCCACTTCCGCTGATCCCAAAAGTACTCAGGATCATAAGAAAGACAAGGGTTCGAGCAATCTTCATCGCCCCAGACTGGCCAAGAAGGGCTTGGTACCCAGATCTTCAGCAGTTACTCATAGGAGATCCTTGGCCTCTTCCTCCTCAAGAGGACCTGCTGCAGCAGGGGCCGTGTGTGTACCAAGACTTACTGCGGCTACGTTTGACGGCATGGCTGTTGAGCGTAGTATCCTAGCCAGGAAGGGTATTCCTAAGGAGGTCATCCCCACCCTTATTCAGGCCAGAAAGTGAGTAACGTCAAAACATTACCACCGTATTTGGAGAAAATATGTGTCTTGGTGTGAATCCAAGAAAGCTCCTACGGAAGAGTTTCACTTAGGACGTTTTCTCCATTTTTTACAGGTTGGTGTGGAGACAGGCCTACAATTAGGATCAATCAAGGTCCATTTCGGCCTTGTCAGTGTTCTTCCAAAAACAATTGGCCTCTCTTCCAGAGGTTCAGACCTTCGTTTAAGGGGTTCTGCACATCCAGCCTCCATTCGTGCCTCCAGTGGCACCATGGGACCTTAACGTGGTATTGCAGTTCCTTCAATCGGATTGGTTTGAGCCTTTACAAAAGATAGAGTTGAAGTTTCTCACTTGGAAAGTGGTGATGCTTTTGGCATTGGCATCCGCAAGGCGGGTGTCTGAATTGGGGGCGTTGTCTCACAAGAGCCCATACCTGATTTTCCATGAAGATAGGGCAGAGTTGCGAACTCGCCAACATTTTCTTCCAAAGGTGGTTTCTGCTTTTCACATAAACCAACCTATTGTGGTGCCAGAGGTTACTGACATATTCACTGATTCAAAGTCTCTATATGTGGTTAGAGCTTTGAAAATCTATGTTGCTAGAACAGCTCGTATACGGAAAACAGAGGCTCTGTTTGTCCTGTATGATCAAAACAAGATTGGCAGTCCTGCTTCCAAGCAGACTATTGCACGTTGGAATAGAAATACAATTCAGCAAGCTCATACTACGGCTGGATTGCCGTTACTGACGTCGGTAAAGGCCCACTCCACTAGGAAGGTGGGCTCATCCTGGGCGGCTGCCCGGGGGGTCTCGGCATTACAACTTTGCCGAGCAGCTACTTGGTCAGGGTCAAACATGTTTGCTAAGTTCTACAAGTTTGACACCTTGGCCGATGAGGACCTAAAGTTTGGTCAATCGGTGCTGCAGGGTCATCCGCACTCTCCCCCCGTACTGGAGCTTTGGTATAGACCCCATGGTCTTGATGTCGTCCCAGCATCCTCTAGGACGTATGAGAAAATAGGATTTTGGTAACCTACCGGTAAATCCTTTTCTCCTAGTCCGTAGAGGATGCTGGGCGCCCGTCCCAGTGCGTACTTTACCTGCAGTTTAGTTTTTACAGTTACACAAGTTGTGTTATCTTGGTTTCAGCATGTTGCTGCAATTAGTTCATGCCTGTTGGCATGTGTTAAGTTGAATTCCATGTGTGCGGCATGGTTGAGGGTGTGAGTTGGTAGATATCTCACCACTAGTTAAGTAATTCCTTTCCTCGAAATGTCAGTCTCCCTGGGCACAGTTCCTACAAATGAGGTCTGAAGGAGGGGCATAGAGGGAGGAGCCAGATCACACCCAATGAAAAGTCTTTAGAGTGCCCATGTCTCCTGCGGATCCCGTCTATACCCCATGGTCTTGATGTCGTACCCAGCATCCTCTACGGAGTAGGAGAAAAGGATTTACCGGTAGGTTATCAAAATCCTATTTTTTGACCGGACGGTTCCGTACGAAAGCCCTCACCACCTCTCGTCCCGCCCCAGTCATGGAATGGGGATTTAGGTCACACGGGACCTGGCCAATTAGGGGATTCCTACTTACCGTCAGTAACCACCTGTTACTGACTCCACCCACTGCGCAGTGGGTGGGTACTATGCTGCCACCACCAGACTCCTCTTTGTCGTGGTGCCTGGAACCACGGTTCTCCTCTGTATGCATTTACATGCTGTCTTACCACACCTGTGTGGTGTTTACAAATCCCCACTAGTTGCTTGCCCAAGCATTGCACGATAGCAGATGAAAGGTGGAGATTGAGACGCTGGGTGTACCCAAAACAGCTAGAAAACTGAGCTATGTTTGGCATAGCTCTGCAGGTCACAAGATGAGTCGGTTGTCTTGAGGCAAATGATGTTTATTTGCAATAGGTCTAAAGAGAACTCTTCCCTTTTGCTAGGGTAAACAGCATACAGCAATATGTTCACAGTAGAATGAAAATGGTATAATACTCTCTGAGGCTCACAGGCCTTTTTATACAGTAAAAACACACTGTATCTCATGGGGGTAGTTCCCCCCTGAGTATCAATCAGGATATCTTACAAAATATAAATAAATAGATAACATTTTAAAAGGAGATAACGACTGCATGAAGCAATTTCCTCTTTCCTGTCACAGAGACAAAGTTTGGTGTCTTCTAAACTCCATCCTTTACCACCTGACAGTTTACAGTTCGCCTTGGATACATTTATCACATAGCTTCAAAATACATGGAAGGTTTTAGACCATGCTGGGTTCACTATGTGCACACAATAAATATAAAATGTATAAAGCTGTAAAATGCTTAATCTAAACAAGAGTCACTTGTCATACCTGCCTTTCGAAAAAGACGCCCTGCTGGCGTTGAAACGCGTTAAGGATACAGGCTTTTGTTTCTCAAGGATCAACACTGCCAGTTGCCGTAATACTTCCAAACCGTGCACAGGAGCCCGATTTTCAACCACCGCAATTAGGAATACCTGTATTGCAGCTTACATTCCTACAGCCCCAGCCGTCCATCTCTAATCGGGGAGGTAGAAGCCACAGGTGCCGTTCCCCTCAGCCCGGCGCAGACCGGCGCATAGAGTTCACACCGGGTGTCTGCTTCACTAAAGACAGGCCGCTTGTTGGCCGAATACACCCAGATAAATCAACATAGACACTCCGGAATACCAGCATACAGCCTCCGTTTTGAAAGTGCGGAGGTACCGGAGGTAGTGTGGATCAGCGGGGACGGCTTGTCGGGACTCTCTGCACGGCGCGGCGTCAGTTGCATCCGCTGAGGCTCTGGTGTGTGTCTCTGTTGGGACGGCGGGACGACACCAGGGAGCAAGGACTGAATAGGCTCCTGCCCAGCGGAGGTTGTATTTTTTAAATTATTCTCTCCTGCACTAGCTGCTTATTGCCATGGATTTGTGATACATACAATCCCTTCAAAACATACAGCCGTGAGTGACTCTTGTTTAGATTAAGCATTTTACAGCTTTATACATTTTATATTTATTGTGTGCACATAGTGAACCCAGCACGGTCTAAAACCTTCCAGGTATTATTAAGAAATAGTCACATGCGAATAAGATTACTTATAATTCATGTTCTATAAATTGATTATGAAGCTATAATATAGTGCATATTCATATCATTGTGACATTTTTAATATTGTTTCTTACTCCCGGGAGGTTGTTGTAATCCAGATACATTCTATATAAATAAATGTTTTTTACTTTTCTGATTGTCAAGCGCCACTTGTTATTCATTTGTTAGTTTTGCCTTAAGGGACTGGCAATTCCCTTCTACAGGAGGCTGCTGACAATCATAGTGCAGTGCTACTCACCTGAGCGCATAGTTTTTTCTTTCTTCCTAGCTTCAAAATACGGTTTGTATTTGGCGTCTCAAACAAAGGTTCCTCATCCCTTTTCTGCATATACCATGTAGGATTCGTATATTAGTCAAACCAGCTACATAAATAAATACAGGTTCCAAACCCAATCTGACATCTTTCTCTGAGGATCTCACACTCCCAGCCATTACCTGCTGTGCACTGCCCAACAGCAAAAGGTTTAGTCAATCACCAGATCTTCTAGGAGAGGGAAATTAGCATCGCATTTCCTAGTCACAGAAGATAGGAGATCCTTATTCAGTCATGTGTAGTAAGTGCATTTTTCCCTTTAAAATACATGTGACCACATCTTAAATATAAATACATTTAAACATGCAATCCTACAACTGTGCACAGAGCACTACATATGACATGTTAAAACACATCATTAAACTTATTTTTAAACAGTCCGCGTCCGGCGACGTGAGTATATTTCAATTATGGCACCTACCACCAGTCCACAATTAAGTGCCTGCTGCCGCTATTACACCTGTGGCCGACGGGGTCTCCGGCCACAAGTTTCTTATACAAGAAGGGTACAAGCAAGTATGGTAATAAGCTACATGCTTGTGGAGCAGAATGAATTAGTGATTAAGGGGGAGATGTACTAAGCAGAGAAAAGAATGGAGAATTGAGCCAGTTGAGTCAGCTGCTCTGTATAATTTTATAGTATGCAAATTATAAATGTCACTTCAATGCTGGGCAATATCTCTCTTCACTGATTAGTGTATCTTCCTTTAATATACTTAACTGGCTTGGGGTTCACAGCTAAGTGAAAGGCAGAAGCAACTATGGGGCTAATTCAGACCTGATCGCTAGGCTGCATTTTCGTACAGTGGGCAATCAGGTCTAAACTGCACATGTGTATGCACCGCAGTGCGCAGGCACGAGTACAAAGCGGATCGCCGCTCAGCGATGGATTTGTGTGAAGGATCTGTTCGCACGTACGTTCGCAAGGAGATTGACAGGAAGAAGGCATTTGTGGGTGTCAACTGAACGTTTTCTGGGAGTGTTTTGAAAAACGCCGGCGTGTCCAAACGTTTGCAGGGAGGGTTCCTGATGTCAATTCCGTTCCTGGACAGGCTGAAGTGTTCGCAGCGGCTGAGTAAGTCCTGGGCTACTCAGAGACTGCACAAAATCTGTTTGTACAGCTCTGCTACTGTTACGTTCCTGGTGCTCAGAACTAGAAAGATGTTGCGAAGTGAGTCCAGAGCACCAGGACATGACGCTGAAATAGGGAGGGAACGGAAATAGCCCCTAGCACCCTACCTCCGTTGTTTTACCCGTGTGGTCAGTTCACGCCTGAGTGACTATGGTTTCTTGGGCCCACGGCAGCTGCGTTTGAAGGGCGGATTAGGTCTGCCCAACTCCGATGCCCCCAGGTCTTAGCGTGAGACAAAGCGTGAACCGAGACAGGATAATAACAAGGGGACCTCTAACTAACGCAAACAGAAGCTAGGGGCTACTAACTACCCTAAAACTAAATTTATGTGTGGCACGCCGCCAAAGGAAAAGAACAAAAAATATATCACTGTCTACTCCCCCACACGGCACCGCCGAGTTCCGGGGAGGACAGTGAAAAGCGGAAACCTCCGCAAAAACCACCAATACAAAAAGTACTAACAGGACTAAGCGGCCTAGGCCGCAACACGCGGCAGAAGCTGCTACTCACGAAACCGGGAGAGAACCCCAACAAACGAGAACCCCCAGATGACTGCAACAGGTTCACTTGAACAGGAAGGATTCCCAGGACCGGCTTCAGAACTCCAGGACTCAGGAGCACAGGGAGCAGGATCGACCAGATACAGCTGACCAGGAACAGACATTACAAGGCAGGAACAGCATACAGGAAGCTATCACCGGTGTCTGTGCCAGGTAGTGAGGGAGAATATAACAGGGAGCCCTCCAATAGCTGCAGCGAAGCTTAATTAGTAATGTCGTGCAGCTGCCCTGCTGCACGACCAGAGCTAACAGGTGTATTGATTGATAGGAAGCAACGGGGAATGCGGCTCGTCTGTGGCGTCCCCGTTGCTAAGGGTCCGGCGGCTACGCGCGCACGGCGTCCCAGCATTGCCAGGGACCCAGCGCTCAGCGCGCACGGCGTCCTGGCATTGCCAGGGACCCGGCGGCTCAGCGCGCACGGCGTCCTGGCGTTGCTAGGCGCCGGGCGGGCAGGAAGGGAGGTGCAGCGGCCGTGAGCGTCGCTCGGAAGCAGACCGAGCGGCGCCGCGGACCACGGCACCTAACAGTACCCCCCCCTTGAGGAGGGGTTAAAGAACCCCTAAAGCCGGGTTTCTGAGGAAATTCCTGAAAGAATAATCTCTTAAGTTTAGGGGCATGTAGATCCTTATCCAGGACCCAAGACCTTTCTTCCGGGCCATAGCCTTTCCAGTGAACCAAAAAATAAAGCCGGCCCCGAGAAACTTTGGAATCTAAAACCTTCTCCATCAAGAACTCTTGTTGCCCCTGAACATCTACCGGAGGTCTACCCTGGGAAGTCTTCCGAGGGAATCTCCTGGAAGAAAAATACTGCTTCAGAAGGGAACAGTGAAAAGTATTGCCAATTTTGAGTGATTTAGGCAAGCGTAGCCGAAAAGCAACTGGGTTGACCTTCTTAATGATAAGGAACGGTCCAAAAAATTTGGGTCCCAATCTAGCCGAGGGTTGTCGGAGCTTGATGTTGCGGGTTGACAACCACACCTTATCTCCCACCTTAAAAGTGCATGGGCGTCGGAACCTATCAGAACATTTTTTTTCTCGGAAGGCAGCCTTCTTAAGGGCAAGGTGCACCTTTTTCCAAATCATTCTGAGACGGGAAGTTAAGGTCAACGAGGAGACTGGAAAATTAGGGTAAAAAGAATTGGCTCTAGGATGAAAGCCCAAGACCGAAAAGAATGGGGACTCCTTGGTGGAAGAATGACAAGAGTTATTATAGTCAAACTCGGCCAAAGGAAGAAATTCAGACCAATCATTCTGCAGTTTGGCCGAATATAGCCGTAAATACTGTTTTAACGACTGATTAACACGTTCAGTTTGTCCGTTAGACTGTGGATGGTACCCAGATGTTAAAGAGAGTTTCATATTTAATGAGGCACAAAAACGTTTCCAGAAACGGGCGATGAATTGCGGTCCCCGATCAGAGACAATGGGGGTCATTCCGAGTTGTTCGCTCGCAAGCTGCTTTTAGCAGCTTTGCACACGCTAAGCCGCCGCCTACTGGGAGTGAATCTTAGCATATTAAAATTGCGAACGAAAGATTAGCAAAATTGCGAATAGACACTTCTTAGCAGTTTCTGAGTAGCTCCAGACTTACTCGGCATCTGCGATCAGTTCAGTGCTTGTCGTTCCTGGTTTGACGTCACAAACACACCCAGCGTTCACCCAGACACTCCTCCGTTTCTCCAGCCACTCCCGCGTTTTTCCCAGAAACGGTAGCGTTTTTTCGCACACTCCCATAAAACGGCCAGTTTCCGCCCAGAAACACCCACTTCCTGTCAATCACATTACGATCACCAGAACGAAGAAAAAACCTTGTAATGCCGTGAGTAAAATTTCTAACTGCATAGCAAATTTACTTGGCGCAGTCGCACTGCGGACATTGCTCATGCGCATTAGCGACTATTCGCTCCGTTGCGACAAAAAAATAACGAGCTAACAACTCGAAATGACCCCCAATATCCCTGGGTAAACCATGGAGCCTGAACACATGGCGGAGAAATAAAACTGCCAACCCTTGAGCAGAGGGTAATCGGGGGAGAGCAATGAAGTGGGCCATCTTACTAAAACGGTCTACTACCACCCAAATGACTCGAAATCCAGCTGAAAGAGGAAGGTCCACCACGAAATCCATGGATATATGTGACCATGGCCTGAGAGGAATGGCTAAAGGTATGAGTTGCCCGACCGGCAACGATCGAGATACCTTGTACTGAGCACAAACCTGACAGGAACGGACAAATTCCCTTACATCTTTAGAAAGATTAGGCCACCACACTGAGCGAGAGATTAACTCCAAGGTCTTAGTGATACCCGGATGACCAGAAACCTTATTATCATGAAACTCAGCTAGAACAGTGCCTCTCAGAAATTCAGGGACAAAGAGACGATCTGCAGGAGTGACTTTGGGAGCCTGCTGCTGAAGCAAGACTAGCTGTGTAAATAAATCCTGTGTGAGGCCAGCCCGGATGACAGACGATGGAACTATGGGGGTAGTAGCCGGGTGGTTGTTGTGAACCGGAAGAAAACAACGTGACAGGGCATCGGCTTTTGTATTCTTGGAACCGGGCCTGAAGGTGATAATAAACCTGAAACGAGTAAAAAACAACGCCCAACGTGCCTGTCGAGCATTAAGCCGTTTAGCTGACTCAATATACTGCAGGTTCTTGTGGTCAGTAAACACCGTAATGGTATGCCTAGCTCCTTCCAGCCAATGCCTCCACTCCTCGAAAGCCCATTTAACTGCCAACAATTCTCGATTATGGAGTCAAATCCCCAAAGAAGGGGGAAAAGAAAAAGAAACCAGATAAATTTAAGGTGCACTCATCCAACTACTGAGTCATTGGTACAATTATTGTTGTGACACATATATATCCCCAGCAGCAATGTCAAATAAGGGCTTAAATGCTCAGTAACCTTAATTAATGTAGAGGTTTGTTTTATTATACATTTATATGGGACTAAATTGTCCTTTATTGAAAGTAGAGCGAAATATTAAAATTCATTGAATAAAAGACAGTAAATAGAAGGTGACAGAAATTGAACTAATGTGAATAAAGATTTAAAAACAAAGCTAATGTGTTTCTCCCTTCATATATTTTCCTGTGTTTATTACAATTGTGCATTCACATACAAATATTTGCGCAGCACTGTGACAGTGCTATACTTATATGAGACCTGCGGTTTTCATATTCATTTGAGCCTACTATGCTGCGATAGAGGGAGATGTGCTGTCTTGCTTGAAAGTTGCAAACTGTTACATCAAATTGTAACCAAGTTTTATTTATATAAGAATGTGCAACAAAAGATCTCCACTCCTGCCCCTAAGGCTGTGATTATGGTTATTTGAATCTTATATTATAAATTGAGGAGTGACACAATGTTGCTGAATATGTAACTAATGCCTGAAATTCTAAAATATCATATGGTGCAGGAAATGCTAATATGATAAATTTGATGTACAAACAGACAAAAGTTTATTGGAATAAGACCACCTTTGATAATTATCTTAAATTTGAGATGACCCCGAGGGGACTCAGACCGAAGCTCTTTCCATCCTTTGATTTAGAGGATGATCTTAAAAAGGAGTGGGAAACGGAATTACTTAGATGTTCTAAAAGTCTGATTGAAATCCTTATCAAACATGATACCAGACTTTTGAGCCAATACACAACAGAAATTGACAAACTGGGTGAAAAACTGAAATCATATGAGAAAGAGGATGATTTCCAACAGACCTATGAGAAATATGTGTCTGACCTTGACCGGTTTGAGAAGGATCTGATGGAACGAAAACGAGGGAAATTCATTCGTGATAAAAATGATTACATCAATAACACAGTATATAAATGGAATACCAGACCTAAAAGGAAATAATCTGGCAATATGGCAAATTATAGTTCCTCTGAACTTGAATCATCAGAAGGATAAGGTGCCACTGCAGCCACTCCATCTAGATGGCAAAGAGCAAATTTTTTAGGATTTGGCCAAAGGACCAGGGAAAACGATATAGGCAATTCCGACCCAAGAAGATCAGAAGAGGAGGAAAGAAATGGAAAAAGGAAAAAGAACAAAGGGGAGTGGGAGAAAAGACCCCAAAGGACCAAACGTCCATACAGGAGGATGTGAATAAGGAGAATTTCCAGATCATTAACCTCACACAGCATAACCTAAGCTCCACACATATCAAAATTCTTTCCAAAGGTCTCAGTTTTTCCCCAGAAAAGAACATGGACAGGTTTGAAATACAGAAAGATTTACAACTGTTTGCCAGAAAAATCCTTTTAAAGAAATTCCACAGCAATAGGGAAAAGGGTCAACAATGTGAGGACCAGTCCATGTCAAATCCAATGTGGAATGATGAAGAATGTGATGCCCTTAAGATCCTACAAGAACTGGCTGGTGAGGACGAAGAACATAATATTAATATCACCAACCCACAAAGACCGATTTTACGCAAGAAATCCACTTTCTTCCCAAACCCACAGATATGCCCACAAGTTCAGATCTTTACAGAATTAGTATCTAAAGAACTGGATACTATATATATGAAAAGAAACCTCAGAAAAAACAACTTCACTGAGGAAGAATGTAAGGCTGTAAGGGAGATCAACACATGGGAGGATACCATAATCAAGCCCTCCGATAAGGGGGGCAATATTGTATTATGGGAAAAAGAGATGTACCTCAAGGAAGCATACCGCCAACTGGCTGATACTTCCACATATAAAAGACTCTGGTTCAACCCCACAGCTAATTTCCTCAAAGTGTATGGGGGACTCATTAAGGGAGCCCTGGATGATGGAATCATCAATAAAGTTGATTATGATTTTTTAAAAGTGTCCGATCCAAAAATTTCTACACTGTACTTATTACCCAAAGTGCATAAGAACAGCACATGCCCGCCAGGAAGACCCATTGTCTCAGGCATCGAAAGTGTCACAGAAAAAGCCAGCATGTTTGTAGACAGGAATCTACGTAAATTCGTAGTGGAACTTCCATCGTATGTACGGGATACGATGGATATCCTTAACAAGTTGGAAGGAGTAACTCTCTCATCCAATACTTGGTTATGTGTTTGTGACGTTGAATCCTTGTACACCAGTATTAGCCATAATAATGGGATCAAAGCAGTGCAATATTTTCTTGATATGGGTGTACATCAAGATTTCAATAACTTCCTTATACAGCTCTTAGAATTCGTTCTAACAAAAAATTTCTTCACCTTTGATGACAAATACTTCCTCCATGTACGGGGGACTGCGATGGGCAGCACTTGTGCGCCCACGTATGCTAACCTGTACTTGGGGTGGTGGGAGAAGGAACTCGTGTTTAATGTACCCAATGAGAAATATACAGAGCATATCATCGGGTGGCATAGGTACATAGACGATATTCTGATCCTATGGGAAGGTGAACGTGAATTACTTGAAGAATTCATTCAATCACTTAATGATAACACTCTGGGCCTCATACTTACATCAGACATAAATTTGAATGAGGTCAACTTCTTGGATTTGAAGATCTCCAAAACGATGAATGGAGAAATCGATACTGACATCTTCCGTAAAAAGACGGTAACAAATAGTATCTTGCACTACAGTAGCTCTCATTTTCCTGCTACCTTAAGAGCTGTTCCGAAAGGAGAATATATTCGAACCAGAAGAAACTGCTCTGATGATGAAACTTATAGAAGAAGAGCTAAGGAAGTTAAAGAGAGGCTAGAAAAGAGGGGTTATAAGAAACAGATCCTACAAAAAGCTTATAAATCCACAAACCAAGCATCTAGGAGCTCTTTGCTTATTCCAAAGGTGAGATCAGCTGATATGAGCCAGGTTAGATTTGTGGGCACATATTGCAAAGAGTGGAAATACATTAATATGGCACTACAGAAGTACAGATACATACTAAATACGGATGAAGACCTGAAAAAAGAATTTAAGAATAACATCAAGATCAGCTGGAGAAAATCATCGACCTTACGTGATAGTATGGTAAAGAGTCATTTTACCAAACATCAGAAAAGAGAGCCACCGATGGTGGGCTGTTACCCATGTGGCAAATGCTCAGCATGTCAACACATTAACATCACACAGGAGTTTAAAGACAGATATCAGAATAAGATGAAAATTAAGAGCTTCATTAACTGTCAGACACAGGGAGTAATTTACTGCCTCATATGTCCCTGTGGACACAAATATGTTGGCATGACAAAAAGACTCTTTAAGAAACGCATATTAGAACACACTTATAATATCAGAAATGCACGAAGAGACTTGGACAATATGAAAAAAATTACCAGTGTGGCAAGGCACTTTCTACGATTCCATGACAGTGATCATAAAAAAATGAGAATTTTTGGTTTAGAGCATGTAGAACTGGGAATCAGAGGTGGTAACATCACTAAGGAATTGCTAAAAAAGGAGTCTAGATATATTTTTTTATTAGATTCTCTGACTCCCTCTGGACTCAATGAGGAGATTCATTACTCGGTATTCATCTGAATGATGTGCTTTCTGCAGATTTAATATTTGGCCTATTGCCAAGAGAAAGAGGTAATACCCATCTTCCCTTCTCTATATAGAGTGTAATTTGGTTATTTACCTTACACGCTAAGATAAATAGGAAGATGTAGTCTTATTTCCTCTTCTTTTTCTCCCCTCATATGAAGGGTGATATTGGTCCATGTTTTACTCCATTTGAATAAGGAGTGGATTTTAACTCTCATGGAGAGATTCAGGGTATATATATAGAAATTCTATAATCTATTTTGGACTAAGACATATATGTCCACTAACCTTACACTCTTATGATTGGACACCAATTTGAGCTAGTCATCATGGGGGTATATCCCTGGTCCAAGGGTTCCCTCTACCCATTGAATGTTTATGTACTAACAACAGCAAGAAAGATACTTACCATAGATGGGAAGAGTACTCTACTTATTATATTTAAAATTAATACTTACCTGTGGTCTTGAATGTTTATGTACTAACAACAGCAAGAAAGATACTTACCATAGATGGGAAGAGTACTCTACTTATTATATTTAAAATTAATACTTACCTGTGGTCTGATAGATCATATGGTCCCTTTCTTGGGTGAAAAATATCTAACAAGGAGATGTATTTCATATGGGAAGTATAGAATGGCAAGGCACATTATATGGGGCATGATAGGTGAAAAAAATCATTATTGATATCTCAAATTTTTTTTCATTATGTAGGCAATTCACATCGTATTTTGTCTACATCACATTAAATAGCATGTCTATAATTATTTATTCGATCTTAATAAGGGGCACAGAACATCTAATATTGGGGGACTATTTCAGAAGTAATTCCGTCCAATCTACAATATATGTATGGATCCAATATTAATGTTATGTACGGATTAAAAATGAATTAAGGATATCTCTATGGCATAAGATAACCTGTCATCAGAAGTGTATATCACTAGTCACCTTCACTATGTCGCACATGATTTATTAATAAAGATCATACTGATCGTATATTTTAGTCTGAAGACATATATTTTTCCTCACACTTTATATCAAGTAACATTATGGACACTAATACCACACACATAAATTATATGCACCTAGTATGTGTTGTAATATTCAATGGGTTTTCTTTTCTTTTTTCACTTTAGTGTTTCAAATTAGTATGTTGTGTGTCACATTTGTTTTGCACATGCATTCATGTGCACGTTACCATTATCCATATTTAATATTCCTATTTACACATTTTATTACTTTATCTCACATTGGTTAAGTTATTTTTATTTACCCTCCAATGCAATACATTCTATCCCATTGGTGTTATGTATTGCGCTTATTCATTTTTTATTTATTTATCTGAGCATATATATTTTTGATGACATGGGTATATATACGTATACATTTACAATAAAAACCTCTCTTCTCTCCCCTTATTCTTTATTTTCAGTACATAATTAATTTATTTTTTACCTCTTATTATTACACATATGTATATACTAGGTGATTTATCTCGCCCTACGGGCGCTCTTCACACCGTCGTTAGGGGCTACGCCCCGTTAACCTCTGCACGCCTTTGAACATACGCAGGGCGGTAGATAACAGAATCAGAAACGCAGGGCAGTATAGAGGGCATATAGAAATGGGTTCCGGTTGAGATAAGATAGAGAGGCGTAGGGGGAGAGAAAGGGAATGTACAGAAACGCTGTGCGATCGGTAAATGATAGGGAGAGGCAGGGTGGTAGGGAGAGGATAAAGAGAGGGAAGGTGTTAGACAGAAAATACCGTTGCAAGGGGCTACGATCCATTATCCCCTGCACGGGCTTCAGCTGTGCTATAATTGTTATTATATGGAGTATTACCTGTTTTTTTTTTATGGCAGTGGGTAAATATTGTAAGGGGGGAGGGCGTGCGATTGTCAAGGGGGCGTAGGCCTTTGTGAGGGCGTGCAGAGTGGCCGCAGGGCACAATGAATAACATAGTGTAGAGTGTAGTATATATTGCTAGTGTCTGCATTATGAAGTACCAGATGAGTAACAGCAATGCACTGTAGATAAGATACGAAGGTGCTGTGGCCACAGGTAGCAGAGCCGCTTATACGCACAATGGCCACAGGTAGCAGAGCCGCTTATACACTCAATACCCACAGGTAGCAGAACCGCTTATACACACAATGGCCACAGGTAGCAGAGCCGCTTATACACACAGTGGCCACAGGTAGCAGAGCCACTTATACACACAATACCCACAGGGGGCAGAGGCGCTTATACACACAGTGCCCACAGATAGCAGAGCCGCTTATACACACAATACCCACAGGTAGCAGAACCGCTTATACACACAATACCCACAGGTAGCAGAACCGCTTATACACACAATACCCACAGGGGGCAGAGGCGCTTATACACACAGTGCCCACAGATAGCAGAGCCGCTTATACACACAATACCCACAGGTAGCAGAACCGCTTATACACACAATACCCACAGGTAGCAGAACCGCTTATACACACAATACCCACAGGGGGCAGAGGCGCTTATACACACAGTGCCCACAGGTAGCAGAGGCGCTTATACACACAATACCCACAGGGGGCAGAGGCGCTTATACACACAGTGCCCACAGGTAGCAGAGGGGCTTATACACACAGTGGCCACAGGTAGCAGAGGCGCTTATACACACAATAACCCACAGGTAGCAGAGCCGCTTATACACACAATGGCCACAGGTAGCAGAGCCGCTTATACACACAATACCCACAGGTAGCAGAGGCGCTTATACACACAGTGGCCACAGGTAGCAGAGCCGCTTATACACACAATGCCCACAGGTAGCAGAGCCGCTTATACACACAATACCCACAGGTAGCAGAACCGCTTATACACACAATACCCACAGGTAGCAGAGCCACTTATACACACATTACCCACAGGTAGCAGAACCGCTTATACACACAATACCCACAGGGGCAGAGGCGCTTATACACACAGTGCCCACAGGTAGCAGAGGGGCTTATACACACAATGGGCACAGGTAGCAGAGCCACATGTACACACATTACCCACAGGTAGCAGAACCGCTTATACACAATACCCACAGGGGGCAGAGACGCTTATACACACAGTGCCCACAGCTAGCTGAGCCGCTTATACACACAATACCCCCAGGTAGCAGAGGCGCTTATACACAGTGCCCACAGGTAGCAAAGGTGCTTATACACACAATGGGCACAGGTAGCAGAGCCACGTGTACACACAATACCCACAGGTAGCAGAGCGGCGTATACACACAATACCCACAGGTAGCAAAGCCGCTTATACACACAGTGCCCACAGGTAGCAGAGCCGCTTATACACACAGTGTGCACAGGTAGCAGCGCCACTTATACACAATGGGCACAGGTAGCAGTGTTGCTTATACACATAATGGCCACAGTATTAGTGTTTCTAATTAATCCAATGTCCATTGGTAGCAACTATACTCACAAAAGTTTGGGGGGTTTGGAAAGGGGGTGGGTTCAGTGAGGTTCCTATCCGTGCGGAGAGGTGGGTATGGGGGAGGAGCAGGGTTGCAGTGGGTGGGGGAGGGGCGGGGGGTGCTGCAGGTGTTGGAGCTACGGGTGGGGGCGTGAGTGCCGTGGGTGGGAGCGGATGGGGCGTGAGTGCCGTGGGTGGGAGCGGATGTGGGAGATGCCTTGGGATTCCCGCAGGGGGGGCCAGCGGGTGTTGGTGCTGTGGGTGAGGGAGGGGGCAGAGTGCCACGGGTGGTGCGGGTGTTGGTGCTGCGGGTGGGGGAGGGGGTGGAGTGCCACGGGTGGTGGGTGGATGCGGTGGGTGTCGCGGGTAGGTGGCGCGGGTGTTGGTGCTGCGGGTGGGGGGCGAATGCGGTTGGTTGCCTCGGGTGTTGGTGCTACGGGTGGGGGAGGGGGCGGGAGTTCCGCGGGTGGGTGGCGCGGGTGTTTGTGCTCTGGGTGGGGGAGTGGACGGGAGTGCCGCGGGTGGATGCGGCGGGTGTTTGTGCTACGGGTGGGGGCGGGAGCAGTGGCGCCACAACGTGGGTGCGGGGGGTGCGGCCCGCACCCGGGTGTTACCCTCTGAGGGGTGACACCAAAGTGCCGGCTCCTGTCACAGTGCAGAAGCCAGCACTGCAGATTCAGCAGTGTCCGGGTGAAAGCCGTATGCCCCGACCCACAATGTGCCGAAAACGGGGGTCGGGACGCCTTCCGCGAAGCCACGCCCCCTTTTCACCCGCGACCGCGGGTAAGTGACGGGTGGATGCCGCAGGTGGGGGGCAGATGCGGGTGGTTGCCGCGGGTGGGAGGGGGGGCGAGTTGTGCCGAAAACGGGGGTCGGGACGCGAAGCCACGCCCCCTTCCGCGAAGCCACGTCTTCTGTTCACCCGCGACCGCGGGTAAGTGACGGGTGGATGCCGCGGGTGGGGGGCAGATGCGGGTGGTTGCCGCGGGTGGGAGGGGGGGCGAGTTGTGCCGAAAACGGGGGTCGGGACGGGAAGCCACGCCCCCTTCCGCAAAGTCACGCCCCCTTTTCACCCGCGACCGCGGGTAAGTGACGGGTGGATGCCGCGGGTGGGAGAGGGAGCGAGAGCAGCTGCCAGTGCTCAGCATGTCCCCCTGAACTCTGCAGCAGCCGCTAGTCTGTGAGGCGGGTAGTGTGAGTTCCGCTCACAGTCAGCAGCTGCGGTGTCACCAGAGAGAGTGTACGGGGAGAAGGGAGACAGGGGACTGGGCGGAGATGGGGAGGGGACTGGGCGGAGAGAGGGAGGGGACTGTTCCTGGCCAGATCTGTGCCTGTGACTCCGCCCAGCGTTATGGGCACAGAGTCACAGACTTAGGCAAATATATAGGAGATTTAAATTACCTAAGACAGCGTGTTAGATTTTTGGAACAACGGACGATCGGATTAGCTGTAGAATAATAGATAAGTATAATAACAGATATCGTGCTTCATTACGGAAGAATAATTAATTCCATTACACAGACACATGTGCTGACTATACACCCATTAACTCTCAAAACACTAGGAACGTCATTTTCAGTATTTAATCAACGCCGCGGCTGTGCAACTCAGCTGACGGCATTTATGAGTGCCTGATTCAGCGGGTCAGGAACAGATGAACCGCTAACGGCTTTTTCGTCTATGTCTGTTTTGAAAGGACTTAAGTGAGCGGGCATTGGCTGGCCATGTTTCTCACGCCCTATCACTGCCCTCCTTCTCCTATAAAACTATGAAATCCGGCGGGCGCCGTTTACTATAGTGCCCTGAGGAAGCTCATTAGGAGTGAAATGCGCATAGGCTGCAGCAATGTGTTCCCGTTTTAGTATTCATGTTTAAAATTGTGCAAACGGTATATAACATACTCATGAGACCTATAGTGTATTATTAGAAGCAAAACCTGCTTATATTAGAGAGGAGTCTGTAAACGCATTTATATACCTGAAACTCTATTCATATGCTGTGGGATAGCTGACATTAATAATAAATAAGAGAGACTACAGGTGTCAATGCCAGATACTAGATTGTCCCTGTGTATAGCGGATATCTAGTGTCATTGTACGTATACTGCAGTCAGCTGACAAACTGGGGCATGATCCTCTGGTACCTGTACAATTTATAACGTATCTGATTGTGACTAGCAATATTTAAACGTTATTAATATGCCCCGTATGGACATCATTTAATATTGCTGAGTACCAGCAACGGCTGTTTAAATATATACGTAATACCAACCTACATAAACGGTGTGGAACACTGTGGTATCAACATCACATGGGATATATTATAATCCATCTATCCTGTACATGTATCTGAGCATCAGTAATAACAGTAATTGGTGTCAGAGATTACTAAGATTTAAATAGATATTACAGGGCAGTGGAATTACTCACCCTGGCTTATCCCCATTAGCTCCTTCTAACACAATATCATTAGCATTTCCTGCACCATATGATATTTTAGAATTTCAGGCATTAGTTACATATTCAGCAACATTGTGTCACTCCTCAATTTATAATATAAGATTCAAATAACCATAATCACAGCCTTAGGGGCAGGAGTGGAGATCTTTTGTTGCACATTCTTATATAAATAAAACTTGGTTACAATTTGATGTAACAGTTTGCAACTTTCAAGCAAGACAGCACATCTCCCTCTATCGCAGCATAGTAAGCTCAAATGAATATGAAAACCGCAGGTCTCATATAAGTATAGCACTGTCACAGTGCTGCGCAAATATTTGTATGTGAATGCACAATTGTAATAAACACAGGAAAATATATGAAGGGAGAAACACATTAGCTTTGTTTTTAAATCTTTATTCACATTAGTTCAATTTCTGTCACCTTCTATTTACTGTCCTTTATTCTATGAATTTTAATATTTCGCTCTACTTTCAATAAAGGACAATTTAGTCCCATATAAATGTATAATAAAACAAACCTCTACATTAATTAAGGTTACTGAGCATTTAAGCCCTTATTTGACATTGCTGCTGGGGATATATATGTGTCACAACAATAATTGTACCAATGACTCAGTAGTTGGATGAGTGCACCTTAAATTTATCTGGTTTCTTTTTCTTTTCCCCCTTCTTTGGGGATTTGACTCCATATCCTTGTTTAAACCAGTTGGTAGCACCTTTATGAGCCTTTGAACCTTTTTTCATGTATGTGTGTATATATGTATATATATATATATATATATATATATATATATGTGCATGTGAATCCCTATAACAGGGTTTAATTAGATATAATTATAGGCACTCCAACTTTGTGACTTACAACATAACTTATTAATCTCGGTGCGGGTTACCCTCCAGACCTGGTGAAAGGTTTTTGCCTGACCAGTACTGGAACTTTTGAACAATTCTCGATTACCAACATCATAGTTGGATTCTGCGGAGGAGAATTTCCTGGACATGAAGGCACATGGGTGTAATTCCTGAGACTCCGGGTCTTCCTGAGAAAGGATAGCCCCCACTCCAACCTCTGAGGCATCTACCTCAACAATAAAGGGGAGCTCCGGGTTAGGGTGTCTAAGCACTGGAGCTGAGACAAAGGCCTGCTTTAAGGCCAGAAAGGCAGACTTGGCTTCAGGCGACCAATTGGAAGGGTCCGCTCCTTTTTTAGTCAATGCTACTATAGGAGCAACCAAATCAGAGAAGGTATGAATAAAACGCCTATAGTAATTTGCAAACCCTAAAAAGCGCTGAATTGCTTTTAAGTTCGTGGGTTGTGCCCAATTTAGGATGGCCTGGAGTTTTTTTGGTTCCATGAAAAACCCCTTAGAAGAAATAATATACCCCAGGAAGGACACTTCTGTGATGTGGAAATCACATTTCTCCAGTTTGGCGTATAAATGATTTTCCCGTAACTTCTGAAGGACCAGTCGCACATGGGTAATATGTTGTTCTAAAGACTCGGAGTAAATCAAAATGTCGTCTAAATAAACGACCACGAACTTTCCTAGAAAGTCGCGAAGGACGTCGTTAATGAGATCTTGAAATACAGCAGGAGCATTTGACAGCCCAAACGGCATCACCAGGTATTCATAATGTCCCGACTGACGGCTGAAAGCCGTCTTCCACTCATCCCCAGATTTAATTCGGATGAGATTGTAAGCCCCTCTAAGATCGATCTTGGAAAAGATAACGGCAGCCCGGAGCTGATCAAATAGTACTGAAATCAGTGGCAAGGGGTAGGTGTTTTTAACAGAGATTTTATTCAAAGCCCGAAAATCAATACATGGTCTGAGCGACCCATCTTTTTTCTCAACAAAAAAGAACCCTGCACTCAATGGAGATTTCGAGGGCCTAATGAAGCCTTTTTTTAGGCTCTCCTGTACATAATCATTCATTGCCGTAGTTTCCGGCCCAGACAGGGCATATAGTCTCCCCTTAGGTAAAGAGGCAGCGGGAACTAAGTCAATAGCGCAGCCATAGGACCGATGAGGAGGCAGAATATCCGCATTACCCTTGGAGAAAACGTCGGCAAAGTCCTGATATTCCAAAGGAATAAGTTCTGGGGTGACTGCCGCAACCCGGACTGGACGGGAAATACATTCCTTAACACAAAAGGGACCCCATCGGGAAATCTCCCCATACTGCCAATCTATGGTGGGATTATGAAAGGCAAGCCAGGGGTGACCCAGAACTACGGGGACAGCCGGACAATGGGTAAGGTAAAATTCGATTTTCTCTGGATGTAGGGCCCCCACTGTCAGTTGTACTGGAGGTGTGCGGTGAGTGATTACCCCGTTAGAAATCGGACCACCATCCAAGCCGTGCATGGTGATACGTTTATCCATAGGTATCTGTGGAACGCCCAAAGCCTGAGCCCAACCAAGATCCATGAAATTTCCCGCAGCTCCACTGTCGACGAAGGCCGACACCAACGAACTGAGGCTACCAAAGGAAATTTTTACAGGAATTAATAAGGAATCATTAGAGGAGATTAACTGCAGACTCAAGTGAACCCCCTCACTATTCACTTGGTCAGAGCGTTTCCCTGCTTATTCGGGCAATTACGTGCGATATGTCCCTTGCCACCACAATACAAGCAAAGACCAGAATTTAGCCTTCTGGTTCTTTCCTCTGGGGACAGCCGGGAGAGACCCATTTGCATGGGCTCCTCGACGTCCTCAGGGAAAGTATACACACATGGACTTGGCCTGAAACTAGCTCCTCTTTCAGCCCTCCGCTCCCGGAGACGATGATCAATTTTAATAGCAAGCTCCATGAGTTTGTCTAGAGTCTCTGGAGCGGGGTACTGAAGGAGACTGTCTTTAATAACTTCAGACAAACCGAGGCGAAACTGACTGCGCAGGGCCGGATCATTCCAGCCACAGTCGTTCGACCAACGGCGAAACTCGGTACAATACGCCTCTGCTGGATTTTTCCCTTGCTTAAGTGCACGCAGGTGGCTCTCAGCCGACGCTTCTCTATCAGGGTCATCATACAAAGGGCCTAAGGACTTAAAAAAGGCATCTACAGATAGCAAGGCAACATCATCGGCTTTTAGCCCAAAAGCCCAGGTTTGTGGATCGCCTTGTAGTAATGACATCACAATCCCGACCCGTTGAGACTCAGTACCAGAGGATCAAGGCCTTAAACGAAAATAAAGCTTACAAGCTTCCTTGAATTTAAAAAAATCCTTTCGGGTACCCGAAAAACGGTCAGGTAGATGCATCTTTGGTTCTGGAATCATACTCGGGGAGGCTCGCAAAAGATCTTCCTGCGATCTCACCCGAAGAGTAAGATCCTGAACTATCTGAGTTAGTTCCTGAATCTGGTTGGCCAAAAGCTGGCTGGGATTCGGTCCTAATACTGCCGGATTCATGAGGCCGAATTTCAAAGCCCACCAAATACAAATAACTTTTTTTTTTTGTGTGTGTTTTTGGGCCGGTGATAATGTTACGTTCCTGGTGCTCAGAACTAGAAAGATGTTGCGAAGTGAGTCCAGAGCACCAGGACGTGACGCTGAAATAGGGAGGGAACGGAAATAGCCCCTAGCACCCTACCTCCGTTGTTTAACCCGTGTGGTCAGTTCACGCCTGAGTGACTATGGTTTCTTGGGCCCACGGCAGCCGCGTTTGAAGGGCGGATTAGGTCTGCCCAACTCCGATGCCCCCAGGTCTTAGCGTGAGACAAAGCATGAACCGAGACAGGATAATAACAAGGGGACCTCTAACTAACGCAAACAGAATCTAAGGGCTACTAACTACCCTAAAACTAAATTTATGTGCGGCACGCCGCCAAAGGAAAAGAACAACAAAAGATATCACTGTCCACTCCCCCACACGGCACCGCCGAGTTCCGGGGAGGACAGTGAAAAGCGGAAACCTCAGCAAAAACCACCAATACAAAAAGTACTAACAGGACTAAGCGGCCTAGGCCGCAACACGCGGCAGAAGCCGCTACTCACGAAACCGGGAGAGAACCCCAACAAACGAGAACCCCCAGATGACTGCAACAGGTTCACTTGAACAGGAAGGATTCCTAGGACCGGGAGCACAGGGAGCAGGATCGACCAGATACAGCTGACCAAGAACAGACGTTACAAGGCAGAAACAGCATACAGGAAGCTATCACCGGCGTCTGTGCCAGGTAGTGAGGGAGAATATAACAGGGAGCCCTCCAATAGCTGCAGCGAAGCTTAATTAGTAATGTTGTGCAGCTGCCCTGCTGCACGACCAGAGCTAACAGATGTATTGATTGATAGGAGGCAACGGGGAACGCGGTTCGTCTGTTGCGTCCCCGTTGCTAAGGGTCCGGCGGCTACGCACGCACGGCGTCCCAGCGTTGCCAGGGACCCGGTGGCTCAGCGCGCACGGCGTCCTGGCGTTGCTAGGCGCCGGGCGGGCAGGAAGGGAGGTGCGGCGGCCGTGAGCGTCGCTGGGAAGCAGACCGAGCAGCGCCGCGGACCGCGGCACCTAACAGCTACACATGCATTCACATACTTGAAAAGCGAAAATACACTCCCCTATGGGCTGCGACTATGCGAACGCAGGACTGCAAAAAAAATCCCTAGCGAGCAAACAGGTCTGAATTAGCCCCAATGTCCAGTTCACCGTTCTACTTGAAACACAGCATATGAAACGGAAGACGTTTTGAGCATCATCATCAATATAATATTCTTCAGGGGTGCTCGAAAACATTTTCTGTAATGGTGTGTGTGTGTATGGGGGGCCAGCATCCAGGTGATAATAGCTAATTAGACACATCAGGAATAGCTGTGTCCTAGTGGTCTTATCCTCATGCATTGCAGAAGGATCCTGAAACAAAGTGAAAAGTGTATATCTGTATCCATGTAGAAAGCCTATGTGAACTATAGTTTTATTGTCAATTTTAAATTATTAATAAATTGTAATATGTGAGAAATATGTGTCCAGTTCATTCTATTCTCGAGTACATTTTTAAAAAATCTTGTTTATAGCACATTTATTGATTTTTTTTTATTTAGTGACACCAAACATTTGCTCTAATATTTATTTATTTATTTATTAGCAGTTTCTTATATAGCGCAGCATATTCCGTTGCGCTTTACAATTAGAACAACAATTATAGAACAAAACTGGGCAAAGACAGACAGACAGAGGTAGGAAGGCCCTGCTCGCAAGCTTACAATCTATAGGGAAATAGGCATTGATACACAAGGATAGATGCTACCTGTTGCATAATGGTTCCCCAGGTTGCTAGGTTCTTAATGGGTTGTATATGATATGATCACCCAGCAATGTTGGAAGACAAAATGTGAGTTTATGTGGACTGTACAGAGGGGATGTAACTTGATAGGGAAGCTGTTAAGGTTATGTGTGTGGGTCTGAAATTTGGTAGGCTTGTCTGAAGAGATGAGTTTTCAGAGAACGTTTAAAGGTTTGGAGACTAAAGGAGAGTCTTATTGTGCGTGGGAGTGCATTCCACAGAGTGGGTGAAGCCCGGGTAAAGTCCTGTAATTTTGAGTGGGAACAGGTAATACATGTGGATGAGAGACGCAGATCTTGTGCAGAGCGGAGAGGTCTGGTAGGGAGATATTTTGAGATGAGTGAGGAGATGTATGATGGTGCAGTTTGGTTAATAGCCTTGTATGTAAGTAAAAGTATTTTATATTTGACACGGTAGAAAACCGGTAACCAATGGAGGGACTGACAGAGCGGATCAGCAGATGAAGAACGTCTGGCGAGGAAGATTAGCCTCGCAGCTGCATTTAAAATGGATTGAAGTGGGGATAGCCTATGTTTGGGAAGACCAGTAAGGAGACTATTACAATAATCAATGCGGGAGATGATGAGTGAATGGATTAGAGTTTTTGCAGTGTCTTGTGTAAGATAAGGGCGTATTTTGGATATGTTTTTAAGGTGCATGTAACATGATTTAGAGACAGATTGAATGTGTGGAACAAAGGACAGTTCAGAGTCAAGGGTGACACCTAGGCAACGAGCTTGTGGGGTGGGGTGGATAGTTGCATTGTCAACAGTTATAGAGATATCAGGTTGGTAACTACTCTTAGCTGGTGGGAAAATAATTAATTCGGTTTTGGAAATGTTGAGTTTGAGGTGGCGAGATGACATCCAAGATGAAATGGCAGACAGGCATCCAGTGACACGAGCCAATACTGGTGGTGACAAATCTGGGGAGGATAGGTAGATTTGAGTATCATCAGTGTACAAATGATACTGAAATCCAAAGGAGCTGATTAGTTTACCAAGAGAGGAGGTATAGATTGAGAAAAGCAAAGGACCTAAGACTGAGCCTTGCGGTACTCCAACTGATAGAGGTAGAGAAGAGGAGGTAGAATCAGAGAAGTGAACACTGAAAGAGCAATTAGATAGGTAGGATGAGAACCAAGAAAGGGCTGTGTCCTGAAGACCTAGGGATTGTAGTGTTTGTATGAGAAGAGAGTGGTTAACAGTGTCAAAAGCAGCAGAGAGATCTAGAAGAATAAGTAGTGTGTAATGGCCTTTTGATCTAGCAGTGACTAGATCATTCACTACTTTGGTCAGTGCCGTCTCTGTGGAGTGTTGGGCACGAAAGCCTGACTGAAGTGGGTCCAATAAGTTGTGCGAGTTAAGAAAGTGTGTAAGGCGAGTGTAGGCAAGCCTCTCAAGTAGCTTGGAGGGACTGGGTAGCTGAGAAATGGGACGGTAGTTAGAGAGTGTGTTTGGGTCAGAGTTGTGTTTTTTTAGAATGGGAGTAATGACTGCATGTTTAAACAGAGAGGGAAAGATACCAGTAGAGAGAGAGAGATTACAGATTTTAGTTAAGGTTGGGATAAGCACAGGAGACAAAGTTTTACTGACCTGTGAGGGTATAGGATCAAGAGGAGAGGTAGTGGATTAGGAGGATGAAAAGAGTGTTGATACTTCATCTTCACTTGTGGGATCAAATGAAGAGAAAGTGCCAGAGGGTTCAGGTAGGGAATTGAGCAGGTCACTGGCTGAGTTAGAGCATACCATTTCATCTCGGATTTTATCAATCTTATCCTTGAAGTAGGAAGCAAGTTCTTGTGCACGGATAGTAGAGTACGTGGAGTGTGATGGGTAGCTGGAGCCACTTCATCAAGGGCACTCTCTAGGGTCTGGTGTATAGCAATAGCAATTATATTCATTACAAAAGTATTGCATTGCAAATGTTGGCAGCACAAATAACACAAATGGGCTGCCAGGAGAATCCCAGGAGGAATATGATTGACGAACACTGTCCTAGACCATAGACTTGGGCCTCTTTTGGGCTCCCTAGTGCTACCTGACTCCATAGCCTCACCGCTGCTTCTCATATGGAGGGTGATTCTGAGTAAGACGCAGACCATCGGGACACATGTGCAGTGTGACTTGGATTCATGCGCCACCTGAAAACATTGTCTGTTTGCTTGTGGCATCAGCACTGCGGCCACCTCTGAATCAGGCCCGTGATCGTCAATATAATTAATGGTTCAGAGCAAAGCTTTTGTTGTGTGTTTCACTCTGATCCGCCATCTGTGTAAACAATACAAGTATACACAAATATTATATGACTTTAGCCTCAGAAATACAAAATGTGAAAAATTCATACAACTGCAACTGACCTTACTAGAAATGTGCAGTTAGTACAATAATACTAATGTCAAGACGCCTGACCAGCATTGGCGTCCTAAATACTCACCAGTGTCACTGTGGGTGCGGCAGGGGGTCCGTCGGGCCCTCTGACAAGGGAACTCTGGCAATCTGTGATGATCCTCTGCAGGGTTCCTGGGGTCTCCAGTATCTGCTGTGCATACTAGTTTCCAAACTGCAGCACCTTCCCAGGCTGATTGCACTGGTGCACAGAATCCGGATTGCAGCAATGTTCTCTGACTGGTTGTTAACTATTTGTGTGCCTGAGGTGTTTTCGAGCTCCTGTGTGCAGTCTATGATATTCTCTGACATTGCTGCATTCCATGATTTCCAGCTGATCTCCCCTTCACCAACGTAAGTCTCAGTCCAGCCAGCCAGTTACCCTGCAGCCAATCACAGCCCAGCAAGGGGTTTAAAGGAAGTCTAGCTGCAGCATTCTAACATAGTGTGTCAAGTGAATCTGTTACGCTCCTTCTGTGTGGCACTATCAGGCCCAGCATAACCTCAGCCGGCAACCAGTCCGGTCCTGCATATCCTCAGCCGGTAACAAGTCCAGTCCTGCAGATGCACAGCCGGTAACCAGTCCGGTCCTGCATATCTTCAGCCGGTAACTTTTCCGGTCCTGCATATCCGCAGCCGGTAACCAGTCCGGTCCTGCATATGCTCATCTGGTAACCAGTCCAGTCCTGCATATCCGCAGCCGGTAACCAGTCCGGTCCTGCATAGCTTCAGCCGATAACCAGTTCGGTTTTGCATTACCTCAGCTGATAACCAGTGTGGTCCTGCATATCCTCAGTCGGTAACCAGTTGGCCCTGCATATGCTTAGCCAGTAGCCAGTCCAGTCCTGCCTATCCTCAGCCGGTAGCCTGTCTGGTCCTGCATATTCTCAGCCGGTAAACAGTCCGGTCCTGTATATCGTCAGCTGGTAACCAGTCCGGTCCTGCATATGCTCATCTGGTAACCAGTCCGGTCCTGCATATGCTCAGCCTACAGCCAGTCCGGTCCTGCATATACTCAGACAATAACCAGTCCGGTCCTACATATCATCAGCTGGTAACCAGTCCGGTTCTGCATATCCTCAGCCGGTCACCAGTCCGGTCCTGCATATACTCAGCCTGTAACCAGTCTGGTCCTGCATATTCTTAGCCAGTAGCCAGTACGGTTCAGCTGTATTCCTCAGCCGGTAGCCAGTCCGGTCCAGCTGTATTCCTCAGCTGGTAACCAGCACAGTCCAGCTTCCTTTAGACACACTGTGCAAGTGGAAGTTCGATCACGTAACACACTACATCGGACATCACAGACAAGCGGCTTCTTTGATTTTGTATTAGCTTTCATCATGCACACAGTAATACAATTAAACACAAGTCCGCACGACTCAGTAAAAAATTTAAGTGTGTATAAGCCAGAAGTGCACCACACCCTGGTACACACTAAGTTCTGTTAAATATGTGCTTCACTGAAATTCCTACTAACATGCCTGCCCTCTAGTGGCCATGTTTTGTAGGACCAACACCAAATGACTGCAGGAAGAAGCAGGAAGTCGTTATCAAATGGCATCCACCATGTGCTTTTTTTAACATAAATACATTAGACTATACAAAATGTTTAAAACATATGTATCCACATAAAGCACTGTTCCTAGGCTTAATAGTCTTTTTTAATCCTTTATATCCATGGCCACCTCCCCCTATTTGAGGGGAATCTCTGGACTAGGGACCGCCATTACATCTCCCTCACGCTTTTATGTATGTGAGCCGCGGTGTTGCCCTACTGCAGGAAGCCTGGCTAGCTGTCTCCCTCTCCCTGCAGTGTTTACTAATCGGCGTGATCTCCCTGAGAGCTAACCGTGGCTTGTCCTTTACATTCCCGCTTGTCTCTATTAGGGGAGCGCGACGGGCGGGCAGCGACAGCAGTGGGAGCTGACCGCAGTCGGAAACAGGGGAGCGGTGACTGCCAGCCAGAGGCAGCAGTGGGAGTTGACCATGGCCAGAAACAGGGGAGCGGTGATGGGCGGCCAGCGTGGGCACCCAACGGTGGCAGCATGGCTGACCACGGCTGGGACTGGGGAGCACAGGGCAGTGTAAAAACATTAAGTCCCCCACACATGGTGGGACAGCAGCATGCGCTGACTGCCCCACTACCCATTAACTAACTGGTGCAACGGAGCGGCGGCAGCATGAGCTGACCACCCGGTCTTACCTCAGGTGGAATGCGGAGGATCTGACGGGGCTTCTCCTCAAGCTCTGTCCTGCTCCTGCAGCCTTAGGCCCGCTGATTTAGGTCTATGGCGGGGCTACTCTGTTTGAGTGCTGACAAGCTGTTGCTTCACCTCAGCAGCACACACAGTCCTGGACCCAAGCTTCTTAGTAAGCTGGTAAGGGACTGTGAATGGAAAAAGAAAAAGTCTTTTGAAAAAGTAAAAGTAAAGTCCGGAGATCTTCCAGAACGTGCCTTTCCATGGTGAGGCACAAAAAATACTGAGGCATCTTGGGAATATGGAGGGGGAGGAGGGTTACTAATTTAAATATTTAAATGTGCCAATCCCTGCTAACTCCCCATCCATATCCCAAGAGTACTCCAGTGACACCTAGTGGATGAAAAAGAAAGATAAGTATACCTACCTTCCCCTGTTGGGATTCTAACAATCGGGATACTGCAGTCGGTATTTTGACGGCCGACATCCCCAGCTTCAGCTTTTCAAACCCAATTTTGTGGAGAGACCTGTTTATTATATACATAATCACTGATATGGTTATTTGTATCCTAAGATGCTTACATAAGTGTCTTAGGGCCTGAATAATCATGGAACGCAGGTACGTGTGAAGTGTGCGCACGCGCAGAAGCCACCTTGCGCGTGCGCACACTGAGATGCAATGGTATCTCACATCTGTGAACACCTCTGCCTGATTGAGAGGCAGAGGCATTCCCAGGGCAGGAGGGGATGTCGCAATGGCGGTTAAGGGGCTTCTCGGTGACATTGGGGGGCATGGTCTGGACAATGCAGGCGTGTCCAGACCATTTGCGGGCTGGGCCGTGGCAGCTGCATGACATCATACGCAACCGCTGCGACCCAGAAAATGGAGTTGGCTGCGTAGGCAGAGGGCTACCCTAAACATGTGAAAGCATTACCGCTGCATGCGGGACAGACTTGCCCTGTGCTGGGCGTCCCCCTGCATGTCAGAGTAATGGATTGTAGATGGATCCACTAAATGTGCCCCAGACCGTCACCCTTCTTCCTCGATGTTTGACAGTTGGTGTCACAGAGATTTATTTATTAGTCAGCAGCTTAGTGGGTAAATGAAGTGCTTTGCGACTACTACACTTTTACATTTTGGGCCTCACAGTGGTTACGAGATACCGCTTAGTAAATAAACTTGCATACACTGAGTACACAAGCCATTTGTGATGAACCAAAAGGTTTCCAATTTTGATGTCTTCCAGTCTTCGGTGATGCACTAGTGATGCATCATGGTCCATTAAAGACTCTTTCTCAATACTGTGAAAAAAGCCGTAAGTTCTTTACCTCTTACTTGTTACGCTGAAAAATTAAAATTGTTTTTCAGTTTTTGCTAAACTAAAATTTTTTTTTCTCTATCGTCCTAGTGGATGCTGGGGTTCCTGAAAGGACCATGGGGAATAGCGGCTCCGCAGGAGACAGGGCACAAAAAGTAAAGCTTTAGGATCAGGTGGTGTGCACTGGCTCCTCCCCCTATGACCCTCCTCCAAGCCAGTTAGATTTTTGTGCCCGGCCGAGAAGGGTGCAATCTAGGTGGCTCTCCTAAAGAGCTGCTTAGGAAAGTTTAGCTTAGGTTTTTTATTTTACAGTGAGTCCTGCTGGCAACAGGATCACTGCAGCGAGGGACTTAGGGGAGAAGAAGTGAACTCACCTGCGTGCAGGATGGATTGGCTTCTTGGCTACTGGACATCAGCTCCAGAGGGACGATCACAGGTACAGCCTGGATGGTCACCGGAGCCTTGCCGCCGGCCCCCTTGCAGATGCTGAAGTAAGAAGAGGTCCAGAATCGGCGGCAGAAGACTCCTCAGTCTTCTAAAGGTAGCGCACAGCACTGCAGCTGTGCGCCATTTTCCTCTCAGCACACTTCACACGGCAGTCACTGAGGGTGCAGGGCGCTGGGAGGGGGGCGCCCTGGGAGGCAAATGAATACCTAATTTGGCTAAAAATACCTCACATATAGCCTCCGGAGGCTATATGGAGATATTTAACCCCTGCCAGAATCCGTTAAGAGCGGGAGACGAGGCCGCCGAAAAAGGGGCGGGGCCTATCTCCTCAGCACACAGCGCCATTTTCCCTCACAGAAAGGCTGGAGGGAAGGCTCCCAGGCTCTCCCCTGCACTGCACTACAGAAACAGGGTTAAAACAGAGAGGGGGGGCACTAATTTGGCGATATGCTTATATATATATTAAGATGCTATAAGGGAAAACACTTATATAAGGTTGTCCCTATATAATTATAGCGTTTTGGTGTGTGCTGGCAAACTCTCCCTCTGTCTCTCCAAAGGGCTAGTGGGTCCTGTCCTCTATCAGAGCATTCCCTGTGTGTGTGCTGTGTGTCGGTACGTGTGTGTCGACAGGTAGGAGGACGATGTTGGTGAGGAGGCGGAGCAATTGCCTGTAATGGTGATGTCACTCTCTAGGGAGTCGACACCGGAATGGATGGCTTATTTAGGAAATTACGTGATAATGTCAACACGCTGCAAGGTCGGTTGACGACATGAGACGGCCGACAAACAATTAGTACGGTCCAGACGTCTCAAAAACACCGTCAAGGGTTTTAAAACGCCCGTTTACTTTAGTCGGTCGACACAGACACAGACAGGGACACTGAATCCAGTGTCGACGGTGAATAAACAAACGTATTCCTTATTAGGGCCACACGTTAAAGGCAATGAAGGAGGTGTTACGTATTTCTGATACTACAAGTACCACAAAAGAGGGTATTATGTGGGATGTGAAAAAACTACCATAGTTTTTCCTGAATCAGATAAATTAAATAAAGTGTGTGATGATGCGTGGGTTCCCCCCGATAGAAAATTATGGGCGGTATACCCTTTCCCGCCAGAAGTTAGGGCGCGTTGGGAAACACCCTTTAAGGTGGATAAGGCGCTCACACGCTTATCAAAACAAGTGGCGGTACCGTCTATAGATAGGGCCGTCCTCAAGGACCAGCTGACAAGGCTGGAAAATATAATAAAAAGTATATACACACATACTGGTGTTATACTGCGGCCAGCGATCGCCTCAGCCTGGATGTGCAGAGCTAGGGTGGCTTGGTCGGATTCCCTGACTAAAAATATTGATACCCTTGACAGGGACAGTATTTTATTGACTATAGAGCATTTCTATATATGCGAGATGCACAGAGGGATATTTGCACTCTGGCATCATGAATAAACGCGATGTCCATAACTGCCAGAAGATGTTATGGACACGACAGTGGTCAGGTGATGCAGATTCCAAACGGCACAGTATGGCCGTATACAGGAAGAGGACTTGTTTGGGGTCGGTCCATCGGACCTGGTGGTCACGGCAACTGCTGGAAAATCCACCGTTTTTTACCCTAAGTCACATCTTTGCAGAAAAAGACACCGTCTTTTCAGCCTCAGTCCTCTCGTCCCTATAAGATCATATCTGCCCAGGGATAGAGGAAAGGGAAGAAGACTGCAGCAGGCAGCCCATTCCCAGGAACAGAAGCGTTCCACCGCGTCTGACAAGTTCTCAGCATGGCGCTGAGACCGTACAGGACCCCTGGATCCTACAAGTAGTATCCCGGGGGTACAGATGGGAATGTCGAGACGTTTCCCCTTCGCAGGCTCCTGAAGTCTGCTTTACCAAGTCTCCCTCCGACAAGGAGGTAGTATGGGAAAAAATTCACAAGCTGTATTCCCAGCAGGTGATAATTAAATTACCCCTCCTACTACAGAAAAGGGGTATTATTCCACACTATATTGTGGTACTGAAGCCAGAAGGCTAGGTGAGACTTATTCTAAAAATTTTTTTTTGAACACTTACAAAGGTTCAAATTAAGATGAAGTCACTCAGAGCAGTGATAACGAACCAGGAATAAGGGGACTATATAGTGTCCCGGGACATCAGGGATGCTTACCTCTATGTCCCAAAATTTGCCCTTCTCACTAAGGGTACCTCAGGTTCGTGGTGCAGAACTGTCACTATCAGTTTCAGACGCTGCCGTTTGGATTGTCCACGGCACCCTGGGGTCTTTACCAAGGTAATGGCCGAATTGATGATTCTTCTTCGAAGAAAAGGCGTCTTAATTATCCCTTACTTGGACGATCTCCTGATAGGGGCATAGTCCAGGGAACAGTTGGAGGTCGGAGTAGCACTATCTCGGATACTGCTACAATCAGCACGGGTGGATTCTAAATATTCCAAAATCGCAGCTGATCCCGACGACACGTCTGCTGTGCCTAGGGATGATTCTGGACACAGTCCAGAAAAAGGTGTTTCTCCCGGAAGAGAAAGCCAGGGAGTTATCCGAGCAAGTCAGGAACCTCCTAAAAACAGTGCATCATTGCACAAGGGTCCTGGTAAAAATGGTGGCTTCCTACGAAGCAATTCCATTCGGCAGATTTCACGTAAGAACTTTTCAGTGGGATCTGCTGGACAAATGGTCCGGATCGCATCTTCAGATGCATCAGCGGATAACCCAATATCCAAGGGTGTCTCTCCTGTGGTGGTTATAGAGTGCTCATCTTCTAGAGGGCAGCAGATTCGGCATTCAGGATTGGATGCTGGTAACCACGGAGCCCAGCCTGAGAGGCTGGGGAGCAGTCACACAAGGAAAAAATTTCCAGGGAGTGTGATCAAGTATGGAGACTTTTCTCCACATAAATATACTGGAGCTAAGGGTAAATTTATAATGCTCTAAGCTTAGCAAGACCTCTGCTTCAAGGTCAGCCGGTATTGATCCAGTGGGAAAAACATCACGGCAGTCGCCCACGTAAACAGACAGGGCGACACAAGAAGCAGGAGGGCAATGGCAGAAACTGCAAGGACTTTTCGCTGGGCGGAAAATCATGTGATAACACTGTCAGCAGTTTTTTCATCCCGGGAATGGAAACTGGGAAGCAGACTTCCTCAGCACGACCTCCACCCGGGAGAGTGGAAACTTCATTGAGAAGTTTTTTCCACATGATTGTAAACCGTTGGGAAATACCAAAGGTGGACACGATGGCGTCCCGTCTGAACAAAAAACGGGACAGGTATTGCGCCAGGTCAAGAGACCCTCAGGCAATAGATGTGGACGTTCTGGTAACACCGTGGGTGTACCAGTCGGTGTATGTGTTCCCTCCTCTGCTTCTCATACCTAAGGTGCTGAGAATTATAAGACGTAGAGGAGTAAGAACTATACTCATGGCTCCGGATTGGCCAAGAAGGACTTGGTACCCGGAACTTCAAGAGATGCTTACAGAGGTCTTATGGCCTCTGCCGCTAAGAAGGGACTTGCTTCAGCAAGTACCATGTCTGTTCCAAGACTTACCGCAGCTGCGTTTGTCGGCATGGCGATGGAAAGCCGGATCCTAAGGGAAAAAAGGCATTCCGGAAGAGGTCATTCCTACCCTGGTCAAAGCCAGAAAGGAGGTGACCGCACAACATTATCACCACGTGTGGCGAAAATATGTTGCGTGGTGTGAGGCCAGGAAGGCCCACAAAGAAATTTCAACTCGGTCGTTTCCTGCATTTCCTGAAAACAGGAGTGTCTATGGGCCTCAAATTGGGGTCCATTAAGGTTCAAATTCGGCCCTGTAAATTTTCTTCCAGAAAGAATTGGCTTCAGTTCCTGAAGTCCAGAAGTTTGTCAAGGGAGTATTGCATATACAAACCCCTTTTTTGTGCCTCCAGTGGCACTGTGGGATCTCAACGTAGTTCTGGGATTCCTCAAATCACATTGGTTTAAAACCAGTCAAATATGTGGATTTGAAGCATCTCACATAAAAAGTGACCATGCTCTTGGCCCTGGCCTGGACCAGGCGAGTGTCAAATTGGTGGTTTTTTCTCAAAAAAGCCCATATCTGTTTGTCCATTCGGACAGGGCAGAGCTGCGGACTCGTCCCCAGTTCTCTCCCTAAGGTGGTGTCAGTGTTTCACCTGAACCAGCTTATTGTGGTGCCTTGCACCTACTAGGGACTTGGAGGACTCCAAGTTGCTAGGAGTTGTCCGGGCCCTGAAAATATGTTCCAGGACAGCTGGAGTCAGAAAATCTGACTCGCTGTTTATACTGTATGCACCCAACAAGTTGGGTGCGCCTGCTTCTAAGCAGGCGATTGCTCGTTGGATTTGTAACACAATTCAACTTGCACATTCTGAGGCAGGCCTGCCACAGTCTAAATCGGTTAAGGCCCATTCCACAAGGAAGGTGGGCTCATCTTGGGCGGCTGCCCGAGAGGTCTCGGCATTACAACTCTGCCGAGCAGCTACGTGGTCAGGGGAGAACACGTTTGTAAAATTCTACAAATTTGATATCCTGGCAAAAGAGGACCTGGAGTTCTCTCATTCGGTGCTGCAGAGTCATCCGCACTCTCCCGCCCGTTTGGGAGCTTTGGTATAATCCCCATGGTCCTTTCAGGAACCCCAGCATCCACTAGGACGATAGAGAAAATAAGAATTTACTTACCGATAATTCTATTTCTCGGAGTCCGTAGTGGATGCTGGGCGCCCATCCCAAGTGCGGATTATCTGCAATACTTGTACATAGTTACAAAAATCGGGTTATTATTGTTGTGAGCCATCTTTTCGGAGGCTCCGCTGTTATCATACTGTTAACTGGGTTTAGATCACAAGTTGTACGGTGTGATTGGTGTGGCTGGTATGAGTCTTACCCGGGATTCAAAATTCCTCCCTTATTGTGTACGCTCGTCCGGGCACAGTACCTAACTGGCTTGGAGGAGGGTCATAGGGGGAGGAGCCAGTGCACACCACCTGATCCTAAAGCTTTACTTTTTGTGCCCTGTCTCCTGCGGAGCCGCTATTCCCCATGGTCCTTTCAGGAACCCCAGCATCCACTACGGACTCCGAGAAATAGAATTATCGGTAAGTAAATTCTTATTTTAACCTGTAACAGTTTATTTTTGCAACATTTCAGGTTATTCAATGGAATTGAAATGCTTACATTTTAATAAAAGCTGGAGGCACGGGGTTGTTCTAAAACTTTTAACTGGTAGTGTACGTATTTAACTAAACAAAAGTGTTTTAGGCTTATAGCAGCAGTCTCTGTTTACATTGTTCCTATATCAAACCTAAGGAAAGTCCACGTAGAAATCCTGCGTTTGCCATGGCAGTGTAACTAGCTAAGCAAGCTGTACAGGTTTATTTAATGGCAAAGGGTAATAAATCAGTTGAACTTTGTACAAGGAGCATAAGAAGAACCTGAAGATTTGTTTACCTTCAATTGAGTGTGAACATAAGCCATAGTTGCCAACTTCCTGGCTGCTCTCAGAGCAGCCAGGTCAGCACAGAAGGGGAGCCGGGCGGACACATGTCAGATCACAGGAGGTGGAGTGAGGACAGGGCTATGTATGTGAGGCTGCACAGGGGTGTAGTGGCCATGATCATGTCATTGTAGCCAATGCCCAATAATGCAGAGATTACCAGCATTGTACGGTAGGGGGCGTGGCTACGATGACACGATTCGGCAGGAATCGATTCATCTGCTTCCTGGACCACCCACTTCACTCATTAAGTGGGCAGCCGGGTCCGGTGGGTACCTACTGCTGCTATAATTTGGGAGACTTGCCTATACTTCTGGGGGTAGGTGAGTATGACATAAGCCTGTTCATAGAACCTTTGGGGCCATTTGGATTGGAGATTACTTTAAGGAAAGTGGTCAGTATCTGTATGTGCATGGTGGAAACTGCATAATTTCCATCCACTTGTTATACAGGAAGTTTGTTACACATTAAGTGTTTGTTATAAAGTTGCCTTTGCAGCCATTGTTCAGCATAACTGCAGCTAGTGAAGACATACTTCTGCAGCTCTCCAGAATCCTGTGGTGATTTACAGACCATTTTACTTGGGGCTAAATGTAATAGTCTGCAAGGTGCTATAAGTGCGGGACTGTGTGAGAGTCTGCCCGGATTTTTAAAGTGGCAATCATTTACAATTCAAAACCATCCTCACAGCTGTAACATTTAGCCCTTGGTGTCAGAAGTCTGGTTGTATTGTCACAAGGTCTCTGATACATAGATACCTTGGTTTTTGGAACACGCATGGCCCAAGCTCAAGAAGAAATTGTGCGTATAATGCTGTGCCGGGCTCTAAAATAAACCAGATATAGGGATATACTGTACTCAACCTAGTTGGCTCGGAAGCTGTTGACAAAACAGACACTAATAAAAAGTTTGATGAGATACAGATGTGTCCTCTAGTATCTTTGCTGGCAGAATGGCAAATGTGCACGTGCATCACACACCCGAGACACAGTACGCAATGCTGCAGCACTATTCGCACCATGCAATCCTATGGGATTGCAGGTGTGAATGCAGCACATGTGTCCGCTAGTTGCAACTTTTTCACGGCATGCATGAGGACACATCTGTAAGCTTATCAATCTTATAATGGAGAGACATGCTTTTAACACTGCTGTGCAGATCCCCCTTAAGAGTATACAATGATTTGATGCAGATTGAAACTACTAGCTAAGAAATGTGATTATGGTGCGAGCAGGAATTAACACTGGAGACTGCTATACACATATGTATGCTACATAAGCAGTCCAGTAAAACTGCAATGGAGTTCAAAAGAGAGCTTTTGTGACAACTGTTGCAGGCAGAGGCGTAACTTGGGTTTTCGGAGCCCAGGGCAAGATGAAGAGTGGCGCCCCCAGCCCCCCCCCTAAAAAAAAACAGCCATAAAATCAACTATGTATGCGTGCCCGAAGAATGGGCGTGGCCATGCCCCAGAAGGGGCATGGCCACTGAAAATGGGGCGTGCCAACATGACTATCACCTAACCTCTGTGTCGCCTCTCGGCACACTATCACCTCCCCCTGCGTCTCTCAGCACACTATCACCTACCCCTTGTGTCGTCTCTCAGCACACCTTCATTCAGTTTTTGCACATTATGGCAGTAGAGTTCCCTATTTACACAGTACACAGGTACAGTCCCTTTTTTACACAGTACGCAGGCAGAGTCCCCTTTTTACACAGTACGCAGGCAGAGTCCCCTTTTTACACAGTACACAGGAAGAGTCCCCTTTTTACACAGTACACATGAAGAGTCCCCTTTTTACACAGTACGCAGGCAGAGTTCCCTATTTCCACAGTACACAGGTACAGTCCCTTTTTTACACAGTATGCAGGCAGAGTCCCCTTTTTACACAGTACGCACGCAGAGTCCCCTTTTTACACAGTACGCAGGCACAGTCCCCTTTTTACAAAGTACACACAGATACACATTACCCAACAGTGCCAGGTACACATTGCCCCACAGTCCCAGATACACAAATGCCCCACAGTGCCTGATACATATTACCCCACAGTGTCAGATACACATTGCCCCATAGTGCTAGATACATGACCCCCCTCCCTTCCTGCTCACTGCTGCCTCTGGCCTCTGCTATGTGAGGGGAGGAGAGTGCAGCACAGCGCCTCTCCTGCCCCTCAATGCTCCATGAAGTCCGGTTTCCGGCGGCAGCTATCTTAAATGAGACACCAGTTCGTTAGACAATCAGAGCTTGTGATAAAACCTGCAGCCAATCAGGAGCCGGTCCGCGAGCTCTGATTGGCTAACAAACCAATGAGACTCGCCCCGCCGCCGCCGGAGACCAGACAGACACTGAGCACATTGAGGGGCAGGAGAGGTGCTGCGTTCTCCTCCCTTCACATTGCAGCGGGACGGGGGATGAGGGCAGAGCAATAGTGGGGGTGGATGGGCATGATGCCCTGGCTGCTGGCGGCAACCCCTCTGCTGGGCCTGTCAAGGCGCCTAGGGCACGTGCTCTGCTCAACTCCCCTTAGTTACGCCTCTGGTTGCAGGCCGCCATTCACATTAGGGCCACAAATATTCTGCTAAATTAATCACTGCAATGCTTGTGGCGAAGAAAATAATTGTGCTGGTGCAGGTCCAAGCCTAAAGTTGATGACACACACACCTTACACTGCATGTTCCAGCAGCCACCGCATAGTTCATACTGCAGAGGCTCTTTCAGAAAACACTTCAGACACTGGTCTCCACTGCAAGAGTTTTGTCCTCAGAGTCAAAAAGGGTGAAACACTTATTACTATAATAGACAAATTTTCCGCTGCAGTTTCATATTGTATCATAGGTTTGATCATAGGTTTGCTGGACAACATAAAACTGGCGAAAATAACTAAGTGCTGATGTGCATGTCATTCAACAGAGTGAAAATACTTTGCTGATCTGTTCAAGTGTAATACACTCAGAAACTTCTTGCCACCTCTTCACATGTTTATCCCGCAGTATGTGCTCCCAGATGTGTGCATCTGGCCATAAAGGACACAGTGATAGTGGAGTAAAATTGGGCATCATTGCTCCAGTGGTAGAAGCTGCCCCAAGGGTGTAAGCTTTGGTTTCTACTGTAAGACGGTTCTGTAAGAATCTTCATTGACCCTGCGCATCTGAACAAAGCTCTGATGAGACACCCTCAGCAGGGGCAAATACAGGATTTAACAAGGGGGGTTTCTGTGGGTGTGTATGTATATGTCACGCAGGGACGTGTGGTGAGCTAAATGGCTCAGGAGGCACTGTCTAGTACCAGAGCCAGATTTACACGCAATATATGAGCCAAAGGGTACATCTGGGCATTATACACAGGTGCACCAGTATAAACTCCTGGATATTTGGTGAGTTTTGATTAGAGATCTGCGGAAAAGATAGACAGGGGAGGCACTGCCTCACCTCCCAATAGACTTTTTATTCCAGAGTTTTGGCTATAAAAATGATTAGAATGATACAAAGAAGATATTTCAAACATATTCTTTGTATTTTTTCATATACTTATACAGTCAAAACTCTGGCACAAACGTTAGTATGACAGGAAAGGCTCTGCCTCACCTCACCGCACGTCACTGATGTGCATGTATGTGTATTTTATATATATATATATATATATATATAGAGCGAGAGAGAGAGAGAGAGAGAGAGAGAGAGAGAGAGAGAGAGAGAGAGAGAGTGAAAAACAGAAACAGAGTGGAGGGCGCAAAATATGAGTAGATGTCACAATATAATTATCACCTCGTAGTTTGCATATATAAAAGATACTTCACTAAAAATCAATTAGCATCATTAACACACTTAAAAACACACATACAGTATAGGTTTGTTGCTAGTTTTATTCGACGCCATATTCCCGTAGTACATTATACTTATCCAGAGTACATTGTAAATACTATAATGGGCACCATCCTTGGATGGTCTATTTCTATATCAATTTAACCAAAGCATTTGTATCACTTCTAATTTTCATATATTAAGCCAATCTCCCTATCTTTCACTGGCTTTATTTTATCCTACCAACATACCCATATGTTTACATTAAAAAACCTCTAAAAAAATAAAGAGTATTCCATCAAATAATAACTATATTAGAAATATATGTAATCTCTCTTTCTCAAAATACATACATATATATATATATATGTGGACAAGGGATGAGGTGGTAGAGAGCGACCAAAGGTGCCAAATAATTGTTAAAAGCAGTGTGATGTTATAAAAAAAGGGGTATACAAATTTATTGCAGTGGAACGCACTATACAAAACTGGTTATAAAATCATACAAGCTCATATAAAAAAGATATATATATGACTCATGTAAAAAACATAAAAAATAAAAAATTTTACAATTTAAAAAAGAGGAAGAAAAGAAAAAGGCATGGTGACATAAAACACATGTGTTGTTAAAAAATCTTAGAAGTATCACTCCGGTATAGAAGGTAAAAAATACTTAAAAAAGGTTTAAAAGGCACATGGGAATAAAAAAAAAAAAAAAAAAAAAAAAACTTTCAAAAGATTTTAAAAAGAGGAATCAAGAATAGCTTAACTTAGTAGTGAGGTTGTGATCAAGGAGTAGCACCTATATATAGGTTGAGTATCCCTTATCCAAAATGCTTGGGACCAGAGGTATTTTGGATATTGGATTTTTCCGTATTTTGGAATAATTGCACACCACAATGAGATATCATGGTGATGGGACCCAAGTCTAGGCAAGGAATGCATTTACGTTTCATATACACCTTATACACACAGCCTGAAGGTAATTTTAGCCAATATTTTTAATAACTTTGTGCATTAAACAAAGTTTGTGTACATACAGACAATTCATTTATGTTCCATATACACTTTATACACACAGCCTGAAGGTCATTTAATACAATATTTTTTATTATTTTGTGCATTAAACAAAGTTTTCGTACATTGAGCCACAGAAAACAAAGGTTTCACTATCTCAGTCTCACTCAAAAAATTCTGTATTTCTGAATATTTGGATATGGGATACTCAACCTGTATATATATATGTATATATATATATATATATATATATATATGATAGTCCTCCAAATCGGTCAGCACTCAGATTGTTGTGGACATCATCCCCCGATGCCAGAATCCTAATAACAGATACCAGTCCAATAGCGGAATCAAACGGCACTCGCCTGGTATTATTAGAAAAAAAACACTGGTATATTTATTTGAGGTGTCGGAGCTACAGCTGTGTGTCTGGTGTTTTCTGGAAGAAGGAGCTGTAGCTCCGAAGCGTCAAATAAATATACCAGTGTTTCTTTCTAATAATACCCTGCGAGTGCCGTTTGATTCCGTTATTGGACTAATATATATATATATATATATATATATATATATACAGCAGTAAAGATGGCACTCAGAGACTTTTTAAAGCGGTGAAAAAGACATCTGTATTAGATGTTAAAACATCAAACGTTTTCGGAGCTGTTGCCCCGTCCTCAGGATAACATCTACAGCAATGAACAAACATACAACACTTACATAAATACCCTTACCTGTCCCTCGATTCCCGCTCCGTCCAGCGCTCAAACTGCACGTCCACCGGAAACACCAACTGCTGTACTTCCTGGTGCGCGGCCTCCGTCACTATGGATACCGCTGTGCATGCGTTCCACAGCCAGCTTCCTGCGCTCCATTAGGCCAGCAGAGGATCCCGATGTGGCTGCAGCACGAGAACTGTAGGGAAGAGGAACAAAACAAAGACAACTTTAAAAACACCCATAACAACATACAGATATTACAGAGGCTACACACAGGGTCAAGTTTACATAATGTTAACTATCAATGTAACAAAAGGATTAACGCTGTGTGATCACAGTGATTATAAGCTATTAGAGCAAACTGTTCCAATTAATTTTTTCATTTAGCCCCATAGGGCTCGTAGTGCCTAAGCGGATGATCCAACGGGATTCTTTCACTAACAATTGTTTAGCCCGGTCCCCACCCCGAAGGGAAACTGGCACATGATCTATAATATAATATTTTAGATCATCTAGTGTATGACCTGCCATTCTAAAATGTCGGGATACCGGCTGGTCAATGTCTTTCCCGTTTAAGGTCATATCGATTGCCGACCTGTGGGCATTCATCCTCTCCCTAAACTTACGGGTGGTCTGGCCAATGTAATAAAGGCCACAGGGACACACAATAATGTACACTACATAGGTGGTAGTACATGTATGTCACGATCCGGGTATCTGGACGCCATTTCTTACCCATCAGATGCCTCCTAAGGCTGGCTCAGCGCTCCAGGACCGGATCCCATCTGTTATCCTAATGTTCACATTCCTGCATCCTCTCCTGTCTCTCTGAGACGCTGTCACAGTAACGCCTTATTACACCTGGCATGGCGTCTCCCGCGGCCTCCGCCGCCGTCCCTGAACTTCTGCATGCAGAGTGTCTGAGTGGCGATTACGTCAGCCGCGGCCTCCGCTGTGTCCGCGTGGTTGGATGTGCATCTGTCAGCCTGGCGCCTCCTGTCTCCGGTGGCCGGCGCCGCCATTACTGTTTTCATTACCACATGGATTACAAACCAAACTTCCCTCCAAGTGTCTGCATGGGCGCAGCCATCTTGGATTCTGTCAGCTGATCATTTCCTCCAATCTGTTGTCAGTATTGTTAATCTGCATAACTGCCTAGCCAATCCCTTCCTTGCTGCAGGTATAAATACACTGTGCCTGAGCAAGGAAGGCGTCAGTGCTTTGGTTGTCAAACCTAGTTCCTGTTTGTCTCTCTCCTGTGATTGTCTTCCAGGTTCCAGCTCCTGTCTCAAGACTTCCACCATAGAGACCCGCACCAGCATTCCACCTGCGGTGTAGCCTGACTCTCCAATCCATTGTGGATTCATCTGTTTCCAGCTACAACATTACCTGCTTCCAGCTCAGCTTTCAGCAGAGTACAGCTTCCCTTAAAGGGCCGGTGTCCTTTCTACACTTTACCACTCTCCACCGGTATTATTATTTCTCCGCTCTCAAGTTCTACATTTCAGTTCATATTTCATCGCTCCCAAGTTCATCTATTATTTAACTGGTTCCAGCCAGTATCCACTCCGTGCTAACAACAGTCTGGTTCCAGCCAGTATCCACAGCAGCTGTTTTACCTTCAGCAACCCAGCTTTTCCTGGAACATCAGCTGGCACAATCCTGGGTTATCTCCATTGCTACAGTCGGGCCTGGTAAGGACTTTCCATCTAGAAGATCATAAGAACTATCTCACACTACCAGTGCCCTGTGGCTCCTGCCATCCTGTAGTACCCAGGAACTGTATTTATTATTTGCTGACTTTTACGTTTTCTTTTACTGCTGCTGTGTTGCGGAGTTGTCATAATAAACATCATTGACTTTTATCCAAGTTGTCGTGGTCACGCCTTCGGGCAGTTATTATTCATGTTACTTACATGTCCAGGGGTCTGATACAACCTCCCAGGTTCCGGTACATCTCAGCCCCTACAACTGAGGCTGCCTCCCGTCAGCTCAGGCCCTCAGTTGTGACAGTAAGCACTGACCTAATGAATCCAGCCGGAGACCAGGATCAAGCGGCCAGGCCGATGCAAGAACTGGCAGCCCGACTAGAACATCAGGAGGCTGCACAGGGCCACATCATCCGCTGTCTCCAGGATCTCTCTACTCGGCTGGATGGGATTCAGACAACTCTCCGTGGATCAGGCGCATCTGGTGCGTCAACCACAGTGACTCCAGTTATAACCCCACCCACCTTACCCATTTCTGCTCCACGTCTTCATCTTCCAACGCCAGCAAAATTTGACGGATCTCCAAGATTCTGCAGGGGATTTCTCAACCAGTGTGAGATTCAGTTTGAGCTACAACCTGGCAATTTTCCCAGTGACCGTACAAAAATTGCCTACATTATCTCTCTTCTCAGTGGCTCCGCCCTTGACTGGGCATCACCGTTATGGGAGAGGTCCGACACCCTGCTATCTTCTTACACTGCATTCGTGTCAACATTCAGGCGCATCTTCGACGAGCCAGGCCGGGTAACCTCAGCTTCATCCGAGATTCTCCGTTTACGCCAGGGGTCACGTACTGTAGGACAATATCTGATACAGTTCCAGATCCTGGCATCCGAACTGGCATGGAACGACGAGGCCCTGTATGCTGCATTCTGGCATGGCTTATCTGAGCTTATTAAAGATGAGTTAGCTACCAGAGACTTACCTTCTAAGTTAGATGAGCTAATCTCACTCTGCACGAAAGTTGATTTACGTTTCAGAGAGAGAGCAACTGAGCGTGGAAGATCATCTGCTCCAAAATCTTCTGCTCCTCCTCCTCGTCAACTGTCACCATCTAGAGATGAGCCCATGCAAATTGGCCGTTCCCGTTTAACTCCTGCTGAGCGCCGAAGACGCCTCTCTGAGTCTCTTTGTCTTTACTGTGCAGCTCCGTCTCACACCATCAATGCCTGTCCCGAACGTCCGGGAAAACTCCAAACCCTAGCTCGCCCAGGAGAGGGCCGGCTAGGAGTAATGATCTCCTCTCCATCTCCTCATGATTGTAATCTCCCAGTCTCGCTTCAAGTTGCTCAACGTTATCGGAACGTCATTGCCCTCCTTGATTCCGGAGCAGCTGGGAACTTTATTACTGAAGCCTATGTTAAACGGTGGTCCCTACCCACCGAGAGACTTCCTTCCTCCTTTTCCTTAACTGCCGTGGATGGCAGTAAAATTTTTGATACTGTTATTGCTCTAAGGACTCTACCAGTTCGTCTGAGAGTGGGAGTTCTTCATTCCGAACTTATTTCACTTTTAGTGATTCCAAGAGCCACACATCCTGTGGTCCTGGGCCTTCCATGGCTCCGTCTTCACAATCCTACAATTGATTGGACGACTACGCAAATCCTGGCATGGGGTTCCTCCTGTGCAGAGACATGTTTGTTTAAAGTATTGCCTGTCTGTTCTTCCTCCCCCAGGTCGTCTGATGTTCCACCTCCTCCATATCAAGATTTCACGGATGTGTTCAGTAAAGCTTCTGCTGATATCCTTCCTCCTCATAGAGAATGGGACTGCCCGATTGATCTCGTTCCAGGGAAGGTTCCACCTCGAGGCCGAACTTATCCGTTGTCTCTGCCTGAGACGCATTCTATGGAGGAATACATTAAAGAGAACCTAGCAAAGGGGTTCATTCGACCTTCTTCTTCCCCAGCCGGCGCAGGCTTCTTTTTTGTAAAAAAGAAAGATGGTGGTCTGCGGCCGTGCATCGACTACAGAGGTTTGAACGACATTACCATCAAGAACCGTTATCCTTTACCCCTGATTACTGAGCTCTTTGACAGAGTTAGCGGAGCTACCATCTTTACAAAGCTGGACTTGCGAGGTGCATACAATCTCATCCGGATCCGTGAGGGTGACGAGTGGAAGACCGCCTTTAACACCCGTGACGGACATTATGAGTACCTCGTCATGCCCTTCGGATTGAGCAATGCTCCAGCTGTCTTCCAGCATTTTGTCAATGAGATCTTCAGAGACATTCTATACCGTCATGTCATGGTCTATCTAGACGATATCCTCATTTTTGCCAACGATTTAGAGGAACATCGTTTTTGGGTTAAAGAGGTTCTGTCCCGTCTCCGTGTCAATCATCTCTATTGCAAATTAGAAAAATGCGTCTTTGAAGTCAAGTCCATTCCGTTTCTAGGGTACATTGTGTCCGGTTCCGGACTAGAGATGGATCCTGAGAAACTACAAGCAATTCAGAATTGGCCGGTACCCTTAACCCTCAAAGGGGTCCAGAGGTTCTTAGGGTTCGCCAATTATTACCGAAAGTTTATACGAGACTTTTCCACCATTGTGGCGCCTATTACTGCTTTCACCAAGAAGGGTGCTAACCCGTCCAAGTGGTCTGAAGAAGCCATGCAAGCTTTTCATCTTTTAAAACAGAGGTTCATCTCTGCGCCTGTCCTGAAACAGCCTGACATCGACTCTCCTTTCATCTTAGAGGTGGATGCCTCCTCCGTTGGAGTAGGAGCGGTGTTATCTCAGAGGGCTAAAGATGGCCATTTACATCCTTGCAGTTTCTTCTCCCGGAAGTTCTCCCCAGCTGAGCGCAACTATGCCATTGGCGACCAGGAGTTGCTAGCCATCAAGCTCGCTCTAGAAGAGTGGAGGTATCTGTTGGAGGGAGCTTCTCATTTAATCACCATACTTACAGACCACAAGAACCTTTTATACCTGAAGGGCGCACAATGTCTCAACCCTCGTCAGGCCAGATGGGCACTTTTCTTTTCCAGGTTCGACTTTAAACTCCAGTTCTGTCCGGGCTCTCAGAATCGCAAGGCCGATGCCCTTTCCCGCTCATGGGAGCAAGAAAATGAGTCAGAGTCTTCAGACAAGCATCCTATTATAAATCCGTTGGCATTCTCCACGGTAGGGATGGACTCTACGCCCCCATCAGGGAAAAGTTTTGTGAAGCCGATGCTAAGGAAGAAGCTCATGCATTGGGCCCATGCTTCCCGTTTTGCCGGACATACAGGTATCCAAAAAACCCTGGAGTTTATCTCTAGGTCCTATTGGTGGCCAACTCTGAAAAAAGACGTCTTGGAGTTTATTGCATCTTGCCCAAAGTGTGCCCAACATGAAGTATCCCGCCAGTCGCCTGCGGGGCAACTGGTTCCACTATCCGTTCCCCGTCGACCATGGACCCACTTGTCGATGGATTTCATTACAGACTTACCCATGTGCAACAAGTTCAATACCATCTGGGTGGTAGTTGACCGGTTCACCAAGATGGCACACTTCATTCCTCTCACCGGTCTTCCGTCAGCTTCCAAGTTGGCTCAAGTATTCATACAAGAGATCTTCCGACTCCACGGTCTTCCTGAAGAAATTATCTCAGATCGAGGAGTTCAATTCACAGCCAAATTCTGGCGAAGTTTATGTCAAGTCCTCCAAGTCAAGCTAAAGTTTTCCACGGCTTACCATCCTCAGACCAATGGTCAAACCGAGAGGGTGAATCAGGACTTGGAGGCCTTCCTCCGCATCTATGTGTCCTCCTCTCAAGATGACTGGGTTCAATTACTTCCCTGGGCCGAGTTCTGTCATAACAACCAGTATCATTCTTCATCTTCTTCAACACCATTCTTCACCAACTTTGGATTCCACCCTAAAGTCCCTGAGTTCCAACCGCTTCCAGCAACTTCTGTTCCCGCAGTGGATATCACCTTGCATCAGTTTGCCAATATCTGGAAGAGCGTACGATCAGCTCTGCTCAAGGCATCGTTCAGGTACAAGAAGTTTGCGGATAAGAAGCGTCGAGCAGTTCCTGCTCTCAAGGTGGGTGATCGGGTATGGTTATCCACGAAGAATTTGAGGTTAAGAGTTCCCAGTATGAAGTTTGCACCTCGCTATATCGGTCCTTTCAAGATTGAACAAGTCATCAATCCTGTTGCTTACAGACTCCAGTTGCCTCCCTTCTTAAAAATACCCAGGACATTCCATGTTTCCCTGTTGAAACCGCTGATCTTGAATCGGTTTCATTCCTCACTTCCTCCAACTCCGAAAGTCCAAACTCAACGAGGCGTTGAGTATGAAGTGGCCAAGATCCTGGACTCACGTCACCGTTACGGTCAACTACAGTATCTTATTGACTGGAAGGGTTACGGCCCTGAGGAACGTTCATGGACCAATGCTTCTGATGTCCATGCTCCTGCCTTGGTCCGGAGATTCCATTCCAAGTTTCCTCAAAAGCCAAAGAAGTGTCCTGGGGCCACTCCTAAAGGGGGGGGGGTGCTGTCACGATCCGGGTATCTGGACGCCATTTCTTACCCATCAGATGCCTCCTAAGGCTGGCTCAGCGCTCCAGGACCGGATCCCATCTGTTATCCTAATGTTCACATTCCTGCATCCTCTCCTGTCTCTCTGAGACGCTGTCACAGTAACGCCTTATTACACCTGGCATGGCGTCTCCCGCGGCCTCCGCCGCCGTCCCTGAACTTCTGCATGCAGAGTGTCTGAGTGGCGATTACGTCAGCCGCGGCCTCCGCTGTGTCCGCGTGGTTGGATGTGCATCTGTCAGCCTGGCGCCTCCTGTCTCCGGTGGCCGGCGCCGCCATTACTGTTTTCATTACCACATGGATTACAAACCAAACTTCCCTCCAAGTGTCTGCATGGGCGCAGCCATCTTGGATTCTGTCAGCTGATCATTTCCTCCAATCTGTTGTCAGTATTGTTAATCTGCATAACTGCCTAGCCAATCCCTTCCTTGCTGCAGGTATAAATACACTGTGCCTGAGCAAGGAAGGCGTCAGTGCTTTGGTTGTCAAACCTAGTTCCTGTTTGTCTCTCTCCTGTGATTGTCTTCCAGGTTCCAGCTCCTGTCTCAAGACTTCCACCATAGAGACCCGCACCAGCATTCCACCTGCGGTGTAGCCTGACTCTCCAATCCATTGTGGATTCATCTGTTTCCAGCTACAACATTACCTGCTTCCAGCTCAGCTTTCAGCAGAGTACAGCTTCCCTTAAAGGGCCGGTGTCCTTTCTACACTTTACCACTCTCCACCGGTATTATTATTTCTCCGCTCTCAAGTTCTACATTTCAGTTCATATTTCATCGCTCCCAAGTTCATCTATTATTTAACTGGTTCCAGCCAGTATCCACTCCGTGCTAACAACAGTCTGGTTCCAGCCAGTATCCACAGCAGCTGTTTTACCTTCAGCAACCCAGCTTTTCCTGGAACATCAGCTGGCACAATCCTGGGTTATCTCCATTGCTACAGTCGGGCCTGGTAAGGACTTTCCATCTAGAAGATCATAAGAACTATCTCACACTACCAGTGCCCTGTGGCTCCTGCCATCCTGTAGTACCCAGGAACTGTATTTATTATTTGCTGACTTTTACGTTTTCTTTTACTGCTGCTGTGTTGCGGAGTTGTCATAATAAACATCATTGACTTTTATCCAAGTTGTCGTGGTCACGCCTTCGGGCAGTTATTATTCATGTTACTTACATGTCCAGGGGTCTGATACAACCTCCCAGGTTCCGGTACATCTCAGCCCCTACAACTGAGGCTGCCTCCCGTCAGCTCAGGCCCTCAGTTGTGACAATGTAAGGACAAACCTAATATCATAGATCTTATCTAGATGCGGGTGCTTGAATTCCCTACAGGCTACCATATATTTGCAAGTAGTGCAATTATGGCATCTATAGCAGCCTGGGGGTTTGGTGTACACATTAGTAGGTTTTTTAGTCCCAAGCCCCGTAATATCGGCACGGACAAGTCTATCGCGTAGGTTGTTACCACGTTTGAACGCTGCCAGGGGTCTCGTGTTTTTAAAAATTGGAAGCTCCTTATCTGAGCTCACAATAGGCCAGAGTGCGTTAGTTGCTCTCCGGATAATTGGGCTGGCCGTGGTGTAATTACTCACCCAGGGAATAACCTTATCTTGGTGACGTTTAACTGGTTTCAGTAAACTCGATCTATCCATAGAAAGCACCTGCTTTTTTTGTTCCTCAAGGGTTATAGGACAATATCCCCTGTCTGTGAATTTAGAGATAAGGCCATCCAGGGCCTCTGGTAGACGTTCAGGTTCGCTAGTGATGCGAGCAAAGCGCATCATCTGTGATAACGGGAGACCTTTCTTTAAGGCCACCGGATGGTGGCTTGATGCCCTCAAAAAGGTGTTCCTATCAGTGCTTTTGGAATAAACATCTGTTATAATTTTACCATTATTGACTGTCACCCGTACATCAAGGAAGTTGGCACTACTGGTACTATGGGAATACGTAAATTTGATTGGTGAGTCAAGACAATTAATGGAAGTCATAAGATGTACAAAACTTTCCTCCCCCCCGGTCCATAAAAGAAAAACATCATCTATGTACCGGGTAAAAAACAATATATGTTGACTAACATTAGTGTCACTGAAGAACATATCAGCCTCCTGAAAAAACATAAATACATTCGCATACGAGGGGGCCAAGGGAGACCCCATGGCACACCCTCGTAATTGAAGGAAAAAACCCCCATCAAACAAAAAATAATTACGCCTTAAAGTTAACTCTAATAAGGTCAAAAACAATATATGATCAAAGCTTGATGTAGGAAGATGACGTTCAAGAAAACGCCTCATCGCAATAAGTCCTCCCTCATGAGGGATAGAGGTATACAGACTGGATACATCTAGACAGCACAGCAGGGTGCCACTCGGTATGCTGTCTATGTCATCCAGACTGTTCAAAAAGGAAGTCGTATCTTTCAAAAATGTTTTTTCTTTCTGCAATAGTGGCTGAAGGACACTGTCCAGAAGTTGAGAGATAGGCTGTAATAACGAGTCTCTTGCAGAGATTATAGGCCTGCCAGGAGGCTCCCTGAGATTTTTATGTATTTTTGGCAAAGTGTACAGCACCGGCACCTTAGGGTGCTGCACACAAAGGGCCTTGAAAACTTTTTGAGGAATTTTATTCTCATTATATGCCTTCTCCAGAATTTCAAACAGTTCTTTTTGGTAGGCGGCCGTCGGGTCCATGCCCAATTTCATGTACACCTCCCGATCCTTCAACTGTCGTACAATTTCCAATCTATATTTGTCTAGATCTTGGATTACTATGGCCCCGCCTTTATCGGCAGGTCTGATGACAATATCCTGGTATGATGCAAGATCTTTCAGAGCCAAATGTTCCAGTTTAGAAAGATTGGGGCGTACCTGGCAAGGGGTAGATGTAAATTTATTTACCGACTTAGGCACTACGAGCCCTATGGGGCTAAATGAAAAAATTAATTGGAACAGTTTGCTCTAATAGCTTATAATCACTGTGATCATACAGCGTTAATCCTTTTGTTACATTGATAGTTAACATTATGTAAACTTGACCCTGTGTGTAGCCTCTGTAATATCTGTATGTTGTTATGGGTGTTTTTAAAGTTGTCTTTGTTTTGTTCCTCTTCCCTACAGTTCTCGTGCTGCAGCCACATCGGGATCCTCTGCTGGCCTAATGGAGCGCAGGAAGCTGGCTGTGGAACGCATGCACAGCGGTATCCATAGTGACGGAGGCCGCGCACCAGGAAGTACAGCAGTTGGTGTTTCCGGTGGACGTGCAGTTTGAGCGCTGGACGGAGCGGGAATCGAGGGACAGGTAAGGGTATTTATGTAAGTGTTGTATGTTTGTTCATTGCTGTAGATGTTATCCTGAGGACGGGGCAACAGCTCCGAAAACGTTTGATGTTTTAACATCTAATACAGATGTCTTTTTCACCGCTTTAAAAAGTCTCTGAGTGCCATCTTTACTGCTGTATATTTATTCTTCTGGAAGGGCACCTGAGCAGTTGGGAAGTTTCATATTGAGTGCCGGCATATTGTGGATGGATATATATATATATATATATATATATATATATATATATATATAAAAAACACAATATTGGGTCTGGCACTCCTCGTTCCCACAGGGTATCCGCTCCGGTGCCCTCCCTGAGCAAAGTGGCTCTGTATATGGTAGGTAGAAGGTGGCACTCAGGAGACTTTCACAAATGTGGAAAATGTGCTTTTAATGTGCGTCAACGTTTTGGGAGTCGCACTCCCTTCCTCAGGACACAGCAAAACAAGTGTTTTGCTGTGTCCTGAGGAAGGGAGTGCGACTCCCGAAACGTTGACGCACATTAAAAGCACGTTTTCCACATTTGTGAAAGTCTCCTGAGTGCCGCCTTCTACCTACCACACATATATATATATATATATAGGCATAATACATAAAATGCACATAATCACACACCTATTAAAACATTTTTTTTTACACATCTTTCACTGAAACTTATACATATATGCATGTTTGTTACAGGGCTGTTCCCTAACATATACAAATATATTATACTGAAACTTTTACTTAATTAACGACATCTCATACTACACTATGGCAACCCCGTTATTATATATATATATTTCATTCATACTGTATACATATAAATACAAACACACATACATACTGTACATAAACCAGCACACAAACACGTACATACATACAAACATACTGTACAAATACACACATAAACACAGACTTCAAACTTACATGATCCACCATGGGCTGGGAGCAGAGGGGAATCAGTGTGAGGACAGAGGGAGCAGTGTGGCTGAGCATGCGACATTCTGTAAGCAGAGAGCTCCATAGCTCTCAGTAGCTGCTGCAGCTCCGCGGTCAGGATCGCAATCACTGTTGGGGAATTTGCGGAAACGGAGACAAAGCTGTCTCCATCTCAAAATGGAAAACTCGGCTCATCGGGGGGGTTTCCAGGTATTCGGAAACCCCCCCTGCATACGCCACTGCTCAGGACTATAGAGCGTGTGATAGCTGATATGATAAATGCCAAAAGCAAAGATATTATCCATTCTTAATGCCAAATCTTTATTCTGGCAGATCACACTGCACAAGAAATAATCACCACGTTCATGACACCTGTGGGCAGGTACACCTTTCTCCGAATATCCTACCCCATATGCAATGGCAGTGAAGTATTCCAATATTGCATGGAGCATCTCTTTGATAGATACCTTTGTGAGATCATTGTGGGTAACATACTAGTTTGGGGTCGCACCATGGAAGAACATGACATCCGCCTCCGCAAGTTTTGGAGCACTGTTATAAAGTGTCCAACTAACAAGTAAAGGTACTGTTTAATTTCTGGTTTGTATTTTACTGATGGTGACATGGGCTAGGATTTCCTGACAGTTCACGGGCTTTTTCTATATGCCATTGGATGTTTTTTTCTTCTCTACATACCTGCTTTGTTAAAAGAACTCCTTGCAGCTGGGAGCTGGCTTGTGCTCTATTCATTCATTCCAGCAGGCTGTAGTAATTAGAAGTTTGATAACTAACTGATTACCAAGGCTGGTGTTCGGCCCCCCCCCCCCCCCCCCTGCAAACTATAAATTTGCTTCTTCCCTCCCATACTTAATAAAGGGACACAAGGAAGGGGCATGGTCGCACAATAGTACCCCGATTTCAAATGATGCCACATACTGTAGTTGCACAATTTATTCACATTACCCTGCATGTAGTGCCTCTGATTTATATTACACCACATAGTAGTGCCCCTTATTCTCATTACGCTTATACACGTTACGCCACACAGTTGTGCCCCTTATGCATGTTACACCACACCAAAGTGCCCCTTATACACAATGCCCACAGCAGTAGTGCGCCATATACATATAATTCCCACAGTGTCCTTACACATAATGTCCACAGTAATGCTGCTTACACATTATGCCGCACAGACGCAGCACTGTACTTACCTGAATCCCCGCTCCTGAGCCCACTGCCGTCCGACAGATCCTCATGCTTGGCACTATGGTAGAGACATCATGAGGTCTCTCCCTACACAAACTCAGACTCCTCTTTAGCTGCATACCATTACACTCCACTCCTGAGTAATGTGAGAGAAGGGGAAAACATGGCTCTAGCTTCTTGCTACTGACAGCTATGCTGCATCACCTTAGAGTTATACAGAAGATCCTATGGTTGCATCTTAATACAAAGCCCGGCGTCTGTAACATATGCATATTTGCGCACATCTGCTGTGTACTGAAACGCAGCTGCAAAGGCATTTGCATACATCTCTAAGTCAGGACCTCAGTAAGAATATGGGGTCTATTCAATGCATGTCGGATCCTCTCTGACAGAGAGGATCCGACAATGCAGTATTTAGTTGGATTTGCCCGTTTTAGACAATGCCAATCCAACTTTTTTAAAGTCAGATTGACATTGTTGAAAACGGGACTAAAACCTGTCGGATTTGGCAGCAAATCCGACAAAACACGTTATTGAAGACAAGTCGGAAAAATGGCAGCCCCATTGCATAGGTCAAATCTTAATTCGACCTAAAAAAGTCGGAAACTGACATCTTTCCGACTTGACGGCAGTTCCGACTTCAATTGAATAGACCCCTATGAAGGCATTTTTTAAGCTTTGGCCAACTTCTTAGAGTAAAAATAAGGTGGCAGATTTGGAAGCCATCTATACCCAAGGAACAGGCAATGGTGGCAGTGTCTGGTAATGTTTCGGTTGTATATATATTAAAAAGTTTTATATTGTCAAGGTTACAAAAATGTCTTGTTTTATAAGTAATTGTTTCATAAAAATCAATGGAACTTGTTAAGTACTAATTACAAAATTTTACTTTAGTCTATGGGGTGTATTCAATACCTGTTGGATCCTTTCTGACAGGCCGCTCCGGACTGCCGCTGCTCACCAGTCCATGCCGCTCTGTCCCGATAGCCACAGGAAGAAGGCGTTTGTAGGTGTGTCTGGAAAAACGCAGGTGTGTCTATGCATTTGCAGGGAGGGTTCCTGACGTCAATTCCGGTCCAGGACAGGCTGATGTGATCGCAGTGGCTGAGTAAGCCCTGGACTGCACAGAGACTGCATAATATCAGTTTGTACAACTCTGCTACACATACGTTCGCACACTTGCACAGCTAAAATACACTCCCCCACATTTATTGGGGAAAAAATACACTCCCCCTGTAGGCGGCAACTATCTGTTAGCAGCAGTGCAAAAATCGCTTGCTAGCGATCAGGTCTGAATTAGGCTCATTGTCAATCCGACTTTTGTCGGTACCGGTACCAAAACCTGTCAGATTTGGCCGCGGAACACGTGGATCCGCGGCTAATCCGACAATCCACTTGGCCCGGCAATGAATAGGTCGAAACCCCTTCCGACCTAAATCTGTTGGAAGCTGCCATCTTTCCGAAAAGACAGCAGCTTCTGACACTTATTGACTATACCCCTATAACTGTACACATAAATGTTTAAATGAAGAAAATGTTGCTTTCTGAATATTTCCAAAGAAAGAAGTAATGTGTGGTTTATTGCTAGGGTAGGAAATGTAAGCTAGGGAATAGTATTAGTCTTGCCCAACCATGGTGGTCATTCCGAGTTGTTCGCTCGCTAGCTGCTTTTAGCAGCCGTGCAAACGCTAAGCCGCTGTTCTCTGGGAGTGTATTTTAGCTTAGCAGAAGTGCGAACGAAAGGATCGCAGATCGGCTACAAAATAATTTTGTGCAGTTTCAGAGTAGCTCCAGACCTACTCAGCGCTTGCGATCACTTCAGACTATTCAGTTCCTGCTTTGACGTCATGAACACGCCCTGCGTTCGCCCAGCCACGCCTACGTTTCACCAGCCACGCCTGCGTTTTTGTCTGGCACGCCTGCGTTTTTCCGCTCACTCCATGAAAATGGTCAGTTGACACCCAGAAACGCCCACTTCCTGTCAATCACTCTGCGGCCAGCAGTGCGACTGAAAAGCTTTGCTAGACCGTATGTGAAACTACATCGTTCGTTGCAATAGTACGACGCGCATGCGCATTGCGCCGCATACGCATGTGCAGAAATGCCTTTTTTTTTGCCTAATCACTGTGCTGCAACCGAAATTTGCTAGCGAACAACTCGGAATGACCCCCATGTGCATGTGGAAAACCCCTTAATGCAACCACTAGGGCCTCATTCACTGAGCACATGATAATAATAATAATAATAATAATAATAATATAAAAATAATCACACTCGCTGTGCACCAAAATCTAATCTTTGACCTCGTTTGTACCAGATGAGTACATTACACTTTTCATAAAATACTTATTTTCTATTTATTCTGCAAAAATAACTGAGTTTAGCCTAATGTATGGCTTACATTTATCATTAGGTGACATCAGAACTGTTTCTAGTAAATGTGTAACACACTGAGGACCTGATTCATTATGGATCGTTATTGAGGCTGAGATAGCGAAGTTGACAAATCTGTTCTTGCTAAGAATTGCATGTGAAGATCCACCCAGAAAGGATAAATGACGCCCACCGATGCTTTCGCAAATCTGCATAGGCATTAGCAGATTTGCAATGCATACGCAAAAAAGGACACCATCGACAGTTGCGGCTGACCCCAGCATATTCAAATCAATGAGAATGCAGTTGCACTGGGCGCCATGTTTTTGAACGCTGTGTGTGCTGTGATGACGTGAGATACACGCCTCGAAAATGCCTATGACACGCATGCTTTTTCCCAACCACTCCCCACAAACGCCATGTTACCACCCACAAATGGTCACTTCCTGTCAATCAAAATGCGTTCACTTTACAGTTAGGCTGCATACGATCGCATTTTTCCCTTCGCGCACGCGCAATGTGTTTGCAGTGCATGCACAGTTTGCCAATAATTGCTCACTGCATGCAATCTCACATTTGCAATTGGTAATGAATCAGACCCTGATTCACTTAACCCTTGTTTAGATAACAATGTCCTCTCCAACCAAATTTCTATTGCTCTGCAAATGATGGGTATGAAGGCATTAAAATTAAAAAGGCATATAACATTAAAAGGGAGGGGGGGGGGGAGTGTTTATTAGGCAAGTAGGGCATGTATCCCTAGATTACAGAAGGATAAGAGGAGGGGGCGCCTGCAGGGGATCCGAAGTTGCATACACCTCAGCTGTCATGCCAGAGAGCATGGACCAGTTTAATTATTGCCTCCCAAGGGCCATCCTATGCAGTAATTGTCTGCACAGCCCATTGCCGGATGTAATGAAGCTCCGTGGCCTTGCGGGATGCACGACAAACTCAGATGTTTTTTCAAAAGGGCAATAATGTACAAGGCTAGAAACATAGAAACATAGAATTTGACGGCAGATAAGAACCACTTGGCGTATCTAGTCTGCCCTTTTTTTTTTTACCATATTTTTCCTAAACCTTAATTGATCCTTATTTCTTTGTAAGGATATCTTATGTCTATCCCATGCATGTTTAAATTGTTCTACTGTCTTAGCCTCTACCACCTCTGATCAGTGGTGCCGAGAGGCAGGGGGAGAGGGTACAAATTACCCGGGCCCGGGCTGCTGGAGGGGCCCCAGGTCGCTAACCCCCTCCCACCGGATACCTGTACTGCGGCATCATCTTCCCGGTGATATCTTCGGGAAGATGGTGCTGCACATAGAAAACAAAGACTCTGGCACATCTTTTCTCTCTAGTGGCCGGCGTCATCTTTCCAAATATCACTGACCCACTTTCACGTCAGGTAAGGTAGGAAGCGGGTGCCCTCCCCCTACCCATATATGTTAAAACGGTGCCCCCCTTGTAAGCGACCCAGCAATTATTTTATTCACAAATTTGTAAACGTAGCTTATTAAGTGGACATAGCCACGCCCACTTAATAAGCCACCCCCCTAAGCATTTACCGGGGCCCGGCATGGCTCTCAATGGCCCTGCCTCTGATGGGAGACTATTCCACTAAACCCACCAGTTTCAGCGCATGTCCTCGTGTTCTAATACTTCTCTTCATTTGAAGAATGTTTCCCTCCTGGACTTAAAAGCATTGATATATTTTCAAAAGTTTCTATCATGTCCCCACTTTTCCTTCTCCAAACTATACATATTGAGATTTTTTTCTTTCTAGGTATGTTTTAGTTGCCCTTCTTTGTACAGTCTCTAATGTAATAATATCCTTTTGAAGATATGGCCTCCAGAACTGAGCACGGTATTCTAGATGAGGCCGTACCAATGACCTATACAGTGGCATTACAGGTTGAGTATCCCATATCCAAATATTCCGAAATACGGAATATTCCGAAATACGGACTTTTTTGAGTGAGAGTGAGATAGTGAAACCTTTGCTTTCTGATGGCTCAATGTACACAAACTTTGTTTTATACACAAAGTTATTAAAAATATTGTATTAAATGACCTTCAGGCTGTGTATATAAGGTGTATATGAAACATAAATGAATTGTGTGACTGTAGACACACTTTGTTTAATGCACAAAGTTATAAAAAATATTGGCTAAAATGACCTTCAGGCTGTGTGTATAAGGTGTATATGAAACATAAATGCATTCTGTGCTTAGACTTAGGTCCCATCACCATGATATCTCATTATGGTATGCAATTATTCCAAAATACGGAAAAATCCGATATCCAAAATACCTCTGGTCCCAAGCATTTTGGATAAGGGATACTCAACCTGTATTACTTATTTCTTTCTGCTGCTGCAGATTCCTCTCCCAAATGCAGAATACAGACAAAAAAGAAGAAGAAAAGAGAGGACTTCCTTGTTTGGCGCACTCTTGAAAGGAAATATAGTACATTCGTATGAATTGATGTGTTAAGGAATATAAAACATAACTTTTATTTAATCAGTTAATGTAAAGTCTCCTTAAAATATAATTTAAAATGAACTGATGAATATCAGTGTGAAGAATCGTGCGGCAGGTATAGTGGTAATGTTGGTACTAAAATTGTGGTCCTAGATTAGACTTAAATCAGCATACCTCTTGATAGTTAGGTCCTGGATTGGACGAAGTTAGACGCACCTATATCCGTGTGAAAAATGCAGTACTAATTCCAAAGAGAAAAGTGAGAGAGAATGTATTGCCTAGATAGGTGAGACCCACCTGAGTAGAAGTGTACCCAAGTGTGTTGTCTAAGCTGGTTGAATTCACATAGGAAGAATACCTATATTGATAACCACTCAGTCACAAATCTAAAATATGACTGAATCCTCTAGATGATAATTCTGAGCAACCTGGTCAGAGTGTGAACAACACATAAATCAAAATAAAGGAATTTTCAAAACAAATTATTTGTGTATATCAGACCACACTAGGCCATGGGTCTGGGACTCCAGGTCGACACCAAAAAGGTTGACACACCTTAGATCGACACCAATTGGTTGACACACCTTAGGTCGACATGGACAAAAGGTTGACATGAACAAGGTCGACATGGAAAAAGGTCGACATGAGTTTTTTATGTTTTTTTGGTGTCGTTTTCTTCGTAGAGTGACCGGGAACCCCAATTAGTGCACCGCGTTCCCTCACATGGTTCGCTTCGCTCGCCATGCTTCGGGCAAGGTGCCTCACAGGTTACCATTTCCAATCGTAGGCCACGTGGATCGTAAAGTATGAAAAAGTTCAAAAAATGGGAAAAAATTTGAAAAACTCATGTCGACCTTTTTCCATGTCAACCTTGTCCATGTCGACCTTTTGTCCATGTCGGCCTAAGGTGTGTCGACCAATTGGTGTTGACCTAAGATGTGTCAACCTTTTTGGTGTCGGCCTGGAGTCCGGATACCCTAGACCATAGCTCATGTCGATCTCTGTAGGTAAATTAAATACTGATTGCCACAAGTTGGCTATAAATGCAGACAGAGTAAAGAGGAATCTGCTGTCAATGTTAGACTGGAGTGTCCCCAATACTCCGATCTACTGCACCGGGTATTCCCAGGTGGTCTCCCACCTGGTACTGGCTCAGCCCTATACTGTATAGCTTCCAAGATCGGACTAAATTGGGCATATGCAGTATGGTATGATAGTAGGTCACTGGAGTCCCTGTTATATTGTCTCCAGAATCATTGATGAGAGTTCATGAAAGCAGATACCAATGGTTGGTTGTCCCAATGGTAGAAGGTAATAAAGATGGGATCTGCTGTTGGTGTTAGGTGGTGAATGTGAGCCTACCAGTTGAGAAACTGCCATAGGTATTTCTCTAGATCACCAAAGAGAGTCCCAGAGTCAAAAAAGAGAAGTTGGGTGGGGGACCCTTGGTTAAGGATGCAGGTCTGCTAGTGAAAACAATCAGTAATTCCAAAGCTGTCTGACAGTAACATATAAAAAATATACGACAGAGAGAACATAAAAAAAAAACACATTCATGGGTACTATAAATTATGTCTCACTAATATTAGTCAAATAGTTCAAATAGAGTGAGTATACTGCGATACATTCCCAGGTGTGTGCAGCATTGAGTGGGATTATAACACCCAATCAATTTCCTGTGGAAATAGCATTCACTGAAACACACATTAAGCATAGAATGGTATCACAATTTTCTGCTGGCAGAAAGAAAGCTGCCCTGTAGAGATAACAAATTTTGCATGTAGGGTATACGCACTGTGTATGTATAGAGTGAAAAATAGTAGTATTAGCATAACAGTGTCAGGAAATACTATATTGACACCTGTGCAGGCATGAGAAATTGTATATTAAAACCTACAATATAACACTCTATGATCAATAGTTCAATGCTGCTGTATAAGTCACGGAGACGTGATGTGTAATACCGTGGCAGTGTGTGATGAAGCTTAATGGACACGGGTAAAGCGGCTGTCTGGGCTGTGTATAGGGGTTACCAGACGCTGCTTCCGCTGTTCCATGTATGCGAGATTACCCATCCCTGTGTTACGGATGCTGGGTTGCTGCTGCCAGGGAGGTGCGCTGAAGAGGTCCCGCTGCCGCTGCCTATATGCTGTGGGGATAGCGACGGAAAGACACGTTTCGCCCGTGCTCGCCGGGCTTGGTGGAGCACAGGCGTTTTACCGGAGCAATCCACGCAGCATACAAGCAGCGACAGCAGGACCTCTTCAGCGCTCCTCACTGGCAGCAGCACCGCCTCACCGCCAGCAGTGTTAGAAGTGTGGAGAAGTGAGCCTGTGGAGAAGATGCCCATGGCAACCAATCAGCTGCAATTGTATAGTATGCAAATTATAAATTTTACTTCAATGCTGATTGGTTGCCATGGGCAAATTCTCCACTGACTCACTTCCCCATACTTTTCACTGCTTCATGAATAGACGACCTTAGTCATTATGCTCGTCTCCCTAATTGAAATAGTCACTCCCTGACTTATTTTCTATTCTTGACTGTTTTTCCACTCCCTATGCAACCAAGCATCTGACTAGACTTCCTCATTGCTTTGTTACATTGCTTACCTGCCTTTATGTCACCTGAAATAGTGACTCCTAGATCCCTTTCCTCCTCAGTAGTTTCCAGTATAGTGCCATTATTATTACTGTATTTAGTCTTTGGATTTATGAGACCTAAGTGCATGATTTAGCATTTTTTTTTAGCATTAAACTGTAATTTCCACACTCTTGACCATTTCTCTAGTCTATCTAGATCCTCAATCATTTGTTTTACCCCTCCTGGTGTGTCTACCCTGTTGCATACCTTTGTGTCATCTGCAAAAAGGCATACTTTCCCTTTAATGCCATTTGCAATGTCACCAATAAGGTTATTAAAAAGCACTGGTCCAAGTACATATCCCCGGGGTACTCCACTGGTAACATCTCTCTCCTGTGAATGCACTCCATTTACTACTTAACTCTCTGTTTTCTTTCCTGCAACCAAGATCTTATCCTTTCAACCACTTTAGTATCCAATCCCAAGCTTTCGAGTTTATTTAGCAGTCTGCGATGTGGGACAGTGTCTAAAGCCTTACTAAAGTCTAGATAAGCTATATCTATGGCTTTACTTTTATCTATTACTTTAGTCACACAGTCAACAAAGTCATTAAAGTTTGTTTGACAAGATCACCCACCCCACCCCCCCAGTTAATCCATGCTCTTTGGGATCCTGTAAATTGCTGTATTTGAGATAATCTACAACTCTTTCTTTTAAGAGTGTTTCCATCAATTTCCCTACTACTGATGTAAGGTTCACTGGTCAGTAGTTGTTTGCCTCTTCCTTGCTTCCACTTTTGTGCAGTGGGACTATGGGGGTCATTCCGAGTTGATCATTTTCCCTGACATGCGGGGGGACGCCCAAGTCAGGGCTAGTCCGCCATGCATGTCAGTCCGTTCCCCCGCACAAATACAAAAGCATCCCACAGTGGCGATGCTCTTGTATTTGTGGAGTAACTCCCGGCCAGCGCAGCTCCTGCGGTGGCCGGGAGTTGATCGTCGCTGCCACTGGCCGCAGCAGCTGCGTGTGATGTCACGCAGCCGCTGCGGCCCTCCCCCCAATGGTCCGGCCATGCTTGCATTGGCCAGACTGCGCCCCCTAAACGGCAGCTTAACGCCGCCGTCCAGCCCCCTCCCACCTTGCGACCGCCTCTGCCTGTCAATCAGGCAGAGGTGATCGCTACTGAATGACGGCCTTCGGCCGACCGGCATGCGCTGGTGTACTGTGGCGCCGGTGCATGCGCAATTCCGTCCCGATCGCTGCGCTGCGATAAACTGCAGCGATCGATCGGGTCGGAATGACCCCCAATGTTCACTCTTTTTCAGTTCTCTGGAATTACTCCTGTAGCTAGTGACTGGTTGAATAATTCTGTTAATGGTGATACCAGCACCCCTTAAAGCTCTTTTAGTATCTTTGGATGTATCCCATCTGTCCCCATTGATTTATCCACTTTCAGCTTTCAGAGTTCTGTTAGGACCTTCACCTCTGTAAAACCATGCCTTGTACATGATTGCCCCTTTAAAGAAAAATCAGAGTTCATCAAGCTTCCTGCATAGCTGACGAATTCAGACTTCATTACATACTACCCCATGTCTTCCCGTCTGTCTCTGCCCCACCTCCTCACCAACATCAGCAGCCTTGGTGGGACCTTCCTGATATGCAGCTGCTTTCTATTTCCTGGGCACTGCTGTGCTGTATGGCTGCTACAAGAGAAGTACAGATTCAGCAGAAGAGATCTCCAACAGGTGAGCTATTGTATGGGTGGGGGTTTAGGTATAGTTTCTGGTAGGTAATACTATAAATAAGGTAGGGTAGGTGGTTAATGATTGTATAGGGTTAATTAGGATTATTTTATTCTACAAGACTTAGGGATATAATTAGGCTGTTTTTATTATATGGTAGTCACTAATGTTGTGTGTAGTATATCATGGTCATGAATGCTGTCTGTAGTATATGGTTGTCACTAATGCTGTCTATAGTGCAGTAACTGATGCTAGTTGTAGTATATAGCAGTCACTAATGCTATCTGTAGTATATGGTGATCACTGGTGCTCTCTGTAGAGTATAGTGGTTACTGATGCTGTTTGTAGTATATGGCATTCACTTAGACTGTCTGTAGTATATGGTGGTTACTAATTATGTGTATTGTGTATGTGGGTCACTAATTCTATCTGTGGTATATATTGGTTACTAATGCTGCCAGTGATATATGGGGTCACTATTGCTGTCTGTGTTATATTGTGGTTACTATTGCTGCCTGTGTTATATGGTGGTCACTATTGCTGTCTGTAGCATATGGCAGTCACTGATGATGTCTGTAGTATGTATATCACTGATGCTATCTGTAGTATATGGTGTTCACTGATTTTGTCTGTACTATGGTGGTCACTAATACTGTCTGTAGCATACGGTGGTCAATGATGCCATCTGTAGTATATGGTGGTCACTGATTCTGTCTGTACTATGGTGGTCACTAATACTGTCTGTAGTATATGGTGGTCAATGATGCCATCTGTAGTACATGGTGGTCACTAATACTGTCTGTAGCATATGGTGGTCAATGATGCCATCTGTAGTATATGGTGGTCACTGATTCTGTCTGTACTATGGTGGTCACTAATACTGTCTGTAGTATATGGTGGTCAATGATGCCATCTGTAGTACATGGTGGTCACTAATACTGTCTGTAGTATATGGTGGTCACTAATACTGTCTGTAGTATATGAAAGTCACTACTTCTGTCTGTAGTATGTAATGGTCACTGATGCTGTTTATAGTATATGACAGTCACTGATGCTATCAATAGTATATGGTGATCTCTAATGATGTCTGTAGTATATGGTGGTTACGGATGTTGTTTGTAGCATATGGCACACACTAATACTGTCTGTATTATATGGTTATATTATTGTCACTGATGTTGTGTTTAGAATATGGCAGTCACTGATGCTGTCTGTAATATCTGGCAGTCACTAATGCTGTCTGTATTACTGTATATGCTCTCTGCAGTATATGGGGATCGCTAATGCTGGGGGGAGGGATTCGGGCTCTGTGATAAGTCTTCAGAAAGATTAACTTCACCCCTGCCTGGTTGTTTACTGATAATACTTTTTGAGCTGTAATATTTCCCTGGCTATTATTCATACACACCCAGAACTGCAGCCTGGACATTACAGTTCATTCCAAATCAGTAACATCCAAATAATACACAGGCAAATGGCAACCCTAGAGAGTACACTTCTGGTCAGAGCTGTGCTGTAGAGAGGCAAAAGTTACTTAAAACCTTCATTATAATCTCATTAATCTATTTTTGTGCGTAGCATTGTCACTATAAATACATGAATACAGTCTCGTCTACGAAGGGGTAGCAGGTTTTTTCAGTATAAGAATCTTAAAGAACTGGTTTCATAAAGTATATTTGCTGTCATAGCATTGTGCAAAAAATAATGGAAAGGCATTGTACCAGAAATAGCCCGCCCGTTGCGTCATAGCATTCTTCTAGTATTTTTACTCTCTTGCCCAATATGGATTTATCTTACCTCACTTATGTGTTCAAGGAAAGCATACCCTGCATCATTACACCACCACCACCAGCCTAAATCATCAACCATTGATCCATGGATACATATCACAGCAGAAAAAATATATATATTTTTTTAAATTTGCCTGAGCCTTCTGCAGCCTTGGTTATCTGTTCTTAGCTGTCCAGTGTGATATGTTGCTGTAGTTCATCCATTTTAAGGTCCAACATGCTGTTCATTCAGAGATGCTCTTCTGCATATTACAGGTGTAACACATAAGGTGCATACACACTGGGCATTTTGCCGTCCACCCCGCCGTTCATGAAATGGGGGTGCGCATCAGCGCTCACCGCTCATCACCGGGGCATGCACACTGGGAGGTTTTGAGCTGAGAGCAGCTGAAAACACCAAAAGTGATCTGCTTTCAGCTCAAAATCGCCCAGTGTGTAAGGGCCTATAGTTATTTCTGTTACTGTCGCCTTCCTGTCAGCTTGAATCACACTCCTTTAACCTCTATTGACACTGCATTACCACCCAATGATCTGACACCCATGGGATCATTCCGGATTTGTGCAACACTCTTTGCAAACTGTAGAGTCTGTTGTGCATGAAAATCCCAGAAAACCCTTAGCTCAGAGATCCATAAACTACCACTCTGGCACCAACAACCATTTCACTGCCAAAGTCAACTAGATTGCATTATTCTCTAATGGGTCCTACACGGTATCCGTTCACATGGTCGACCATGTTATGGTCGACAGTCATTAGGTCGACCACTATTGGTCGACATTGACATGGTCGACATGGACACATGGTCGACGCGTGAAAATGGTCGACACATGAAAGGTCGACACATGAAAAGGTCGACATGAGTTTTTTTACTTTTTTTTCTTTTGGGGAACTTTTCCATACTTTACGATCCACATGGACTACGACTGGAACGGTAATCTGTGCCGAGCGAAGCGGTAGCGGAGCAAAGGCACCATGCCCGAAGCATGGCGAGCGAAGCGAGCCATGCGAGGGGATGCGGTGCACTAATTGGGGTTCCCAGTCACTTTACGCAAAAAACTACACCAAAAAAAGTAAAAAAAACTCATGTCGACCTTTTCATGTGTCGACCATTTTCATGTGTCGACTTTGTGTCCATGTCGACCATGTCAATGCCCAATGCCCAGTGTGCACATTCTCTTGGTAAAACAATGCTGCAAAGCAGGTGGGGCAGAATTAAAATGTGCAGAGTTTAGATTTGAGAGATGCATGTCTAAACTCAAATCTAAATTGCAGGCTAAAAATACAGCTGTTCAGCATGTCAAAGTCGAAAAATATAGCGACCTATGATGCCTTGTACTAACCCCATGCGCTTGCCCGCTGCACGTGCACATTCTCTCCCGTGCGTGCGCATATTCGCAGTTGCGTGACGGCGCCTCCACGGTCATGCGCTCAGGCGCGTGGTATGTGCATTTACGGTAGAGTTTGTGTGCGTCTGGCGGGCGACTCGATAGTTACATAATTAATCCAAATAGTGTATTTTATAGGTTATGGTCTCCTTAATAATATCAGTAAGTTTGTTTAGTGTAACTGGTTCATGGACAGAGAAATCCCTCTTTACATGATACGAAGGGTCAGACAGGTTTTGAGCAGTGGTGTTTAGTATGCAACTGTAGAGTATATTATTAGTAACATTCCGGTGTTGGTTTGAAAGAGATTAATCGCTCCTGCGAATAGTTATGGTTATAAGAAGTTTATGGACATTTACTGTATTTGCAATTCATTATCCATGCGGCGGGAATCCTGAGATTCCCTCCCACCTGAGCAGTATGAAATAGTCACAGCCCACCTGTTTGAATCAACCTATGACCTTTTGTTATAATGTGAAGACAGATTCCTGTGTCCAATGAACAATGAGATTGTAGGCCCCTTTGTAGTGTACTGTATGTAGTGTATATAAGGCAGCCAGTCTGGGCCAGCTCAGTCTACTCTCCACAACGGTTTTCATCATTGACTAACTAGAGAGCTGGTACCAGGACTGCGCAGCGATCATTCCCCAGTGTGTAAGTTTTTCTCTGTAACCAACTTATTCTCTGTTTGTATTTGCCATACTCTCTCTCTCTCTGTTATTATTACACTGTTGTATATTGTATAAGTTCAGTTATTCTGTTTAGGTGTTTCATGTTAGTGCTGTAGTGTATAAGCTGTAACTGTTTCCCCCTTTTACATACTAAAATCATCTAGATAAAGGTTTTGGAACCTTACAAGGTATTGTGTGTTTATCATTACATTGCTAAGCGTATTCGGAGCGTCTCAATCGCTCAAGCGGCTTTTATATAATAGAGGTTAATCAGCGTTACATTGTGTTGCATACAAGGTTTACTGTGTGTCAACCTGTGAGCGTCTGCGCCGCTCGTGTTTCTCTTGTGGGCACAGCGTCCGCTACGCTAGTAGCGTAGCATTACGGTACTCGGACCGCCTATAGCGTGCTCGATACCCAGCGTAAGCCGTGAGCGAACGTGCCGCTTGTGCGTCTCGACCACGGCCTAGCGTCTGCTACGCTAAGTGCATACCTTTACGGTACCCCGTACGCCCATTGCGTACTGAGTCTCTTACCAATATATAGTGAATGTTATAAGATAAAGAATTAGCTTTATCAAGCATTTGTGAGCTACATGCGAAAACGACCTTATTTACCCTGCATGCAAACATGAATATATACAGTATTTACACCCCTTGCATTGCAACATGGTATGTCCAGCTGCACAGTTACTTGCTCTTTCCTGCTTTATTCCCAAATCAGAATCAGGTTCTGGGCATACAGTATACTATTTAATCTCGCTATTTATGATAAAATTGTTGTGTTTCTTTCAGCTTTAGGCAGCTTCCTGGGGCACGGATCTGAGGGGGCGCCCTGAGTCTGCCCATCACAAAATTAAGGATGTATCTGAAAGAAACATCCTTATTGTACTTAATGCAAATGGTAGCTGTGAAATTTATATGCCACACTGAAGGGCTGGGAAGTGGGTATTGGTGGTGGTTGGGGGCAGTAGGCTGAAGTTTTTCCTGAGTGCTCAGAAACCTTGCACCAGCCATGTACACACACACACACACACACACACACACACACACACACACACACACACACACACACACACACACACACACACACACACACACACACACACACACACATATATATGTGGGAGATGGTCCGGCACTCCAATAACTGGTGCAAAAGTCCCTGGTGCCCTCACTTTTCCAATGGATAGATACAATACAACAGTTGTGCGGCACTCAGGATTGAGAACAGAAATAATCACCAGCGGTCTTTCAACGTTTCAATTTTACTAAGAAAAATCTTCTTTTCTTAGTAAAATTGAAACGTTGAAAGACCGCTGGTGATTATTTCTGTTCTCAATCCTGAGTGCCGCACAACTGTTGTATTGTATATATATATATATATATATATACAGCAGCAGCTTCAGCGCCAACTGTATAGTGCAGGGGGGAATCGCTTAGCACATGTTATCATGTATGTAATATATGTGCTGGCTGGTTCCCCCAGGGATAGGGTGCGTTGTATGTATTTGTAGCCGTGATGCACCCGGGAATCAGCATAAAGCTGGCTACACACAAGACGATATGTCGTCCGATCTGGTGGATCGGACTGGCATACTCAACACATCATCTGGTGTGTACCCACTATGTCGCTGATGATGTGCATGCCAATGTATTGTCAGTGACTGGCTGAATAATTCGCTGAGCTGTTTATTTAGTCAGTTAAAGACTCTGTGAGTGCCGTCCAGCTGCATGCAGGATATACTATTTTTCTGGTCAGGCACCGGAACAAGTTGCTGCATAAGGTGCCAAACACTTGGAAAATATGTGTGTATATATATATATATATATATATATATAGAGAGAGAGAGAGAGAGAGAGAGAGAAAAGGGGTACTCAATAGCGATAAATGAGAATCACAAGCAGCACCTCTAGATGAACCTCCTGCAGGTGCAGAACAAACATCTAACAAAACGGATCGGAGGGCGCTAAATAAAATGGTACTGTTCCAATGTTATGCGTTAATCATTTAAAGATAAACATAATAATCAATTGGTCTACATTTGTGTCACATTTTTAATCTATACCAACAAAGAAATACATCAAAAACTGAATGTAAACCAGATAAATTTGAAGGCATTTCTCTGTGAAATTGTACAGATGCTCTATATGTTTTATTGTGCATTTTTATGACAACATTTTACCAAAACATAATTGTGAATTTTATTATTATATGTTTATCTTTATGTAGCCCTCTATAAATATGCGGAATGGGAATGTTCACACTTTGGGAAATGCAGTGTGTATTGATTGTGTATTATTAATGGTGTGTATATATGCCAATGGGTAGTGCCCTGTGCATGGAGGCGGTTGGGGGAGCGGGAGCGTGGGCCTAGGGGAAGTTTCTAGAGCTGGCACGTGGGACCCTTTGAGGGGGTGGAATGGATGGTTGGAGAGCGCGAGGGAGTACGGCTGGGACGGTTAAATGGGCAGAGGGAGAAGAGCGGCTGAGGAATACCTGTTGCAGAGAGAGGAGTGATGGGGATCCGCTGCAGCTAGTCGAGCTTCTGCTGGTGGTGAGGGCGCCAGACCGGAGGTGTCACCGCGGCTACGGGGAGGGAGAGATTGGAGGTGCCGCTGTGCCCGCTGGAGGAGAGCAGCGGGACCTCCGCTGATCGAAGCCCCGCTAGACTACCGCTAGTCGCTGTTGAAAGTGCAGCGGGAGTACCGGAGCCCGGAGTTGAGAGACGGCGACGTGGCTGTGTGGGAGTGGAAAGTATCAGCCCCTTAGCAGAGGGGGAAGGAGCTCCCTCTAGGCCATCTCCTACCCACGCCACTGAAGGGATATCCATCTCTGTCCTCCCTATAGGTGGTGTGAGCCTGCTACTGCTGCATCTTCAGAGGTAGGAGCCGGTAGCTTGGAAGCAGGGAAGGCAGGGGCAAAGGCTAGACAGACAAGCCCAGTGACCAGTTAACTCCGTTGGGGGGAGTGATCGACAGGCTGAGGCAGCCCTCCAGCATCTAACCCTGGGAGTGGCTAGAGTAAAGTCAGCCAACTCGGAGCAGGGGGAGTGAGCATGGAGAGTGGATTAGTCTCTGTTCAATTACTGCCAGAGGTTAGATAACAAGCTACAGATTGCAATATTGTTAACTCATACATTATTTGCCCGGCTCATAGTCTTGGGATCAGGACGAAAGGTGTGTTTTCCCTAAAGAACCGAAAACCCAATGATATATTGATGTCTGTATAAATAAACTTATTTATGAACCCATTCCTATCCGGATATATCGGCTGTCTGCTACCTCGATCTCTAAAGTGCTATGATAGGCAAAAGTTATCCAGAAGTATAGCATCAATCTGAGACACCATGCCCTATTTTCTGGTTATCTGCATACCTTTGCTCCTGCTAAAGTTTAAAGTCCCAAAAACCCTTCCTGAACAAGGACACAGAGGGAGGGATTTCACTCAGGAATTTGGATTCTAATTCCACCAACTATTCCCCCTAGGTTCCAGCTGATTTACTCTGACCCACCTCCAAACAGACTATATATATCTATCTCCAACATACCCCCAGTCTGAAATATACCTCGGTTGACTGTTCATGGACAGTACATGTGAAGTAACACCATTTTTTTATAGAAATCCCGGGTCCATAGTCTATCCGACCATGTTGAAGGTATCAAAAGGTTTTTTTTGTAGTGCATGTAAACATATTGTAAAATAGGTTAGAAAACCCAGTACTAAGGGGTTGTGTTAGTTTATTGGTATATGAAATTGACTATATTTGTTATGCTGTTTATGAACTCTATTTATTGCGATCAACAATAAATGTTACTTACCTGAGCCATAATTGTATCGGTTGAGGAGGCGAGTCGTGACCTGAAAGAAACAACAAAAATAAGGTAACCCTCCTAAGGATAACACTGAAACATCCCACAGGTAAAGAATCAAAGATTCACTCAGTACTAGTACCCGTAGACCCTTTGACATTTCTCACAAGGAGGCTTACCCAAGGAAGCCAGGGTAAATTAGCTTGGGTGGAGGCACTGGATACAGGACACCTTAGTAGGCCCAAGGGAAGATAGGGCTACATTTGGAGGCACTGCTGAGATCCTTTTAACCGTCGTCTTCTGTTTACCAACCCTGCATAGGTAGCCCTTATGAGTATGGAGATTTTCACGGAAACCGTTATTGGTCGTTGGTGCAAAGAGAAAGGGGTGGATACCCGTTATAGCTTTGGCTTAGTAGGGAACATGGCGACTGTGACCGATGAAGGGGTGTTGAAAACTGTGGGTTCCTTATGTGGTATACACTTACCCTACATTGTAGATCAGTGGAAAGGGTCATATGAGGATGTTTTTGTTTAACAATAAAAATCCTTTGGACAGAACACTAATCCCCCGTATCATATTGCTGGAAGGGACAATGGGTAGGAAAATGCATATAGTGTGGCCCGAGGAGGGGAAAGAGGAAGAGGCGGCCCAAGGGGAATACCCTGGAGACTTGGGAACCGGGGACCCCTCTTCTGTAGGTTGCTTCCATGCAACTGGCATCCTCCCATAAACCCAAGTGGTTCCACCAAGGCCCCAGAAGACAATGTGGTTGACAAAGTGGTTAGTCACCTGGAAAGGTGGCATTATGAGGGAGGATATCACAGACTGAGAATATTTTCTGGAATCACCCCTATCCCTGCAGGAGAAGAAACCTACGAGTTGTGGAGGGAAGCAGCCATTCAACACTCCGAGGAATGGCAGTGCCCGGAGCACATAAAATGACAAAGGGTGGCCGAGAGCTTACAAGGGCCCACCATGGGGGTGATCCAGGCAACCCAACGGAGCAACCCCAATTCTACCTTGAGAGACTATATTGAGGTGCTAGACTTCTCTTTCGAAACATTGGAGGATGTGGGAGATCTAATGGCCCCATTGAACAGCACTTACCAGGACCATGGGGAGATTTTGACCCACTATATTTATCGAGTGGACCGGTTGATTTATAAGATAGTGGATAAAGGAGGTTTTGATAAAGAATTGGTAGATGAAAGGCGGTTAAAACAACTGCTAAAAGGGGCCCTTACCAACAGTCCAGTAGCCCAGCAGTTAAGAGGCACCATGACTATGGCACATCCTCCCACCTTGAATAAGCTGGTTAAAGAAGTCAAATTGGAAGAGGTGCAGATTGAAAACCAGGAAATATCCATAAGAAGAGTCAAGGTGGTGCTGCCTTCTCCAAGCCCCCTCCCATGGGCGAACAAAACCAGAAGATCAATAAACTTATTGCCTTACAGACCCACCAAAACCTTGGTCCAAATCGACCACCAGGGTTAGAATGCAGTATTATTATTATTATATTTTATTTATAGGGCTCCACAAGTGTTTTACAGCACCGTACAAAGGACAGTACAGGGAGACAAAACTTAGCATAACAGTAAATAAATAACAAAAATGGAGTGCAGGTAACAAAGAACACCACAATTCTCAAAACATAATACAGCTTAGATGTAAGTAGCGAGGGAGTAATCATTGTACTACTTGGGGCTGGCGGCCATAGATAGAGAGGGGCCATTTACCAGCAGGAGAAAAAGCAGGTAAAGATGGTCGCTGAGTGAAATGTGTTGAGAAGAGGGCTTAGACAAGAGGAAAGAGGGCCCTGCTCTGAAGAGCTAACAATCTAGTGGGGAGGGGCGACAGACAGATAACATGAGGTGCAGGTAGAAGCCTGATGGTGGTATGCGAGCAAAGCAGAGATGTCCAAGGCATGGGGCAGGGGGATGGAGGAGCAGCCTAAGGACTAGGTTATGCATTGGAGGGGTACGCTTTGATAAATAGATGGGTTTTCAGTGCCCGTTTGAAGCTTTGCAAGGTCGGGGAGAGTCTAATGGAGCGGGGAGCGCATTCCACTGAAGGGGTGCAGCACGGGCAAAATCCTGAACTCGTGCATGGGAAGCAGTGACCAAGGCAGAGGAGAGGCGACGGTCATCAGCCGACTGTAGTGGGTGGGAGGGAGTATTAAGGGAGAGGAGGTTGGAGATGTAGGGAGCAGTGGAATTGGAGATGGCCTTGTATGTGAGGGTGAGGAGTTTGAAGAGGATTCTGTAGGGGAATGGGAGCCAGTGTAGATTTTGTTGAAGGGGAGTGGCAGAAGTGGAGTGGTGGGAGAGGAAGATGAGCCTAGCTGCGGAGTTGAGGACAGATTGGAGGGGAGCGATGTGCGAGCATGTGAGGCCAGTGAGGAGCACATTGCAGTGGTCGAGTCGTGAGATGACCAGTGAGTGGATGATAAGTTTAGTTGCACTCTGGGAGAGAAATGGCCTGAAGCGAGCAATGTTGCGTAGCTGGAACCGACAAGCAGTCTCGGTGGAGTGGAGTGAGCGAAAGCCAGATTGTCGTGGATCAAGGATGGAGTGGTCAGAGAGGTAGCTTGTGAGACGGGTGTAGACCAGTCGTTCAAGTAGTTTGGAGGCGAAAGGGAGAAGAGAGATGGGGCGGTAGCTAGTGAGTGATGAAGGGTCGATGATGAATCGAAGGAGTGACAACTGTGCTCCTTGTGAGTGTTACAGCTGTGGATAATTGGGGCACTGGTCCTTTGAATGCCTCATAACTGGGTATGAACAATGGGGAAGCAACTCCAATTATCAGAGGAGAGCATCCAGGGGGGAAAACTCCAACGGGGGGTCCTGTGGACCCCACACAGGCTCCCTGATTATAATGGTTCGAGCAATGGGGAGTGCCCAGTGGTCTCACAGCATCCCTGATAGCTTACTGGGCCAGGCACCGCTAACTAGGGTCATTTATTAATGGACATGACTGCACAGCATTAATGGATAGTGGCTCTCAAGTCTCTATTGTATTTGAGTCTTGGTATAACGCTAATCTTTCGGACATCCCCATCCAACCCCTCAGTGGACTCACCATATGGGGACTGAGCGAACAACGGTACCCATACTTGGGGTACATAACTGCAGATTACTTTCAAACTGGGCCTGAGTTCCCCCAATGAGGTTGTCCTGTTATTAGCACTTGTTTGTCCTGACTCTCCGGGGGACAACGGAAACCTACCTGTCATCGTGGGCACGTATACCAACATGTACCGGAATCTCATTCGGTGGTGCGAGAGACAGAGTGTAGGAAGTAAGGACACTACGGGAAGTTGGGTGATGGATGGAAGGTGTCTGAAGGTGGAAGGTCCAACCATGATCTCTGAGATAGAGGTGCCTACTAAGATGTGGCAGCCCTCCCCGACACTCAACTTAGAATCTTGCTTCACCGGAAGTGATATCGATGATGACTGTAGACGACTTCTGATGGAACAACTACAACAAAGGGAAGCTGTTTTCTCTAACAGTGAGTGGGACTTAGGCTCTGCTGTAGGGGTTGAACACCATATTAAATTGTTGGATGATACCCCGTTCCGGGAAAGATTGAGGCTTGCGCCTGCTGACTTTGAGGATGTCAGGAATCATCTGAGGGGACTGTTGGAGAATAACGTAATAGCGGATTCGGAAAGTCAGTATGCTTCTCCCACCGTCGTCGCATGGAAGAAGAATGGAGAAATATGACTCTGTATTGACTACCCCACGTTGAATAGTAGAACAGTTCCTGACCAATACACTATCCCCAAGGTGGATGAAGCATTAGATTGTTTGCAGGAAAGTAGGTGGTTTTTGGTGCTGGACCTCCAATGTGGTTACTACCAGATCCCCATGAGTGCAGCTGACCGGTCCAAAACGGCGTTCATAGGTCCTATCGGGTTTTTTGAGTTCCTGAAGATTCCCCAAGGGATAACCGGAGCACCCGCCACATTTCAGAGGACCATGGAGAAAACAGTGGGGGATATGTGCTACCGTGAGGTGTTAGTCTATTTAGACGACATCATTGTGTTTGGAAGGCCCCTTAAAGAACATAATGAGCGCCTGCTCAAAGTGTTGGATCATTTAAAAGCAAGAGGGCTAAAATTGTCGGTTGAGAAGTGTGAGTTCTGCCGCTCTTCCGTGAAATATCTCGGACATATAGTAAGCCGACAAGGGGTCTCTACCGATCTGGAAAAAGTGAACACGGTGAAGTATTGGCCACAGCCTGACACCCTTAGGGATTTGAGATCATTCTTAGGGTTTTGTGGCTATTATCGAAAATTCGTGCTATTATGCTCTCAAATTGCCCGGCCCCTGACAGAACTAACTCGAGGTTATCTACCAATAGGGAAGTCATCCGGTTCGAGACAGAGTACTGAGAAAGATTATTTCAAACCTAAAGAGCCTTTTGGGACTCGGTGGGATGTGCATTGCGAGGAGGCTTTTGAAAAGTTAAAAGAGAGGTTAACCAACTCCCCTGTTCTGGCATACGCAAATCCGGAACTTCCCTACGAAGTCCACATTGACGCCTCATTCGATGGACTGGGAGGAGTTTTATATCAATTTCAAGACCAACAGTTAAGACCTATCGCTTATGTCAGTTGGGGACTCTCCAGTGAGAGGAAGTATCCCATCCATAAATTAGAGTTCTTGGCCCTTAAATGGGTGGTTACTGAGAAATTCCATGATTATCTCTATGGTGCAGAGTTTCTAGTGCAAACTGACAACAACCCTTTAACTTATATCCAGACTATGGCTAAGCTGGATGCTACCGGTCACCGGTGGTTGGCTGCATTAAATAATTATATTTTTACCATAAAGTATCGACCTGGGTTAACCAGGATGCCGATGCTCTGTCTCGGATGCCCCACCATGAAATCAACCTGGATCCAAATGAATGGATAGAGGTCCCTGCAGTGGCGGTAAAAGGGCTATGTCACCAGGTCAGTGTCACTAAAAACATAACAGTGGCCGCCATTCACTTAACTGGAGCCTCTGATCAAGCCATACCCCCTATGTATCGCCGGTTGACTCAATCAAATGTGGATGGATTGGCGGTCATCGGGCCGACACAACTTGCTTGGGAGCAGCAGGCCGATGTGGATATATAACCTATCGTACAAATTCTACAAAATCGTCAGACTACTAAGGTTGCGGATAATAGTTTGTCTGTTAACTCGAATATTGCTGCAGCAATTGAAACGGCTGAGTCTGCAGCAGGGTGTGGTATATAGGAACAGCAGATGACCCGATGGCAGTGACAGGTCACAGATAGTATTACCGGCCAAGTATAAGCAGCTAGTATTGTCGGAATTGCATGATATGCATTGATTTTCTAACATTGGAAGGACCGGGAGGCAAAGACGGGAACATACTAGTGGTCACTGACCACTTCACTCGATATGCACATTCCTATGTGACGCCTAATAAAAAAGACGTAACTGTTGCTAAGACCCTTTGGGAGAAGTTCTTTCAGCATTATGGGCTGCCCGCAAGGATACACTCAGATCAAGGGCGGGATTTTGAAAGTCGACTCATTCGGGAACTCTGCCTTTGTTGTGGGATAAAGTAATCCTGAACGACTCCCTACCACCCTCGAGGAGACCCTCAACCGGAGCGGTTCAACCATACCTTATTAAATATGCTAGGTACATTAAGCCCCAAACAGAAACTTCAGTGGAAACAATATATCTCACCAAGAATGGGTCCACCAATTGCACCAAGAATGGGTCCACTGGGTACACCCCCTACTTTCTCATGTTTGGCAGAGAAGCTAGGCTACCAATTGATGTGTGTTTAGGGACACAGTTCAATAAACCAGTGGCTTCCTCTCACACACAATATGTGAAGCGCCTTCGGCAACAGTTGAAGGAGGCGCATCGACTCGCTCAAGCGGCTGCAAGACGATCAGGGGAAAAGAACAAAATCCAATACGACAGCCATGTAATAGAGCACCGTTTGCTACCGGGAGATAGAGTGCTGATTCGAATATTAGGAGTACCTAGGCGGAGGAAACTCACTAATCATTGGTGACCCAATCCATACATCATAGTCAGACAACTTCCAAACCTTCCGGTCTATCAACTTGTACCCGAAGATGAAGAGGGCCTCTCCCTAACTTATCATCGACAACATCTGTTACCTATAATGCAAGATACCCGATGGAGAAACATCGATCCAGAGGCAGTCACCAACTGTTCTGATCCGGGGTATCTTGATTAAGACTCAAAGGAGGAACCTACTGGTCAAGAGGAGGAGGAGGAAGGGGTTGAGGGTTACTATAGTGGTAGTTACTATAAAGAGGAAGGACCTTCCATTGCAGGAAGGGTGGAGGACGTCCCTGAAGTGGATAGTAGACTTAGTGAGCCTATGGTATACATTGATGGTTGGGACCTGGAGGACAGTGGTAGAACTGATGGACGGAGCGCTGAGAGATATAGTGTCTTGAATCCCGGGGGTGGATCCAGGGAGACCGGTAGTGAGTCAGTAACTGCCCCTCAATCCCCCAGGCCACAAAGAATTTGTAAGCCTCCTAGGGTCCTGACCTATGACCAATTAGGCACCCCTACAGAGGTACCATTATTTGTACACCCTCATATGGTACAGCCCTGACCCTACTTTGAGCACACTGTCCACTAGCCTACTAGGTGAACTGTGTGAATCGCACAATCTACAGATGTGATTAATATATCGATAGGTGCTGATTCCTTCAATTAGAATCACCAGGGGGAGAATGTAGCCCTCTATAGATATGCAGACTGGGAATGTTCACACTTTTGGAAATGCAGTGTGTATTGATTGTGTATTATTAATGGTGTGTATATATGCCAATGTGTAGTGCCCTGTGCATGGAGGCGGCTGGGGGAGCGGGAGCATGGGCCTAGGGGAAGTTTCTAGCGCTGGCACGCGGGACCCTTTGAGGGGGTGGAATGGAAGGTTGGAGAGCGCGAGGGAGTACGGCCGGGATGGTTGAACGGGTAGAGGGAGGAGAGCAGCTGAGGAGTACCTGTTGCGGAGAGAGGAGTGATGGGGATCCGCTGCAGCTAGTCGAGCCACCGTTGGTTGTGAGGGCGCCAGACTGGAGGTTTCACCGCGGGTACAGGGAGAGAGAGATCAGAGGTGCCACTGTGCCCGCTGAAGTAGAGCAGCGGGACCTCCGCCGATCCAAGCCCCGCTAGACTACCTCTAGCCGCTGTTGAAAGTGCAGCGGGAGTGCCGGAGTTGAGAGACAGCGACGTGACTGTGGGAAGCGGAAAGCGTCAGCCCCTTAGCAGAAGGGGAAGGAGCTCCCTCTGGGCCGTATCCTACCCAGGCCACTGAAGGGATATCCATCTCTGTCCTCCCCCTAGGTGGTGTAAGCCTGCTACTGCTGCATCTTCAGAGGTAGGAGCCGGTAGCTTGGAAGCAGGGAAGGCAGGGGCAAAGGCTAGACAGACAAGCCCAGTGACCAGTTAACTCCGTTGGGGGGAGTAAAGTCAGCCAACTCGGAGCAGGGGAAGTGAGCACGGAGAGTGGATTAGTCTCTGTTCAATTACTGCCAGAGGTTAGATAACAAGCTACAGATTGCAATATTGTTAACTCATACGTTATTTACCCGGCTCATAGTCTTGGGATCAGGACGAAAGGTGTGTTTTCCCTAAAGAATCGAAAACCCAATGATATATTGATGTCTATATAAATAAACTTATTTATGAACCCATTCCTATCCGGATATATCGGCTGTCTGCTACCTCGATCTCTAAAGTGCTACAACGATAGGCGAAAGTTACCCAGAAGGATAGCATCAATCTGAGACACTGTGCCCTATTTTCTGGTTATCTGCATACCTTCGCTCCTGCTAAAGTTTAAAGTCCCAAAACCCCTTCCTGAACAAGGAAACAGAGGGAGGGATTTCACTCAGGAATTTGGATTCTAATTCCACCAACTATTCCCCCTAGGTTCCAGCTGATTTACTCCGACCCCCCTCCAAACAGACTATATATATATAGATATATATATCCTTTATACCCCCAGTCTGAAATATACCTCGGTTGACTGTTCATGGACAGTACATGTGAAGTAACACCATTTTTTATAGAAATCCCGGGTTCATAGTCTATCCGACTATATTGAAGGTACCAAAAGGTTTTTTTTGTAGTGCATGCAAACATATTGTAAAATAGGTTAGAAATCCCAGTACTAAAGGGTTGTGTTAGTTTATTGGTATATGAAATTGACTATATTTGTTATGCTGTTTATGAACTCTATTTATTGCGATCAACAATAAATGTTACTTACCTGAGCCATAATTGTATTGGTTGAGGAGGCGAGTCGTGACCTGAAAGAAACAATAAAATAAGGTAACCCTCCTAAGGATAACACTGAAACATCCTGTAAACGTTGATTTACATACAGGACTAAAAGCAACACTTTAAAAACACATTAAATACACTTTAAAATGGAGCCACTGCGGCCTATGTGATCAAACCTTAGCCTACGTACTTTTTACACCGTTAGCATACAAAGCCCTGTACTGTGTACGTACTTTGCGTACAAACGCAGCGCTGGCCGTACAAAGTACACGCAGTGCGTACACACCCAAAGACACGCCGTGAGCACTTTGCAGCTACACGTGTGACTGAAATACACTTATAACCTTAGCAGGGAAAAGAGACACAACACCAGATTGTATTTAAGATGCTGGGTTCCGACACACCAACATATAATTGCTGAGAGGGGGTTACAATAAACAACAATACAATACAATAGAAAAATGGCTACAGTCAATGGTACATACGTTTTGGTTTCGCCTGCGCTTCCCGGCCCGGTCCTCAGTCATCAGGGTAGATGACCTTCAGAGTCTGTGTGGGACCAGGCATGCAGCTGGCTTTTTATACAATAGTCCAAAACCTAACACAATGGAAACTGTAATCTCTTTGTCCATTGGACACAGGGATGGTCATTTACAGTACAGGAGAGGTCATAGGTTGGTTTGAATAGGTGGGCGATGTCTGTTCCAGGTGCACTTGCAGATGGTCTCCTCTGGGTTCCTGCCGCATACCAAGTGTACAGTAAATACAGTTAATATTTATATTCTGCTCCTGCACATAACTATTCGCAGGAGCATGCAATCTTCTGCAAACCAACACCGGAATATTGCCCTTAATATACCCCACAGGTGGATACCAAACACCACCTTATAACCTAGTTCTGTCCCCTCCTATACTGTTAAGGTGAATCCCTTTGTTCTGATACCATTTAAACTAGTGTAACTTGCTGGTGTGGTGCAGGGAGACTATGTGTACATTGGCACTATTTAGATTAAATATATAATGTGTGTTTATGGCTTTTCCATGCGCTTACAAACACTACCGTAATTACTCATGCCACACGCTAATATGCAGGACCACGGGAGCGACCATATGCAAATTGCGAATATGTGCACGCACGGCAGAACAAGTACACGCACGGAGGCCACCTGTGTGTAGTTTGTACGTGATGTGTGTACTGCAATATTTTTCGACTTTGACAGTCCACCCTTTGGCAGTCATCAATAACTGCCACTAACTAATCAATAAACAGAAAAATATCTTAAAAATATATACAGAAACTTGGATGATCGGGGAAGAGTTGTAGGTGGGAAATGTATGACCTAGTGGGATAGTAAAAAGCATGTATGTATGAATCAATGTCTGAGAGGCATGTATCATTGTGCCGTATATGTTATAAATAAGCTTTGAGGTATTGCGAAGTATACATGAAATCCTTCTCATTCCGTATTAAGGGTCTGTAAATCGGCCAACAAACACTACCGAGCTCTTTTTGGCTTCTTGTTCTAACAAATGGGGTGCACATTTAGTTGATGATACATGGAGGGGGAACATATGTGAGTGCTAGAATATGTGGCTATCACCTGTCGACTATGTGTGCCATTAACTGGAGGTTGCAGAGATGAAGATAAGACACATATATAAAAATACATTCACATAAACACTTTGGGTAGGACTGACATCTTTTCCGGTTGGATGTATCTGGGCAGAGGGGGAGACAAAGAAAAACGGGTGAAAGAAACAGGCCATGAAATTCACTTGCAATCCTTATCATAACCCTGTCTCTATTGAGGGGTCATAAATTAAATCTGCTGCTATAACAGCGCCCTCGATCCTTAGACTCATCAAATTTGTGCTGCGCTTGCGCCGCATTAGAATTTGAACACACCTAAATATCAAACCAATAATTATAATGATTCCCAGGATACAAAGGAGAAACTTCCCCACACTCATAATGACACTCTGTGCCCACTCTCCTAACCCTGAGAACCATTTGCGTGAGTTCAACCATGAGACCCAGCCGGTCAGTTCATTACCCACAGTCGCTAAGGTAAGGTTGTGCTTCCTCCTGAACTCCCACTTCAACTGTAAGATCTCGTCCATCTTCTGATCGATGATCTCCGTGGGGTCGTCAGTGCTGTTCGTAATATATGTACAGCACTTCACACAATATTGAGTTGCCAGAGTAACACAGTACCCACCTGTCATGGCTGTAACATAATTAAGGACCATCCTGTGCTGGATCAGTTCCTTCTTGTAGGCTTGTAACTCCCTTCCCGTATACCTGAAGGTGTCATCATACATCTCAGTGATATTATCTATCAAGTTCGCTAGCGCATGGATATACCTATAATTTATAGTTCCTCTGGCAGTACGGGTGATGTCTAATGCGAGAAGGAACTGAATCCAGGTGGATTCGTGGATCAAATCGGAGGCTGCGTGCTCTGCCCTATCTATGAGGTGTCTCTTGATGATGTGTTCATAGTGAGTATGAGTATAAGGAGTCTGAGCACTGCGGTGAACGTCTTTCATTTCATCGTGGGTTATGGTCATGACCTCCGGTAGTACTCTCCCAATATAAAACAATCCCTCAGACCTCGGGGCAAGCCACTTGTACGCTTTCCTCCCACATATAAAATAGGCATCATCTGGGAGAACATAGGGGACAAAATGTATCATCACCATATTGCAAACTTTTCATGTAAAGAAACCGATCCCTAGTTCTCTCATTTGCTCAGTACAGGTATCGGGCTGGATAATGTGGGCACAATACCCTGACGATACTTTTCCAACCCACATGGTCTTGCTTCCACGTGTATACCTATACCGAAAATACCTCCCACTGTTGGCTATCTGGCGTACAAGTTCAGAGTCGATAGGTATCTTATCAGCTCTGTGTGAAAAGGTCATTGTCTGATTATTCAACGTCATTCCCCAATTTCCTGGTTTTCGGTAATTGGAAATATTAAAACATAATAAGGACCTGTCTACATGGTACTGGTGGAGCTTCAAGCTAGGGGGCCTGGAGATATTGAATTTCTTGTCCACCGGTCTCCCACCCCGTAATTCGAGTACCTCATCTATTGCTAAAGGGTATGGTACTAATCCTGACTTACTCTGACCTTGAGGTACCTGTGAGCACACCCAGCATTCTGTCTGGTTTAAGACTTTACCCACTAGTGAGTGGTAATCACTCAACGGATGGCGGTCCATGTCGATATTAAGGTTGGACTGACATCTCTGGATGCACCCATCCTCGACTATATTCTCACAATTCCTACAAATAAAATATTAATCAGACAATAACCCTTCACATTGCCTCCGAGCTCCATGACTACCAGAGCGCTTACTGATACCAGCCTTTACTCGAGTGATGTGCTGCTCCTGAGATCCTACAAATTCGTACTCGCCATCAGAACCCATTCCAGATCCCTGCTCGACCTCTCTGGGACCCTCACCAAAACAAATTGTCCTGATCAAAAACAGCATTACTAGCAGAACCCGAAACGCAGTCTCTTGTGATAGATCCATTTCATTAGGGGAAAGAAGGAAAATAAGGAGGAGAAAAAGAAAGGAAAATGCAGGGGGGGTGAAAAAAGAAAATAGTGCGACAACCGTCCTTGGTCTTGTTGCTCTCCACGCTCAGGTGCCTTTCAACAGTCCTGCCTCTCAACTTTCCCATAACAAACACTGTAGTGATACGAGGTTTTCTTCACCTTGCTCTTTGTCACGAGTCCTCTCCGGGTCAACGACCTTCTTGCAGTGGGACGAGTGGACCCAAGTCTCTCTTTCGGCGACCTTTAGTGCTGTCGTGCTGGATAACAAGACTTGGTATGGTCCTTCCCACCTTTCTATGAGGCAACCTGGGCGTAAGAAATTTCGAATCATCACATAATCCCCAGGCTCAATGTCATGACAATTACTGTTCGTTAGGTCAGGAATCACCAGCTTTAGATTTCTTTGTTGATTTCTCAGCTGCTGGCTCATCCCAACCAAATATTTCACAGTCACTTCATTATTGCATTTCAAATCATCATGGGGTTCTATCATTACATGAGGTTGTCGACCAAAAAGAATTTCAAAGGGTGATAAGTTAAGTGGAGACTTGGGAGTGGTTCTGATGCTGTACAACACTAGTGGCAAAGCTTCTGGCCACAGCAATCCAGTTTCAGTCATCACTTTGCTCAGCTTGTTCTTAATAGTGCTGTTCACTCTCTCTACCTTTGCACTCGCCTGTGGCCGGTACGGAGTATGCAGCTTGCTATTAATTCCCATCAGTTTGCACATGACCTAAAAGACTTCACCTGTAAAGTGGGTACCCCAATCACTTTCAATCATTCTAGGGATACCATATCTACACACAAATTCCTGCACAATTTTCTTTGCAGTGAACGTAGCAGTATTTGTGGCAGCAGGGAACACTTCTACCCAGTTGGAAAATACATCAATACATACTAACACATATTTCAAATTCCTACAGGGTGGTAACTGTATGAAGTCGATTTATATTACCTGAAAAGGTCTATCTGTCGGAGGGATATGGGATGGCTCTGTTGGTATTGTCTTACCAATATTCTTCCTCAAGCAAGTAAAACATGTCATTGCTCTCTTACCTGCATGAGAAGAGAATCCTGGCGCACACCAATAGGCTCTTACCAGCTTGCACATACCCTCTTTGCCCAGATGAGTCAGACCGTGTGCCGCCTCAGCTAGACTTGGAAGATATGCTCTGGGGGCCACCGGCTTACCCTGTCCACCTGTCCAAAGTCCTGAGGACTCCTGGCCATACCCCCTTTGACCTCCAGACTGCCTTTTCCTGTAGGGAACACAAATTTTGCATTTTAATTTTAACTGTTGTGTGTTATCAGTTGTGTGAAGTAAACCATCTCTGGATGATTGAAGAGAGGGGAATAATAGTAAATAAAAAAAAAGAAAATGTCAGGTTTGGCATTCACCAACAGGCTGTCACACCATTATGCATATCGGTGTCTGCACACAGTCTCCCTTCACCAGTATTCTCATTCTTCACCCTTTGTGCATGACCAGGCACACTGCATTAATACTGGTTTTCTTGTTCTGGTGAGATATACTGGATTTGGCCAGAACTCTGACAGACCGAGTAGGCATGTGGCGTTTGAACTGTAATCGGGTGTATTGTACCCTCCTGTCGGTGAACGTAAGAGATGATGAGGAAACTTTGAAGAAAAAGTTAGTAACAGGTTAGTAACAGATAAGTTTGTAGAGGCAAAGAGGATTTTATAAAATTTCACAACTGGATTGGGCACTATGGGGAATGACTTTTCTACTAGGTCTATAGCCCTAAAAAAAATGTATGTGTATCGTATCTTTACTAGGACTATCCCAGCCATCAATCCAGTGTCCTGTCCACCCTAAGTTCATAGGGAACCCGGTATCTGTGAGATAATTTCCTCTACCTGTGATGGACATGAATCTAGAACAGTGAAATGCAATATTAGTCTTCGTGGGTATCCAACATACTTTGTACCTCCTGGGCGGGAGCACGCTATATGTATACCATATCTAACAAAACTCCTGTTAAGTTAATCAGGGGCCATTTCTGCTAGAGAAAGAAGCAAAAGTTTAGAGGCCTCATCTTAACCCCAGCAAGTTTTGTCAACAAGGGTAAAGTTGCATTTATTCCGTTCTTCCCATTAACCGAATCTGTGTTTTCTATATGGCTCGTGATTCCTTACTATATGTCCCTTGATCCAGTCTATGTGTTTAATAATGTGGCTTGTTTTCTCTGTCTAGGGGTCCATATTGACTATGTGTCCTACTATTCCTACAGTCCCTTGCAAAATGTCCTTCCTTTTTACAAATGTAACATATTCTTGGTCTTTTCCAAACAGCAGGGGTCTGGGGTTTGGGCTGATGGGGCTTTCCTGTCAGAGCCTGTAAACTTATTGTCATCAGCTTCCCCTCCTGTTGTTCTCTGCACCTAGCAATATTCTTGTGGTGTTCAATTGCGCACTCTCTAAGACAAGCTACGGTGACCCCTCTCTAATTTGGCAAAGATGTTTACACCCTGTCCCTTAATGTCTTATTGAGCCCGTCCATTAGCACAGAGACAGCCAGATGGAAATATTCAGATGCCATTTCATTTTCTCTCTGTTTTATGGAGAAAATTCTTCTCCACTTAACAGTCGTGGGGAAATACAACTCTAGTTGCATGTTAATTCGTTCCACGTTCTCCTGATTGTGTTCGTCAGTCATAGGACCATCCGACTCTAATCTACAATCAGTGATGAATTTTTGGGTGTCAATATTAGGGGGTAGGCTTTCAAAAATATCCGCCAATCTTTGTTAGCTGGTTCATGAGCATTACCCAGATCTCTGATAAACTTCTGACATCTGGCTAAATGCTTCCGGGGATCGGGGAATTCTGAAATGATTGACCGAAGTTCTGATCTGGACCACGGGCAATACATTGCATTATTCCTGGTGAGGATTACTCCCTATCGGTTCCCCCATTGGGAGGTACTATTTCCAAGACAGGATGTAATCCTACCATTCTATTCCTAATCTGCTCACTGTGAGGTGTTAATGTCTCTGTGTATTGAACAGTTTCACACTTACCGATGTCTGAGATCTCACCAGTTCTTTCAGTGGGGGATACTGTTACTGCTCTTACTGGTTGGACAAGGCCCACCTGCATTTCCAGTAAGGCAATTGCCTGGATGAGGGCTGAGAGTGGGATGGATGCATAATTTTCCTCTGACCTATGATCTTGGAGAGAGTTCAAAACAGAATACAACTTGCAAGGGTTAAGGTTAACACATTGATCCTGCATTTTTCTATCATTTACAGATATACCATTGACTGTAGCCATCTCTTCTACTTCGACCTGTGTCGGTAATGGTGTGTTCATGCCCTCATTCCTGCTAGGTTTGGAACTTGCTTTGAGAGTTTGTTCCCTTCGCACCTCCCCCTCTTGTTGCCACAGGTTTAAACAATTGTTATGTCTGATCCTTTGTTTCCTGGATTTAATCAGACATATTTTACCACCTACATTCTGCAGTACCTCTTGTTCAAAGCTGCCCACCCTAGGGAATGATACCCTATCTTTGTCAGTCATACGTACCCAATCGTCACAATAAACTTCAGCGTGTGGACCATATTTCCCACACATGATAAACCTTGCTGACCCTTTTGGCCTCAATTCTTCAGCCTGAACCCTGCATAAACGTCTCTCACTTGAGCAACTGGCTCCCATGTTTGTGGGTCTTTTTAATAACTAAAAAAAAATTCCCACAAACACCAAAATACTCAATGCAAGCAGATGGTGGAAGTATCTCCGAGCGCCTTCCACTCGCTCACGTTGGCCAGTACTACGATACGCTGTTGATAGCGGAAGGCAATGTACTCAACTTAGGGCTCCTATAAGACCTTACAGCACCGTGATTTCTCTCGGTGGAGGTTCTGTTGGAATATTTTCCTGAGAGAGGCAGGTATCTTTCCACTGGAATTTTTTGTAGGGTGAAAAACAGAGAAATTAGATAACTGTTGTTCACCCTTTCCAGTGGAAGCCCACCAGGGAGATTTCCCGACGTTATCAAAGAAAAATCCCTTTGTCTATACAATCACGTCTGCGTATGCTTTTCCACAGCGCATATGACACAATGGTATCATGTTGTGCTGTGTAGAACATACGGACATGTGATGCAATCGCACAGCCTATAGATACTAGTTATCTACATGCCCTACGATTGCTGTAGACCACCTGAAACACCTAGACCACTCTAGATCACCTAGTTGTATGGGACACCTAGACCACTCCAGATCACCTAGACCACCTAGTTCTGATCACGCAAGGTAGCGAACCCTACGCCACCGGGCCTCTACTAACCCAGTGTTCCACGATGGGATCCCGAATTCCCGGGTTCAGCTCCACTCACTTCGCTTTCACTCAAATACACCTTGTTTTTATTTTCTGTACAGAAATGTTTTCACTCTTTCTGATCGGCAGCTTTTCCCCCAGAGGCAATACAGTTTAAACAAAAGTCTTATACTAATCTGCTTTTGAAAGCGGATAGTTATGTGCTATTGTAGCATGGCTACTATCCCACCTTTTAATTGAACGAAACTATCGTGTAATTTGTACTTAGTGTCCGCACTCTTACGCACTTTGCGTAATCACGTGACCAGCGTGCCTTTTACGCTGCGTGCGCGGTCCTGTACATTGTCTGAGCCACGTGTACAAAACGTGCATCCGCAATAAAACAAATCAAACAGTCTCTATAAATGTGAGCAATACTAACGACAATCACTTTTATGACTGGGCCAGACCCGCGTGTTGTGCTTTATACTTACTTCCTTAAATACTTTTATTTCAAACTATATAGCAACAAATGTATCCGATTTCACACAGATCTAAACAAATCTAGCAATCTAAACCTTGCGGCAACAATATGTGAGAGGGTATGCAAAGTATTGGTGCCCTTTGTGTACGTTTTTGGCGCCAAAGAAAATTTACACAGAGATTTTTAAATAGCTTTTTTTTCCTGTTTACCTACGGGTTCTATCAGCACCTCTGCAGACCAGACAGAGCAGACACAATCTAACAGCACAAAAATAGGGTTTTTTAGAACATCCACCAACCAGGAAAAGGTTACGTAGATAACTTTCCATCCTTTGCTGATAGATTAAGTCTGCTATGACCTGCTAGCCTGTGGAGTATGTGAAAACCGGATAAGCTCCCAATTGTAAACGTCGATTTACATACAGGACTAAAAGCAACACTTTAAAAACACATTAAATACACTTTAAAATGGAGCCACTGCGGCCGCTGTGATCAAACCTTAGCCTACGTACTTTTCACACCGTTAGCGTACAAAGCCCTGTACTGTGTACGTACTTTGCGTACAAATGCCACGCTGGCCGTACAAAGTACACGCAGTGTGTACACACCCAAAGACACGCTGTGAGCACTCTGCAGCTACACGTGTGACTGAAATACACTTATAACCTTAGCAGGGAAAAGAGACACGGCACCAGATTGTATTTAAGATGCTGGGTTCCGACACACCAACATATAATTGCTGAAAGGGGGTTACAATAAACAACAATACAATACACTACAATAGAAAAATGGCTACAGTCAATGGTACATACGTTTTGGTTTCGCCTGCGCTTCCCGGCCCGGTCCTCAGTCATCAGGGTAGATGACCTTCAGAGTCTGTGTGGGACCAGGCATGCAGCTGGCTTTTTATACAATAGTCCAAAACCTAACACAATGGAAACTGTAATCTCTTTGTCCATTGGACACAGGGATGGTCATTTACAGTACAGGAGAGGTCATAGGTCGGTTTGAATAGGCGGGCGATGTCTGTTCCAGGTGCACTTGCAGATGGTCTCCTCTGGGTTCCCGCCGCATGCCAAGTGTACAATAAATACAGTTAATATTTATATTCTGCTCCTGCACATAACTATTCGCAGGAGCGTGCGATCTTCTGCAAACCAACACCGGAATATTGCCCTTAATATACCCTACAGGTGGATACCAAACACCACCTTATAACCTAGTTCTGTCCCCTCCTATCCTGTAAAGGTGAATCCCTTTGTTCTGATACCATTTAAACTAGTGTAACTTGCTGGTGTGGTGCAGGGAGACTATGTGTACATTGTGCACTATTTGGATTAAATATATAATGTGTATTTATGGCTTTTCCATGCGCTTACAAACACTACCGTAATTACTCATACCACGCGCTAATACGCAGGACCGTGGGAGAGACCATACGCAAATTGCGAATATGTGCACGCACGGCAGAGCAAGTACGCGCACTAAGGCCATATGTGTGTAGTTTGTATGTGGTCTATAGATTGTAAGCTTGCGAGCAGGGCCTTCCTACCTCTATGACTGTTTGTTATCACCCAGTTTGTTATTGTTATTTCAAATTGTAAAGCGCAACGGAATTTGCTGCGCTATATAAGAAACTGTTAATAAATAAATAATAAATAATGTGTGTACTGCAATATTTTTCGACTTCGACAATCCCACAGGTAAAGAATCAAAGATTCACTAAGTACTAGTACCCGTAGACCCTTTGACATTTCTCACAGGGAACTTAGCCATGCAAGCCAGGGTAAATTAGCTTGGGTGGAGGCACTGGATACAGAACACCTCAGTAGGCCCAAGGGAAGATAGGGCTACATTTAAATGATTAATGCATTATAATATTGGAACAGTACCATTTATTTAGCGCCCTCAGATCCGTTTTGTTTTATATATATATATATATATATATATATAAAAGGTGGCCTGGCCATCAGAAGGGGACATGTACGGATGGTGTGATGGTTAGCATTACTGCCTCACAGCACAGGTCATGGGTTCGATTCCCACCATGGCCCAACTGTGTGGAGTTTGTATATTCTCCCCGTACTTGCATGGGTTTCCTCTGGGTATACCGGTTTCCTCCCACAATCCAAAAATATACTGGTAGGTTAATTGGATCCCATCAAAAATTAACCCTAGCGTGAATGTGTGTCGTGTACATGTGGTAGGGAATATAGTCTGTAAACTTCACCGGGGCAAGGACTGAGTTGAATGGCCAAATATTCTCTGTAAAGCGCTGCAGAATTTGTGTGCGCTATATAAGTAACTGGTAATAATATATATATATATATATATATATATATATACACTTAAAGTGGTCCTAGAGAGGTGGTGGAACTCCCCCCCACTCCCCCAAGGCGCCCATGTAAGAAAGGTATTGTGCGCACCTTAGGCACGCATGGCAAAAAAGGGGCGTGGTCTTGAAAAGCATGGGGCGTGGTCACACAATAGTAATAATGCCCACAGTAGTAGCACCCAGTGGTCGATGTGGAAATTTCAAAGTGAGGGTATGGACAAGTGAAGGTTGTAATTATGTGCGCGCCAAAGGCACGCACACTCTGGAAAAGGGGGCGTGGCCACTCAGAAGGGGGCGTGTCCTTCAGTGTAGTTTACCACACCATATACGCCTTATACACATTATGCACCACAATAGTAGGACCCCTTACTGGTGCCCCTTTCACATTATACCACACAGTATGAGCCTAAATTCACATTATAGCAAACAGTATGAGCCGAAATTCACATTATAGCACACAGTATGAGCCGAAATTCACATTATAGCACACAGTATGAGCCAAAATTCCCATTATAGCACACAGTATGAACCTAAATTCACATTATAGCAAACAGTATGAGCTGAAATTTACATTATAGCACACAGTATGAGCCGAAATTCACATTATAGCACATGGTATGAGCCAAAATTCACATTATAGCACACAGAATGAGCCGAAATTCACATTATAGCACACGGTATGAGCCAAAATTCACATTATAGCACACAGTATGAGCCAAAATTCACATTATAGCACATGGTATGAGCCTAAATTCACATTATAGAGTGACAGAGGGACAGGGAGAGTGACTGCAGGGACATGGAAAGTGACAGCAGGGACAGGGAGAGTGACAGAGAGAGGAACAGCAAGGGCATACAGTAGGGACTAGGGAGAAAGAAAGGCAGCAGGGTAAGATTACCTGTTTAGCAGCAGCGGTGGTCTGCGGTGCGGTGGATGAGGAGGCTGTGGTAGGCGTGGGGTGGAGGAGGCTGTGGGCCTCAGAAATACTGCGGAGGAGGAAGCTGTGGGCATGCAGAGGTCTGAGGGCGGCAAAGGAGGCTGAGGGTGGCTGCAGCGGATCTGGGACCAGGCTGGCTTTATTATCCCCCAGTGGTAATGCCCCTGCAGTTATGACCCCAGTAGTTTACCTCCCCTTTAGTTTAGCCCCCCCAGTGGTAATGCCCCCAGTAGTTTAGCCTTCATGTAGTTTGCCCCATGTAGTTTAGCCCCCAGTGGTAATGCCCCCTGCAGTTATGTCCCCAGTAGTTTAGCCCCTGTAGTTTAGCCCCCATGTAGTTTGCCCCCAGTAGTTAGCCACCGTTAGTAATGCCCCCAGTAGTTTAGCCCCCCGTAGTTTGCCCCCTTGTAGTTTAGCCCCTGTAATTATGCCATCTCTCCCATAGTGCACACTGACAGAGCCGGAAGCTGGAGCTCAGTAGTGAGCTCCTGCATCTGGCTGACGCTGTGGAGAGGGGGCCGGGCGCCCGCTGGTAAAACTATCTCAGCGGGCGCCCGGCATCTCCCTGCAGCGCCAGGCTAACATCGGCTGAGGTGAGCCGGAGGAGGCAGAACTGCTTTCCGTCTCCAAGTGGAACTGACGGAACGCAGTTCCGCCCCGTTCCGGCTCACTTTAACCCCTGTATATATATATATATATATATATATATATACGTGTGTGTGTGTGTGTGTATATATCCTAGATAATAGCCCAGATATGTGACTCTCTGCCTGTGTATCTAGCGCTGGGCGTGTTTAGGAGCTCTCATTGGGTTAGCAGCAGGTCTATCACACCCAGTCCACAGCTGATTGGGCGAGAAACGCCCTCCCACACAGGTTGCATCCAATGGGAGGCTTTTCCCTTTGGCTGCTGTGTGTTCCCAGAGCAGGATTAACAATGGGGCTGATGGAGCTCCAGGTCCACACACCAAAATAGGCCCACTGCATCTGCAACAACATACCCTCCCATAATTTACACATAAAAATCGCTACAAATTTGAAAAGGGGGTGTTGCCACGGTTAAAGTGGCATGGACACGCCCTTTTTCCTATACTTTCAATGGAAGTTTGGAGAGCCAAAAATTAGTACAGACCATAAAAAAAGGCACTGTACCTGTCAAAAAGGTACAGCTGGAGGGGGTATGCCACTACATCTGCAGCAAGTCTCTGCGCTGTAGATAGGGCTAAAAAAAAACCTTTTACTGCAGCGTCCTATGTCCTGCTGCCAGTCCGCCTGCCCCTCCGCCATCAACAATCCCCACACCCTAGCCGCGGCGCAGGTGGAACAAAAGCTGCTGCAGCCACCAGCATAGATGTGTATGAAAGCGGCGCAGCGGAAGCCTTTCATAGCCCTCCCTGCACCGCATATTCTCTGAGCCTGGAGCCTCCTCTGCGCGTTATGTCACAGAAGTGCCTCCCCACCATAGCCGTGCCCAGATTCCCAGAGGCCCTGACTCCGCAACACAGCACCTGGTCTGCCAGCCTGGAAGCCCCAAGATGGCTAATGTAACAGATAGAGTGGGTGATATCGCGGAGGGTAATGTCTGGACGCTGAATCAATGTAAAAGGTTACAGTGCTGTGCAGTGCAGTGGGTGTGCAGTGTCACTGACACTGCACAGCACTCTCACCTTTTACATTGATTCAGCGAGTCAGTCAGTTCTGCCAGCCAGTCACTATTGTTAGCGCCGGTGTCCCAACGCGCAGCCTTGCAGGGAAGTAGACGCTCTAAATAAACTACAGCTCCCAGCAGCCCTTAGCGCCAAAGCATTCCGGCCCTTAGGGGTGCTGGGAGCTGCAGTTTATTGAGTGCATCTTCTTCCCTGTAATGTGGCGCATTGGGACACCGCCGCTAACAATTGTGACTGGCTGCTTGGATGCGAGTTTCCGGGAGAGCCAGTGCCAAAGGGAGGACAGCAGCTTAGCTACTTCCAGGAGGAGAAGCATGAGAAGCATTACCCACCCCTCCCCCACTTGCAGTACCTCCCGGCCCCATTCGCAGCACCCCCACACCCCTCCTCCTGCACCCACCGCACCCGCTCCTCCCCCACCTGCGGCACCCTCGCAACCTCCTCCCCCACCCGCGGTGGCTCCAGATCCCCACCCATGGCACCCATGCACGCTCGCCCACCCACGGCACCATCGCACCAGCCCCCTCCCCTAAATGCGGCACCCCTGCAACTGCCCCTCCCCCACCCACGACACCTCCATAACTGCCCCTCACCCACCCGCGGCACCCCCGGACCCCATCCACATCTCCCCCATACTCGCCACTCCCCCAACCACAGCACCTACTAGGTGATACATCAGGCCCTGCATGCGCTGTTCACGCTGTTGCAAGAGGCTTCAACCCCTTAACCATTGCACGCCCTTTGTCCTTGTAATATTTAACCACTCACACAATTATGATTAGAGGTAATACTCAATATAATAAAAATATTGCACGCCACAAGGGGGTGCAAGGGTTATATATATATATATATATATACAAAATCTAGTGTCGGTGATGGTGGTGAACTGCTGCTGCTACCGGCCATGGGCCTGTGGAGGGAGGACAGGGGAATGACAATTCCTATGTCATAGCATTTACTACAGGTGACCTCATCCTAGCAGGAGCTAGAGCGCACACACAGTGCATAAGGGGCACTACTGTGTGGCATAATGTTTATAAGGGGAACTGCTGTGTTGTGTAATGTTAATAAGGAGCTCTAGTGTGTGGTATAATGTGTATTAGGGGTACCACTGTGTGGCATAACATGTATAAAGGGTACTACTGTGTGGTGCAACATAAATAAAGGACACTACTGTGTGGTGTAAAGTGAGTAAGGGGCACTACTGTCCAGGTATGGACTGGAGCATTCTTTTTGTGTGCAAGTCACCACCCCAAAGCATGTTAGCAGAGTGGAGCATTCGGAGTCGGAGCTGCTTGGCCAAACCTCCAGACAGCTGGATGGGCCCATCAGACCATTGGCTCTTCAGGCATTTGTCAGAATTCCCAGATATCCAGTCCGGATGCCTCTTCTCCCGTATACAGGATCTGATATAAAGAAAAGATCCCTGAGTGCAAATTGTCAGACTGAGGAAGTGACAGAGCCGGCAGGACAAAACGAGGAGTGGAGAAGTGAGGTAGTTACACAATGTCTCGTGCTTAGAAATTGAGAAATCCGCACTGTAAAATAGGTTAACATGTCCCAACACTGCGAAAAAGAGACATAGAGGTCAAAAGGAGTTGCACTTTAACAAAAGACAAATATTAAACACATTGATGAGAAACAAGCCTCTTTTATGCATTAAAGCAATAAGAAATATCAAAGAAAAGCAACCCTTTGTGTCCCGAATAACTTTTATTTGAAAAAACTGGTTGCTTCCTACATAGCTGGGGGATGCTGTCATGTGACTGCAGACAGAATGCTGACCCGCAGGGACTATTCCCACAAGACCCATAGAGTGGGAATAGAACCTGTGGCAAGCACAGCGAGTCCACAAGGGGAGTTATTAAAATTGCCCCCCCCCCCCCATCGGCATTCTGCTGATGGGATCCTGGGGTCGGTATGCTGACAGCTGGAATCCCCAGCGCCGGTCTCCCAGCCCCAACCCAACCCTGTTTTTGATACTTGTTTGTTAAACCCCTTTTCCACTAGATAAATTTACCCATGTTTTTGCACGGGCGCGCATCAACACAGGTTTTTAGTAAGTGGAAACGGGTCAACACGGGTTGAGTGACCCTGGAATCCTACCCGGGTATATACCTGGGTTTAATACGGTAACACGTTAATGACCCGAGTAATTGAGCAGTGGAAACGGTCATTACCCATGTTTTCAGACCCGAGTAATGAGTGACATCAATAGCTTTTACAGAGCTTACCCAGGTTAAGTGGAAACAGATCCGACCCAGGGATAACCCGTTTCCAACTGCAGTGGAAACGGCGGGGCCGACATGGGTTGTAGCCGGGTTAAACATCCTGGATCGGACCCAGTGGAAAAGAGGTATTACTTGGTTGTTGTCAGGTGTTGGGTATAAGATCCCGGCAGTCAGCATACCAACTCCGGTATCCCGGCCGCAAGAATGCCGGCAGGGGGCGAGCGCAACAAAGCCCTTTGCAGGTTCTATGCTTACTCTATGTGTGTTGTGGACACCCACGAGTGGGAATAGCCCTCGGTCCCCTGCCAGCATTCTGGCGGCTGGGATCCCAGCGTCGGTATGCTGACTGCCGAGATCCCAACCGGAGGCTGTATAAAACACACCAGTGTAGGGTATTGTATTTAGAACCCAGTGTAGGGTATTGTACATACTAAGCACCCAGTGTAGGGTATTGTACTTAGCACCCAGTGTAGGGTATTGTACTTAGCACCCAGTGTAAGGTGTAGGGCAGTGGTCAGGGAACAGGGGTAAATTACCCCAAATGGGGTAAAAATGAAATTCCTGGGGGTAATGGATGGTCGCATTGCCAAGACACAGCCCCGTCCAGCACCGTCCGGCTCGCGATGTGACGTGCTGATGTCACAAAGTGCTCCCTCCTGCCCACCCTGCGCTGTGTTCCTGGTCACGGTGTGATGTGCTGACGTCACACCGTGCTCCCTTATGCCCGTCCTCCCGTCCACGGCCCGCCAACCAACACATAGAACTTGAAGTGTTCTGTGGCTGACCGCTGACAGAGCTCCGCAGGATCAGACAGTGGCCTACATAACAGTGGGAAATTCCCACTGACATTACTGAGGTGAGGATGTGACCATCTGTCTCCTAAAAGACGTCCCCCTCCACCTACTTCCCCCCTCATCCATCTTTCTCACATTCATTCCGGTGTTTTGGGGAGAAAGTGTTAATTAACCCATTCATTGCCAAAAAATAATTGGCGAAAATAATAATAAAAAAATAATAATTATACATATATACATATATATATATATATATATATACACACACACACACACACACACACACACACACACACACACACACACACACACACACACACACACACACACACACAGTATCTCAGAAATGCCATATACCAGTGATAACCATTATATATGCACAATAATATATGATTTCCTTCCTTTCAAATCAAGGGGGTAACGTCGGCGTATCTAAATATATTTTGGGGTAAAAGGTACAAAAGTTCCCTGAACCCTGACTTAGGGCCTAATTCAGATCAGATCGCAGCAGCAAATTTGCTAGCTAATGGGCAAAACCAGGGCCCTCATTCCGAGTCGTTCGCTCGGTAATTTTCATCGCATCGCAGTGAAATTCCGCTTAGTACGCATGCGCAATAATCGCACTGCGACTGCGCCAAGTAATTTTACAATGAAGATAGTATTTTTACTCACGGCTTTTTCTTCGCTCCGGCGATCGTAGTGTGATTGACAGGAAATGGGTGTTACTGGGCGGAAACACGGCGTTTTCGGGGCGTGTGGATAAAAACGCTACCGTTTCCGGAAAAAACGCAGGAGTGGCAGGAGAAACGGGGGAGTGTCTGGGCGAACGCTGGGTGTGTTTATGACGTCAAACCAGGAACGACAAGCACTGAACTGATCGCAGATGCCGAGTAAGTCTGAAGCTACTCTGAAACTGCTAAGTAGTTTGTAATCGCAATATTGCGAATACATCGGTCGCAATTTTAAGAAGCTAAGATACACTCCCAGTAGGCGTAGGCTTAGCCTGAGCAACTCTGCTAAATTCGCCTTGCGAGCGATCAACTCGGAATGAGGGCCCATGTGCACTGCAGGGGGGGGGGGGGGGAGATATAATATGTGCAGAGAGAGTTAGATTTGGGTGGGGTGTGTTCAATCTGAAATCTAAATTACAGTGTAAAAATAAAGCAGCCAGTATTTACCCTGCACAGAAAGAAAATAACTCACCCAAATCTAACTCTCTCTACACATGTTATATCTGCAGTGCACATGGGGGGGTCATTCCGACCCGATCGCTCGCTGCAGTTTGTCGCAGCGCAGCGACCGGGTCGGAACTGCTCTGGCGTCGCAGTGCACCGGCACATGGCAGCTTTCGTTACCTAGCGATCGCCTCTGAGACAGAGGCGGTCGCTAGGCGGGAGGGGGCTGTACGGCGGTGTTAAGCCGCCGTTAAGGGGGAGCAGTCCGGCCAACACAGGCGTGCAGAGCCGGCCATAGGCATAGGCAAACTAGGCAATTGCCTAGGGCATTTGATATGCCTAGGGGCATCAGCAGCTTCTGCTGATTAAAATGATATGCGGCATGCCTATATTCTGTATGTAGCATTTTATATGCAGATACAGCCACAGTATCACACAGTATATAGGCATGCTGCATATCATTTTAATCAGCAGAAACTGCTTGTGCATCCTAGTGACATAGCAATGCAAATAAGATGCATTTTAATGTAAAAAAAAGGTGCCCGACGTTAGCATTGAGGCAAAATTTATGAGGACACATCTGTATCCAAGCAGAGGCAGAGGTCACAGTGTTAGTGGCAGTGTGAGTGCTGTGTGCATGTGAGTGGGTTGGTTGTGCAGTAGTGTTCAGAATATGTGCAAGGAGCATTATGCGTGTCATGTAAAAATGCATTAATAATGTGCAACATGTGTAGGGGGCACTATGTGTGTCATTATATGTATAAGGGCATTAATAACGTGCGGCATATGTGACTACTGTATGTGTGTCATTATGTGTATAGGGGCACTAATAATGTGCAGCAAATGTGTAGGGGGCACTGTGTGTGTCATTATGTGTATAAGGGCATTAATAACGTGCGGCATATGTGTAAGGGACATTGTGTGTAAAAGGGCTTTAATAAAGGTTGTCATAATGTGCAAGGTGCATTATGTTTCTAAGGACATTAATGATGTGTCTCATGTGTAAGGGGCATTACTGTGTGGAATGTGTATAAATGCATTACTAATGTGTGGCATTATGTGTATAAGGTGCTCTACTATGTGGCATTGCGTATAGAAAGGGCATTACTGCGTCGTCTAATGTGAATAAAGAGCAATGGGGTGTGGTGTAATGTAAATAAGGAGCAATTCAGTGTGATGTAATGTGAATAAGGAGCTTTACGGTGAGGAGTAACATTTATAAGGTAAAGTGATACTACTGTGGGATGTAATGTGAATTATGGACACTATCGCATGATCAAATGTGAATAAAGGTGCAGTACTGTGTGGCGTAATTTGAATTGAGGGTACTATTGTGTGGCCATGCCCCTTGCCAGTAAAAACACACCCCTTTTTGGGCTGTGCGCCAAATGTGCAAACTGTTCCTATTTAAAATATAGGGGGTACAAACACCAAAATAAGAACTGTTATGGGTGAGGGGTGATGGTGCTAGGAAAGAGGTGCAAGGTCAGAGGCGGAACCTGCGGTGGTGCTAGGGGGCACCAGCCAAAATCTTGCCTACGGTATCATATTGGTTAGGGCCGGCTCTGCAGGCGTGGCTGGACCGTTGGGGGGCGGGCTGCGGCGGCTGCGTGACGTGTCACGCAATCGCTGCGGCTAGCGGGAGCGACGAGCAACTCCCGGGCCAGCCGCAGTAGCTGCGATGGCCGGGAGTTACTCCTTAATAACAAAGGCATCGTCTCTGTGCGATGCTTTTGTATTTGTGCGGGGGGGCCGGCACTGACATGCAGGGCGGACTAGCCCTGTGCTGGGCGTCCCCCCGCATGTCTGAGTTAACGATCGTAGCTGTGCTAAATTTAGCACAGCTATGATCAACTCGGAATGACCCCCAAGGTTTTGCCCATTAGCTAACAAATTTGCTGCTGCGATCAGGTCTGAATTAGGCCCTTAGCACCCAGTGTAGGGTATTGTGCTTAGCACCCAGTGTAGGGTATTGTAACTAGCAGAGCCGGTCCTAGGCATAGGCACCCCAGGCAACAGCCTAGGGCATTTGGCATGCCTAGGGGCACAAGCAGCTTCTGCTGATTAAAATGATATGCGGCATGCCTATATTCTGTGTGTAGCATTTCGCATGCAGATACAGCCACAGTCGCACACAGTATATAGGCATGCAGCATATTATTTTAATCTTTTAATCAGCAGAAGCTGCATGTGCATTCTAGCCACATAGCAATGCAAATAAGATGCATTTTCAGCAAAAATAGGCAACTGCCGTTAGCAGAGTTGCCAGTTGACTTACACCGGGCATCTCCTGCTGCATGACGCACTGAGGCAAGATTTATGAGGACATATCTGTATCCAAGCAGAGGCAGAGGTCACAGTGTTAGTGGCCATGTGAGGGCTGTGTTTTTGTGAGTGGGTTGGTTGTGTAATAGTCATGTGTATAAATGCATTAATAATGTGCGGCATATGTGTAAGGGTCATTATGTGTATAAGGGCATTAATAAAGGTTGGCACATTGTGTAAGGCACATTATGCTCATAAGGACATTAATAATGTGTGTCATATATGTAAGGGGCATTACTGTGTGGTATTATGTGTATAAATGCATTACTAATGTGTGGCATTATGTGTATAAGATGCTCTACTGTGTGGCGTAACATATAGAAATGGCACTACTGTGTGGTCTAGTGTGAATAAAGCGCAATAGAGTGTGGTGTAATGTGCATAAGGAGCAATTCAGTGTGATGTAATGTGAATAAGGGACACTACTGTGAGGAGTAACGTATATAATTTAAAGTAGTACTACTGTGTGATATAACATGAAGGGACACTATCACATGATAAATTGTGAATAAAGTTGCACTACTGTGTGGCATAATTTGAACTGAGGGCACTATTGTGTGGCCATGCCCCGTGCCAGCAAAAACACACACCTTTCTGGGCTGTGTGCCAGATGTGCGCAATGTTCCTGTTTAAAATATAGGGGGTGGGAACACCAAAATAAGGACTGCTATGGGTGAGGGGTGATGGTGCTGGGAAAGGGGTGCAGGGTCAGAGGGGGAACTAGCCTAGGGCACCCAGTGTAAGGTATTGTATTTAGCACCCAGTGTAGGTATAGTTTTTAGCAACCAGTGTAGGGTTTACAGCATCGGATCAAACCACCCTCCATTAAGTGGCTTACGGCACCCATGGTGCTGCGTAAGCCGGCCGTCGCAGACGCCAAGAAAACTCCGTCCTACGACGGAGATCCCTGACCTCTTCCCACCCCCTCACTACCCTCCCCCAAAACGGCATCAGACTCTCAATCAAAGACAGTTTGATGCCGGGCTGCGTTCTTTAGAGCAGGACCTGTTCGCGCACGAATGCGCAAAGTACCGAAAACTAGTACTGTGCGCCGATAGTTGCAGGACAACCGCACCTGACTGATCCCCCCCAGAGTAGGGTAGGAGTAAATGTGCATAAATGACGATGAATAGCCGAAACGCACAAGAGGTTGGGGCCATTGCAAGATGTGTACAGTATATATTCTAACTGTTATTGAAGCCATTGTCTAGGCAACGAGAAAGAAGTAAAGTGATTGCATCCATGATGTTAACCCATAAATTCTGGGATATGTACCCAGAGCTATGAGGTAACGCATTTGGAGCACTGGAATAAGGGCAGAAAGCCATACTTACTGTCCTGTGAATTTCTGTTCAAGCCTCCTGAAGGCTCAAATAGAAATCAGCATTAAGGACCACACTCAGGGGGCAATTCAGACCTGATCCTAGCAGCAAATTTATTAGCATTTGGAGAAAACCATGGGGGTAATTCCAGTGACGTGCGGTGAGGTCAATGGTTGGGGAGGCACTGGCAGCTAACAAGTTCCCCCCCGAAAAAAAAAAAAAAAGTGTGGTCCCCCAACACATCTGTAAAACCAGCACTAGGCAGAACCAGCCAGGGGGAGTAATGCCATAGCAGGGGAGACACTCTGTGTGGTGTCCCCCTGCCATAACATTAATCTGCCCCCCCAGCCAGTCAGCCCAGGGTTGGAATTCCTCGGAAAGTGGGAACCCCAAGAAATAAAAATGGGGCCCCCCCTCCCGAGCAATAACCAGCACTGGGCTGATAGCCCAGTGCTATGCCCCGCACCCCTGGTGGCGGTGGGTGCGGGGTTCATTGTGTGCTAATATTGTTCTTTACAGGTGGCCTACAGGTCCCAGCAAGCCTGCCCCAGCATGCTGGCACTTGGAGAACCACAAGTGCCAGCATGCCCGGACATAAAGGGCCTGCTGGCACCTGTAGTCCACCTGTAAAGAAAATATTAAAATAAAACACCACACGTCTTGAAAATAAGCTTTATTAAACTGGGTCTTCACCTGGGGGCGGCGGCCTTTAAGCTCTTTTGCGTGGCCGCCGCCTTCCCAGGGCTTCCGGCGTCTTCACCTGGGGGTGGCGCCACCTCCCCAGGGCTTCCAGCGTCTTCACCTGGTGGGCGGCGGCTGCTAAGCTCTTTTGCATAGCCGCCGCCCAGCCAGGACTTCCGGCGTCTTCTCTCTTCAGGAGCTCTTCACTGCTCCTCCTCCGCCGTCGGACTGACTCTCCTCCGCCTCGCGCTGACTTATATAAGTCAGCCGGAGGGGGCGGGGCGATGACGCGGCGAGCCGTGATTGGCTCGCGGCGGCCATCTTGAATTTCAAAAATGACGCTGAGGCGCCATTTTTGAAACTGGAACCGCTCCGCTGCCAAACTCTGCAGGATAAAGGTAAATTTCCGCCGCCGCAACCTGCCACCGGCACCGCCGCCTCCCACACCACCGCCACATCCCGCCGCTTGCACCATCGCTGCATCCAGCCGCCCGCACCTCCTCCGCCAGCGTCGCCGACACAGTGATTGACAGCGGATTCAGTGACGGATCCGCTGGCCAATCACTGTGGCCTCACTGACAGGGACGTGCTTTCATAGGTTGAAAGCACGTCCCTGTAGGAAAGCGGCACCACTAATGGTGCCGCTTTCCCATATATTTTCAATGGGCTTTTACAGCCCATGGCTAGTCCCCGCCGTGCCCGCCCCCCGCTCCCCATACTTTCCCCAGTGACAACGGGAGGCACCACGATCGGTGCCTCCCAAACACATACAGAGGGGAGCAATGCAAAGAATAATATTAAGAAGATACATATGACACAGAATATGTGTCATATGCATCTTCTTTGTATTATCTTAATCATTAATGACAGGGGAGGCAGTGCCTCCCCTGACTGCACGTCCCTGGGTAATTCAGAGTTATTCGCTGCTAGACTTCGCAAAGCAAGCGGTGTGCTTTAACCAAATGCGCATGCGCAAAGCGATGAATGCGCATGTGCCGGGCCCGCTGTGTGACGAATGTGCAGATATACACATGGAATTTGTGTTTGCTGCCACATAACGACAAAGAGGCATGTTGAAGGCTATACAGGCTAGCAAAAAGGGGCGTGAAGGTGGGTGTCTTGTGGGGGAGTGTGCTGAGGGCTGCAGGCGTGGTTTTTGCACCACTGGAAAGCAAATCGCTGTCAATGCACACCATACTTGCCTACCTGACCCTCTTCATGAGGGAGAAAATGCTCTGTTCCTGGACGTTCCTGGTAATGTATGATTGCCATCACCTGTGGTGAACTAGTTAATTGATAAGAAAGGTGTTTCACCACAGGTGATGGCAATCATACATTACCAGGAAAGTCCAGGAACAGAGTATTTTCTCCCTCATGGAGAGGGTCAGGTAGGCAAGTATGATGCACACTAGGCGTTCGCAGCTGCCGAGTAGGTCTAGGGCTGTGCATAGCTAGCGACTGCTCAGCACAGGTGTCTGATAGGTCTCTCCCAGCTAATTATTGCAAAGCAAACACACCTGCTTTCAATACAAACGCCTCAACAGCTCATTGCATCTCTAGTTCTCTCTGAGATGGTATGTACTTTTATACTCCCTGGAAATGGTATGCATTTTAACCCTCCCTGGATATGTGCAACTCACAATCCGAATCAACACACGTTTTCCCCCCCCCAGCTATTACATGTGTACTGTACATGTACAACATGTGTTGTTTGTTAAGAAATTGTACACATTAAACACAACTTTTTGTTGGTTAATTTTTTTATTGGCCTCTCTTTCTGTGTACACATTGCTTTGCGCTGTCTATCAAGCTGCATTGTCCATCCAAAATGCACATACTGTATTTATATATCCTACATACATGATACAGGCCATGTTTCACGGATTACTACATTTGTTGTGTGTTTCATATAACATTCGCACCATAATGCACGCTAACCCAGTGCCGTAACAAGACATTTTAGTGCTGTGTACAAGAAACGGCATCGGCGTCCACCCCCTAAATGTAAAATAGGGGCAGTGCGCGCCGTAGGCGCGTGCAAAGAATATAGGGTGTGGCTTCATGGGGAAGGGGTGTGGCCACAAAATAATACAAATTCATATAACGGTGCACAGTAGTCTCCATTATTCAAATTACACCGCACAGTAGCGCCACTACACCAGGTAGAGCCCCTTTTTACGGCGGACAGATTCCCCTTTTTACACATTACGGCAGACATCGTCCCCTTTTTACACATTACGACAGACAGAGTCCACCTTTTACACATTATGGCAGCCAGTCCCCCTTTTTACATATTACAGCAGACAGAGTCTCCTTTTTACACATTACGGCAGATAGAGTCCCCCTTTTTATACATTACGGAAGACAGTCCCCCTTTTTACACATTACGGCAGACAACGTCCCCCTTTTGACACATTACGACAGACAGCGTCCCCTTCTTACACATTACGGCAGACAGCTTCCCCCTTTTTACACATTATGGCAGACAGCCCCCCTTTTTACACATTACAGCAGACAGTCCCCCTATTTACACATTATGGAAGACAGTCCCCCTTTTTGCACATTACGGCAGACAGCGTCCCCTTTTTACATATTATGGCAGACAGCATCCCCCTTTTTTACACATTATGGCAGACAGTCCCCTTTTTACACATTACGGCAGACAGCGTCCCCTTTTTACACATTACGGCAGACAGACAGAATAGATAGAAAGATCGATAGATCGATAGATCGATAGATAGATTATACTTACTGTCTCCGCTGGCTCAGGCAGTCAGGCTCCTCGGTGCAGCTGCTGGCAGATCCCGGGCAGGCAGGGAAGGAAGAGGAGGGAGGGGGTCTCAGGAGCCGCAGCAGTGCACTGTAATTGGTGGCAGCGCCGCTGCAGCTGTCCCTCTCCTTCCGGATAAGGGAAGCGCATCCCAGCATTCACGGCAGCGGCGGCCAGCCTATGTGGAAGGAAAGGGACAGCTGCAGCGGCACCGCCACCATTTACAGTGCGCTGCTGCGGCTCCCTTCTCCCCCTCCTTCCTGTTCCTTCTCACCTTCCCGGAGCTGCTGCTCCTCTCCTCCTCCGGCACACACAGGTGGCTTGTAATGAGTCAATTTGACTCATTACAATGCCGCTGACTTTAGGGAATGCGGGCAGTTGCGCTCTCAGGGCGACTGCGCTGTGTGCCAGGCACACCTGGCACATACGTAGTTATGGCCCTGCGCTAATATATCATGTTCTGTAATAATGCTTTAGGTACTACATTTATAGGGGTTAATTTGGTCAGATGGAAGTTCTATTTAAGATGGGATATTGCCCATAGAAACTGCAAATATTATACTTCTCATTTATCTTGCACCTTCTAGAACATAATACCTGGAATATGTATGGTTATTATGGGAAACATTCCATCTTAAATAGAACTCCCATCTGTCCAAATTAACCCCATCTGACCAAATTAACCCCCTAGTATGTTTTTATTTTTTACCCACAAATATACAAAATTCCATTTTGTTTTTATTTATATTAAAAAACATTACGATGGACCACAATAAGAAAAACACAATTTTAAAACAAAGTGTAAGGGGTAGAAATAATTTGAATAATAAATCCAATATTAGATATTGATAATACAAACACAAAGTGAAACTAAATAAACAGTACACCAAATGGCACAGCAAAAATAACCTGGCAGTACCCAGTAGTGAAGTTCCCTCATCTACTGGGCAACAAACACAACAAGAGACTTGTCTCAGTACCCTGGCTGAGGAAGATGTGTTGCAAATTGAGGAAGAATCTGGGCCCAATACCCAAATGCAGCAATCAATACCACAAACTGAAGAGGAAGGTGGGACAAGTTCACTGGCTAATGCATCACAGGCAGGGAAAGAAAAGAGAAGTCGCCAAACCCCATTCAGCAGGAGTGGGTTTGACATTCTGGTCCCACAAACCATTGAGAAAAATAATTTTTTAAAACAGGACATGGGCGCTGGAAATAACGACTGCATCTGGAGAGAAATCAATGTTTTCTCCTTTTTTTACCCGCCTGAAGGGGTTGTTGCTCTGTGGTGGGTCTGCGTATATGGATCTTCGAGGGCCTGCCCAGTGGGATCTTGTTCCTGGGCAGGGCTAGGGGATAGGCCAGTGTTGTAGCCTTCCTGAGACTCTGGCCAAGGAGGGCAGCGATGGTTTGCATGCCTTGCCCAATAGTGGTCGAGATGTCATGCACTCCTTGTGCCACAGAGGAGGAGATGTTGCACGTGCCTTGTCACACAGTGGAGGACAGCTCACGGACATCCCGGAGCATCTGGCTATGGAAGTCAGTGTTTATCCTTCCATCTGTGACAATTTGGCTCATAAGCTCCAGGAGACTGGGTTGGGGGAGTGTGCCAGTGTGTTGCTGAGATGATGGCCTTTCCTGCCCCACACTGGAACTGGAACTCCTCAGACTCAGTGAGCTGCACCTCCTGTGCTGTGATTGGAAAAGGAGACAAAAAAAATAACATTAATAACCCATATTTAAATAATTTATACAGTAAACATTTGCCAAACAAAAAAAAAAAATCACCTTCCAAGGCATGTGGACATTCAAGGGCAGGTGTGTGGGTGTCCATTTCGGACACACCTGCCACTTCCTCATATGACACACAGGCCATCGTTTGCTCCTCCAGGTCAGTAAATTCCACAGTCTCAGGGAGTGGCCCTCCCCCTGTTGCCCTCAAAGCTTTCCAATGCGCAGACTTTTTCTGCTTCAGGCGGGACTTGAAGTCAGCCCAACTACATATGTTTTTGTGGTTGGGGGAAAGGAGAAGAAAAAACATAAATACATTTTAATCCTACTTTTTGTACACATTTGAATAATTATATACATAAAGCAGTCAGAAATATCACACCCTACATTACTTTGGGCATCTTGTACACATACATAGCACTAAAATTTAAAATATGAAAATAAAACTTCAAGATAGATGGTGAAAGATAGCAAACAAAGCATTAGGTGTTCATTTATCTATCACCTTCTAGAAGGTTACATATGTAATAGTATTGGTTGCTATAGGCAACATTACTTCGAAAAACGTGCTTCCATCTTAGTTAATGCATACAATAGTGTTTTACAGTATGCCTCAGTATGTACTTACCGTCTCCTGACTTCTTGGAGTGTACGGACAATTCGTCCCACCGCATTAACTGCATCTGTGATCTCCCTTCAGATACGGTCCTTGGTCCCAGCGCCCATGTTCTTATTGCCAAAATTTATTTTCTCAATAGCTTGTGGGATGAGAATACCCAACTCTCTCTTGGTAAATGGTGGTTGGCATCTTCTCTTTTTTTATGTTGCCTGCGATGCAGTAGCCTGAGAGCTAGTTCCACCTTCCTCTTCACTGTGTGGGCCTGAGTCTTGCGTTTGGGTAGTTGGCCCACAATCGTCCTCAGTTTGGCCCACATCTTCCTCAGCCAGGGAACTCACACCAGCCTCTTGTTCTGTTTGTTGCAGGGAATACTTCACTACTGGGTCCTCCTCCTCCTCTCTCCTCTGCACAGCCAGATGCTTGGTACTGTGCCATTTGGCGTCATCTTTGTTTCATTTCTCTTAGTCTTTGTCTTACAGATTCATATTCTGCTCTTAGCCTTTGAAGGTCATGTGATGTCTCACTATCTGAAGACATGGGGGGGTAATTCCAAGTTGATAACAGCAGGAATTTTTTTAGCAGTTGGGCAAAACCATGTGCACTGCAGGGGAGGCAGATATAACATGTGCAGAGATAGATAGATTTGGGTGTGGTGAGTTCAATCTGCAATCTAAATTGCAGTGTAAAAATAAAGCAGCCAGTATTTACCCTGCACAGAAACAAAATAACCCAACCAAATCTAACTCTCTCTGCAAATGTTATATCTGCCCCCCCTGTAGTGCACATGGTTTTGCCCAACTGCTAAAAAATTTCCTGCTGCGATCAACTTGGAATTACCCCCATGATGCAGGTAGCATGTGTTCAGGGGGTGTTGCTTTATACCTGAGTATGCATGCTTTGCGTCAATTAGCACAGGTGATCCTACACAATTGGTACATTTGCTTTGATTGCTTATACTATTTAAGCGTGTTCTAGGCAGCCTGTGTTTGTGGGTGTATGCAGGAGTTTGGTGTTTTTTCAGAGGTGGAGAGTGTTTATTTAGGGTAAGATATGTTTGTGTTTAGATGTTTAAAACTAAGCATTGATTCCAAGCTTATTTCCATGGAGTAATATATATGTAATATGTTATGCAGAGACGTGTAGTTATTTGTTCTAATAATTGTGTTTAGTATGTTGTATGGTGATGTGTATGTACCACGTCCCTGTGTGGTGCGGTGCGGTGCGTTTATTTGTTGTTGTGCAAAAGCACATTAAAAATGTTTTTGTTGTTCTGGTGTTTTGTTTTTGTATGTATTGTAGGATGTGTTTGTAGTGGTGATGGCCTGAAGTTTTTAATTGATATGTTTACCTTTATTATCAAAGGAACAATAGTATATCTATCTGCGGTAAGTATGTGCATGCTCATAGGTGTGTGTTGGGTGCAGTAGCGGATCTTGCCACGGGCAAGCAGGACTTTTGCCCGGGGCGCCGCCTTCCGGAGGGCGCAGGGCGCCATCCGGAGGACGCCGCACCAGGGCAAGATCCGCTGCTGCTGTGTGCCCCCCGCTGGCCGCTGCCCCCCTGCTGCCGCTGGCCGCTGCCCCCCGCTGCCGCTGGGAAGGGAAACTAGACGCGTACTCGTCTAGTTTCCCTTCGTGGAGAGGTCCTTTACTGTGCGGTGCGCGATGACGTCATCGCGCGCCGCACAGCAAAGGTCCTCTCCACGAAGGGAACTAGACGCTACGCGTCTAGTTTCCCTTCGTGGAGAGGACCTTTGCTGTGCGGTGCGCAATGACGTCATAGCGCACCGCGCATCATTTCAGTCTGTACAGGGGTCGTAAATGACCACGCCCCCTGTATGAAGCCACGCCCCCTAATGCCGCCCGGGGCGCCAGTAGCCCCGGAACCGGCCCTGGTTCGGTGTTGGTATATCTTTGTGTGCTTATTATGGTTATTTATTTGTGTCTTTCTCCAAGGATCAGCATTTTTTTTAAATATATTTTCGTGGCCAAGTAGCCTATATATTTTCTGGGCTTTTGCCTATTGCTTAGGAGTTTACCTGTCTGTGGGGAAGTATGTGCATGCTCATAGGTGTGTGTTGTGTGTTGGGGTGTTGGCTTAGCTTAGTGTTTTGTTTTTTTTCTCAAGACAGCGTTAACTGTTTTAATTTGTATGTCCTAAGTAGCCTTGTTTTTTCTTTTATTTTAAAATGTTTGCAGTTTTTTTTTCTTTCTGGAAAGTATATGCATGCTCATTGTAAGTATATGCATGCTCATTGTGGTGTTCTGCTGTGGTTTTTTTTTTTTATATACTGTAATACGTGTTTTTTACAATATATAAAAATTTAACAATGTTCCTTTCCTCCTGGTGTGCAACATTTAGATACGGATTTTCCAACAGCTGTAAGTGGAAATTTTTATATGAAATGGTTTGTGACGAATGTCTTGGAGAAATCATTGGATGTAGATTTTACACTCTGTTAAATGTGTCTTTTAGATGGTGTCGGCAGCATACCTGTATGCCTTATACGGTCAACCCCAACCTGTCCCTCATCCTCGAAGGCAGCGCAGGCGTGCAAGGCCTAGTATATTCCGTACCCGTGTCACCCTTTTTGGAATGCCAGATGATGAGGTGTTACGGCGCTATAAGCTGCCCCCTCATGTCATCCTAGAAACTCTAGAGAGTGATCTAGAGAGTTCAATTCGGCATCCTACAGCAGTTCCACCACTGACACAATTGTGTTAAATTTCTGCGCCTCAGGGTCCTACAAGCATGTGGTTGGAGTCCTGGTAGGCGTCTCCCAGGCAGCATTTTCAAGGATCCTGAGGCGCATCATTGCTGCATTCTTTAAAAGAATGAAGCAGGTAATTTCAATGCCATTGGATGTGGGGTCCCTAGCTGTGTTGAAGCGAAAATTCTGTGAAGGAGATCCTTTTCCTGAACGCCCAGTACCCAGGAAGTGCCCATGATTCACACGTGATTCGGCAATCAGGGATATGGCAAAATTAAGCTTTTTGGAAGGCCAAGACGCGTGGATATTGGGTGAGTTTGATCCGCATCATGTAGTAAAGGTTACGTTTAGTTGATGTTTACTTGTAAATCATATGTTTGACTTGTTGTTGTATTGTGTTTTGGCAGTAGATCGTGGATATCCTTGCACCCCCTGGCTCATGACTCATTACAGCAGACCAACACCAGGGCCACAAACAGTATTAAATTCTGGGCTTACAGCCACTAGGCAGCTGGTGGAGCGCACAATTGAAGTCCTAAATGGACGCTTCCGTGTGCTCCACCGCACTGGTGGCGACCTCATGTATTCTCCGGAAATGGTAAGTAAGATCGTGGTCCTATGTGTAATCCTCCACATTATTGCTGTAAGGAAGCGTGTGGAGCTGCCTCAAAAGGAGGTATTGGCCCCAGAGGATGAGGAGCCAGGGGTTGGCCGGACATGGAGGCGGGGCTCCAAGTCCCAGCGGGGACATGCCCTTAGGTCAAGAATAGTGCAACAATATTTCAGGTATGTTTGAGTTATGAGCACGTCAGACAAGTGTTTATTGGTGTTTTGAAATGCATATTTAGGAAATTTAAAACGTTTTTTAAACTAACACATATACCAAATTGTAAGCAGATTTGGAGTTGCTTAAAAACTTAACAGGTTTTTGTTTTGGATGTAACAAGACATCAGGCGGACCATCGTCCAATTGGAAAGACGGTGGTCCGACCTGCGACTGAGACAGCCGCAGTTGCTTGCGCAGTTACGCCAGCAAAATTGGGAATGTAAGTAATGCATACTGTAGCATTTGTGTGCGCATGCATGTGTATGCAGTGTAAAGTTGTGTTATATTAGCTAACATCAGTGTGTGTATGTTGTATAGCCTGCAGATGCTGAAAATGTATGTTTGTAGGCATAGATGTTTGTGTGGATGTATACAGTATGTGTGTGGGTTGTATGTTGAGCACATCACAAACATTACATGTTTTCTCTGACGTCCTAGTGGATGCTGGGTACTCTGTAAGGACCATGGGGTATAGACGGGCTCCGCAGGAGACTGGGCACTCTTAAAAGAAAGATTAGGTACTATATCTGGTGTGCACTGGCTCCTCCCTCTATGCCCCTCCTCCAGACCTCAGTTAGTATCTGTGCCCGGCCAGAGCTGGATGCACCCTAGGGGCTCTCCTGAGCTTCCTAGAAAAGAAAGTATTTGTTAGGTTTTTTATTTTCAGTGAGATCTGCTGGCAACAGACTCACTGCTACGTGGGACTGAGGGGAGAGAAGCAAACCTACCTGCTTGCAGCTAGCTTGGGCTTCTAAAGCTACTGGACACCATTAGCTCCAGAGGGATCGAACACAGGGCCCGACCTCGGTCGTCCGGTCCCGGAGCCGCGCCGCCGTCCCCCTTGCAGAGCCAGAAGAACGAAGAGAAATTGAAAATCGGCGGCTGAAGGCTCCGGTCTTCATTAAGGTAGCGCACAGCACTGCAGCTGTGCGCCATTGCTCCCTTAGCACACCACACACTCCGGTCACTGATGGGTGCAGTGCGCTGGGGGGGGGGGGGGGGGCGCCCTGGGCAGCAATTAGATTACCTTACTTGGCGAAAAGCATATAATACAGTCTGATAAACTGTATATGTGCATTAACCCCCGCCATTAAAGTACATAAAAGGACAGAAGCCCGCTGCTGAGGGGGCCGGACCTTCTTCCTCAGCACACCGGCGCCATTTTCTCTTCACAGCTCAGCTGGAAGGAAGCTCCCCAGGCTCTCCCCTGCAGTATCCTGGTACACAAAGGGTAAAAAGAGAGGGGGGGGGGGGGGCACATAAATTTAGGCGCAAAACTGTGTATTAAGCTGCTATAGGGGAAAAATCACTCAGTATAGTGTACATCCATGTATTATATAGCGCTGTGGTGTGTGCTGGCATACTCTCTCTGTCTCTCCAAAGGGCCTGGTGGGGGAACTGTCTTCAAATAGAGCATCCCCTGTGTGTGTGGTGTCGGTACGCGTGTGTCGACATGTCTGAAGTAAAAGGCTCCTCCAAGGAGGTGATAGAGCGGATAAGTGTGTGGGAGGGTGTCTCCGTCAACAACGCCGACACCTGTTTGGATATGTGTAAGTGCTGAGGTAAAATTATTGCACAAAAGGTTAGGGAACAGAAAGGAAATCTACCCTGGTCTGTCCCTATGTCACAGAGTCCTTCAGAGTCTCTCTATGCTCACTATCCAAAATAACAAAGTATCAACACAGAGTTTAACTCCACTGTCGACTACGATAATGCAAAGTTACAGCCAAGAGGGCTAAAAGATATTCAATATATGATTATTGGAATAAAAGATGATTTGCATATCACTGATGACTCATCTGTCCCTGACACGAGAGTACACATGTTAAGGGGAAGAAAGCTGAGGTAAATTTCCCTCCTCTCATGAGGAAAAAGAGCGGGAATCTCCAGACAAGAGACGGCAGCTTCCCACAAGAGAATTCTCAGGCTGGATCCTTTCCCCATTAGGGCCAGGATGTGTTGAGAATCTTCCCCTTGGGTGTCCTGTTTGCACTAGCTATTCTCAGGGATCCTGCAGATAGTGTGCACATTCTAGTATACTACCCAGACTGGCGATTGTGTCGGCATGGGTTTATAGCGCTGTGGCAGCGTGGACAGGTACCTTATCAGCAGAGATTGAGACCCTAGTATGCATATAAATATTTTAAGATGCTGTCTTAAGTGATAGATATATAATTATAAAGCATGCCCAAAGGGACATGAGTATACTGGGTCCTAGAGACAAAAGCTATGTCGATTTCTGCTTGACGTGTCCTGTAGAAAATATACATTGGACAGATGATGCCGACTTAAGAGGCATATGGAAGGCTGAGGATTGTGTGGAGAAAGGTTCTCGGGCCTGGTCTCCACAGCTATAGCTGGTAATTCTGATATTTTGCCTTATATTCCTGCACAGCCTAGGAAAGCACGACATTATTAAATGCAGCTTTTCGAATAAAGAAACAAGAAAGTCTGAGGTGCGTCCTTTCTTGTCAGAGCCGGGGGCAGAGGAAAGAAGCTGTACAACACAGCTAGTCCCCAGGAACAGAAGTCCTCCCGGGCCTCTACAAAAATCCACAGCATGTCGCTGGGGCTCCACAGGCGGAGCTAGGCCCGGTGGGGACACGCCTTCGTAAGTTCAGCCACAAGTGGGTTCACTCCCTGTTAGATCCCTGGGCAATAGAAATTGTATCGCAGGGATACAGGCTGGACTGTGAGAAGATACCCCCTCACCGAGGACCCGGCGGGCTTCCCCCCAAGAGAGGGAGCCAGTGTTAACTGCAATTCGTAAATTGTATCTTCAACAGGTGGTGGTCAACAAGAGGGTGTTATTATTCGACCATGTTATAATCCCAAAACCAGACGGTTCGGTTAGACCCATATTGAATTAAAATCCCTGAACATATACCTGAAAAGGTTCAGGTTCAAGATGAAATCGCTAAGAGCGGTCATTGCAAGCCTGAAATTAATCGGGACATAAGGGATGCATACCTTCGTGTCCCCATTTATCCACCTCATCAGGCGTACCTCAGAATTGCGGTACGGGATTGTCATTACCAATTTCACCAAGATAATGGCGGATATGATGGTGCTCCTGAGGAAGCAAGGTGTCACTATTATCACATACTTGGATGATCTCCTCATAAAAGCGAGATCAAGAGAGCAGTTGCTGGACAGCGTATCACCTTCTCTGGAAGTGAAACGGCAACACGACTGGATTCTATATATTCCGAAGTCGCAGTTGGTTCCTACAGCTCATCTGCCTCGCCTAGGCATGATCCTAGACACAGACCAGAAGAGGGTTTATCTCCCGATAGAGAGAGCTCAGGAGCTCATGACACTGGTCAGGAATCTATTGAAAACCAAAACAGGTGTCAGTGCATCACTGCACTCGAGTCCTGGGAAGGATGATGGCATCATACGAGGCCATCCCCTTCGGCTGGTTCCATGCAAGGACAATGGAACTTACTGGACAAGTGGTCCGGATCACATCTTCAGATGCATCGATTAATCACCCTATCCCCCAGGGCCAGGGTGTCTCTCCTGTGGTGGCTGCGGAGTGCTCACCTTCTCGAGGGCTGCAGATTCGGCATTCAGGACTGGGTCCTGGTGACCACGGATGCAAGCCTCCGAGGGTGGGGGGCAGTTACACAGGGAAGAAAATTCCAAGGTTTGTGGTCAAGCCAACAAACTTGCCTTCACATCAATATCCTGGAACTAAGGGCCATATACAACGCCCTAAGTCAAGCGGAGTTCCTGATTTGCGACCAACCGGTTCTGATCCAGTCAGACCACAGGGGCTCATGTAAACCGCCAAGGCGGCACAAGGAGCAGGGTGGCGAGGGTAGAAGCCACCAGAATTCTTCGCTGGGCGGAGAATCAAGTAAGCGCACTGTCAGCAGTGTTCATTCCGGGAGTGGACACGACCTCCACCCGGGAAAGTGGTGACTTCATCAGGAAGTCTTCACGCAGTTTTGCAAATTGATGGAAACTGCCTCAGGTGGACTACATGGCGTCCCACCTCAATAAAAAGATAAAAAAGGTTTTACGCTGGGTCAAGGGACTCTCAGGCGATAGCTGTGGTCGCACTAGTAACACCGTGGGTGTTCCAGTCGGTCTATATATTCCCTCCTCTTCCTCTCAGACCCAAGGGCTGAGAATTGTAATAAACGGAGGAGTGTGAACAATATTCTTTGCTCCGGATTGGCCAAGAAGGACTCGGTACCCGGAACTGCAAGAAATGCTCTCAGAGGACCCATGGCCTCTGCCTCTCAGTCAGGACATGTTGCAACAGGGACCCTGTCTGATCCAAGACTTACCGTGGCTGCGTTGGACGGCATGGCGGTTGAACGCCGGATCCTAGCGGAAAAGGGCATTCCGGATGCAGTTATTTCTACACTGATAAAGGCTAGGAAAGACGTGACAGCAAGACTTTTTCACTGTATATGGCGAAAATAGGTTGCTTGGTGTGTGGCCGGGAAGGCCCTACAGAGGAATTCCAGGGGGGTCGATTCCTGCACTTCCTACAGTCAGGAGTGACTATGGGCCTAAAATTAGGATCCATAAAGGCCAAGATTTCGGCCCTATCCCTTTTTCTCTCAAAAAGAACTGGCTTCACTGCCTGAAGTTCGGACGTTGTTACAGGGGTGCTGCATATTCAGCCCCTTTTGTGGCACCTTAGGATCTTAACGTGTGTTGGATTCCTAAAATCCCACTGGTTTGAGCCACTTAAGACCGTGGAGCTAAAATATCTCACGTGGAAAGTGGTCATGCTTTTGGCCTTGGCTTGGACTAGGCGTGTGTCAGAGTTAGCGGCAGGGCCGGCTCTAGGCATGTTCGAATAGAGCGGCCGCGCAGGGCGCCACCCTTAATGGGCGCCACACGCTGGCGCCGCCATATTCGATGCTGGAGCCGGCCCTGTGTGTGTGCTGCTGCAGCATTTGGCGGTCGCGCTGTGTATGCGCGCTGCGCGGCGCCGGTATCTAACGTCAGACGCCGGCGCCGCGCATAGCCCGCCTGCACAAGTGGCCGCCCACCCGCCCGCCAGCCCGGACCCAGGCTCAGGCTCACTTGCCCGGCCTCCCGCCCGCCCGCCAGCGCTCCCACACAGGCGGACAGCAGTACTCCTCCCCAGCGCCGCAGGTATTTTTTTTTTTGGGGGGGGGGGAGATCCGCACTGTGGGGGCATTTCTGGCACTGTGGGGGCATTTTTGGTTATGTGGGGGCATTTCTGGCACTGTGGGGGCATTTCTGGCTCTGTGGGGGCATTTCTGGCTCTGTGGGGGGCATTTCTGGCACTGTGGGGGCATTTCTGGCACTGTGGGGGCATTGCATATCTGGCTCTGTGGGGGCATATCAGGCACTGTGGGGACATATCTGGCCCTGTGGGGGCATATCAGGCACTGTGGGGACATTTCTGGCACTGTGGGGGCATTTCTGGCACTGTGGGGGCATTTCTGGCACTGTGGGGGCATTTATCTGGCTCTGTGGGGGCATTTATCTGGCTCTGTGGGGGCATTTATCTGGCTCTGTGGGGGCATTTATCTGGCACTGTGGGGGCATTTATCTGGCACTGTGGGGGCATTTCTGGCACTGTGGGGGCATATCTGGCACTGTGGGGGCATTTCTGGCACTGTGGGGGCATTTCTGGCACTGTGGGGGCATTTATCTGGCTCTGTGGGGGCATATCTGGCACTGTGGGGACATATCTGGCTCTGTGGGGGCATTTATCTGGCTCTGTGGGGGCATTTATGTATCAGGCACCGTGGGGGCATTTATGTATCATGCACCGTGGGGGCATTTATGTATCATGCACCGTGGGGGCATTTATGTATCAGGCACCGTGGGGACATTTATGTATCTGGCACCGTGGGGGCATTTATGTATCTGGCACTGTGGGGGCATTTATGTATCAGGCACCGTGGGGGCATTTATGTATCTGGCACCGTGGGGGCATTTATGTATCTGGCACCGTGGGGGCATTTATGTATCTGGCACCGTGGGGGCATTTATGTATCTGGCACCGTGGGGGCATTTATGTATCTGGCACCGTGGGGGCATTTCTTGCACTGTGGGGGCATTTCTTGCACTGTGGGGACATTTCTTGCACTGTGGGGACATTTCTTGCACTGTGGGGGCATATCTTGCACTGTGAGGGCATTAATGTATGTGGCACTGTGGGGGCATATCTGCGCTGTGGGGGCATTTATCCATCTGGAACTGTGTGGCCATTTATGTAGCTGGCACTGCTGGGGGGCATGTCACGTGTAGCTGGCACTGCTGGGGGGCATGTCATGTGTAGCTGGCACTGCTGGGGGGCATATCATGTAGTGTTCCCGCTAGGCGTCTGTGGCTGGGCAGTGTGTCTCAGTGCTCTACCTGGCGCAATGTGTCTAACGTGCTCTTATAGGAGGTTCTACCTGGTGCAATGTGTATTAGCTGCACTACTGTGTGGTGTAATGTGAATTGCCACTATAATGTGGCTACGCACCTTCCCCACGAAGTAACTCCCCTAAATTTTTGCTGCGCGCCTTCGGCGCGCACTGTCCATGCTTTAGCGTGTGGAAATGGGAACAACAAGCATTACAGTATGTACATCATTTTGCCCACCTAACTTAAAAATGTGCCCTCCCTGTGATCAGCAACCTGCCCTAAAAAGTGAACACTAGCACGTGTAGCTGGCACTGCTGGAGGGCATGTCATGTGTAGCTGGCACTGCTGGGGGACGAGACCACGCCCACTTTTCCAAGAGGCCACGCCCACTTTTCCAAGAGCGCGCGCGCCGAAGGCGCGCGCATGGGGGGGGGGGGGGCACTTTTACATTTTCTCGCTCAGGGTGCTAGTAGGCCTGGAGCCGGCCCTGGTTAGCGGCTTTGTCATGTAAAAGCCCATATCTGATCTTCCATATGGAAAGGGCAGAATGGAGGACTCGTCCCCAATTTCTCCCTAAGGTGGTATCATCGTTTCATTTGAACCTACCTATTGTGGTGCCTGCGGCTACTAGGGACTTGGAGGATGCCAAGTTGCTGGACGTAGTCCGGGCCCTGAAACTTTATGTTTCCAGGACGGCTAAAGTCAAAAAAACTGACTCGCTATTTATCCTGCATGCACCCAACAAGCTGGGTGCTCCTGCTTCAAAGCAGACTATTGCTCGCTGTATCTGTAGCACGATTCAGCTTGCACATTCTGCGGCTGGACTGCCGCATCCTAAATCGGTAAAAGCCCATTCCACGAGGAAGGTGGGCTCTTCTTAAGCGGCTGCCCGAGGGGTCTCGGCTTTACAACTTTGCCGAGCTGCTACTTGGTCGGGTTCAAACACTTTTGCAAAATTCTACAAGTTTGATACCCTGGCTGAGGAGGACCTTGAGTTTGCTCATTCGGTGCTGCAGAGTCATCCGCACTCTCCCGCCCGTTTGGGAGCTTTGGTATAATCCCCATGGTCCTTACGGAGTACCCAGCATCCACTAGGACGTCAGAGAAAATAAGAATTTACTCACCGGTAATTCTATTTCTCGTAGTCTGTAGTGGATGCTGGGAGCCCGTCCCAAGTGCGGACTCTCTGCAATACATGTATATAGTTATTGCTTAACTAAAGGGTTATTGTATGAGCCATCTGTTGAGAGAGGCTCAGTTATTGTTCATACTGTTAACTGGGTATAGTTATCACGAGTTGTACGGTGTGATTGGTGTGGCTGGTATGAGTCTTACCCTGGATTCCAAATCCTTTCCTAGTAATGTCAGCTCTTCCGGGCACAGTTTCCCTAACTGAGTTCTGGAGGAGGGGCATAGAGGGAGGAGCCAGTGCACACCAGATATAGTACCTAATCTTTCTTTTAAGAGTGCCCAGTCTCCTGCGGAGCCCGTCTATACCCCATGGTCCTTACGGTTACCCAGCATCCACTACGGACTACGAGAAATAGAATTACCGGTGAGTAAATTCTTATTTTTATTTGAATACTAGTAGAAAGTTTGTTTATTTTAAATAATAATAATAATAATAATAATAATGTTTAATTAAGTTTTGTAAATGCTTAATAAAAAGTTGGTTTGTTGATGAATACTGAGTAAGTATTGTGTGTGTTCCAAAAATGTTTAATAAAAACCCACTGTGTTCGTTTCTCCTTAGGAAGAGATGACAGAAGTGTCCGCCAGCCACAACCTCTCTCCCCCTCAATCTCCCACACCCATTCAACCACCCTCTCCCCCTCAACCACCAGCCTCTATTCAACCACCCTCTCCCCCTCAACCTCCCGCCCCCATTCAACCACCCCCTCCCCCTCAACCACCCGCACCCATTCAACCACTCTCAACCTCCCGCTCCCATTCAACCACCCTCTTCCCCTCAACCACCCGTGCACATTCAACTACCCTCTCCCCCTAAACCTCCATCTTCTATTCAACCACCCTCTCCCCCTCAACCACCCACCCCCATTCATCCACGCTCTCCCCCTCAACCACCTGCCCCCATTCAACCACCCCCTCCCCCTCCCACTCTCATTCAACCACCCTCTCCCCCTCAACCATCCGCACCCATTCAACCATTGGAGTTCACAATGCGGGCATACAGCCACTACCTACCAGTGTGGCAGAAGAGGAGGAAGAGGAGTACGGAACTATGGAGGAGTGTAAGTTTTTTTTTTTTTAAACATTTTTATTCATTTATGTAATTTAGATTGCCCTTTAAACATATACTTCAACATGTGTCTTAAAACTTAGCCTATCCAGCTGGTGTGGATCTACACAGCCCAGCATGTCCTGCAACACTTTTTGCATTTGTCCATGCTACGATTGGTGCAGGGCATGCTGGGCTGTGTAGTTCCATACCAGCTGAAGAACCAAACATTCACCATCCCTGACCTAGACAGTGAGCTGTGGAAGTGTGTTTGGTACATTGTTTCTATATTGCATAATGTCTGAAAATATGTTTCTCTTTTTAATTAACATTCTTTACAGATGCTGAGGTTGGAGGTTGAAATGTGGGACTCCGGATAGTCCTGTCCATGATGGAGCAGCATGCCCGTGCCCTCCTGGAACACATCATTGTTTTAAAAAATATTTTTAATGAATTTTTTATTTACTGTTATTTTGTATTTTGAAAATGTTTTTGGAAGTAAAATGTTTTGGAGTTTAATGTTGTGTGTTGTGTTTTGTAAAATATGTAGAGATGTAGCATCACTTGTAAAGATGTAGCATCACTTGTAAAGTGTTAAAATGGTGAGTAAAGAAGTACCAGCTAAACAGCTCCTAACTGCCATTTTAATTACACAGCCTGTGACATGGCAATTAGGAGCTGATTGTTTGTTACTTTATCACTCCCCATTAAAACACTTTACAAACGATGAGGCATATATGTCTAAGTATTTAATGTGTGTATAATGTATGTCATACATTCACGGTTTAAAAAAAATCTCAGAATAAATTAGATATGGTTCTATTTGACTTATCTTTTTTACAATTTACATGATTACAATTTCTGGGTATTGTGCAAATTGGACAACAAAGATATTGAAGTGATATGTTTGTTGCCTTAATTGCTGAATGTTATTGAACAATTAGGTTGTCAAACTCTTCAGTTTTCACTGTTTGAACACTTAATTGTTCAATCACATTACAAATCCTTTGGGAAATTGATAAATTGAAAAAAAAAAAAACCAATGTGCGATTATTTGCAAGCTAGCGAATGCAACGCACGTGTACAAAAAAACCCATGTTGCTGGCATTGCAAATTGCATCCTTGCAAATGCATCGCTCCCGTGCGAAGCAGAATAGTATACACCTCTTTTGTGCACTGCTGCACATTTGTGTGTACTCGTGCATGGTGGGTGTGAATTTACACTCTTGCGTTACATTCGCACGCCTGTGAACACTGCTTACGTGCGCATTGAACAGCGATCAGGTCTGAATTAGGCCCCATGTGCACTGCAGGGTGGGCAGATATAACATGTGCAGAGAGAGTTAGATTTGGGTGGGGTGTGTTCAAATTGAAATCTAAATTGCAGTATAAATAAAGCAGCCAGTATTTACCCTGCACAGAAACAAAATAACCCACCCAAATCTAACTCTCTCTGCAAATGTTATATCTGCCCCACCTGCACTGCACACGGTTTTGCCCAACTGCTAACAAATTTGCTGCTACGATCAGGTCTGAATTACCCCATCAAGCACGGATTGCAAAACTGCTAAAAAGCAGATACTGTGATCAAATAGTTGCCACCCAGAAAGAAAGAAAAAAACACCTATTGCCGAAATTGCGATTGCAAATACCAGAACATCGAAGAGTTTTTCCATCTGCGCCAGGCAAAGTCATCCACAATTCTTCTAACACAAGAGTCTGGAAGTGGTCATCGCTGATGTCAGAGACCCACCTGAAAAACACCATGGCACGTCTGCGTCTAGATGAAGACACCCACAAAACGCCATGTTTCTTCCCTTAAACGTTTGCTTCCTCTCAATCAAAATGTAATTGAATTGAAGCACAAAGAATTCTCAGAAATAATTGCAAATTACAGTTGCACACATGCAGTACGAATGCTGCGCATGCACAGTCGTTCAATAATCGGCTGGATTGCGTTTTCTCAATTTTGCAATTCTAAGTGCAGCCTGTAAGCTGACACTGGCTGCAGTTGAATAGGGGTGTACTACGGTATGCCAGCGCTCGGGATCCTGGCGCCCAGCATACTGGTGCTGGGATCCAGACCGCCAATATACCAGCAGTGGGACGAGAGCAAAAGAGCCCCTGGCAGGCTCGCTGTGCTCGCCACGCTGCGGGCACGGTGGTGCGCTACGCTATTTTTTTTCCCTCCAGGGGTGTCGTGGACACCCCTAGAGGGAAAATAGTTGTCGGTATGCCGGCTGTAAAAAGTAATTTGTGTAAGCCAACTAAAACCTTATTGTTGTGTGATTGCCATTGTCAGTACACATTTACATGTACATACAATGCTAGGAAGTAACTTTATGTCCCTACTTTGAATGCTTATTTCCCTAACACTCAAACAACAGTGGGTCATTCTGTTGCACACAGCACAGGAGGATTACCAGTGAACACACTTGCTACCAATAATGAATGTTAAAAAAGGTCAGAAATATAATTTTTGTGAATATCCTATACATAAACACATATATGTATATATCTATAGAAGGGGGTCTATTCTGTGCATGTGCAGAAAGGGCCTTGCATTGTCGCCTGCAGTACCTCTCTGTCGCTGCCTGATTGACAGGCAGTGGTGTTGAAGGGGTGGGGAGGAGACGGAGTGGGTGGGGGGGGGGCGGCTGCGTGCCTAGAAACGGGAGCGTCACCCCCATTTTCTAGGAGGGGTGAGTCGGGTGTCTCTGTGTTACTATGCATACTTCCTGGCCGTACAGCCAGAGCCGGCCTTAGGCATAGGCAAACTAGGCAATTGCCTAGGGCATTTGGTATGCTTAGGGGCACCAGCAGCTTCTGCTGATTAAAATGATATGCAGCATGCCTATATTCTGTGTGTGACTGCGGCTGTATCTGCATACAAAATGCTACGTTGCAGTGTAATCCTGGAAATCACTGTAATGTAGCATTTCATATGCAGATATAGCCGCAGTCACACACAAAATATAGGCATGCTGCATATAATTTTAATCAGCAGAAGCTGCTTGTGCATTCTAGCCATATAGTAATGCAAATAAGATGCATTTTTATAAACAAAAGGCGCCTGACATTAGCAGAGCTGCCAGCTGACTCATGCCAGGCATCTCCTGCAGAACTAGCGGCGGTGCTAAGGGGCACCAGCCAAAATCTTGCCTAGGGCATCATATTGGTTAGGGCCGGCTCTGCGTACAGCCCCCGATTCCGTGGGCCAGATGTGCAAGCTGTAACTGATGGTCGTGATGTTGGATCCCAGCTTTCAACGTTTGTCACAGTGCTGGGATCGCAGTTACATGCAGGAGGTGTCTCTTCTACTGAGATGTCTCTTGCATGCCCCTCCTGGAGATTGGATGGAAATGCAAAACAGCTTGCGAGTGGCTTTGCATTTTCGCACATCTGTGAATCAGGCCCTCTGTACCTTAACGTGCCACTCAATTACTGAGATCTGTGAGATGAAGGACTATTAGTAGTACAGAGACTCTCCCTGAATTAATCTGGGGATCAAGCTTTTAGCTTTGCGGCTCCAACTTTATGGACCTCACTTCATCGCAGGTCGAGAGGCCTCAACTCCACAATCCTTTGAAAAAATTATCTTTTCTGTTAAGCTTAATTCGTGTCTTGTGTTCTTAACCACTGAACTGGCTAATAATTTTTCCAAAAATGTTGGGTGCTGCTCTTGACTTGATGCAGGCAGGAGGGAGGCTGGGCTGGCCAGACACATGGGAGCCATGGCTGCACTGTTTATACGGTAGTTCAATCATTGGCGCTGAGGGGTGGGATGACACGACTACCCAATAACTGTGGCCAGCCCTGATCAGGATACACTGGGGCGTAGACGGATCCATGGGTGCAGAGGGGCCCGAATGTCTGGCAGCTGCTGGAAGATTATCTTCCAGCAGCCGCACCATGGGCGTTCCTGACTGGTCACCTCAGATGCGACCATGTCAGGGAGAGCCGAGCCTGGTATGATCTCATCTAATACAATCATGCCAGGCAAGTGGTTATTGCAAATGTAAAGCACTTTAGGGAATATTCAATTGGTTGCAAGATTTTTGCCGCAAAACTCAACATGGCTATTGCAACCAAATTTTGATTACCGTGGTTTTGTGCACTTCTAATTCTCTCACTATCCATTTAAAAACATCCGGTGAGATAATTGTTTCTTCAAGAAAAGGAAATGTAAAAAACTTCAAATATTGGATAACAGTATAGATGTCTACTTACAGGGGGTCATCCCGACCCAATCGCATGCTGCACTTCTTATCAGCCGTGCAATCGGGTCAGAACTGCGCATGCGCGTAGTTGCCCAGCAACGGTGGTCGCTGGGCTACATCAGGAACAGCAACAAAAGCGATCGCAGCGGCGATCGCAAGAAGATTGACAGGTGGAGGGCATTCTGGGGTGGATACTCACCGTTTTCTGGGAGTGGTGAGTCCAACGCAGGCATGTCCAGGTGTTTGCAGGGCGGGTGTCTGACGTCAACTCCGGGACCAGTCACGCTGAAGACATCACAGCCGGTGAGTATGTCAGAACCTACTTGTCACAACTGAGGGCCTGAGCTGACGGGAGGCAGCCTCAGTTGTAGGGGCTGAGATGTACCGGAACCTGGGAGGTTGTATCAGACCCCTGGACATGTAAGTAACATGAATAATAACTGCCCGAAGGCGTGACCACGACAACTTGGATAAAAGTCAATTATGTTTATTATGACAACTCCGCAACACAGCAGCAGTAAAAGAAAACGTAAGTCAGCAAAGAATAAATACAGTTCCTGGGTACTACAGGATGGCAGGAGCCACAGGGCACTGGTAGTGTGAGATAGTTCTTATGATCTTCTAGATGGAAAGTCCTTACCAGGCCCGACTGTAGCAATGGAGATAACCCAGGATTGTGCCAGCTGGTGTTCCAGGAAAAGCTGGGTTGCTGAAGATAAAACAGCTGCTGTGGATACTGGCTGGAACCAGACTGTTGTTAGCACGGAGTGGATACTGGCTGGAACCAGTTAAATAATAAATGAACTTGGGAGCGATGAAATATGAACTGAAATGTAGAACTTGAGAGCGGAGAAATAATAATACCGGTGGAGAGTGGTAAAGTGTAGAAAGGACACCGGCCCTTTAAGGGAAGCTGTACTCTGCTGGAAGCTGAGCTGGAAGCAGGTAATGTTGTAGCTGGAAACAGATGAATCCACAATGGATTGGAGAGTCAGGCTACACCGCAGGTGGAATGCTGGTGCGGGTCTCTATGGTGGAAGTCTTGAGACAGGAGCTGGAACCTGGAAGACAATCACAGGAGAGAGACAAACAGGAACTAGGTTTGACAACCAAAGCACTGACGCCTTCCTTGCTCAGGCACAGTGTATTTATACCTGCAGCAAGGAAGGGATTGGCTAGGCAATTATGCAGATTATCAATACTGAGAACAGATTGGTGGAAATGATCAGCTGGCAGAATCCAAGATGGCTGCGCCCATGCAGACACTTGGAGGGAAGTTTGGTTTGTAATCCATGTGGTAATGAAAACAGTAATGGCGGCGCCGGCCACCGGAGACAGGAGGCGCCAGGCTGACAGATGCACATCCAACCACGCGGACACAGCGGAGGCCACGGCTGACGTAATCGCCACTCAGACACTCTGCATGCAGAAGTTCAGGGACGGCGGCGGAGGCCGTGGGAGACGCCATGCCAGGTGTAATATGGCGTTTACTGTGACAGCGTCCCAGAGTGACAGGAGAGGATACAGGAATGTACACATCAGGATAACAGATGGGATCCGGTCCTGGAGCGCTGAGCCAGCCTTAGGAGGCATCTGATGGGTAAGAAATGGCGTCCAGATACCCGGATCGTGACAGCACCCCCCCCTTTAGGAGTGGCCCCAGGACACTTCTTTGGCTTTTGAGGAAACTTGGAATGGAATCTCCGGACCAAGGCAGGAGCATGGACATCAGAAGCATTGGTCCATGAACGTTCCTCAGGACCATAACCCTTCCAGTCAATAAGATATTGTAGTTGACCGTAACGGTGACGTGAGTCCAGGATCTTGGCCACTTCATACTCAACGCCTCGTTGAGTTTGGACTTTCGGAGTTGGAGGAAGTGAGGAATGAAACCGATTCAAGATCAGCGGTTTCAACAGGGAAACATGGAATGTCCTGGGTATTTTTAAGAAGGGAGGCAACTGGAGTCTGTAAGCAACAGGATTGATGACTTGTTCAATCTTGAAAGGACCGATATAGCGAGGTGCAAACTTCATACTGGGAACTCTTAACCTCAAATTCTTCGTGGATAACCATACCCGATCACCCACCTTGAGAGCAGGAACTGCTCGACGCTTCTTATCCGCAAACTTCTTGTACCTGAACGATGCCTTGAGCAGAGCTGATCGTACGCTCTTCCAGATATTGGCAAACTGATGCAAGGTGATATCCACTGCGGGAACAGAAGTTGCTGGAAGCGGTTGGAACTCAGGGACTTTAGGGTGGAATCCAAAGTTAGTGAAGAATGGTGTTGAAGCAGATGAAGAATGATACTGGTTGTTATGACAGAACTCGGCCCAGGGAAGTAATTGAACCCAGTCATCTTGAGAGGAGGACACATAGATGCGGAGGAAGGCCTCCAAGTCCTGATTCACCCTCTCGGTTTGACCATTGGTCTGAGGATGGTAAGCCGTGGAAAACTTTAGCTTGACTTGGAGGACTTGACATAAACTTCGCCAGAATTTGGCTGTGAATTGAACTCCTCGATCTGAGATAATTTCTTCAGGAAGACCGTGGAGTCGGAAGATCTCTTGTATGAATCCTTGAGCCAACTTGGAAGCTGACGGAAGACCGGTGAGAGGAATGAAGTGTGCCATCTTGGTGAACCGGTCAACTACCACCCAGATGGTATTGAACTTGTTGCACATGGGTAAGTCTGTAATGAAATCCATCGACAAGTGGGTCCATGGTCGACGGGGAACGGATAGTGGAACCAGTTGCCCCGCAGGCGACTGGCGGGATACTTTATGTTGGGCACACTTTGGGCAAGATGCAATAAACTCCAAGACGTCCTTTTTCAGAGTTGGCCACCAATAGGACCTAGAGATAAACTCCAGGGTTTTTTGGATACCTGTATGTCCGGCAAAACGGGAAGCATGGGCCCAATGCATGAGCTTCTTCCTTAGCATCGGCTTCACAAAACTTTTCCCTGATGGGGGCGTAGAGTCCATCCCTACCGTGGAGAATGCCAACGGATTTATAATAGGATGCTTGTCTGAAGACTCTGACTCATTTTCTTGCTCCCATGAGCGGGAAAGGGCATCGGCCTTGTGATTCTGAGAGCCCGGACAGAACTGGAGTTTAAAGTCGAACCTGGAAAAGAAAAGTGCCCATCTGGCCTGACGAGGGTTGAGACATTGTGCGCCCTTCAGGTATAAAAGGTTCTTGTGGTCTGTAAGTATGGTGATTGAATGAGAAGCTCCCTCCAACAGATACCTCCACTCCTCTAGAGCGAGCTTGATGGCTAGCAACTCCTGGTCGCCAATGGCATAGTTGCGCTCAGCTGCGGAGAACTTCCGGGAGAAGAAACTGCAAGGGTGTAAATGGCCATCTTTAGCCCTCTGAGATAACACCGCTCCTACTCCAACGGAGGAGGCATCCACCTCTAAGATGAAAGGAGAGTCGATGTCAGGCTGTTTCAGAACAGGCGCAGAGATGAACCTTTGTTTTAAAAGATGAAATGCTTGCATGGCTTCTTCAGACCACTTGGACGGGTTAGCACCCTTCTTAGTGAAAGCAGTAATAGGCGCCACAATGGTGGAAAAGTCTCGTATAAACTTTCGGTAATAGTTGGCGAACCCTAAGAACCTCTGGACCCCTTTGAGGGTTAAGGGTACCGGCCAATTTTGGATTGCTTGTAGTTTCTCAGGATCCATCTCTAGTCCGGAACCGGACACAATGTACCCTAGAAACGGAATGGACTTGACTTCAAAGACGCATTTTTCTAATTTGCAATAGAGATGATTGACACGGAGACGGGACAGAACCTCTTTAACCCAAAAACGATGTTCCTCTAAATCGTTGGCAAAAATGAGGATATCGTCTAGATAGACCACGACATGACGGTATAGAATGTCTCTGAAGATCTCATTGACAAAATGCTGGAAGACAGCTGGAGCATTGCTCAATCCGAAGGGCATGACGAGGTACTCATAATGTCCGTCACGGGTGTTAAAGGCGGTCTTCCACTCGTCACCCTCACGGATCCGGATGAGATTGTATGCACCTCGCAAGTCCAGCTTTGTAAAGATGGTAGCTCCGCTAACTCTGTCAAAGAGCTCAGTAATCAGGGGTAAAGGATAACGGTTCTTGATGGTAATGTCGTTCAAACCTCTGTAGTCGATGCACGGCCGCAGACCACCATCTTTCTTTTTTACAAAAAAGAAGCCTGCGCCGGCTGGAGAAGAAGAAGGTCGAATGAACCCCTTTGCTAGGTTCTCTTTAATATATTCCTCCATAGAATGCGTCTCAGGCAGAGACAACGGATAAGTTCGGCCTCGAGGTGGAACCTTCCCTGGAACGAGATCAATCGGACAGTCCCATTCTCTATGAGGAGGAAGGATATCAGCAGAAGCTTTACTGAACACATCCGTGAAATCTTGATATGGAGGAGGTGGAACATCAGACGACCTGGGGGAGGAAGAACAGACAGGCAATACTTTAAACAAACATGTCTCAGCACAGGAGGAACCCCATGCCAGGATTTGCGTAGTCGTCCAATCAATTGTAGGATTGTGAAGACGGAGCCATGGAAGGCCCAGGACCACAGGATGTGTGGCTCTTGGAATCACTAAAAAAGAAATAAGTTCGGAATGAAGAACTCCCACTCTCAGACGAACTGGTAGAGTCCTTAAAGAAATAACTGCATCAAAAATTTTGCTGCCATCCACGGCAGTTAAAGAAATGGACGAAGGAAGTCTCTCGGTGGGTAGGGACCACCGTTTAACATAGGCTTCGGTAATAAAGTTCCCAGCTGCTCCGGAATCAAGGAGGGCAATGACGTTCCGATAACGTTGAGCAACTTGAAGCGAGACTGGGAGATTACAATCTTGAGGAGATGGAGAGGAGATCATTACTCCTAGCCGGCCCTCTCCTTGGCGAGCTAGGATTTGGAGTTTCCCGGACGTTTGGGACAGGCATTAATGGTGTGAGACGGAGCTGCACAATAGAGACAGAGAAACTCGGAGAGACGTCTTCGGCGCTCAGCAGGAGTTAAACGGGAACGGCCAAGTTGCATGGGCTCATCTTTAGATGGTGACAGTTGACGAGGAGGAGGAGCAGAAGATTTTGGAGCAGATGATCTTCCACGCTCAGTTGCTCTCTCTCTGAAACGTAAATCAACTTTCGTGCAGAGTGAGATTAGCTCATCTAACTTAGAAGGTAAGTCTCTGGTAGCTAACTCATCTTTAATACGCTCAGATAAGCCATGCCAGAATGCAGCATACAGGGCCTCGTCGTTCCATGCCAGTTCGGATGCCAGGATCTGGAACTGTATCAGATATTGTCCTACAGTACGTGACCCCTGGCGTAAACGGAGAATCTCGGATGAAGCTGAGGTTACCCGGCCTGGCTCGTCGAAGATGCGCCTGAATCTTGACACGAAGGCAGTGTAGGAAGATAGCAGGGTGTCGGACCTCTCCCATAACGGTGATGCCCAATCAAGGGCTGAGCCACTGAGAAGAGAAATAATGTAGGCAATTTTTGTACGGTCACTGGGAAAATTGCCAGGTTGTAGCTCAAACTGAATCTCACACTGGTTGAGAAATCCCCTGCAGAATCTTGGAGATCCGTCAAATTTTGCTGGCGTTGGAAGATGAAGACGTGGAGCAGAAATGGGTAAGGTGGGTGGGGTTGTAGCTGGAGTCACTGTGGTTGACGCACCAGACGCGCCTGATCCACGGAGAGTTGTCTGAATCCCATCCAGCCGAGTAGAGAGATCCTGGAGACAGCGGATGATGTGGCCCTGTGCAGCCTCCTGATGTTCTAGTCGGGCTGCCAGTTCTTGCATCGGCCTGGCCGCTTGATCCTGGTCTCCGGCTGGATTCATTAGGTCAGTGCTTACTGTCACAACTGAGGGCCTGAGCTGACGGGAGGCAGCCTCAGTTGTAGGGGCTGAGATGTACCGGAACCTGGGAGGTTGTATCAGACCCCTGGACATGTAAGTAACATGAATAATAACTGCCCGAAGGCGTGACCACGACAACTTGGATAAAAGTCAATGATGTTTATTATGACAACTCCGCAACACAGCAGCAGTAAAAGAAAACGTAAAAGTCAGCAAAGAATAAATACAGTTCCTGGGTACTACAGGATGGCAGGAGCCACAGGGCACTGGTAGTGTGAGATAGTTCTTATGATCTTCTAGATGGAAAGTCCTTACCAGGCCCGACTGTAGCAATGGAGATAACTCAGGATTGTGCCAGCTGGTGTTCCAGGAAAAGCTGGGTTGCTGAAGATAAAACAGCTGCTGTGGATACTGGCTGGAACCAGACTGTTGTTAGCACGGAGTGGATACTGGCTGGAACCAGTTAAATAATAAATGAACTTGGGAGCGATGAAATATGAACTGAAATGTAGAACTTGAGAGCGGAGAAATAATAATACCGGTGGAGAGTGGTAAAGTGTAGAAAGGACACCGGCCCTTTAAGGGAAGCTGTACTCTGCTGGAAGCTGAGCTGGAAGCAGGTAATGTTGTAGCTGGAAACAGATGAATCCACAATGGATTGGAGAGTCAGGCTACACCGCAGGTGGAATGCTGGTGCGGGTCTCTATGGTGGAAGTCTTGAGACAGGAGCTGGAACCTGGAAGACAATCACAGGAGAGAGACAAACAGGAACTAGGTTTGACAACCAAAGCACTGACGCCTTCCTTGCTCAGGCACAGTGTATTTATACCTGCAGCAAGGAAGGGATTGGCTAGGCAATTATGCAGATTATCAATACTGAGAACAGATTGGTGGAAATGATCAGCTGACAGAATCCAAGATGGCTGCGCCCATGCAGACACTTGGAGGGAAGTTTGGTTTGTAATCCATGTGGTAATGAAAACAGTAATGGCGGCGCCGGCCACCGGAGACAGGAGGCGCCAGGCTGACAGATGCACATCCAACCACGCGGACACAGCGGAGGCCGCGGCTGACGTAATCGCCACTCAGACACTCTGCATGCAGAAGTTCAGGGACGGCGGCGGAGGCCGCGGGAGACGCCATGCCAGGTGTAATATGGCGTTTACTGTGACAGTGTCCCAGAGTGACAGGAGAGGATACAGGAATGTACACATCAGGATAACAGATGGGATCCGGTCCTGGAGCGCTGAGCCAGCCTTAGGAGGCATCTGATGGGTAAGAAATGGCGTCCAGATACCCGGATCGTGACACTACTTAGAAACTGCACAAGATCTTTACAGATGCACATCCAACCACGCGGACACAGCGGAGGCCGCGGCTGACGTAATCGCCACTCAGACACTCTGCATGCAGAAGTTCAGGGACGGCGGCGGAGGCCGCGGGAGACGCCATGCCAGGTGTAATATGGCGTTTACTGTGACAGTGTCCCAGAGTGACAGGAGAGGATACAGGAATGTACACATCAGGATAACAGATGGGATCCGGTCCTGGAGCGCTGAGCCAGCCTTAGGAGGCATCTGATGGGTAAGAAATGGCGTCCAGATACCCGGATCGTGACACTACTTAGAAACTGCACAAGATCTTTTCACATAGCAGGGCTGCACAAGTGTTCGCAACCTTGCTATGAAAAAAATCCCTCCCCATTGGCGGCGACTAGTCGATCGCATGGGCTGCAAAAAGCAGCTTTGTGCGATCATCTCGGAATGAGGGCCACTTTCCAACAGAAAATGTTTCAAATGGTTGATTTGTGCATTTTTAATAGCAGTGAAAAAATTATGTATAGATCATTTTTATCCTTAAAAATAGGATTTTAATACCTACCGGTAAATCCTTTTCTCTTAGTCCGTAGGGGATGCTGGAGATGCTTCAAGAACCATGGGGTATAGACGGGATCCGCAGGAGACATGGGCACTTTAAGGCTTTCAATGGGTGCGAACTGGCTCCTCCCTCTATGCCCCTCCTCCAGACCTCAGTTATAGGAATTGTGCCCAGGGAGACATACATTTTGAGGAAAAAGATTTATTGTTAAACTAAGGGTGAGATACATACTAGCTCACACCACAACACACCGTACACAACATGGCATTCAACAAACTCCAGTTAACGGCATGAACAAACAAATCAGCAACAGGCTGACCATAACCGAAACACAACCTTTGTGCAACACAAGCAACATCTACTAACAAGTACTGCAGATAGTGTCCGCACTGGGACGGGCGCCCAGCATCCTCTACGGACTAAGAGAAAAGGATTTACCGGTAGGTATTAAAATCCTATTTTCTCATACGTCCTAGAGGATGCTGGTGATGCTTCAAGAACCATGGGGTTTATACCAAAGCTCCAGAACGGGCGGGAGAGTGCGGATGACTCTGCAGCACCGATTGACCAAACATGAGGTCCTCATCAGCCAGGGTATCAAACTTGTAGAATTTTGCAAAAGTGTTTGAACCTGACCAAGTAGCTGCTTGGCAAAGCTGTAATGCTGAGACCCCTCGGGCAGCCGCCCAAGATGAGCCCACCTTCCTGGTAAAATGGGCCTTCACTGACTTCGGTAACGGCAGTCCAGCCGTAGAATGAGCATGCTGAATCGTATTACAAATCCAGCGTGCAATAGTCTGCTTGGAAGCAGGAGCCCCAATCTTGTTGGGAGCATATAGGACAAACAGAGCCTCCGTTTTCCTAATCTGAGACGTTCTGGCGACATAAATTCTCAAAGCCCTGACCACATCGAGAGACTTTGAGTCAGTTAAGGCTTCAGTAGCCACAGGTACCACAATAGGCTGGTTTACGTGAAACGATGAAACCACCTTTGGTAGAAACTGCTGATGAGTTCTCAACTCTATCCATGTGGAAGACCAAATAGGGGCTCTTGTGAGACAAGGCCGCTAATTCAGACACCCGCCTCGCGGATGCCAAGGCCAATAGCATGACCACCTTCCATGTGACAAATTTCAACTCCACCTTCTGTAAAGGTTCAAACCAATGCGACTGAAGGAACTGCAACACCACGTTAAGATCCCACGGTGCCACTGGGAGCACAAATGGAGGTTGGATGTGCAGCACTCCCTTCACGAAAGTCTGAACTTCTGGAAGGGAAGCCAATTCTTTTTGAAAGAAAATTGATAAAGCCGAAATTTGTACTTTTATTGAGCCCAATTTTAGACCCGCATCCACACCTGCTTGCAAAAAATGGAGAAAACGTCCCAGCTGAAACTCTTCCGTAGGAGCCTTCTTGGATTCACACCAAAACACATATTTTCTCCAAATACGGTGGTAATGCTTCGCCGTTACTTCCTTTCTAGCCTTAAGCAGTGTGGGAATGACTTCACCCGGAATACCCTTTCGGGCTAGGATTTGGCGTTCAACCGCCATGCCGTCAAACGCAGCCGCGGTAAGTCTTGGAACACGCATGGCCCCTGCTGTAACAGATCCTCTCGTAGAGGAAGAGGCCAGGGATCTCCTATGAGTAATTCCTGAAGATCCGGGTACCAGGCCATTCTTGGCCAATCTGGAACAATGAGGATCGCCTGAACCTTTGTTCTTCTTATGATCTTTATCACTTTTGGAATGAGTGGAAGTGGAGGGAACACATAGACTGACTGAAACACCCACGGAGTCACTAGGGCGTCCACCGCTATTGCTTGAGGGTCCCTTGACCTGGAACAATATTTCTGAGTTTCTTGTTGATGCGCGACGCCATCATGTCTACTTGAGGAATTCCCCAATGACCTGTCACTTCTGCAAAAACCTCTTGATGAAGACCCCACTCTCCCGGATGGAGATCGTGTCTGCTGAGGAAGTCTGCTTCCCAGTTGTCCACGCCTGGAATGAAGACCGCTGACAGAGCGCTTGCATGTTTTTCCGCCCAGCGGAGAACTTTCGTGGCCTCCGCCATTGACGCTCTGCTCTTTGTTCCGCCCTGGCAGTTTATGTACGCCACTGCTGTTATGTTGTCCGACTGAATCAGGACGGGCAGGCCGCGAAGAAGATGTTCTTCTTGCAGAAGGGCGTTGTAAATGGACCTTAATTCCAGAATATTTATGTGCAGACAAGCTTTCTGGCTTGACCATTTTCCCTGGAAATTTCCCCCCTGTGTGACTGCTCCCCAGCCTCGGAGACTTGCATCCGTGGTCACTAGGATCCAATCCTGGATCCCGAACCTGCGTCCCTCTAGGAGGTGAGAACTGTGCAGCCACCACAGGAGAGATACTCTGGTCCTGGGAGATAGGATTATTTTCCGGTGCATGTGCAGGTGAGACCCGGACCACTGGTCCAACAGGTCCCACTGAAACACCCCGGCATCTGCCAAACGGAATGGCCTCTTAGGCCGCCACCATCTTCCCCAGCAACCGAGTGCATTGATGAATAGACACCCTCGCTGGTTTTAGAATCCCCTTGACCATGTTCTGGATTTACAGCGTTTTTTTCCACTGGAAGAAAAACTCTCTGTAATTTCGTGTCCAGAATCATGCCCAGGAATGACAGTCATGTTGTCGGAACCAACTGTGACTTTGGCAAATTTAGGAGCCAACCATGTCGCTGCAGAATTGTCAGGGAGAGCGTGACGTTTTTTTAGCAATTGCTCCTTGGATCTCACCTTTATCAGGAGATCGTCCAAGTATGGGATAATTGTGACTCCCTGCTTGCGCAGGAGAACCATCATTTCCGCCATTACTTTGGTGAAAATTCTTGGAGCCGTGGAGAGACCAAACGGCAACGTCTGAAATTGGTAATGACAATCCTGAACAGCAAACCTCAGGTAAGCTTGATGCGGAGGATATATGGGGACATGTAAGTAGGCATCTTTTATGTCGACAGACACCATAAAATCCCCCCCCCCCCCCCTCCAAACTGGAAATCACTGCTCGGAGAGAATCCATCTTGAATTTGAATCTTCTCAGGTAGAAATTGAGGGATTTTAGGTTCAGAATTGGCCTGACTGAGCCATCCGGCTTTGGGACGATGAACAGGCTCGAATAAAACCCTTCTCCCTGTTGTGACGGGGGTACCGTGACAATGACTTGCTGTTGACACAGCTTTTGTATCGCAGCGCACACTACTTCCCTTTCCGGAAGAGAAACTGGCAAGGTGGATTTGAAAAATCGGGGGGGGGGGGGGGGGGGGGCGGGCGGCTTCATGTCTTGAAACTCCAGTTTGTACCCTTGGGACATTATTTCTAACACCCAAGGATCCAGGCCCGGATGAAACCAGACCTGACTGAAGAGTTGGAGACGTGCCCCCACCGGTGCGGACTCCTGTAGAGGAGCCCCAGTGTCATGCGGTGGACTTGGCAGAAGCCGGGTAGGACTTCTGCTCCTGGGAACCTGCCACAGCAGGTGACCTTTTCCCCTTTCCTCTACCTTTAGAGGCATGGAAGGACGACCCTCTTCCTTTTTTGTATTTATTGGGACGAAAGGACTGCATCTGATAGTGGGGCGTCTTTTTCTGTTGTGCAGGGACATAAGGTAGAAATGATGACTTACCCGCGGTAGCCGTAGTTACCAGGTCAGCGAGGCAGTCACCAAATAAGACACCACCTTTATACGGGAGAGACTCCATAGCTTTCTTAGAGTCGGCATCAGCATTCCATTGATGAATCCACAGTGCTCTCCTGGCCGAGACTGCCATGGCATTGGCCCTTGATCCCAACAGGCCAATATCCCTCGCCGCATCCTTTAGGTAGGCTGCAGCATCCCTGATATAACCGAGAGTCAAAAGAATGCTATCCCTATCCAGGGTATCTATGTCAGATGCCAAGTTATCTGCCCACTTTCCAATAGCGCTACTCACCCATGCCGACACAACGGCAGGTCTGAGCAGCGTACCTGTAGTGACATAAATGGATTTTAATGTAGTTTCCTGCTTACTATCCGCAGGGTCCGTTAGGGCAGCCGTGTCAGGAGACGGAAGCGCCACCTTTTTGGACAGACGTGACAGAGCTTTGTCCACATTGGGGGTTGACTCCCACTTTTCCCTGTCCTCAGAGGGGAATGGATATGCCATCAGAATTCTTTTGGGAATCTGTAACTTTTTGTCAGGAGTTTCCCAAGCTTTTTCAAAAAGAGTGTTCAGCTCATGAGAGAGGGGAAACGTTACCTCAGGTTTTTTCTCTTTAAACAAACAGACCCTTGTATCAGGAATAGCAGGGACTTCTGTGATATGCAATATGTTTTTAATTGCCACAATCATGTACTGAATACTCTGAGCCAGTTTAGGATTCAATCTGGCCTCACTATAATCGACACTGGAGTCAGAGTCCGTGTTGGTATCTGTATCTGTTATCTGGGTAAATGAACGCTTTTGTGACCCCGAGGGGGTCTGGACCTGAGACAAGGCGTCCTCCATGGATTTTCTCCATGTTTGGGTCTGAGAATCAGATTTATCCAGCCTCTTAGTCAACATTTGCATTCAACGTACTCAACATATCTACCCAATATCACTGACCTGGTTTGGGAGTGTTGTGGACTCGGGGCTTCTTCCGATGACCGGGAAGAGGAACCGCCACTGGGTCGTAGTAGAGATGGCCGGATGTAGGTCTTCCTCATGCAGGACTAAGACGGCAGGCGGGAGGCCCAGAGGAATTCTTGTAGGTCTCCTGTAAGACAAGACTTGTAGAAATAATGAAGGCTGGGGTACTGAGATATTGGAGACACTGTGGTATTGGAGGCACTGAGGTGCTGGGAGTACAGGGAGTGCTGGGAGGCCCTTGGAGGCACGGAGGTGCTTGGAGGCACGGAGGTGCTTGGAGGCACGGAGGTGTTTGGAGACACCGAGGTGTTTGGAGGGACGAGGTGCTTGGAGGCACGAGGTGCTTGGAGACTCGGAGGTGCTTGGAGACACGGAGGTGCTTGGAGGCACGGAGGTGCTTGGAGGCACGGAGGTGCTTGGAGGCACGAGGTGCTTGGAGACACGGAGGTAACTGGAGGCACGGAGGTGCTTTGAGGCGCGGAGGTGCTTGGAGGCACGAGGTGCTTGGAGGCACGGAGGTGCTTGGAGGCACGGAGGTGCTTGGAGGCACGGAGGTGCTTGGAGGCACGAGGTGCTTGGAGACACGGAGGTAACTGGAGGCACGGAGGTGCTTGGAGGCACGAGGTGCTTGGAGGCACGGAGGTGCTTGGAGGCACGGAGGTGCTTGGAGGCACGAGGTGCTTGGAGACACGGAGGTAACTGGAGGCACGGAGGTGCTTGGAGGCACGGAGGTGCTTGGAGGCACGGAGGTGCTTGGAGGCACAGGATGCTTGGAAGCACAGGATGCTTGGAAACACAGGATGCTTGTAGGCACAGGATGCTTGGAAGCACAGGATGCTTGCAGGGACGAGGGAGCTCTGGATCATAGCTTCCACAGGAGAAACGAAGATACTCAGGCATCGGATCTCTGCCTGGTATCTGATTTTAAATTCCCCGCCCTAGCCTGATTGGCGGAGCAGGCAGGTGACGTCAGACCTGCTCCGCCTCCTTGCCCTCGCTTGTGATGGCGGCGTCCTTGCTTCCGGGAAGCCGCCGGAGAGCAGCGCCGACCCGCCGCTGAAGCCGGAGACTGACAGGGGAAGAGAGGCGCCGGGCAGACCAGGCCACCCGCAGGGACAAGCGCGGTCGCCGCTGCCCGAGGTTCGTGACAGTACCCCCTCCTCCAGGAGTGGCCCCTGGACACTTCCCGGGCTTAGTCGGATGTCTGGAGTGGAAAATCCGAATCAGACGAGGAGCCGTTACTTCAGTAGCCCCAATCCAACTTCTCTCCTCAGGTCCATAACCCTTCCAGTCCACCAAGTACTGTAATTTTTTATGAAGATAACGAGAGTCCAGAATAGCTTTGATTTCAAACTCCGCTCCAGCTTCTGCCACTACGGACGTTGGCCTTGGGAGTGCTGAGTGGAACCGATTCAGTATGAGGGGACGGAGTAGAGAAACATGGAAGGCGTTAGGTATGCGAAGATGGGCAGGCAAACCCAGTTTACAGACCACAGGATTTAAGACTTGTAGCACAGGGTAAGGACCGATGAACCTTGGAGCGAATTTCATGGTGGGCACCTTCAACCGGAGATTCCGTGTGGACAGCCATACCCTGTCCCCAACTTTATATTGAGGTGCGGCTTGCCGTTTCTTATCTGCAAAGAACTTGTACCGAACAGAAACCTGCTTAAGATTAGCATGAACCTTTCTCCAAATTTGTCCAAAGTGTCGTAGAGTGGACGCTACAGCAGGAACCTCTATTATCGGAAGGCTTGGAAATTCCGGAACACGGGGATGGAACCCGTAGTTGACGAAAAATGGTGATTCCCCAGTGGAAGAATGAAACAAATGGTTATGGGCAAACTCCGCCCAAGGCAACAACTCCACCCAGTTGTCCTGTGAAGGAGAGAGATACAACCGAAGAAAAGTCTCTAGATCTTGATTGACTCGTTCCGTTTGTCCATTTGTTTGGGGATGATAAGCAGACGAAAACTTAAGTTTAATGTGTAGAGTTGAACAAAGGGCTTTCCAAAACCTGGCGGTGAACTGTACTCCACGGTCAGAAACAATCTCTTGTGGCAACCCATGCAAACGAAAATGTTCTCGGATAAACAATAGAGCCAGCTTCGGTGCTGTCGGGAGACCAGTCAAGGGCACAAAGTGTGCCATCTTCGAAAAACGGTCAACGATAACCCAAACGGTGTTGCAACCCTTGGAACAGGGCAAGTCAGTGATGAAGTCCATGGAAATGTGAGTCCAGGGTCTCACAGGGATAGGCAGAGGACGAAGTAACCCTGCAGGAGGCAGACGAGGAGATTTATGTTGTGTACATTGGGGACACGAATTAACGCAATCTTGTACATCCTTCCTCATGGTGTTCCACCAGTAAGACCTTTGCAGAAACTTGTACATCTTCTGAGCGCCGGGATGACCGGAAAACTTGGAGTTATGGACCCACAGTAGTATTCCTGGGCGGAATCTAGCTGGCACGGACATTCTTCCAGGAGGAGGAGCTGGAGTAGTTAAAGCAGCAGAGACAGAAACTGGATTCAGAATTAAACCCCGCTCCGGAGGTTCATCCTCGTCTGTGGGAACCTGTGAACGGGAAAGCGCATCTGCTTTAATATTGAGAGTCCCGGCACGGTACTTGATAATGAACGAGAATCGGGAAAAGAAAAGTGCCCATCTCGCCTGGCGAGGATTCAAACATTGTGCGGATTTGATGTACAGTAAATTCTTGTGATCCGTGTAGATGGTAAACACATGTTTAGCCCCTTCTAGAAGATATCTCCATTCTTCCAAGGCAGATTTGATTGCCAAGAGTTCCTGGTCTCCAATAGAGTAATTTCGTTCGGCTGGAGAGAATTTACGAGAGTGGAAGCCACACGGATGTAATTTCTTATCAGAGGAATGCTGGGAGAGGACAGCCCCCACCCCGACTGAAGATGCATCAACTTCTAAGAAGAAGGGTTCCTCGAAATTTGGTTGTTGGAGAACTGGAGCCGTCATGAAAGCTAACTTTAAGCGAGAAAAAGCTACAATGGCTTCCGGAGGCCACAAACTAGGATTAGAACCCTTTCTCGTCAGGGCAGTAATGGGTGCAACAATGGTGGAGAAACCTTTAATGAATTTCCTGTAGTAGTTCGCAAAGCCCAGGAACCTTTGTATTGCTTTCAGGGAAAGAGGCTGAGTCCAGTCACGAATGGCCGACAACTTTTCCGGATCCATGCGAAGCTCCGTCCCCGAGATGACATAACCGAGGAACGGAATAGATGTTACTTCAAAGGTACATTTGGAAAGCTTGGCGTAGAGATGATTCTCTTGTAAACGGTGTAGCACCTCTTTGACTTGAGTCCTGTGTTCGACAAGATTCTTGGAAAAAATCAGTATGTCGTCCAGATATACCACAACGCTCTGATACAGCATATCACGAAAGATTTCGTTGACGAATCCCTGGAAAACCGCGGGAGCATTACTAAGACCAAACGGCATCACCAAGTATTCGTAATGCCCATCTCGGGTATTAAAGGCAGTCTTCCATTCATCCCCCTCTCGGATGCGTATAAGATTATAAGCTCCTCTCAAGTCGAGTTTTGAAAAAATGCGGGCACCACGAACCCTATCAAATAACTCTGTGATTAGTGGCAAGGGGTATTTATTCTTAATAGTAATGTCGTTTAGGCCGCGGTAGTCGATGCATGGTCTCAACCCCCCGTCTTTTTTCTTCACGAAAAAGAAGCCTGCACCAGCAGGGGAGGAAGAGGGGCGAATGAATCCCTTGAGCATATTGGACTTAATATACTCCGACATGGCTTGAGTCTCGGGAAGAGACAGAGGATATGTGCGACCACGAGGTGGCGTCTTCCCTGGGACAAGGTCAATAGGGCAGTCCCAAGGCCTGTGAGGTGGTAACAGGTCAGCAGCTTGTTCCGAAAATACGTCCTTGTACCCTTGATATGCCTCCGGAATGTGCTCTTCATCCGTTTTGGAGGTAACACGGAGCGGACAAACAGGAGTAAGACAATTAGTGTGACAAAAGGAACTCCAGGACAGAATTTGTGACGACTTCCAGTCGATGTGGGGGTTATGACTTTTCAGCCAAGGCATTCCAAGAACCAGATCATGGGGCATTTCTGGGATTACCAAGAGTTCCAAATCTTCCTGATGTAGAGCCCCGACCCGCAGCTTAACTGGCCCCGTGCGCCACATTATGAGACCTTTGGAAATTCTAGTCCCGTTGATAGCCGTCAGTGAAATTGGCCGCTCGATAGGCCGTAACTTTAAACCCAAACTTTGGGCACAGAAGGAAGAAACGAAGTTCCCTGCAGCTCCGGAATCCAATAGGGCTTCACAAGACCTGGAGACTGAATTGGAGACTAGAGTTACTGGAAGCAAGCAGTCCGAAGTTGGAGAAGCTTTTGTCGTAACTCCCAGCTTGACTCCTCCGGAACAAGCTAGGTCTGCCCGTTTCCCGGACGGACTTTACAAGATTTAAGAAAATGATCTGCGGCTCCACAGTAAAGGCAGAGTTTACCCTCACGACGACGCTGTCGTTCTTCCGGAGACAGTCGGGAGCGGTTAATTTGCATGGGCTCATCTGAGCTAGGTGAGGCCACCGGCCTAGGAGTAGGATTCCGGAACCTGGAACGATCCGAACGGTTACGTTCTCTTCCACGCTCCTGCATCCGAAGATCCACCTTGACGCAAAGGGAAATCAAATCTTCTAATGGATCCGGCAGATCTCTAGTAACCAGCTCGTCTTTCAGCCGGTCGGAAAGACCGTTCCAGAAGGCAGCTCTCAGGGCATCATTATTCCAGCGTAGTTCGGAAGCAATGGTCTGGAAATGAACCACGTACTGGCCCACGGAACGGGCGCCCTGCCGAACACGGAGCAAATCGGAAGAAGCAGTGGTCATTCTGCCGGGCTCGTCGAAAATCCTTCGAAAGGACGAGATGAAGTTGGTGTAGTTGGAAACCATGGGATCAGATCGTTCCCATAATGGAGACACCCAATCCAAAGCAGAACCTTCCAACAGAGAAATAATATATGCTACCTTGGACCGGTCTGTAGGAAAGTTGTGTGCAAGTAGCTCGAAATGTACCTCGCACTGGTTCAAGAAACCACGACAATTTCTGGGATTCCCATTATAGCGGGACGGAGTAGGCAACTGAAGGCGTGGAGTGACACCGGCCGATGGTTGAACATTGCTGGCAACGGCAACTGGTGCGACTGCTGGAACAGGGGCCGGAATTACTGAGGCCAGAGACGCCTGAATCTGATCCAGACGCCCGGACAACTGCTGGAGGTACTGCATCACCTGACCTTGTGCTGCTTCCTGACTTTGCACTCGAGAAGCCAGGTTCTGGATGGCACTAGAGTCCGTGTTCCGATCCCTCGAGTCCATGAGGCCTGAGTATACTATCACTGACCTGGTTTGGGAGTGTTGTGGACTCGGGGCTTCTTCCGATGACCGGGAAGAGGAACCGCCACTGGGTCGTAGTAGAGATGGCCGGATGTAGGTCTTCCTCATGCAGGACTAAGACGGCAGGCGGGAGGCCCAGAGGAATTCTTGTAGGTCTCCTGTAAGACAAGACTTGTAGAAATAATGAAGGCTGGGGTACTGAGATATTGGAGACACTGTGGTATTGGAGGCACTGAGGTGCTGGGAGTACAGGGAGTGCTGGGAGGCCCTTGGAGGCACGGAGGTGCTTGGAGGCACGGAGGTGCTTGGAGGCACGGAGGTGTTTGGAGACACCGAGGTGTTTGGAGGGACGAGGTGCTTGGAGGCACGAGGTGCTTGGAGACTCGGAGGTGCTTGGAGACACGGAGGTGCTTGGAGGCACGGAGGTGCTTGGAGGCACGGAGGTGCTTGGAGGCACGAGGTGCTTGGAGACACGGAGGTAACTGGAGGCACGAGGTGCTTGGAGGCACGGAGGTGCTTGGAGGCACGGAGGTGCTTGGAGGCACGAGGTGCTTGGAGACACGGAGGTAACTGGAGGCACGGAGGTGCTTGGAGGCACGAGGTGCTTGGAGGCACGGAGGTGCTTGGAGGCACGGAGGTGCTTGGAGGCACGAGGTGCTTGGAGACACGGAGGTAACTGGAGGCACGGAGGTGCTTGGAGGCACGGAGGTGCTTGGAGGCACGGAGGTGCTTGGAGGCACAGGATGCTTGGAAGCACAGGATGCTTGGAAACACAGGATGCTTGTAGGCACAGGATGCTTGGAAGCACAGGATGCTTGCAGGGACGAGGGAGCTCTGGATCATAGCTTCCACAGGAGAAACGAAGATACTCAGGCATCGGATCTCTGCCTGGTATCTGATTTTAAATTCCCCGCCCTAGCCTGATTGGCGGAGCAGGCAGGTGACGTCAGACCTGCTCCGCCTCCTTGCCCTCGCTTGTGATGGCGGCGTCCTTGCTTCCGGGAAGCCGCCGGAGAGCAGCGCCGACCCGCCGCTGAAGCCGGAGACTGACAGGGGAAGAGAGGCGCCGGGCAGACCAGGCCACCCGCAGGGACAAGCGCGGTCGCCGCTGCCCGAGGTTCGTGACACCCAATCAGCCATCGGCGGTGCCGACAGGGTCACTCCCAGCACCTTTTCTGCCCCCACTCCAACTTCCTCCCGGGAGGAGCACTCAGCCTCAGACATGTCGACACACACGTACCGACACGCACAATCACACTGGGCTATAGGGGACAGACCCACAGGAAAGCCTGTTAGAGAAACACAGAGGGAGTTTACCAGCTCACAACCCAGTGCCTATCCCGGTACTGAGACCTTATACACACTGCCTCAGACCTTGTAGCGCTTTTTATATCAATGATAATAGCACCAAATTACTGTGCCCCCCCCTCCCCCCCCGTTTTGCACCCTGTTACTTGTACAGAAGTGTGGAGGTCAGGACCAGCAGCTCCTGTGAAGAGAAAATGGCGCTGGTTAGAGCTGTGAGGGCTAAGCCACGCCCCCTCACCGGCGCGCTTCAGTCCCGCTCATATTCAAAATTTTTATACTGGCGGGGGCTATATTTAGTGCCTAGGCACTTCTAATATATATTTTGGCCAGTGATTTGACTCCAGTATTCATGCTGCCCAGGGCACCCCCCCTGCGCCCTGCACCCTGCTAGTGCCGCCGTATGTGTGTGGGAGCATGGCGCGTAGCGCAACCGCTACTATTTAAATACTGAAGTCTTCTGCCATCACTGAAGTCTTCTTTTCTTCGTAATACTCACCCGGCTTCTTTCTTCTGGCTCTGTGAGGGGGGTGACGCGCGGCTCCGGGAACGAGCAGCTAGGCGCACCAATTGATCGAACCCTCTCGAGCTAATGGTGTCCAGTAGCCTAAGAAGCAGAGCCTTTGAACTCACAGAAGTAGGTCTGCTTCTCTCCCCTCAGTCCCACGATGCAGGGAGCCTGTTGCCAGCAGTGCTGCCTGAACATAAAAAACCTAACATAAGTCTTTTTACAGAGAAACTCAGGAGAGCTCCCCTGTGTGTGTCCAGTCTCCCTGGGCACAGAATCTAACTGAGGTCTGGAGGAGGGGCATAGAGGGAGGAGCCAGTTCACACCCATTTAAAGTCTTAAAGTGCCCATGTCTCCTGCGGATCCCGTCTATACCCCATGGTTCTTGAAGCGTCCCCAGCATCCTCTAGGACGTATGAGAAATAAATGTTGTCGTTAAATTTGGGGTACATAAAAAATGCCCACAAGTTGATTTTTGAGTCATTTGAAGCCACTTCAAAAAATTATTTAAATAACACCTTTAACTTCCACCCGCAATCTTTAAAACACCTATCCCATCCATACAGCACTCCAATTATACTTGTCCCACACCTTGTTTTAACCCATTATTCTCCAATTTGCATAATATAACTCCAATAGTGACTTGTGTTATTGGCCCAATTAAGTTAATTGAAAATTTCCTATTGCCTCATTAATCATTAGTAGGGGTGTCCCAGGGGTTCTGAAACAAGTCTTGACATTTTTAACTTAAAAATATATATATTTTCCCCTAATTTGCACCTGCTGTAGTGTTGCAGTAAATCCTGTAGAAATTACTGTGACTAAATTTCCCGCAACCACATATGTTACGGGCCCAGTTGAATATGTCCCTTACAGTCCTATTAGGAGAAAATATACTATTTAAATAACATTATTATTGTTAATAATAATATTATCCTATAGCGCATGCACCTAGTCACGCACACGCAGAATGAGTGCCAGGCTGAAAGGACGACAGGGGGTGAACCAACAGAGTGCTGCACTCTGGGAGAAAGCAGGAAGGAAACTGTTTTTCCTACTATTCTCCATTGCAAGCACTCACAAAACCATTTGAACAAAAGCTTTGCTGTGCCTCTTCTCTATATAAATCTCTTTCCTGTACAACCCCCTTTAGAACATATGCAGATCACCAGGATTGTGCACGGAGAAAGGAAAAGTCATAGAAATCTGTGATTCTGACGCACTTTTTTATTGCACTAAATATAGAGGAAAAATATTTACAGGCTTCTCCAACTAAAATGCCAGAGAAATGCGTTTAAACTAGTAAACCTTTTCTAAATAGACCCCTAAAGTAAGCAAGCATGAAAATGATGGTTAATATCTTTCTTACATAATCATATCAAACACAGTATTGTACATGTACAGTAATTGTGGGGAGGCTGCAGCTATAAAGATAGGAATAGGTGATTGTGTTAGGTCATTTACTTGACAGCCCTTCCCCTTAGAAAACATTTCTAGGATTGTTGTGCTCTGGGTTCCACCCCTTCTTCCTGCTTGAAACACAATGCAGTTTCTGTCAAGCCAGTTAGAGTGGTTTCACTGCATTTAAAGGCAAATTCTCATCTTATGCAGACGGATCTGTAACTGCAGCTGATAAGAAACTTTACATTAGTGGCATCCATCTGGATAAAGAAGGCTGGACGGTCAGGTGTTAGAGCTCTTTGAATCACTGTGATCTCATGCATTACCTGTCATCTGTTCTGAAAGTTGGCAGCTGCTTGATTAATGCTGTTATGTGCATGGGTACGGATTAGTGGAAATCACATACTCTGATCACAGGCAATACGGAATGTAATTTTTCCTAATTATATCTGGACATTTCTCGATTTTGGATTACAAATAATTTTTTGGTGCGATTCCGGATTTACGCAGCCCCTGTGCATTCTTCAGTACTGGACTACAACTTATTTTACACAGTTCTCCCTGCAGAATTTTGCAACATTGATCCCAAAATTGGTAGATCTGAATTCTTTCTGCATGAGACTTGACTGTTTCCATCTCCACCACTGCACAAGTACAATTGCCTGATCCTTCTGTGGATTGCTCCACACCATCTTCTTTTATACCTTCCTTCTATCTCTCATTGTCACACAGTTCTCTGATTTGGATTTAAAAAAAGACCATGCGGACCCCAGCAGCGATGATCGTTGGCATGGTTCTGGCTCCATGCGGGTTGGTGTTGAACCTCACTTCTACTGTGGCCCCAAACTGGCGATCACTGAGTGGTTTGACTGATAAACCTACTGACGTAGTACAGACTCAAGGATTATGGGATATATGCCAAGTGACGGTCACTAATCAGAATCTACAGTGTGGGCTGAGCAACACCAATTACTTCAGTCTAAAAGTAGTACAGGTTGCCCAGGGATTAATGATTACCTCGCTGATTGTCACTGGGCTGGGCATTGCATTGGCCTCATGGGGTGTGCGCTGTTGGGAGGATATACCCAATTTCCTTGTGTCAGGATTTGGCGGTGTGGTGATCTTCATCTCAGGAATTCTCAGCTTGATCCCTGTCTCTTGGTATACCTCCCAGATGTACAACATGTTGTCCACTGACTCTGGGGAAACTATCACAGCAGGTTATGCTCTAGTGCTGGGGTACCTGGGCAGTTGCTTTGAGATTATAGCAGGATTCTCACTTATGCTCTGCTTTGTGAATCCCTGCAAGAAATGCATAAAAACCCAGGGCAAAACCACATCCTCTATGTACTATAGCAAAAAGCAAACCTCCAACAAAATCACAAACCCCAGCCATATCAGCCACATCAATACTAACTCTCCCCACGTGGACCGTTACCAGGATACATTTGGCTACAGCATAGGCAATGATAACTACCAGCATGGGGATGGGAGTAGAAGAACCAATTCAGTGGCGGATTTCCCTAGATCTTACACCAACCCCATGGATGTGACCGCAGGGGAGCACTCTAATCGTTATGGCAGGCCTGCAAGTCAGCTGAGCTCTCTGCCTTGTGACTCTGACCTGCTGTAGATGTTGATGTGCTCTCCACACATGGATGCCTCTATTGTTTTGCACACAATATATAACTAATGATATGGGTGCCATAATCCTGAACTCTAAGGAATAATGAAGGAGCATTTGGTTCTGAATCTGCAATTGTTTATTTTATATACCTATAGATATATATTTTACATACAAATATTTTATGAGTTTTGAAGACTACAAATGAAGTTCAAAAGAGCTCTGCTTTGTTAGACATAAAATGTTCAAACAATTGCTTTTTTTCAGTACAACATGCCTTACTTATCATATGTTACCTTATATGTTATATACTGTTTGTCTTTCTATTGTGCTATAATGAGTGTTTGTTTAATCAGGTGCAATATTTCTTTTAAATTTATTTTATTGTTCATTATTTTCATTTTAGTGCAAATACCTTTTGAATGCCTTGATTTGCTTGCATGCTGCATTAGATGCATGTGAGTGATTAGACTGTGGGCCTAATTCAGACCTGATCGTAGATGTGCTAAATTCAGCATATCCACGATCAGCTTCCCTGACATGCGGGGGGGGGGGGGGGGGGGGAATTCCCAGTCCGCCCCACATGTCATGGCCTTATCCCGTTGCACAAGTACAAAAGCATCGCATAGCGACGATGCTTTTGTACCGTAGGAGAAGCTTTCAGCCAGCGCAGCTCCTGCGCACTGGCAGGGAGCTACTCGTCGCTGCCCGGGTCGCAGCGACTGCGTGTGAGGTCATGCTGCTGCCGCGGCCTGCCCCCCCAATGGTCCGGGCACGCCTGCGTTGCCCCGGACCGCGACCCCTTAATGGCGGCCAAACGCCGCCGGCCCGCCCCCTCCTGCCCAGTGACCGCTTCTGCCTGTCAATCAGGCAAAGACGATCGCAGGGCTAAGACAGCCGTCGGCTGTCTGCCATGCGCCGGCGCATGTGCACTTCAGACCTGATCGCTGCTGTGCGAACACGCACAGCTGCGATCAGCTCTGATTTAGCCCCTGTATCTCATGAGCAATAATATGTAATGTCCTAATGTCTTAAAGGATAATAACAAAATTGTTTTACAAAGGATAAATGCAATGTTTTATAATACTGATTAGTATTTGATCTTACTTCAAACATTCTACATAGATCAGGGGGCCGATCTTTGTTATTGCTGTCAAATTAAAAAGCATACTCCTAAATGAGCGACAGCATCAAAAACGGCCAGTCAGTGCTGATTGTTATGCAAGATAGTATCTTAGCAGGTATAATTATTCACATTTCTTTGTATAGAACCAGCATATTCCGCTGCGCTTTACAATTAGGAACAAAGCAGTAATAAAACGATAGTGGGGAATAAGAGGGCCCAGCTCGTAAGCTCACAATCTATAGGAATAAGGGCTAATGAATTCCTGTTCTGGTCTAAGACCAAAAATATACACAGAATTGCATCATTTTATTTTATCACTGATACCGTTGCTGCGTCAATACGTGGGATTATGAAGCAGATTTAGGGGGGGATGGGGTGGGCTACAAAATTGTACATAATACAATATGGGGTATATTTACTAATTTGCGGGTTTACAGAAGTGGAGATGTTTCCCATAGCAACCAATCAGATTCTAGCTAATATCTTCTAGAAGGTGATAGTAAATGATAAGTAGAATCTGATTGGTTGCTATGGGCAACATCTCCACCTCTGTAAACCCGCATTTTAGTAAATATACCCCTATGTCTATACAATATGTCTATGTAAACCATAGAAATCATTTCTAAATTGAATTGTAGAATTTGTGCCTTCAAACAAATACGTGTATAAAAAAAAGTATGTATATTGTTATTATAAATTATCCAACACAGTTATAATGGTATAGTACTGTATAGAATCATCAGGTTATCTCCATTATAAGGAGTCTTTTTTTTTTAACCCTGCACTAAAGGTCACACCGACTCTACATTTTGTAAAAGAGGAGCAAGAACATGACTGGGTAAAATATTTCATGACATCTCTGGCAGAAGTTCTGCAATCTACTAATATAAGTGTATGAATCAAACCTCAAAATAACTGAGGTAAAAGTATTCAAATTAACATAAAATACAAAGTATCATGAATTTCAGTTGCGTGAATTTATATGGGTCTTTCCTGCATACAAAGCTAAGCATACAGTACTCATTCTTTTGCAATTCTTATCCTTGAAATCCGTTAAGGTTGTTATATGTAAAGTGAATTCTTTGCCCACAACAGTGGATTTTGCCAGTTGGAGGGCAGGGCAAGTGTGGTGATCTCATTATGTTTGTATCCCATTGACGTTATAATATCCTAACAAATGAATTGGGCCAGTCCACAATATGTGAGCCTCCACTTCACACAGGCAACGAATATTAACACTATATAACAATGTTTTACAAACACCTAGGTTTACAGCAAGTTCTTTTAATACTCAAAATTCTGTATTGTGATTTACATTTCCCTATGACAAAGAATGCAAGCTTTTATGAATTCTAATGAATATTTATACTGCACACTAACTGAAATACAATGTGAATTTGTTTTTTTTATAATAAATCGGTTACACTTTAAATTTTAAGTACCTTATATTATAAAATATATTATGAAATAAAATAATGCCATACTTAAAACGGGATGCGGCGCCGGGATCCCGAATGCTGAATAGCTCGCCGGTCGGCATGCTGACCAACAGGGACTATTCCCACTCGACACCCATAAAGTGGGAATAGAAACTGTAGCAAGTGCAGCGAGCCACCGAGCCCGCTGTGTGGCGAGGTCTCAAGGGCCTTTGTTCCTCTATCCCCCTTACCCTGCCGGCCATCTAAATGCCAGGATCCCGGCGCCGGTATGGTGACCGACGAACCCAACCCACTTAAAACAAGAGTTTAGCGAGTATTGTCAACAGCCCAAACTAGGAGCACTCCAGTGAGGAAATAAAACAGACCAGGGAACCCAGTCTTCTCTCCACCCCAAGTCACAACAATAGGTATACTGTTTTACTGTCAAAGAGTCAAGTACTAGAGCTGACTGTTGCTGCAACTGTTTTTATCTTGCATAAGGGAGCGCGGATTAAAGCAAACAAATAAACTCACTGAGATTAGTTGCTGCATTATGTTATCTTCCTATTACTACAAATGCAATGCAGTGACTATCAAGATAAAGTGTAAATTTGGTATGTACACTGCAAAGCAAATAAACATTTGCAATAGGAATATTTTTAGTACTTTGTCCTATTACTTTTACGGTTTACCCCAAGACTGTGCCTTACTTGTATACAAGCTACTTTCAGCTGTGTTAAACTAGATTGTCAGTTATGACTAATTACCATCTAGTAACATAAATGAATCAATTATTTGGCTTTGACAGCAAGAAAATACACCCTTTTGCATTTTGTTTTGTTCAACAGTAGTTAGTGACCTATGGTTACTTTGATACTTCTCTATGAAAAGCAATTGATTCTACCATAGTAGCAAGTGTCCAGCCACAATTTAAGTGTCCAATATTTCTATAAGTATGGGTCGTTGGGTCAACTTAACTTAGGTCGACAGTCATTAGGTCGACCATGGAAGGTCGACATGGGCATTAGGTCGACAGGGACAATAGGTCGACATGACAATTATGTCGCCATAAACAAGGTCGACAGGTCAAAAGGTCGACAAGGTTTTTTTAAACCTTTTTTGACGTTGTTTTCTTCGGAAAGTGACGGGGAACCCCAATTAGTGCACCGTGTCCCCTCGCTTCGCTCGGCACAGGTTACCGTTCCCATTTGTAGTCCACGTGGATCATTAAGTATGAAAAAAATCCAGAAAATGTAATTGTTTTTTGAAAAACTCATGTCGACCTTTTGACCTGTCAACCTAGTACATGTCGACCTAATGACCATGTTGACCTAATGACTGTCGACCTTCAGTGGTCGATCTAATGACTGTTGACCTAAGCTGTGTTGACCTAACGACCGTATCCCATTTCTATCACTGGTGCCTGCTAATGTGGTCAGAGCATGATGGTACACAGAGGCCAATAGCCTCATGTTCTCACCATGCGTGGTAATATCATATGCACAATAATTATCCTGATTGATTTAGATTAATTGCTCAAAATTTACCTCAATATCACAGTGTGCTTGGTAAATAATTCTCTTATCAGAGTTTCTCAACCTTCTCCTTTTATAACCTTCTACATAAGTTTAAACTGTTCTAGAATCCTTTTCCCACTTATTAAGTTCATTTTAGGTCAGGAGTACAAATTAGAGAAACTCCCTATAAGGAGTTAAATATTTTGTTCCGTAAAGCAGGTATTTAAAATAACCCCCACACACACTTCACTATATACCTATTGGCAGCTAAGTTCAGAACTTGGTGAACCATTTATAGTGTGTGTGCTTATCAATGTAATTTATTTATATAGAGAACCAGATATTACTTTAGAACAAACAATTAGCATGTCAGCAGCCAGTTTATATTCTCTGATAAGCCAGATAGGATTGTACCATTTATCTGAGTGGTATGATATTTACTATAACTGCTTTTTCACAGTCAGATAAAGCAAATGTTATTTATTTATTTCTTTAGTAACAGTTTCTTATACAGCGCTGATTACTTTAATCTGAGAAACTCCACTTTGTTAATGTGCACAAGTTATTTTACTAGAAATATATAATGGAATATAAAAATTCATGAATCACTCATTATGCAGAAAAAAAACAAACATTTTGGAAGTTGGTCAGTACAGCAGTTTTCTCAAAATGCTGCTATTACATTTAGTGGGTGTGGAAGTTTATATCTTATCTTACTCACAATGGGCCTCATTCAGATGTGGTTAGAGTTGCTTTCGCTGCTGCTTAATTAGAAGCAGCTGTGGTAGTACTAATATGGTAATGCACAGGGGTGTAGCGAGGATGTCTCCGGGCGCCGAAAAATTTAGAGGGTGCGCTGCTGCCCGCCACTCACATTTCCACGGGCCACTGTACTGGCAGCCACAGAGCAGGAGGAGGAACAGCACACTGACTCGGGAGACTAGGTAGAGAACAGGGCAGGCCAGAGGTGACAGAAGGAGACACTGACAGCCGGCACTTGCCGGAGTTCTGCCCACCCTCTTTATAGTGTTGTGAGGCAGTAATGCTAACCATTACCCCAACCATACTGCCATGCCCCTAAATGTTATTGTAAGCCTTCGGCATGCACTGACCCTATTTTAAACATGGGGGGCACCCAAAGGAAACTTTCGCCCTGAGCTCCACATGGTCTAGAACCGGCCCCGTCACCAATTTAGGATTTTGAAATATTGTTTATTTTCAAATGTAACATGCCACCACATGTTGGCTGGGCCCCCAATTGAGTACAGGGGAGGGGGGCGCCAAAACATACTCTTGCTCTGGGCACCATGGCGCCTTGCTACACCTCTGGTAATGCAGCAAGAGGCGTCATGTCTCCCACTGCATTACTGATCTGAACTGCGTCCTAGGAGGCAGTATCAGATCTTCCCCAGCACTATCAGCCGGCTGCGTGATCCATGGGGCTGCAGAAGCCGTCCGTCGCAGAGGCTAGGAAATCTCTGTGCAACAACATAGATCCCCCCCCATAAACGGCGATGACATGCCTCCGTTTTTACAACAGATCCTCTCGCCGCACCCTCCCCACCCGCAAAGTGCAGCAGACTGTCAGTTACTGTCATTTACAATATTGCTTCCAGCATGTACACTTGCATGGCAAAATATAATGTATTTCTGTGGGAACACCTGTCAGAACGCTGTGTAAAGTGCACTACTTTGCAGCGCATCAGTGATTGCAACTCGAAGCTCCTCTGAAGGGAGGTCATGTATCAAAGTCTGAAGGAGGCATTGACTTTATTTTTCACTAAAAATGCAGATGTACATACAAAGAGGAGAGACCTAGTATTGCTAGTAATAATAATATAATAACAAATGCATCCTCTACAATATAATGGAAACCATGAGCAGAGGTGCACCTGGTATATGGAAAGAAACTCTGGAGCTGTCCAGTATGGGAAACATTCAATATCCCGGTGCTCAGCATACCGCTGCCGGGATCCTGACAACTATTCTCCCTCTTGGGGTGTCTTGAGGTAGAATAAATAGCGTTGCGCACCACTGTGCCCGCAAGGGGCTCTTTTGCACTCGCCCCACTGCCAACATTCCGGCGGTCAGGATCCCAGCCCCCCACCCCCTCATGTTGAGCCTTTCCTGTTACCTTCAGACTGCCAAAGCAGCTCCAATCTCATCTCCCCTCCACCTTCTGCACCACAATTTACTGCCCATTTCCCCCCGCCAGTTGCAAAATAAAGCAATAAGTCATAATGGCAAAACAGAATTGCCTGGCCTCATCTGGGCCTAGCAGGGTTCTCATGCAGGGTTAGCATGTTGTGATGCCCCCAGCAAGTGGCGCCCCTAGGCACATGCCTAATATGCCTAGTGGAAAATTCACCCCTGGAAAGCACAGCCGCTGCTGGACTCAGATAAAGGATAGATAAAGGAAGATCAGATGCATTATTTTATCTCCAAAAATCACAGTAAAGATAATTATAATTGAACAATCTACATTTTAATGATTTTTGATAAATAAGACCCTTATTTTATGTATTACAATTTTAGGGCAAGTTTTTGTTTTCATAATTTAGCTACAGCCACCAAGTTTAATCAGTGTTCGGTAACTATGAAAATGCTAAAAATAAGTCAAAATGATTCTCCATAATGGAGTGTGCATAAAAGAATAAGAGGCAATGTTGTACAGAAAAGGTGTCCAGGTGTCAAGTAAGGTTTATTAGTAGGTGACAATTGTGTTAATAATGGGGCATAAATATCTTCCATTTATTATTAACTAATAAGCCCCTTAACAGTGGGATAAAAATAGCAAATGACATGGGTGACAAAGCATGTAGAACAATTTATAAACTGCCTCCTGTGACAATGGGGATAAAATATGCTTGAGTCTTGTCTAGTCTTTGGTGAGAATATCTACTTGTTATCTCCTTTCATCCCGGGAAAAAATTGCTTGTGACACTCACACACAAACACTTCCACATACCAGGATTACATTACTTGGATGTGCATTTTTCAATGGCTATATCTGGCAAGCAGATCGCTAACCATTTCCAAACCTACAAAGGATGTATTCAGAACCATCTCTCATTACTGTGGTACACACCAAGAAGTAACCTGAGCTGAACATATGATCTACAAATAACTAGATGACCCAAACACTTAAGCAGGGCTGGACTGGGACTAAAACTAGGCCCTGGCATGAGGCCCACCTTGGCGTCAGCATCTGGCTCCTGGCATAGACTCCTCCCCTTATAATTCCTGACTCCAACTACTTCATAAGCTGGGTACACACTACGCAATGTGTGTACCCAGCAATATCGCACATGATGGGACCCAGCAGGCAGCCGACATTGACAAACTACATACACACTTGCCAATGCTGGCAGTGATGGAGCAACATTCGGCAACATGGCCCTCGCTAGCGATGTCTTCTGTTAGCACTGCATGTAGGGCCAACGATGGATGTAGCACACGACCCACGTGGTGGCGCATTATCAGCAACATAGTGGGTACGCACTAGATGATGTGTCCAATATGTCAGTCCGATCCGCTGAATATGTTAGCACATTGGCGATTAGTAGTATGAATGCGATGTGTGGTGGGATGCACTGCCATTGGTTAGTACATCCGTACAGACAGAGCAGAAGCCACAGTGTTCCTGACCACACCAAGGTACATGCCCCCTGTTCTCCACATCACACAGGACATTGTGCTTGTACCCCTGTTACCCACTGACTCTACCTGTCACCCTCTGCCTCCCCTTGCCTTCTGTTGTCACCCTTTGCCTCCCTTTGTCAATTCTGCCTCTTTCTGCCTTATGCTGTCACCCTCTGCCTCTCCCTGTCACCCTCTGCCTCCCCTTGCCTTCTGTTGTCACCCTTTGCCTCCCTTTGTCAATTCTGCCTCCTCCTGCCTTATGCTGTCACCCTCTGCCTCTCCCTGTCACCCACTGCCATGTGGCATATTTGCAAACTTGGGGTGGCAGAGGGGGGCCCAAATTATATTTTTGCACATGGGCCCACCACTCACCAGTTCCACCACTGACATTATAATATTCTCTTAATTTATAATGCTGCAATTTACAGTATATATCTTCTGTAATAGTTGTATATCATTTTTATGCAAAATCAATTTAAAGAAAGGATTTAAGTGATATAACGAGTATTTTATCCCAAGTATTTTAATATTTTAAAATAAATGTAAAAATGTCATAGTTATCTCTGAATGCAATAGATAGAGTAAGAGTTTCAGAAATAAATCCTTTTTCCATAGCTAACTGATAAATAAGCTCTTTCATCAGGGCAAATAAACTCTGACAATTGGCGTAATATACAAATAAAGTTACTCTGTTTGCCAGTAGTGCCCTGTGACACTATTTGTCATTTTTATCAGCAATCAGTTGCGGAAGTGATGAGATTAATGTAAGAGAAAGGTTACCTGTGTGTACATTCCTTTGTGAATGAAGTTACCATGGCAAACAATAGGTTTATTTGAAATACCTACAGTAAATACAGTTCCCTGCAAGCTTAAAGCAGATTCATGCAGATTCATGCTTCTTCCTGTCCAAGAACATACATTCAATTTACATTGTGCTTCAGGGCAACTTGCATCACTGATCATTGCATTTGTAATTAACATACAGTATAACACTTATAGCAACTGGAAATGAGTCAGGCTTATGTGTGATGCTAAAAGTGGATTGCTGAAAGATATGCATTGAAAACAATGAGGTGCAGAGCTCATTGATGGCAAGTTACCTAACCACAAGAAAACCTACTAACATTGTTTAGGAAAATAAATATTAATGAAACTAAGCCCCAAATCAACCTAAACCACTCCCTTATAATCCCAAAATACACCCAAATCTTGAGTTTTATGACATGAAGTGAAATGATGTGAATTGTGTACTGGAGGCAATTGGAGAGGGTTGGACACTCACAGCCCATAATGACAGTCCTTTGTCACTAGAGCAACAGGCTCATACTGTACAAAAGCTCCCAGTCAGTGGTCAGGAAGCATTTACAGTATATGTGCATTACTGTATGTTTTAAACACAAAGGAATTGTGTTACAATTGCAAATATATTAAATGCACTTCAAAGGGCTTCACTAATTTGAGAGTTGACATTTCCTTTAGGCTGCCCACACCCATGACAATTATTGTTGGTTAATTGTTTTAACCTGGTTGTGTATATTAAAATCATTGTAATAAAATTACACCTTTCACGGACGCCTATAGTTCAAATATGCTTTTGATTGGTAAAAGGATTAGGAAGGGTGGACATTTGAGGGGAAGGATTAATTTGCAACTGAATAATGTGTACTGTAATCATGCAACTAAAGTAGGTTACAATGTGTGAAATCAGGGTTCATTCTTCATTTTTCAAAAAAAGATTGTGTATCGTAATTTAATATGTGTTGATTTGCTTAAAAATGTGAAAAACTGTTGCTTCTCTGACGATCCTTAGATTAGAGCAGGGGTGGGGAACCTTTTTTCTACCGAGGGCCATTTGGATATTTATAAAATCCTTCGGGGGCCATACAAAAATTCTCAACTTAAAAAATTACCCTGTTCCCCAGAAGGTCTGCCCCTTAGAGGTACTGTGTGTGCGCGCCTCCGGTGCACACGCCAAAAAAATGGGTGTGGCCAGTCAAAATGGGACGTGATACACATATGCCCCCAATAGTGCAGTGCCAGATCCACAATTGCCCCCACAGTGCCAGGTATACAAATGCCCCCACAGTGCCAAGTATACAAATGCCCCTCACAGGGCCAGATATACAAATGCCCCACACAGTGCCAGGTATACAAATGCCCCTCACAGTGCCAGGTATACAAATGCCCCTCACCGTGCCAGGTATACATATGCCCCTCACCGTGCCAGGTATACAGATGCCCCCCACAGTGCCAGGTATACAGATGCACCCACAGTGCCAGGTATAGAGATGCCCCCACAGTGCCAGGTAGACAGTTGCCCCCACAGTGCCAGGTATACAGATGTCCCCCCCCCCCCCACACACCCGTACTGCTTACCGCTGCTGCTGCTTGCTGACAGGGAGGAGAGCGCAGCTATGTCGGGTGGCGGCGGTGGCGTGTAGGACTTCAAACCAGCCACCGGTGCGAGAGCCAATCAGAGCTCGCAGGCCGGCAGCCGCGGCTCCTGATTGGCTGTCGGTCTGCGAGCTCTGATTGGCTCACGAACCGGCGGCTGGTTTGAAGTCCTCCGCCACCCGCCACCCGACATAGCTGCGCTCTCCTCCCTGTCCTGACAGCTGAGACACACTGCCGCCGGACGGCGTGTCTCACTGACAGAAGCGGGTGGGCCGGAGCAAATGGCGTCGCGGGCCTTATACGGCCCTCGGGCCGGAGGTTCCCCACCCCTGGATTAGAGTGTCCTGAAACAACCACTTAGGTGGTCCTATAAAGAGCCCCCGATCAGGGCCACAACTAGTGGGAGCTAAGGGGGCACGTGCTCCGGGAGCCGGAATTAAGGGAGCGCCAAGGGGCTACAGGGGAGCAGAGAGAGAACACAGGCAGCGTTGCAATGCTTCCGTGAGAAGAGCAGCTGCTGCTGAGAGAGGCTGGACCCTCTCTATTAAGCTAACTCTAAAGGCGGATCTCAGGACGGTGGTGCGACTCTGTGAAGGAGCCAGGACTACTAGGAGGAGGTGCTAATTGTTACCTTTGCTGTTCTATTTTTTCTGTTTCTGTAATGTAAAGTTCTGTGTACCCTGCATTGTTTTAATGTATGTTGTATGTATGGCGCTGTAAAACACTTGTTGCGCCTTACAAATAAAATGTAGTAGTAGTAATAATAATAATAATAATAATAATAATAATAATAATAATAAAAATAATAATAATAATATTATAGGGCATGTAGTGTAATGGTGTAGTGTATAGGGGCATGTAATGTAGTGATGTAGTGCAGCATGTAGGGGGATGTAGTGTAGTAATGTAGTGCAGCATATAGGGTATGTAGTGTAGTGGTGTAGTGCATGTAGTGTAGAGATATAGTGCAGTGTGTAGGAGCGTGTAGTGATGTAGTATAATGATGTAGTGCAATGTATGGAGGCAAACGGGGTATGTGGGGAACATGCTACTGGGGGGCCATGTGACAGATGCTTAGGGCATTTGGAGCACACGTGACAATATCGCCCAATGGTATCCCCTTTTTCTAAACATATGACAATCTGAAGATTTTAGTGTGTGTGTGTGTGTGTGTGTGTGTGTGTGTGTGTGTGTGTGTCAGGGGTGGGGCTAATTACTGCCTTGCCCGGGTGACAAAAATCTTAGTTTTGGTTCTGCCCTGATGCAATACAAAGATTATTGGATCAGATGTGTATTTTATTGTAACACAAAACTGATTCCTATTATCCAGGCTCTAAAATGAACATCTTGATGCGTGTAAATAGCCTGTATTGCAATCAGCAGTGAGAGGTTGGCGGTTTATCCACTAAATGTAAAGCAAGTATTTTTAAAACGCAAAACCAGGTTAAGTTGCAGCTGCTTGCAAATCTCAGGCTATTGCTATGGCGTATATATAACCTCATCTGTGACAGTTTACCCTTATGTGTGGCTTATTGTTAAGACATCCAGTCATCCATCAATCATGTTGGGGAATCAGTCCTCACCATAAATCGATAGATTTCTACATCAATGATTATATGGAATATGGAAAATATGAGACTTTTAGGGCTAGTGGTTAGGTTTATAATTCTTAGCCCTATGTATACGGATTCAGTACGATATCCCGGTTATCAGGATCCCAGCGGTCAGGAGACCAACGCCGGAATCCCGACAGCCAGGATACTGGTGGCAAGCACAGCATGTCCACTTGCCACATTAATTTATTCCCCATCGGATGGTGGCATGTACCACAACCCAAGTAGGGAATCTGGCCGGTGGTTGGGATTCCGGCGTCGGTATCCTCACCACCGGGATCCCAACAGCCGGTAAACTGATTACCTCCCATTTATACAACTGTACATAATCTGTTCCCGCAGGAAATTGTTTAATTCAGTACACACTTGATATAATTAATACACAAGATGTAATTAGTTATGTTATCTTTCAGAAGTTCTGTTTAGAGTATGGTCATATAATTAATAAAATAAAGTATTATTATTATTATTATTATAGCCTAGGCGCAAAACAATCCTTAATACTGCATTATCATCTAGAAAGCATTGTTTTAAGGTGGCTCCTTCCTCTTGCCAAAGCCTAGAGGGAGCTTGAATTTGATTTTCCTGGGGCTCTTCAGTTTCTACTCTTCAGTTTCTGCCCCAGCAAAATTGGGGTGTACAAATAGAACAGCCATAAGCTGCAATCAAGATATGGCCAACCAGCTCCTAAATGCCATGTTACAGGCTGTGTTTGAAAAATGACAGTTAGGAGCTGATTGGTTGGTACTTTATCACCGTCCAATTTATCACTCTCCAAGGCTTGATAAAGCTGGGTCATTGTATTTGCAATTCTTCCTCCTGCTCAATTCCTCCATCCACAGCCATCAGATGTAAACATTTTGCCAGGTTATTTTTATTACATTTTTGCTGTTAAACATGTCATAACATACATTATCAAGAGATTAATTTGGGTCACCTGTGTTTCCTGCCTGTGACCAGGGTAACTTTTCTTGCTTGCCTAGTTAGTAAGTAGATATCTTGGTAACGGGATCAGTCTGAGTTACAGACCATTGGGATGCCGGCCGTCAGTATACTGACAATGGCATCCCAACTGTCAGTATGCCGACAGCGATGCGAGCACTATGAGTCCCTTTGCGGGCTTCCTGCACTCGCCACGCTGCAGGCTCGGTGGCTCACTGCACTCGCCACAGGTTCTATTCCCACTCTATGGGTGTCGTGGACACTCAGGAGTGGGAATAGCCCCGTTAGTTGGTATTTCGGCTGTCGGCGTTGTCAGTGGTTGGAATCCCAGCATCGGAATTGTGACCGCCAGGAACCCAACTGCTGGCAACTTAACTACATACCTTTGGTAACACTTTACAAGGTAAAACATGAGATTTCTACAGAAAGGTTTCAGAGTGCTTAAATTTAAACAAAGGAAAGAAAAACTGCACTTCAATAGGCCTAAAATAACAATTTTATGTAGTTAGAATGTTTTACATAAGTATGGATGAGGATGAGTCCCAAAGTTAATTATTCACGCAGGGCGGGATGTACTAAGCTTAGAAAAGTGATAATATCACTGTGATAAAGTACCAGCCAATCAGCTCCTAACTGCCATGTCACAGGCTGGGTTGAAAAATGACAGTTAGGAGGTGATTGGCTGGTACTTGATCACAGTGAAATTATCATTTTTCAAGGCTTAGTACATCCCGACAATGTGAATAATGTGAAATCTTGACATGATAATGTATTGAAAGGGCACTACTGTGTGGTCTAATGTGAATAAAGAGCAATATGGTGTGGTGTAATGAGAATAAGGAGCAATTCAGGGTGATGTAATGTGAATAAGGGACACTACTGTGAGGAGTAATGCATATACAGATGGAGCCACGCTAGTCGTGGCTCCGTCCGTGTCTGGGCACGCCCGTCCGGGCACGCATAACGCGCGAGAGTGTCTCTGTCTGGGCACGTGCGCCCGTGACAAAAACGTACCGCATTCGCACGTGCGTCTGTGACGGAGATGATGATAGAGACGCTCCCCATTCACTAGAATGGGAGACTGTCTCTGTGCACTCCCGGCGGGGCTAGGCGGACGGATCGCCTAGTCACGCCGGGAGTGCACGCCTGCGATGTAACCACACTGGATGAGTGCAGCTCCATCTGTAAGGTAAAGTAGTCCTACAGTGTGATGTAACGTGAATAAGGGACACTATCGCATGATATAATGTGAATAACATTGCACTACTGTGTGGTGTCATTTGAATTGGGGGTACTATTGTCTGGCCATGCCCTGTCCCTGCAAGAACATTCCCCTTTTTGGGCTGTTCGCCGTATGTGCGCACTGTTCCTATTTAAAATATAGGGAGTAGGAGCACCAAAATGACTACTGCTATGGGTGAGGGTGCTTTGAAATGGGTGCAGGGTCAGAGGCGGAACTAGCAGCGGTGCTAGGGGGCACCAGCCAAAATCTTGCCTAGGGCATCATATTGGTTAGGGCCGTCCCTGGTGGGAATTGAACCCATGACCTGAGTGCTGTGAGGCAGTAATACTAACCATTACACCATCTGTGCAGCACTTAAAATTACACTATAGGCACTGCACACAGGTAGGTACAGGCAACTGTCACCTGGCAGCTATCTAGTCACTGACAGCTTTCCGGGAGCATTCAGCCAGCCCAGCACTCTGACATTTTCAGCGGAAATCGGAAATGCCATCCTGACTCCATGAGCTGTCTGCCATCCCCTGGGATCCGCCGGGCCCTTGCGGCTGCTTTGGTTACCTAGTGGTAAATCCGCTACTGCATGGTAGCGGGTTCGCTAACTTAATTGTCATACTAAAGGCACTGATATATAGTTAATAGTCACTGACTGAGGGGGTGCAATAATGGATAGGCCAGGTACCCATACCTTATAATACTTATTTTTACACCCAATCACATTAATGTTGACTGCATTATATGAGTGCCTCCCCCCTTACTGATTGTAGCAGCCTAGCTGGTGTCCCATCCCATATAATACTCATTATTATACCTTGTATACCTTATATATCAATGCCCCACTCATTCTAGCAGCCATCTCCCATACACAGCAGTACTTCAAATAGAGTTTTATTAGTCAGTCTGTGCCTCCTCCCCAGCCATGATTGTAGCAGGCAGATGTTATACACTGTAAATAAAGTAACACTGTCCACCCCCCCCCCCCCGCACCCCCCATCCCCGCCTGATTGGAATTTGAAGTAGGTGGATGTTATATAAAATGTAAAAAAATACTCTCTCTAAGCATCTGATGTCATACACACATGTCCTGACTGGTCACATGCACAGTACCACAGGACTGGGGACACAGGCATGCGCTGGAGCCAGCACCCAACAGCTGTCTAATCAACGACAGCCTGCTGGGAGTGTTCAGCCAGCCCAGCTCACGGACAATTTTGAAAAAGCTTGTGGTCCGCCAGAAATGACCTTTATACAGTGTTAGCAGCGGGCCCTCTCGGACCATCAGGGCCCTCTGGGATCAACAGGGCCCTAAGCAGCTGATTTGGTTGCCTTGTGATAAATCCTCCACTGTCTCTACCTAATGGCTCTTTCCTTCTTCCCCTTTATACATCTGTGAGCTCATGATGAGATACACTCCCTCTTTCCTTTTAATAATAATTCTAGAATCTATGCCTCTCCTACTCTCTGCTATTGTGCTCCCACAGCCTGCCTCAGACATCCACCCTACCTGTAGTGACGAAAATGCTGACTGCCTATGGTGCTTAGAAACCTTGCACCGACTCTGCTTCCATGGTTGGGGGTTTTCAGATTTTGGAATGAATGTACACATACTGTGCCTCCTAACTGTTCCGATTTGCTTGGCACTATCCTACTGTCCCATCCATGGGCCACAGTGTCCAGCGTTGGCGAGGCATTTGGGAGGCTTCTGTCACTCACATGCGCACAGCGTCTATTCACAGGAAAAAAAGGAAGAGAAGGCATGCCAGCATCTCAAAGAGCGTTGGGCATGCCCCCTTAGTGGCTAAAACGCGACCGCATCTGAAAAGGGGGCATGGCTTAGCAGCAGTGCCACAATCGCGATCTATGCCCCCTTTTCAGATGCGGGCGCGGCTTCGCCATGCAGTTGTCCCGCAGACCAATTTAGAAATGTTGCAAGGTATGACGTACAAGCTTTTTGCAACAAAATACACAAGTATTTAACAATGAAATCAAGTTTAAACATTTAAGTTTCCTGACACCTTCTGAGCATATTGCCATAGCCCTATTTCACATAAAAGCAGAGGATTGTTACTTTATTGTTAAAATGACAGCTTACTGTAGTTGTACTTTGGATTGTTTATATGGTTTAATAGGGAGAAAATATTTACCATTATGTTTCCTGGCAAAATACTCATCTGAACTTTGATCTGAAGTTAGAATTGTTGAAGGACTAGAGAAAGTGAGAGTAATTCTGGCAGTTGAGTATACTAGGCAGCATAAAATACAGATTCCAGCAACTGCTCTCACAATAATCAGGCTAGAACAGTGGTTTCCAGATCCAATCCTCAAACACCCCCAACTGGATGTTTAATGATTTCTGTCTTTTCAAACAGGTGGGATAAATAATAACCCAGCTACAGTAAATAGATAAACCCACCTTTTCATGACTAAAGAAATCTAGAAAACGTGACCTGTTGGGGCATACTTGCCTACTTTTGAAAAAGCCTTTCAGGGAGGTGTGAAAGTAACACCTATCAGTGCAGACGTGTACTGCTACATCTGAGAGGCGTGTCATGAAAATGACTTACATCCAGGGGAGTCAGAACATTTATAGGTTGGGGGGGGGGGGGGGGGGGGGGGGGGGGCAAGATAGATCCTCATTTTGGTGCCTCTGGGGTTGGAGGCGATCCTATGAGGATGAAAAGGAGGCAGCACCATGTAGATGGAGGCAGGGTGTCCCACTGACGGAGGTACTGCGAAGGGGAAAGGAGGAGCCTGGGACTGCAGCATTGCGCTGGCAAGCACCATTGTGTAGGTGAGGCTGGCCCCCGAGAGCAGGCAGGGACGGCAACAGAAATATTGGGGCCCAGTAGAGAGATATCTATTGGCCCCCTTCCCCACCTTGACACCATACATCCCCATCCACTGCCACTACAATTCCCCTTAGGGGAGCAGGAGAGACAGGGGAGTGAGAGAGAAACAAAGAGTGTGTCGGCGAGAGAGAGAGAGAGAGGAGCAAGAGACAGAGTGTCAGGGAGAGAGGTGCAAGAGGAGAGAGAGTGTTAGGGAGAGCAAGCATACATGCACGCCGGGGGGATCTGAGTACCTAATAGCCCCCCTGGCCACCGATCATGACATGTAGGGCTGGGGGACTCCTCTCAGGCTGATCTCCCATGGTGGAGCTTGCGAAGTGAGAGCCTGGTGCATGGTAGTGGTGCAGTCTTCCATATCTTCACTCCCTGCCACAGCACTGACTTCAGAGCAGCAAGGTGATGTGTCCATGGCAGAAGCGGGTGTGCGCCGGTATTTAATAATGAATTAAGCTCCCCTTGACCAGCATGAGTGCAGGGAACGTGGCGGGGGGATAGTGAGGAATGATCATGGTGCCAGCCTGTGTACTGTCTATGTGGTGGGGTGGTGGTTGTGGTGCCTGTGTGCTATCAGTCCCTGGAGGGGAGGAAGGGGGGTCTTGCTGCCGGTCTATGGAGGCCATATTATTATTTTTTTACATATATATATTATATATATATATATATATATACATATTTTATGAGACATTAGTAATAGCCAAAATTCACATTACAACACACAGTATGAGCCGAAATTTATATTACACCACAGTATGAGCCGAAATTCATATTACACCACAGTATGAGCCAACATTCACATTATAGCACACGGTATGAGCTGAAATTCATATTACAGCACACGGTATGAGCTGAAATTCACATTATAGCACACAGTGGGGTAAATTTACTAAGATTCGTATTTTCCCGTTTCAGGTCAAAGTTCAATCACGAATGACATCGACAGTGTAAAATTGCAACTTTTTGAATTGATTACGTCTAATTTACTAAGCTGCCGTATTTAGCCTTTTCGGGTTTTCCGATGTCGATGTCATTCGTTTTTTTTTTCTGTTTTTTACGGCAGTGATTAGCAAAACACTGCCGACTTTTTTACAATGAATCTCGGCCGGATCTGTGTGATCCGTGCTGGGGTTCATTTTTTTTTTTTTTTTTAAATTAAACACTGTAGAATCCCCCAAAAAAATTGCGTGGGGTCCCCTCTCCTAAGCATAACCAGCCTCGGGCTCTTTGAGCCGATCCTGGTTGCAAAAATATGGGTAAAAAATTGACAGGGGTTCCCCCATATTTAAGCAACCAGCATCGGGCTCTGCGCCTGGTCCTGGTTCCAAAAAAACGGGGGACAAAAAGAGTAGGGGTCCCCCGTATTTTTAAAACCAGCACCGGGCTCCACTAGCTGGACAGATAATGCCACAGCCGGGGGTCACTTTTATATAGTGCCCTGCGGCCGTGGCATCAAAAATCCAACTAGTCACCCCTGGCCGGGGTACCCTGGGGGAGTGGGGACCCCTTCAATCAAGGGGTCCCGCCCCCAGCCACCCAAGGGCCAGGGGTGAAGCCCGAGGCTGTCCCCCCCCATCCAATGGGCTGCGGATGGGGGGGCTGATAGCCTTTTGTGATAATGAAAAGATATTGTTTTTAGTAGCAGTACTACAAGGCCCAGCAAGCCTCCCCCGCATGCTGGTACTTGGAGAACCACAAGTACCAGCATGCGGCGGAAAAACGGGCCCGCTGGTACCTGTAGTACTACTACTAAAAAAATACCCAAAAAAAGACAAGACACACACACCGTGAAAGTAAAGATTTATTACATACATGCACACAAACATACATACATACTTACCTTATGTTCACACGAGGGTCTGTCCTCTTCTCCAGTAGAATCCAAGGGGTACCTGTTGAATAAATTCTACTCACCAGATCCCGGGTCCCAGGGTCCTCGGGGCAACCATTTGTAATCCAGGTACTTGAATAAAATAACAAAACGGAAAGCCGAGCCACGAACTGAAAGGGGCCCCATGTTTTCACATGGGACTCCTTTCCCCGAATGCCAGAAACCCACTCTGACTTCTGTCTAAGTGGGTTTCTTCAGCCAATCAGGGAGCGCTACGTTGTAGCACCCTCCTGATCGGCTGTGTGCTCCTGTACTGTCTGACAGGCGGCACACGGCAGTGTTACAATGTAGCGCCTATGCGCTCCATTGTAACCAATGGTGGGAACTTTCTGCCCTGCGGTTGACCTAAAGTGACGTCACCGCTGAGCAGAAAGTTCCCACCATTGGTTACAATGGAGCGCATAGGCGCTACATTGTAACACTGCCGTGTGCCGCCTGTCAGACAGTACAGGAGCACACAGCCGATCAGGAGGGTGCTACAACGTAGCGCTCCCTGATTGGCTGAAGAAACCCACTTAGACAGAAGTCAGAGTGGGTTTCTGGCATTCGGGGAAAGGAGTCCCATGTGAAAACATGGGGCTCCTTTCAGTTCGTGGCTCGGCTTTCCATTTTGTTATTTTATTCAAGTACCTGGATTACAAATGGTTGCCCCGAGGACCCTGGGACCCGGGATCTGGTGAGTAGAATTTATTCAACAGGTACCCCTTGGATTCTACTGGAGAAGAGGACAGACCCTCGTGTGAACATAAGGTAAGTATGTATGTATGTTTGTGTGCATGTATGTAATAAATCTTTACTTTCACGGTGTGTGTGTCTTGTCTTTTTTTGGGTATTTTTTTAGTAGTAGTACTACAGGTACCAGCGGGCCCGTTTTTCCGCCGCATGCTGGTACTTGTGGTTCTCCAAGTACCAGCATGCGGGGGAGGCTTGCTGGGCCTTGTACTACTGCTACTAAAAACAATATCTTTTCATTATCACAAAAGGCTATCAGCCCCCCCATCCGCAGCCCATTGGATGGGGGGGGACAGCCTCGGGCTTCACCCCTGGCCCTTGGGTGGCTGGGGGGGGGACCCCTTGATTGAAGGGGTCCCCACTCCCCCAGGGTACCCCGGCCAGGGGTGACTAGTTGGATATTTGATGCCACGGCCGCAGGGCACTATATAAAAGTGACCCCCGGCTGTGGCATTATCTGTCCAGCTAGTGGAGCCCGGTGCTGGTTTTAAAAATACGGGGGACCCCTACTCTTTTTGTCCGCCGTATTTTTGGAACCAGGACCAGGCGCAGAGCCCGATGCTGGTTGCTTAAATATGGGGGAACCCCTGTCAATTTTTTCCCCATATTTCTGCAACCAGGATCGGCTCAAAGAGCCCGAGGCTGGTTATGCTTAGGAGGGGGGACCCCACGCAATTTTTTTTAAAGAAAATAACCACTTTCCCACCCCTTCCCACTGATATACATGCACGGATCTCATGGATCCCTGCATGCCTATACAATCACGGATTAAAAAAGCAGGTCTGTTTTTTTTTAGCACTTTTTTACGAGTTGTAATTTTTCACGGCAGTGTTTGGTTTTTTTTTGCTTTGCACTTCTTAGTAAATTACCGAGATTCATACTTAAACAGCCGCGTTTTGACCGATGGTGTATTCATTTGTATTTTTTTTGTTGGACTTCCATAAAATTACGAATGCCCTCATCACTGCCGTGATTATTGCTTAGTAAATTACCGAGATGACACTTTGATGAAAAAACGGCATCTCGGTCAAAATCGGGACCTTAGTAAATTTACCCCAGTATGAGCCGAAATTCACATTATAGCACATGGTATGAACTAAAATTCACATTACAGCACATGGTATGACCCAAAATTCACATTGTAGCACACGGTATGAGCCGAAATTCGCATTATAGCACACGGTATGAGCCGAAATTCACATTATACCACACAGTATGAGCCGAAATTCACATTACATCACAGGTATGAGCCGAAATTCACATTATAGCACACGGTAAGAGCCAAAATTCACATTATGCCACACGGAATGAGACACAATTCAGGGAAAGTGACAGCAGGGATGTAGGTACAGGGAGAGGGTGGTGTAGTATGGTATGCTGGCGGCCGAGCTCCCAGCGGCCAGCATACCGGAGCCAGAATCCCGACCGCTGGCATACCGGCAGCTGGGCAAATGCAAATGAGTCCCTTGAGGGCAAGGTGGCGCGCTACGCTATCTATTCACCCTCCAGGGGGGTCGTGGATCCCCAAGAGGGAGAAAAGGCGTCGGTATGCTGGGTGTCGGGATTCCGGCATTGGTATACTGTGCGCCGGGATTCCAACAGCCGGCAACCTACATACCACCCGGGAGATGGACAGGGAGAGTGACAGAGGGTCAGGGAGAGTGACAGAGGGAGAGTGACATAGGGACAGGGAGAGTGACAGTGGGATAGGGAGAGAGGGTTTGGGAGAGTGACAGCAGGGACAAAGGGAGAAAGGCAGCAGAGTAAAAATTACCTATTGAGCAGTGGTGATGCGGAGGAGGCTGTGGTCTGCAGTGCGGTGGATGAAGAGGCTGTGGGCATTCAAGATGATGCGGAGGAGGAGGCTGTGGGAGTTGGCATAGGTGCAGAGGAGACTGAGGGCAGTGGTGATGCAGCGGAGGAGGCAGGGGGCGGTGGTGATGCAGTGGAGGAGGCAGATGACGGCTGCGGTGCAACAGAGCAGGCGCCTGTGGTCGACGACCTTTGGTGTGGTTCCTATGACCGCCACTACTATTTCAAATCTGCCACGAGCCGGCAGCCAATCAGGAGCGGCTGCGCGGCTGCTCCTGATTGGCTGCCAGTTTGAGAGAGGTCTGTGACATGCGGAGGCAGGAATCTTCTTCAGTCAGCACTCGACCCATTTTGAGCACTGTATGTGTGTATATATATATATATATATATATATATATATATATACATAGTCAATTGTAAAGGAGGGCACTCACCAGTTTTTTGTAAAATAATAGCTGTAGTTTTAATATTGAATCATCAAGTCGACGTTTCGATCACATCCCAGTGATCTTTGTCAAGACACCAAACAATATTTCAGGCAACAGGACACCACAAGTAACATGTCCAACCAATTCACATACAGAGCTATTTACAACCTCAAAAAACCAATACCACTTGGCTAACGATGAGAAAAACTGGTTGCTTCCGCTGCCCCGATTGCACCACTTGTAGGTCAATGACCAGTGGTTCTTCTTTCTCACATCCACATAGTGGAAAAAGGATTGCCATCAAGCATAAGCTATCCTGCATGTCCGATCATGCGATTTACATCATTATATGTCCATGCGGACTTTATTATTGACCATATCCCCTCTTCTATCCGTGGTGGCGATAGGGAACTGAAACTCAGACAACGCGAATCCAGGTGGATCTTCGAATTGGGGACTATCACTCCGCTTGGGCTCAATGAAGCCAATCCATGTGGCATTTTTTTATAATCTTTATGATTACTATTTGATTACTAAGTACCAACAGCAAAGCCTCCTCTCAGTTTTTTCCTTTTTTCTAGGTATCTCTTCTTTTTTTGTGGGTAGTGTTGTTCCACCTATGTCTGACCGGGTGGTGTTGCACGCTTGGGGCGGGGATGGTGTTGGTGGCACCTCCAAAATTTCTTTGGGTGTGCCATCGTCTCCGGTCGGCCACAAGTGTGCTCTAGACTACCCGGTTTTATTTTAATATTAAAGGTTATGTGCTTTTTTAATATTGGAAGCTATATTTCCATATCACCGTATGTAGTTCATAACATCATTCCTATATGTAGCCTCTGTTTCTCCCCTGCGCTTTGAGCCACCAGGCACCTCCCTGACACTCTGTTTTTTATTGGTCTTTGATTGACAGCACCCACTATAGTTCATATTGCTAGAGGGATATCTCCATGGTAACCGCTATGCTGTTTCTCCCAGGGGCGGGACCGCCGCTGACAGACGAGGTGACGAGTGTGCCTCACGCTATCTCCGGGCTTTGTATGGTTTCCCTAGCAACGTGACGATACTTCCGCTTTTGCAAGTCACTTCCGCCCGGCGCGTGCGTTCCACGACTGAATGGAACGCACAAGCACTTCCTGGTTCTCTATTTAGTTTTTTAAGACCTGTAGGTCTATGTTACTGGCGGTTTTTTGTCTCTATGGGTTCTTTGATAGATGCTAACATTGATCTGGCCAGCATTTATCACTCTCTGACATGTTATACTACACATTTGTAGTCTGCTCCACATATTGAGTGAAGGTGGGTGTGTCCTAGGTGTGCTCAATTAGCAGGGGCATAAATAGCTCTGTATGTGAACTGGTTGGACATGCTACTTGTGGTGTCCTGTTGCCTGGAATATTGTTTGGTGTCTTGACAAAGATCACTGGGATGTGATCGAAACATTGACTTGATGATTCAATATTAAAACTACAGCTATTATTTAACAAAAAACTGGTGAGTGCCCTCCTTTACAATTGACTGTCTATTGGAATTTACTGTTCCGTGGAGTTGAGCACCATCTTATGTGGACTTTGATGAGCAGCACAGTGCGGATATTTCCTTCCATATATATATATATATATATATATATATATATATATATGTTTTTTTTTTTATATGAAGTACATATAAGGATCCCCCCCACCCCGTACAAATCCTGCATTAGCCATTGGAGAGGGAGAGAGAGAGAGTGGGTCAGTGGGAGCGGGTGGAAGAGTCTCTTACCTGACTCAACCCAGTCCCAGCCACAGCAGGTCTGCAATGAATTGAAGGCAGGCACTTCTCTGCATTAGGCCACGCCCCTTTAACAACCGCGAATCGCGGCACTTCTCTGTGCCGTGAGCCAGCCTTGGGGAGGGGTTGAGAGTGTGGTGGGCAGCCCCGTTGTACTGAGTCTGGGAGGAGGAGGAGGAGGAGGAGGAGGAGGAGGAGGAGGAGGGTCTGCGCACAGCCGCATCCTGCCTCTGGTGCTTAGTCCCTGCAAGGAGCGATGAGCGGTCAGCTGAAAGACCGCACATCGCTCCTCCTGTATATCGGCGGAGGCGCCTCTCCTATTTTGGGGGGGCGAGCTGCCCCCTTGCCCCACCCAGTTCCGACGCCTCTGCTTACATCCAAATGTAAATGGGCCCCAAAGTTAGTAAGATCTACTTGTTGAAGAAAAGACTCATATTTTGCAGGATTTGTCTGTGTATTGTGTTTTACAAGAGGTTCCATATACTGTAAGTGGCCACAAGAAACCTTTAAAATGCATGTAGACATGGGGATCATTGTGCCTTATAACCAAAATATGGAAATGGCACTGATGATACCATTTAAATGTATATATCTATGATTTCTTTTTTTTCAGGGAGATTGAGGGACCATTCAGGGAGTCAGGGAGATTGCTGCTATTTCAGGGAGTCTCCTGCAGAATGAGAGAGGGTAGGCAACTATTCTGTTGGGGGTACTTGAGGAATAAAATTAAAACAACTGGATTAGAACAAAAGGAAGATGTTACAGTTTTTCCAATTTAATAGTGCACATTCAGGGATAATTCAAGTAGCCTTTGGGTAGATGCATTAATCTTCATTATGGGGAGAAGTGGTATCAGCGCAAGTTATGTGCACTGACACTGCTTAGTATTAGGCTACTGGCAAGGGTGAGAGAACTTTACATAGCAGCAGATTTACAGTTGGCATTAAAAAACATTCCATATCAATTACTTGTCCCATTGCAAATACAGGTTGAGTATCCCTTATCCAAAATGCTTGGGACCAGAGGAATTTTGGATATCGGATTTTTCCGTATTTTGGAATAATTGCATACCATAATGAGATATCATGGCAATGGGACCTAAATCTAAGCACAGAATGCGTTTATGTTTCATATACACCTTATACACACAGCCTGAAGGTCATTTTAGCCAATATTTTTTATAACTTTGTTCATTAAACAAAGTGTGTCTACATTCACACAATTCATTTATGTTTCAAATACACCTTATACACACAGCCTGAAGGTCATTTAATACAATATTTTTAATAACTTTGTGTATTAAACAAAGTTTGTGTACATTGAGCCATCAAAAAACAAAGGTTTCACTATCTCAGTCTCACTCAAAAAAGTCTGTATTTCGGAATATTCCGTATTTCGGAAAATATTTGGATATGGGATACTCAACCTGTACTAATAAATATAATCCATTGTACAAAATTGTGGCAGAGTGTAAATTCCAGCGGTTTTGTAATCTGCTGATTTACAGCAGAGAAAGCACCTTTTAGAATATAACAGAATGGAATTAAATATCAAAGCACTGATGATGTTTTAAACCAGACACAATCAACCTGTGGCTCTCCAGCTGTTGTGAAACTACAGATCCCAGCATGCTCTGCCACAGTTTTGCTATTCGGGAATACTAAAACTAAAATTTGGATAAACTCTAAAATTAACATGGAGTATAAATGAAGTTCTTAGCACAAATTTGGCCAAACAAGTGGGCTCAGCCACCAATGTCTAGGTGAACTTCATTAGATGGGTCCCTAACATCTCTAATACTCACTGGCGTTTCTATAATGAGTGCAGTGTGTGCGGTGCACACGTGCCCCTGTGTCCAGAGGGGGCCTCCACCGCACACACTACACCCATTTTTAAAATACTCACCACTCCGAAGTCCAGCGCCAGCATCCGCAGCGTTATTAGAACTCTGTGAAAATGGCTCAGCGGCCATTTTCATGGAGTTCTGCGCATGCGCAGTAGAGAAATGTCAAGAAAAATGGCGGCCGCCCCATTTTCCCGGAGATCTGCGCATGCGCAGTAGAGTCTGAGCCCTCTAGAGCTCAGACTCTACAGCGCTCCGAGCAGAGAGGAGGGGGCCTGTACGGAGGAGGCTGAACAGGGGCCTCCTCCTCTCTTAAAACGCCCCTGCTAATACTAACACATTATATAACTTTATCTAGGTCTTTATCTAGTAAATTTAGCCCCTAGTCTGAAATAATGTTGCTGTCAATCACTACAGCATGGTTCCTCTACACAGAGCCGGTCCTAACCACTATGATGCCCTAGGCAAGAATTTGGCTGGTGCCCCCTAGCACCCCCGCTGGATCCGCCTCTGACCTTGTACCCCTTATATTTTAAAAAGGAAAAGTTTGCACATTTGGCGCACAGCCCAAAAAGGGGTGTGTTTTTGCTGGCAAGGGGCATGGCCACACAATAACCCCAATTCCAATTACTCCACACAGTACTGCAACTTTATTCACATATGATCATGTGATAGTGTCCATAATTCATATTACATCCCACAGTAGTATCACTTTACCTTATAAACGTTACTCCTCACAGTACATCCCCTTATTCACATTACATCACACTGAATTGCTCCTTATTCACATTACACCACACCCTATTGTTCTTTATTCACATTAGACGACACAGTAGTGCCCTTTCTATACGCAACGCCACATAGTAGAGCACCTTATACACATAATGCCACACATTAGTAATGCATTTACACACATTCCATCCAGTAATGCCCCTTACACATATGACATACATTATTAATGTCCTTATAAACATAATGCGCCTTACACATTATGCCAACCTTTATTAATGCCCTTTTACACATAATGTCCCTTACACACATGCCGCACATTATTAATGCCCTTATACACATAATGACACACATAGTGCCCCCTACACATTTGCTGCACATTATTAGTTCCCCTATACACATAATGACACACATACAGTAGTACCCTGTTACACATATGCCGCACATTATTAATGCCCTTATACACATAATAACACACATAGTGCCCCTTACAAATATGTTGCACATTATTAATGCATTTTTACATGACACACATAATGCTCCTTACACATATTCCGAACACTACTGCACAACCAACCCACTCACATGCACATAGCACTCACACTGCCACTGTGACTTCTGCCTCTGCTTGGATACAGATGTGTCCTCATAAATATTGCCTCAATGCTAACATCGGGCACCTTTTTTTTATGAAAATGCATCTTATTTGCATTGCTATGTAGCTAGGATGCACAAGCAGTTTCTGCTGATTAAACTGATATGCAGCATGCCTATATTCTGTGTGAGACTGTGGCTGTATCTGCATATGAAATGCTACATACAGAATATAGGCATGCCGCATATCATTTTAATCAGCAGAAACTGCTGATGCCCCTAGGCATATCAAATGCCCTAGGCAATTGCCTAGTTTGCCTATGCCTATGGCCGGCTCTGCCTCTACAGGTAGTTTGTGCTATATACAGTATGTGTTATTGTTCCTAGGTCACTATGTAATAATTGCACTAAATGTAGCTCCTATTAATAAACCGCAATTTATACATTGAGGAAACAAATAGGATCAGAACAACAAGTGCAAGAACACTCTATTCCCTATTCAAAATTCCATTTATTGCGGCCAAAGCATACCCCATTTTAAAGGATGTACCTGCTTGCTAGATGGAAAGTGCAGGCATTGTGGAGCAAGAAAGCTGGTGGATATAGACCTTTCTTAAATAGCAACTTTCAGCAGTGGGAACTGTGACTGCATTACTTACACACTGCAACTTGAATCCAAATAAATCTTAAATAACCTGAATAAAAAAGGAACAGACTGCCCTTCCCTTATCACCCCAGTCATTGGCAGACGGTACCCGGGCTCTGGGTCGACCATATAAAGGTCGACAGTCATTAGGTCGACTACTAATGGTTGACATACAGTAAGTCGACATGGTCAAAAGGTCAATTTGGATAAGAGATCGACGTGTAAAAGGTCGACAGTGCTTATGGGCGACATGTACAAAAGGTCAGTAATTGCAAATAGTGGACACAGCTTTTGGTTTTTTTTTTAGCATCGTAATCAACTTTTTCATACTTTACCATCCACGTGGACAACGATTGGGAATAGTAACCTGTACTGAGCATAGTGGTAGCAGAGCGAGACACCTTGCTCGTTTAACATGGTGCGGTACACTAATTAGGGTTTCACGTGCTTTAGCGGTGATAACTACACCAAAAAAATGGCAAAATGTTGTGTCGACCTTTTCTACTGTCTACCTTTTGTCATGTCGATCTTTTCATGTGTGGACCTTTTGGCCCTGTTGACCTAATGAATGTCGACCATTAGTGGTCGACCTAATGACTGTAGACCTTTGTTATGCAGATCTGATGATCCATACTCGTAGCAGACCACTTGAGCTGGTTTCCAGTAAAACAGGGAGACCCACTAACATGTTGGTCAGCGCAGATCGTGTGTCTCTATGGGGGAATGAGCTACAGAATATTAGACCCTTATTCCAAAATATGAAAATCAAATAAACACACAGACACAATTTCCAAAAAGTTTTTTTGTAATAAAGCTGGGTACGCAGTCGCACTGGAGCGATGTTGGGTCGATTTGTCATTTCGAAATGACACATCGCCTACATCGGTCATTGTGTACGGTCACCAGGTTTTGATGTGCTGCACATCAAACCTAGTGATATCGCTAGTGACTTAGTTTATGCTTATGAAGGATGGAACATGATTGATCATAATGCTCATTCTAATGTGTACACAGAATCTGAGCTCAAGGACATTCATTCCAGTGTCGGAAAAAAATACCCGTTGCTCCAGTGTGTACCCAGCTTAAGACATTCCCAACCCCTTGTTTACCACCTTATTAAACTGAAAATAGCAATCTTTCTTCTTGATCCACAAAAAGCAAGATTGCTATCCAGGCTGTCTTTAGTATTATACGCGGCCCATTAAGGGAATACTCATTTTTTTAAAATGCAAATAGCAAAGGAAAGTGGACATGTGGTGTAATTGATAGACTGAATGGCATCTAAGGGGGTGATTCAGATCTAATCGCTGGGCTGCTAACTTTGTTGTCCTGCATTCGGATAGTCGCCGCCTCTAGGGGGAGTGTAACGTTGCTGTGCAAGTTTGTGATTCCATGTGTACGCAGAGCTGTAAAAATCCACTTTGTGCAGTCTCTGCGCACCCCAGGACTTACTCCTACAGTGCAATGTGAAGAGGCTGATCGGGTCCGGAGCTGACGTCAGACACCCTCCCTGAAAATGCTTAGGCACGCCTGTGTTTTTCCAGACACTCCCTGTAAACGGTCAGTTGCCACCCACAAACGGCCTCCTCCTGTCAATCACCTTGCGTACGCCAGTGCGATCGGATTTTGCACACCATCCCATCGCTGACCGGCGATACCCGTTGATGTTGTCCAATGGGCGTATGCATTGTAGTGCATACGCATGCACAGTTAGGACCTTATCGCCCGCTGTGCGAAAACGCACAGCATCAATCAGGTCTGAATCACCCTCCTAGGTTCAATGGTGGTTTGGTGATATAGTCAGAAACAAATGTTATTTCTATTTTGTATATTAAAAAGCATATTTTTTTATTTTATGTTTTATGTGTCACATTTTGCTATAGGTTTGAACTAGCTTTAAATACAATATTTTTGTGACATTATTATGGCTACACTGTTTTTGGTTATATAACCACATATCCTACAAAATCAGCATTTGGATGTGATTCTTATACAGTTCCATTACAAATTATATGAACTGCACAACTAGCCTATTACTATTTTCACTTTGTTCTTGACACGCTAGTCTTTCCCTAACATGGTCACATCTGATGTGATCAGTCAGAAACACCCATATGCATCTGCTAGAAGATAATCTTTTGCTAGATGCTGTTCTCACAGGACTCCATTCTTCCCCTGCAGTCAGGGCAACACCAGAGTCTCCTCTCTCCTTGGACATCCTAACAGGACCGCTCACCGTCGGCTGCAGGAAGAGAACCTTCCTGCAGCCCAAGCTCACAGGGCACATGGCAGCCACAGCTCCTAACCAGTCTCTTCCCCGATCACACTGATTAATGATCCTGACCAAACTGCCCATCCTTGTGTGACACCCCACTGGTATCTGGGTATGCAAAATCTGCAGTCACTGTGTATAGTACATCACACTTACTTTGCCCCGGCTTGTCATGGGTTCAGGCACAGTTACCAGAGGGTCCCCTGAAGAATCAGGTCTTTAACTACAAGTACATTGTGGGTGTGGACTACAGGTGTCGGTGCAGCGCATAAAGCATTGGGCGCCAGGCCATCTCAGATAAACAGCATAAAGTTTATTTAAACATCAAACAGGGAAATTGCAGGGATAACTTGTGAACATTCCTCCAGCACAAAGCATAAGTTACAGTGGATCACACATCAGGGCACCTCCTCCAGCGCATCGCTTAGTCGCAGCGGCATATACATGGCAAACATCAGTACGTACCAGGGCATTCTGTGACCAGTAGTGCTACACATCAGGTGACCGTCTCTCTCTCTCTTACTTAGCGAGGATTCTTTTCCTTGGGGGCGCTTACTCACGCCGCGTGGCTTTCCGACCACTTCACCCAGATACCTCTCAAGATACTTTTCCATGGGGGCGCTTACTCCCGCCGCGTGGCTTCCGACCACTTCACCCAGATACCTCTTGAGACTCACACCATTAGCACACTTTTCTCCTGGCATCACCCTTTCACTGGATTCTGCATACTGCTGCTCTCACACTGCGGTGTCTCCCTCTGTCATCAAGTGCTTTGCTGTGGCTGGCATCACTCCCCACCTAAACATGTGGGGAGCCCTCACTGGGGCTACATCTTTCTGGTTAATCCACCTCACTGTCTGCTCACTCTCCTCACTGACTGTCCTCCCCCTAGGCTGCTGCAGGACAACCTTTTTATAACCCTGCATTCCCAGGTACACATTCTATCTGGGATTTCCCGCTCTGTGTTTCCCGCTCTCAGTTTCCCGCTCTGAGTCTGCAAATGAGTGAGTCATGCCCTTTGCATTTTGCAGACTAATCTGTATAGCTATGAGCTGTGCTGTTAACTCCTTCTGTGCTGCAAGCTGTAGGCTGCTGGCACAGTGCTATGCAACTCCAGCAAACATTTTACTTTTATTAAAGTCATGCTGGCACCTGTAGTGCCACAGTTGATTCGGGCTGCAGTTTCAGGGTATCACATGCACCCCTGCTGAAATCTTGCGTGTCCTCACGCAATAGCAGTTTTCAACATAACATATAATGACAGTACATGTGACAAAAAAAAAAACAATCACATATTCAGGAAAACATGGCATGTCAAACATCACATTACATACAAATCACATATCCTGTTGCTGTTTTCCAATGGATTACAATCCTGAGTCACAGGTGATAATAAAATGTTCAGACATCTTATGGCAATTGTGCCAAACACAGAGAACCTGCCCTCGCCTGCCCTTGTCTCCCCCCACGTCTGGGTCAAAAGAGACAGGTGGCTCTCGTGGGCCCCTCCCATTAAACAAGTTTCTCCAACTTTTAGAGAATATATATAGGGGACTCCATTCCCCTTGCGATCCTTGGCTCTTTCGGACACTCAGAAATGGCCAAACACAGTGCCCCCAAGGGTGTTGCTCCGACCGGGTGCACTGCATAGTCCCGATGTCCTGTGACATGAGTTCCACCTCCACAAATATTGCCATAGGAGCCCCACGTTGGTAACCATGGTTGCTCGTATCCTGTTCGCGGACGCCAAATGTGACACCCCACTGGTATCTGGGTATGCAAAATCTGCAGTCACTGTGTATAGTACATCACACTTACTTTGCCCCGGCTTGTCATGGGTTCAGGCACAGTTACCAGAGGGTCCCCTGAAGAATCAGGTCTTTAACTACAAGTACATTGTGGGTGTGGACTACAGGTGTCGGTGCAGCGCATAAAGCATTGGGCGCCAGGCCATCTCAGATAAACAGCATAAAGTTTATTTAAACATCAAACAGGGAAATTGCAGGGATAACTTGTGAACACTCCTCCAGCACAAAGCATAAGTTACAGTGGATCACACATCAGGGCACCTCCTCCAGCGCATCGCTTAGTCGCAGCGGCATATACATGGCAAACATCAGTACGTACCAGGGCATTCTGTGACCAGTAGTGCTACACATCAGGTGACCGTCTCTCTCTCTCTTACTTAGCGAGGATTCTTTTCCTTGGGGGCGCTTACTCACGCCGCGTGGCTTTCCGACCACTTCACCCAGATACCTCTCGAGATACTTTTCCATGGGGGCGCTTACTCCCGCCGCGTGGCTTCCGACCACTTCACCCAGATACCTCTTGAGACTCACACCATTAGCACACTTTTCTCCTGGCATCACCCTTTCACTGGATTCTGCATACTGCTGCTCTCACACTGCGGTGTCTCCCTCTGTCATCAAGTGCTTTGCTGTGGCTGGCATCACTCCCCACCTAAACATGTGGGGAGCCCTCACTGGGGCTACATCTTTCTGGTTAATCCACCTCACTGTCTGCTCACTCTCCTCACTGACTGTCCTCCCCCTAGGCTGCTGCAGGACAACCTTTTCATAACCCTGCATTCCCAGGTACACATTCTATCTGGGATTTCCCGCTCTGTGTTTCCCGCTCTCAGTTTCCCGCTCTGAGTCTGCAAATGAGTGAGTCATGCCCTTTGCATTTTGCAGACTAATCTGTATAGTTATGAGCTGTGCTGTTAACTCCTTCTGTGCTGCAAGCTGTAGGCTGCTGGCACAGTGCTATGCAACTCCAGCAAACATTTTACTTTTATTAAAGTCATGCTGGCACCTGTAGTGCCACAGTTGATTCGGGCTGCAATTTCAGGGTATCACACTTGGATCTGTGCTGCAGATGGCTTTAAGGTACAGGAGCTGAACACTAGGCTGTTGTAAGACCAGGACAAACCCACCAACTCTTCAAACAAATGTCAGCGGCCAATGGTGTTGAAGTCTACCTCCTGACTTGTGAAAGATCTGCCCAGCGAGTGGGTTGTCTTTTAAGGTTTGGGCAGAGAAGTTGGCACCTTACTTGACTGGCAAGGCCCAGCGAGCCTATTTTAACTTAAAAAAGGGACAAGTCTCCTGTGGGCAAAGTACAACATTTTGTCTTACATTGGTACTACAGTCTACAGTGCCAAGCAGGGCCCAGCAGTTACCTGACTGGTGGTTAGTTAAGGAAAAATCTACTCTCTCTTAGTTGTCAGACACAGCCAAAATACTAAAATAAATAAATAAATAAATAAATAAATAAATAAATAAATGTTTGCAACCAGAGGTGAATTCTCCAGGGTAACTGGCGGTAATAGACCACTGCGTCTGAACTCTTGACCAGAGTTTGAAGGGGTATGTACTGTAGTTGGACCCATGAAGAGTTGACTTCTGCTGCCATGACAGAAGCCCAGCTTATTAGTCAGTGGGACCAATGTCAACAGTACTTCACTCCCAAGTATTTTTAATGCGGAGTGCCAGGGCACTTCTGGACTGAATACACCTCACTGCAGAAGCCCATGTACTGTTCGTTGCTCACGCCAGTCCGACCTATCCAAGTAGCTGCACCATGGGCCAAATGTAATAGAGTGAGAGTTTCAAAAAGTGAGAGATTTGGTAAGGTTTTGCAGTTTTTTTTTAAAAGGGACAATCATTTACACAGCAAGATAAACCTGGTTTTGCAGTGTAAATGATTGCCACTTAAAAAAAACCCTGAAAACCTTACCAAATCTCTCACTTTCGGAAACTCTCACAGTATTACATTTGGCCCCATAAGTCTTGCATGCAGAATCCGTATCTATTTCATATGACTGTCTTTCTTAAGAAGAATGTAGTTTTGGCCTCAGTTGACAAAGGCAGCGAGCTTACCCTGGTCTACAGCTCAGCTTTGCCCTTGTCCATGATCGGTCGGCTCCCCAAGATGAAAGCCCTCTGTATAAATGGGTTGGTAATGAAATGCTGGCTGGCAGTCTGCTGATGGTCTGTAACCCTCTCCCTGCCCTACCCTAACACTCCCTTTTAGGTGCCCAACCGTAACCAGGCTGCCGCCCGAAGCCTAACCCTAACCCCCCCGAGTGGTGCTTAAACCCAATCTTCCCCCCTGTTTGGACGATCAGGATACTGACGGTCGGTATTTTGGCGTCGGTGTTCCGTAGTGTGTCCGGTTCTGACGCCAGTATTTCGGCCATCGGGATGGTAACCACATCCTGTATAAACAGTACCACCAGAGAATATGAGAATTACTGTGAGGAAGCAAACAATTAATGCAGTGAAAAAGCAGAAATAAGGGCCTAATTCAGACCTGATTGCTGGGCTGATAAAATTGTTGTATATTCACTGTGCAACTGTGCGATCGCATGTGTACGCCGAGATGCTAAAAATCCCTCAGTCAGCAGACAGCTGAAAATCCGTTCGCACCTCACTCATCAGTGAATGGTGTGCAGTCTGTGGGCAGCCCATGACTTACTCCTACAGTGAGATCAGAATGGGCTAATCAGGGCCGGAGCTGATATCACACACCCTCCCTGAAAACGCTTGGGAACGCCTGCGTTTTCCCTGACACTTCCAGAAAACGGTCAGTTACCACCCACAATCACCTGTCAATCAGCATGCGAATGGCTGTGCGATTAGAATTTTCGCACCAGTCTGTCGCTGACCGGTGATGCCTGTTGTTGTTTGCCGATGCGCGTGTGCATTGCGGCGGTGCATACGCCTGTGCAGTTAATCGCTGATCGCCCACTGTGCGAAAACGCACAGCGGCGATCAGGTCTGAATCACCCCCTAAGTCTCTACTTATTTAACACATTAAATGGGTTAAAACATTAAAAGTATGTATTTTGTTGTTGCTGTTATTATTATTATTATTATTATTATACGACAGCAGTGGACATATAGCAGCAGTGTATACCACTGTGACTGCCTGGTCACTGGAATGACTGATAGCCAGGACACTACCACTTGTCTGATGCAGCACAACACAGCAACACTGTTAGTGACTTGTTATACGACAGCAGTGGACATATAACAGCAGCGTATACCACTGTGACTCCACTGTGACTGCAACACTGTAAGGGACTTGTTGTTGCTGTTATTATTATTATTATTATTATTATTATACGACAGCAGTGGACATATAGCAGCAGTGTATACCACTGTGACTGCCTGGTCACTGGAATGACTGATGGCCAGGACACTACCACTGGTCTGATGCAGCACGACTTGTTGTTGTTGTTATTATTATTATAATACGGCAGCGGTGGACATATAGCAGCAGCATATATCGTCACTGGAATGACTAATGGACAGGGCACTACCACTGGTCTGATGAAGCACAACACAACAACAACAACAACACTGTAGCAGTGGACATATAGCAGCAGTGTATACCACTGTGACTGCCTGGTCACTGGAATTACTGATGGACAGGACACCACCACTGGTCTGATGCAGCACAACACAGCAACACTTTATACAGCTACACTGGATATATGGCAGCAGAGGACACCAACACTGTGACTGGTCACTGGACTGATGCAGCACAATACACTGAATACACTGGACTGGACAGCACAACACAGCACAAGACTCACCTCCCCACTTTCCCACCCCCACACAGACACTGAACACTGAGGACACGTCCTCTCAATACACTCTCCGACACTGGAGTGAAAATGGCAGCGACGCGCGGCTCCTTATATGGAATCCAAATCCCGTGAGAATCCGACAGCGGGATGATGACGCTTTGCCGCGTTCGGATTTCCGAGTCAGGAGTGAAAACTCGAGCCTGGCACGGAACCGACTTGGAAGGCAAAGTCCGGTGGGGTTCGGTTCTCTGAGAACCGAACCCTCTCATCTCTAATTTTAACTATAATAACGATGCAAGTTTATAGCATTTTTCTAGTCCTTCTGTTTAGTATTTTTTTTTATAATTAAGAGCTATAGATAAATGTCGTGTGTTCTACGAGAGTAACCTTGTAAAATGAATTCTTTCTTGTCTGCTTAAACGTAACATGACAGCAGCGAATACTTCCTTTCTGAAGATAGCTACGGGACAGAATGATGCATGAATATTTCTTCTCTTGTAAAAACAAAATATAAAAATGTCTTTATTAATATTTTTGGATCAATATTTTGTCATATATTTATTTAGATTCATAAATACATGTTTATTTACTATTAAAAGATAATAACTGTTTTAACTAACAAGATATACTTTAATAAGATTTGTTAGCAGCATGCAGATATTAAGGTTGTTATATTTTAATAAAAGAATAAACATTGAGTAATGGGAAAGTGTGGTATAGTGTAAGATGTCTTAGAGAAAGGATTTAAAATGGCTCCTAGAAACATATAAAGTTATAAAAGTAGGGGAAAGGTGAAATTAGAAAAGTAAAAGGGCTGCTGAACATTGACTAAGTAAAGTTGAGCAGGTCCACCATCAGGGGGGTACTGGGGGGCACAGTTGTCCCGGGCCTGGCCTCTCTGACAGTGATGGGAGAGCCCGGGCTGCTCATGCTGCCGTCCGCCCGCCCCTCTATCGTGCCCGCTGTTCCGCCACCATCCTTTGTCCTCCGGCAGCTGTATTGAAAATGTCACACCCAAAATGGCCACCGCCAAAGAGGAGACAGTTATTCAAAATACTAGAGGAGCCCTCTAGTATCTTTAATACCTGTCCTTTCTGAGGCAGTGGCCATTTTGGGAGGGACATTTTCAATAGATTGAAGCATGAAGCATGCAGGCAGGGTTGATTCTATTTCGGAGTGGGAGAAGGGACCTTCTGACATATCTAGGGGAGGAGACACGTCACCAGGGGGAGGAGCTACGGGCAAACAGGGTACCCGAAAAGTACCCTTGCGGGCTCGCTCCGCTCGCCACGCTTCGGGTTCGGTGGCTCGCTCCGCTCCGCTTCGCTCGCCACCTGATTACTAAAGGTAATAGTTGGTGGCGTGGATAGTAGAGGATCTATCCCGCTGGCCTAGCTCCTCCCCCTTGTGTTGTGACTCCTCCCCCAGACGGAAAAGGTCCCTTAGCCCTCTTGATTCTAGCATCTACCATGCAGGCAGCAGGCGGCAGACCCACAGCAGCAGCGGCAGGGGTTGGGAGGAAGGAATCAACGAGCAGAACCCCTGACAATAAGCAGGTACTTGGATAATATTGTGTGGCCATAATATGGTGACAAGGGCATTAATGTGAGGGTATAATATGGTGTCAGGGGCATTATTGCGTGGGGCATAATATGGTGACAGGGGCATTACTGTGGGGCCTTAATATGGTGCAAGGGGCATAATGCCAGGGGCATAATACCATAATGTGGTGTTGCTCCGTGTGTGCATAGAAATCTTATTATTATTTTTTTTTAATATACATTGATTTTTATTTAACTTTTTTTATTTTTGAGGGGTGCTGCCTATTTGGTCAGTCCCAGGCCCCACAATTTCTGTTGGCAGCCCTGAAGTTGAGGGACAGAGCTGAGTTGGACATACAGTATGCCAAGGCCATGAATGGTACGACATGTGCACAGGCCTTCATGTGTACTGTCAAGGATAATTTCTATTGGATGGACAGATGAGTCATGATGACATCATTTGATAAGATGAGTATAAATGTTAAAGATAAAAGGGAGCTTTGCTCATAGGAAGCAAAATGACAGCTTTAACATGGCATGCTGCTGAGAGACGTAACTATAAATGTTTTCTTTGTATTTGAACTCTTAATTATTTTCTGTACATGACATGCTAAGTATAAGTAAAAGTAATTATTTAATTCCTGTCTGTTTATTGAAAAGACTGTTACAACCTTGTAGACCATCGTATGAATGATTGAGTGTATGTGTTGGGTCAGCCTTCACGGGTATTACTTCAGTTAATGCCTGAAAGAGGAATAAATAGATTTTTCACAAATTCTCTGAATGTAAAGTGAAAACACATAGAAGAAAACCACTGGCCTTAGGTGGTCATTCCGAGTTGTTCGCTCGCTACCAGTTTTTAGCAGCCGTGCAAATGCTATGCCGCCTCCCACTGGGAGTGTAATTTAGCTTAGCAGAAGTGCGAACAAATGGATCGCAGTGCGGCTACAAAATTATTTTGTGCAGTTTCTGAGTAGTCAATACCTACTCAGCGCTTGCGATCACTTCAGACTGTTCAGTTCCTGTTTTTATGTCACAAACACGCCCTGCGTTCGCCCAGCCACGCCTGCGTTTTTCCTGGCACGTCTGCATTTTTTCAAACACTCCCTGAAAACGGTCAGTTGACACCCAGAAACGCCCACTTCATGTCGATCACTCTGCGGCCACCAGTGCGACTGAAAAGCTTTGCAAGACCCTGTGTGAAACTACATCATTCGTTGTAATAGTACGACAGGCGTGCGCATTGCGCCGCATATGCATGCGCAGAAGTGTAAGTTTTTTGCCTCTTCGCTGCACAGCGAACGAATGCAGCTAGCGATCAACTCGGAATGACCACCTTAGACAGCAGTATGTAAAACTTGTGTGAGAGAAAATAAGGTGGTTAACAGGATGTAACAAATGAGATGTTTAATATAAATGTTTTCATTTTGACAAAGAATAGGTTCTTATCAAATAAGGACCTTGGGCCTTATTCAGGTTTGTTAGCAAGCCAAAATAGCACACTAATGGGCAAAACCATGCTGCACTGCAGGTGGGGCAGATGTAACATATGCAGAGAGAGTTAGATTTGGGTGGGGTGTGTTCAAACTGAAATCTAAATTGCAGTGTAAAAATAAAGCAGCCAGTATTTACCATGCACAGAAACAATATAACCCACCCAAATCTAACTCTCTCTGCACAAGTTACATCTTCCCCACCTGCAGTGCAACATGGTTTTGCCCATTATACCCCTTTCAGACATCCTCCAAAATCCTGGGATTTTGCACATGAACGCTCATCAACCTGGAATTTTGGCATGTCTGAAAGGACTCAACCCGTGTTCCTGGGTTGCCGACCCTGCAACTGACCAGAGTTTTTCCCTGGACTTAAGTCCCGGGTAGACAACCCGGCTTAGGTCTGAATGGTGCGACCTGGGAATTTGCTCCCAGGTCGCACCTAGATGCCTCTAATACCCCGTTCACATTGCCATTGCCGGGTCACACCCGGGAATTAATACAGGTCCATCCCGAGTTTGACCCAGCATTGGACCCGTACAATGTGAACGGGGTGGCTTCCTGACTTGGCAATATGCCGGGTCGGGTTGCCATCCAGGGGCAGGGCCAGAGGTCTTGGCTGGTGTGTGTGGGTATGAATTCGGCATGTGTGCGTATATTACATGTATGGGTGTGTTTGAGTGTGACATGTGTATGTGTAAGACGTGTGTGTGTGTAAGACATGTATGAGTGTGACGTGTGTGTGTGTATGACATGTCACATGAGAGTAGCGGCAGACCCGGCTTATGTCTGAAAGGGGTCGACCCGGGAATTTCCCAGGTCTTAGGTTCACTGTGAAAGAGGGTCATCAGCAAAAATCCAGGATTTTTCAGAGATGAAAAGCCCGGGACTGAGCAGAGAAATTCCCGGGTTGTATGTTTGAAAGGAGTATTAGTGTGCTTTTTTGTTTGCTAACAAACTGGAATAACCCCCGTTATCAATAGACTCAAAGCTGTAGTATCCACTGATTAATCTTAGAGACTTCCCAGTATTCCATGACGTTTAAAGTCAGCGGGACCGGCTAGACAAAGCAGCAACTGAATTACAGGCCAGTAATTCAAAGAATCTGGAATTAAAGGAGCATCTCAAACCTTAAGGAAACGTTGATAGTGTTCACGCTAGGCTGTTTTAGCAGGACGCCGCGCCCTGCCCGATTTTTTAAGGGCAAAACCTGCCCTGCCCTTTCTGCAGCGCCCTGCTAAAACAGCCGCTCGCTTTCTGCCCTCCCAGCGTGTAAAGATGCTGTGCGCATGTGCGCGGCATCGATTCTGTGAGAGAGTTTGGGGGAAGCCCAGTACCTCCGTAGGTGCTGGGCACGCCCCCAACAGTGACGCCGCCGGCCGCCCACGCCCCTTTTTTAATGTCTGTGGGCTGAACCACCCACTTTTATTATGCGTAATGACCCCACCCCCTATTTTGAGTGGCTACGCCCCCTTTTTGGCGCACACGCTTGTGCCCCTCTAATTCCGGCGCCCTGCCCCAATTCTAGAGTGAACACTACGTTGATCAAGATTATTAGGCTATCTGAACTGTCATTCTAGAATGCTGTCTATGGGTTGCTGGCAGACAAAACTTATCACAAAAATCCATGTGACTCTGCCCTGAAAGCACTGGTAGGGGACATGATGGACTGAGACTCCTTGCCTCTAGATAAGCATGTGACCTGGTCCACACTGCCCATGCTGTTTCCCCTACAGGACTAAGCTTGGGATCAGCTCAGTTATACCATGTTAGAGCATCTCAAAAGCCACTGGATGGCGGAAGGGGTCCCATATCTCTTAATAATGATCCTGAATATATACAGTATATAGAAATGGTACAAGGACAAATTATAGAACAGTCGACGGTTCCCCTTCAGTCCTGAAAACTCATGTTTACAGGGGGGACACTAAGAAGGATAAAGCATGCAAACGCATTCTGCACAGGTTTTATCGGCCTGGTATGTGCATGATGATAATGAAATACTGCCAATCCTGTCCTCCAGCTTACTTGTCCTAAAGCTATGTGCCCCCCTTGTACCTATATAAATATTACTGACACACTTTGAAAGGATAGCTATGGACTTGGTAAGGCCACTAGAAATGTCTTCATATGGGCACCAATTTTTATTGGTGGTTCTGGGTTAAGCTGTGTACAATAGGTCTTGCACTGTACTCTTAATAGGACCCATTTTGCACGTCCACTTTGTTTGAATCACTATGTGGGTGCACAACTTTAGTCATTAGACAGACCCAGTTAATTACCTGCTCAGGGGGTGCCCATGAAGTCTGAGCCGGTCATCAGCTAAACAGAGTTTAGGACCTATCTGGTTAAATCCAGGGCGGGATTAAGGCTGGTGGGGCCCCACTAGTAAGAGTAATGACAAATGATAAACACCCCCGGCCCCCGTACGTCCCCCCCCCCTACACACACAGATGTCTTACTTGCACGCTGCAGCATATGCAGGTACACTGCGCCGCACCACAGATCATCGGCGGCCGAACACCTGAGCCACCGGAGGGGACTCCTCCTTGAGGAGGTGCTGTGTGACTGACGCATCACCGTGTGGGGGACCCTACTGTGTGGGGGTCCCAGGACGACCGCCCCTGTCACCCCTCCCTTAATCCAGCCCTGGTTAAACCTGAGAACATTCCTGCCCAACATTAGCCAACTGTGGCCAGCTATTACATTTGTTGCTTTGCATCAAATTTCTGCATGTGTAACTAGCTGTATTTAATATGTGTTTACTTGTACAATGAGTCAGTAAAGGTTTTTATCTTAGTTAAAACCACATCCTACTGGTATGCTGATTCATTGGTTATACGAGTATTTGTCTATACTATATTAAGTTAATATGGTTGCATCATCAAACATATAAAAATGACGATATTCAGTTTTGTAACAGGTTAGTGAAAAATGAATCTGTAATTCATTGCATAAAAAGGATTTGCACTACTTCTGGGTTTATGTGATCATAGACCCCCCAGTTGTCACAGAGACATGCAGTACACAGGATCTGTCATCATCTAAAGGTAACTTTCTTCTTTTCTATAGAGCGCTCTCTCATTTGTGGGGCATTTGACCCTTTGCAATGTCTATTCTGGCAGGGACAGCATGATTCCACATGAGGTTATTATGAAAACAACAGGATTTTGCAGGATTTGAGAAGCAGCAATAGTTCTGATGGAATCCAGACCGGGTTTTAGCTGAGTCTGTTGTAAGCCACAGCTAGGATAATCACTACAACTTTTCTGCTACCTTTAAAAATGTGTTTGTTCAGTAGGTCATTGCTCCTGATGCCAGCAAGTGGCCAGGCAATGTATTGGGGATCTGGGGTTACGTTAGGAACCATTCGGAATATATACACTTTGTGTTTACCAGAACTTGAGTTGGAACGTTGTGTTGTTGTTTTAAAGACTGCCTGAAAAACCTAACCTGCAAAACTGTATGTGCTATGTAACCTGCCTGAGGTGGAAATAAAGTGAGTTGGACTACTCTGTCTATGTGGTTCTGACACCTATTATATGAGGGATCATCTAACATCACATACCTGACAGTACAAGTGCTTTATTCACCATTTATATATCAGCATTGATTCCTCTGCTGTCTCATCTGCGTTGCAAATGGCTGAACAACAAAAGCAGCGGAGCAATATAAGTACTATACTTCATCCTCTTCCTCCTGATGGACAGTATAATTACACACACAAATGTGTTATAAAAAAATCTATTAAGCATAATTGTGATATCCCACAAACGCAAGGCTATCACTTTCGCTGACTCCCCTTAGAGACCTGCTAATGCCACAGACAATTGCAGAAGGGTTCAGGACTGCTCTCTAGGCATTTAAATATCCATTTTAAGGGCAGCTTTAACAGTGAATTATGGGGGTAATTCCAAGTTGGTCGCAGCAGGATTTTTGTTAGCAATTGGGCAAAACCATGTGCACTGCAGGGGAGGCAGATATAACATGTGCAGAGAGAGTTAGATTTGGGTGGGTTATTTTATTTCTGTGCAGGGTAAATACTGGCTGCTTTATTTTTACACTGCAAATTAGATTGCAGATTGAACACACCCCACCCAAATCTAACTCTCTCTGCACATGTTATATCTGCCTCCCCTGCAGTGCACATGGTTTTGCCCAATTGCTAACAAAAATCCTGCTGCGATCAACTTGGAATTACCCCCTTAGATTTGGGTGGGGTGTGTTCAATCTGCAATCTAATTTGCAGTGTAAAAATAAAGCAGCCAGTATTTATCCTGCACAGAAATAAAATAACCCACCCAAATCTAACTCTCTCTGCAAATGTTATATCTGCCCCCCCTGCAATGCACATGGTTTTGCCCAATTGCTATCAAAAATCCTGCTGCGATCAACTTGGAATTACCCCCTATATTCTTGTTATATTCGTTACTAATCTTAAATGGTGCGCTAACCAATCAGCTCCTAACTGTCTTGTGTTTGAAAAATGACAGTTAGAGCTGATTGGTTGTAGCACCATTTAAGATTAGTAAAGAGTCATAACAAGAATATCACTTAGCACTGAAGTCAATTGGCTGGATTGCCTTTCTAGTTTAATATGGTGTGGCTGCAGAGGCGTATTTATAATGGGTGGAAGGTGTGCTGTACAGGAGGACTCACACCACACACCCTGCACCCATATAATTATACTTACGTTTCCAGAGTCCCATGGTTGTGACCAGCGCTGCATACATAAATCACTGGGAAAATGGCAGCTGCAGACATTTTCCCGGAGATTTGTGCATGCACTATAGACTCTAGCTTAAAACAAGAGTCTACTCGCTGTCAAAGAGGAGGGGGCCAGTACAGAGCCTGCACCCTCTCCTGCACCCTCTCCTCTCTTAAAATGCCCCAGTGTGGAAGGCATGTCCAAAGATTGAAATTCATTATGGTACCTTGGCCTCTTGTTACCCCTCTAGTGTTAGTAAGTTCTAGTGTGTTCATTTTCGCAGAATTACTTCTTACGCTACAAGGAAACAGGGAAATGAGTCAGTTTCCTCTTGTGTCCATGTTTATAAGCAAATACTGTACATGACTGTTTCTGGAATAAACAAAGTATGTGTGTCTTGCTACTTCCTTTTACAGCTCAATACAAGTATTCACTCCTTGCAAATGTAAAAAAAGTATATACAATTAATATACTATAGAAGTGCAAAATATTCAGTGTTAATATAATTGTAATAATAGTATAAGCAATACACACATCAAAATATCACACATATAAACATATTAAAAACATTCAAGGTGGAGCTACAAGTCCCAAAGCACATATGGGGCCGATGTAATGCTGTCCGAGTTGGCTGGAGCTGCGGGTTGCTGGCCGAACTCTGAAGTTTTTTAAAAAGGGACAATCATTTACAAGGCATGGTTTGCCGCTAATCTGGGTAAAAAGGCAAAAGACAGGGGCCTGATACCAGTGACCTGCACCATGAATTGTGCCACATATTTTTATGTTAAATATGATAGTTTGTACCAGTTCCTTGAAGCAAAAATCCTAATCCTACTGTATGTACCCAGAACACTATAAGCAAATTTGTAGGCAGCTACTGTATGAATAAGCTTCAAAATTCAAGAGAAAGTAGGAAAGTACGGGATTCACTATCAGTGGCAGCGTCTACATCACACCGAGTGTCTCGCACCATATCGCGCAAAAATGTTATGTGTACAGTATATGGACACAGCTGTTATTCTTTATGTTCTCATCTGTGTACTGTAACTTATGCTGGGTACACACTGAAGTGATGGGCATTCGTTCCATCAGCGGAAACGAATGCCCGTCTGCAGGGATTGCCAGTACACACTGGCATGATGATAATGAAGAACGGAACAACCATATCCTGTCCTTCATTAGCATACACAAGAACTCTAGCGACGTATGCTAGGTTTGATGTGCAGCACGTCAAACCTAGCGTCCGTCGATAGCGACCTTGGGAGCGCGCAATCTTGGGTACACACTGAGCGATGTAAGCGATATGTCATTCCAAAATGACATTTTGGAACGACATCGCTACAGTGTGTACCCAGCTTTATTATTGCATTAGACTTTGGATGGATGCAAATACAGTGCTGTGGTCTATCTAATATGACCAAAAAACAAGTAGATAAGATGATAAAACTATATAAAAATAAATAAAACTAAAACTATTACAGAAATACATTGTGAAATATATTCTGCATCTTTGGGAATTCTGGATGACTCACAGAGGGTCTGAATATATATATATATATATATATATATATATATATATTCATCAACAGTGCTTAAAGTGGTCCTAGAGAGGTGGTAGAACTCACCCCCCCCCCAACCCCCAAACTTGTGTACCAAAAGGGATTGTGCGCGCGCTGCAAAAAGGGGAGTGATCTAAAAAAGGGGCATGGCCACTCGATATTATCCCCAATTCAAATTAGCACAGTCTTATTCACATTACACCACATAGTAGTGTCCCTTGTTCATGGTATGACACACATTAGTGCCCCTTAAACACAAAACCCACAGTAGTAGCACCCCAAATACACATAATGCCCACAGCAGTAGTGCCCCTTATACAATGCCCTCAATAGTATTGGCCCTTATGCAATGTTCATTGTAGTGGTAGTGCCCACAGTTGTAGTGCCCCTTATGTAGAGCCCATAGTATTGGTGCCTCTTATACAGTGCCCCCAGTAGTAGTGTCCTTTATGTCCCCAGGAGTGATGCACCTTATTAAATGCCCCCTGTGTAGTATTGCCCCTAGTAGTAATGCCCCCCAGTAGTTTTGCCCCCAGTAGATATGTCCGCTGTAGATATGCTCCCTGTAGTTATGCACCCAGTAGTTATGCCCTCAGTAGTTATGCCCCCAGTAGTTATGCCCCCACTAGATATCCACGAGATTTGCCCACACTAGACATGCCCCCAGTAGTTTTGCCCCCATTAGATATGCCCCCAGTTGGTTTGCCCCACTATATATGCCCCCAGCTGGTTTGCACCCACTAGATATGCCTCCAGCTGGTTTGACCCCACTAGACATGCCCCAGCTGGTTTGCCCCCTTTAAATATGCCCCCATCGGGTTTGCCCAACTTGATATGCCCCCAGTTGGTCCCCCCCCAGCAGTGCAGCTTACACACAAAATAAATCCCACAATAAACACAATACTCACCAGGCACTATAGTGGGGCATAATATAAACTGGAGGCACTATAATGTGGCATAATATGAATTGGGGACACTGTATATAGTAATGGGAATTAGGAGTACTGTATTGCTTAATGTGCACCGGCAGCCCTACAATGTGACATACTATGGTATATAAAATAAACAAGGGCAGTACTATGGGGGATAACATTAACTAAGGCACTACCATAGCTCAGTAAATAACCTAGGGCAATATTTTGGGGCATACAATGAACAATTGCTGGAGAGAACTCTCTCTCTCAAAGCATTGGGACAAATGTTGCTATGGGGCCCTCAAACTTCTGGCTACGCCTCTGCTGCCCGCTATATTTACAGTCAGGATGCCAGCTGTCGGGATTCCGTCATTGTACTCCTGACACTGTCAGGATTCCGGCATCGGCATTCTGATGGCTGCCGGAATTCTGACAGCCGACATCTTGACAGCATGCCCCCAAAATACTGCATGCAACTAAACAGCTGGAAATAAGAACTATTTTTGATGTTGTGTTGCAGTGCAATTAAAATGAATTTACTACGTACATTTTTAGTTTTCTCTAGGTTGCTTTCCATATCCATTCTACTGGTATCCAGATGATAGTTTGACAGTCAACAGATAGACACCACGGGCCAAATGTAGTAGAGTGAGAGTTTCAGAAAGTGAGATATTCGGTAAGGTTTTTCATTTTTTTTTTTTTTTAAGTGACAATCATTTACACTGCAAAACCAGGTTGATCTTGCAGTGTAAATGATTGCCACTTAAAAAAAAAATGTAAACCCTTACCAAATCTTTCACTTTCTGAAACTCTCACTCTATTACATTTGGCCCCATATGTTAGACAGACACCTAATTTAGCTGATGATTTCATAAGGTAAAATAATAAGCCTTATTATGAATAAGAAAAAACAATAATATGTAAATATTTCATGATCAGAGTTTCACACCCCCTGTGGCTTACCTCTCCGGCGGCATGGCAGTCCCGATCCCAGGGACGACAGAAGCATGGAACTTAGCAGTAGGCAAGGGCTCCAGAATGGGTTACTTATTGCTTTAGGGGCAGAGGTGATATAGGGAATTAGGTGCCTGCCCACTGTTAGCACAGGGAGTTGCAGATCTTCTGCATTGCGCATGCGCGAAGGTCAAAATGCAATTGCTCTGTTTGCAGACTAAGCGTGAAGCGATCACAATTTGATTGACAGGAAGTGTCCGTTTGTGGGTGGTAACATGGCTTTTGTGGGGAGTGGTTGGTAAAATGCAGACGTATCATGGTCGTTTTCAGGGCGTGTATCTGATGTCCTCTGCGATCGCTGTGATGAAAAGCATGGCGCCCAGAGCTACTGCATTCTCATTATTTTGAGTACGCAAGGGTCAGGCGCAACTGTCGATGGTGCTTGTTTTGGCTTATGCATTGTGATTCTGCTAATGCATATGCAGATTTCCGATTGCACCGATGGGCGTCTTTTATCCTTTCTGGACGGCTCTTCACATGCGACTTTTAGCAACAGCAGTATTGTGAAATTCGCTATTTCAGCCACAATAGCAATCCATAGTGAATTAGTGGGTGTGGGACCCACGATAACAACTAAATAAATACTGCACAAACCACAAAGATGTTTCATACTCATGATGTACTTGGTTCATAGTAGGAGACTTTAGGTTCTGCAATTAACATATCAGCCTGTTCTGCCTGCACTAATTTTTTCACAAGAAAGCTAATGGGCAGGTTATCAATGGTACCTGCAATAGCTTGTTTGCTTTCTTTCATGTCTGTGTTTTTATTGTTTCACAACATCAGGGAAGACAGAAGAAGCAGACAAGTCTACGCAGGGTGCATCAACTGCATTATGATATGTGTGTGCCAAAAGTGGAACTAAATTGTTCAAATGTAGCACAGAGTCAGGAGCCATCTGCACCAGCTGTGAAGCAGAGTCTGTGAACCAGACGTCTGGTAGTTCCGTGCATGAATCTGTGATCCCAGAGTAGGCAAAACCCATGCCTCAAGCCATTGCTGACTTATTCAGATGTATTAATCATCAGTCTAAGGTAAGTGATTCCACTCTCCCTTATGGCCAGGCATCTCCCCAGCCTCTGTTGGATCCTTCCGCTTTGCCATTATGGCCCCATAACATGATAAAATATATTTCCAAGGTATCCACTTCTATGGAGAAGATTCTAGTATCCTCTAGTTCTGCAACATCCAAAAAGAGGTAGTTACCTATTGCCGCTTTTCCTGGTGAACCTGACTCCAAAGGCTCCTACAGGAAGAGAGTGAACTCATAGACCCTGACTAAGAGCATGCATCCGGCTGGGCGGAGGGTGCACCTACCAGTGTTGGTGTTTGCGACTTGTGGAATCTGTTCTTCAGACCCTCAACCCTCAGGAACCCAAAGTCTCTCAATCCACTGCTTCTTTGTTTAAACAAAAGAAGAAGCATTTGTCTATTCTATATTTTAAAAGAGGCTTGGCTGCATCTGGATAAGACATTTTAAATTTCCCTGAGATTCAGATTTTCTTATCCCTTCTGAGAAGAGGACACCAAGACTTGAGAGGTCCCACCCTGGGATGCTTCTCATATAGGAAAACTGGCCAAAGCCACGGTTATTCCTATAGTGCAGACAGCCACCTTGAATGATCAAACTGATTGAAAAGATGAGGCCTTGTTGAAGTCTGTGTTTTCTTTTATTGGTGTTTCTTTGTCCTATTTAGGCCGTTGTCTGGATCAACAAAGCAACTGAATCCTGGACTGAACAATTGGGATACAGGCAGTAGGAGTAGGAGATATTTCCGAACTTCTTTCTTTGGTAGATCACATCCGCTGGTGGCACTCGTTATACCGGCTGTCGGGATCCCGGCGCTCAGCATCCACAAAGCTTCCACTTATATTGGTGATGCCTCTCTCGATGGGGCTTCTTTATGGACATGTGTGTAGCTTTGGCTGTGGCAGGAAGATCTATCTGCCTTAGATCATGAGACCCTGATCCAGAACCAAAGCATACCTTAGAAGTGGTTTCCTTTGAATGAATTTTCTCTTCAGTTCTGAGCTCACCAAGACTATTACTCAAGCTATAGGAGGTCTACTCCTAAGGCAAAACCTTCCTGGTTTTGTTCCTTTCACTTTACTCTGGAAGGGGCAAATCTCAGACCTTCAGACGTGCTCCCACTTATGCCGAAGAGGAACATTCAGAGGATGTCATTCCCTCTGACAAGCCAGCTGCATGACTTTCAAGCTATCCGACCCCATCCTTAAGTGGTCGGAGCCCATCTGCTCAGGTTCCGGGATGTCTAGCTTCAATCCACTCCAAACTGCTGGATTTGCAGTATTGTGTTCAGAGGTTACATCCTTTCCCACAAGGTCACTCCTTTCCCCAGGACACGTCCAAATGTACAGCTCTGCTGTCAGCTGTTCATTCTCTTTTAGATTCCGGAGTTTTTGTTCTGGTTCCATTTTCCCAAGAATGCCAGGAGTTTTACTCACACCTCTTCCTGGTGGAAAAGCTGGATGGTACATTCTGTCCAATTCTCAATTGAAAACAGCTCAATCCACATCTTTTTCTGCCAAAGTTCAAGATGGAGTTTCTGCACGCATTTATCAGTGTGATAGAGGGCGCCAAATTTTTAGTCTGTAGATATCAAGGGCATTTACTTTCACATTTCTATTTGGAGAGGCTATCACCAGCTCCTCCGCTTTGCTTACTAGTTTCAAGCCCTGCTCCCAGGGTTTTCACAAAGGTCATGGCCCAGGTGGTTTCCTTGCTGAGGGGAATCACCATTATTCCTGATTTGGAAAACCTCTTCATAAAGGCCCCTTCACAGACCTTACTCCCAGGTGCTGCTCACCATGGATGCCAGACTGATTTCGGGCACAGTTTCTCTGGACCTCCGACTTCAGGGTCTCTAGTCCAAGAGGGAATCCACTCTTCTCATCAACATCATGGAGTTGAGGGTGATCCTGAATACACTAATCCAGGCTCCTCCAGTCTTGCAAGGCAGACTTTTTTGATATAATTGGAAAATACCACTACTGTGGCTTATATCAAGAAGCAGTGGAAACATTCAGTTGTCAAGTCATGTCGGAGGCATCTCACATCCTTGTTTGGGTATAACGCTGGGTCCCTGCCATTTCTGACATCTACATTCTAAGTGTGGTCAACTGGGAGACGAACTTCCTCAGTCACCACACTGTAAAACCTGGGGAGTGGAAACTCCTCCAAGACATGTTTCAGCAGATCTCGGACTAATGGGGTTTGCCATACATAGATCTCATGGCCTCTCACTTAAACAAAAAGCTTCTGGGGTATGGGGCTCAGTCAAGGGATCCAAAAGAAGTTTTCATAAACACCATTAGAAGCACCTTTGTCCTTTTAGCTGGAATATTTCCTTGAACCGATATCCATGCTGGTCAGGGTACTTCAATGAGTTTGATGGGAGGGCTTTCCTGTGATACTTGTTGTCCCGGATAGGCCCAGTCATCCTTGGTCGGGCCTAATTCAGGGCATGCTGGCTGACATTGCTTACAACCTTCCTCTCCAAGGTGATCTTATTCAATTGGGGACCATGCTACCATGCCTACACCCAGATTTAACTCTTCTGGCTTTGATGACATGTTCTTGAAAACAAGATCCTGAGAGCTCGCAGGCTTTCCCAGCCGGTAATTTGTATCATAATTCAGGCCCGTTAGCTGGTTACTTTTTTAGTATTTTGCATCATATTTGGAAATTTTAAATATCTTGGTGCAAGCGACAGTCTCTTTCCTCGGTTACTTTTCGGCTACCCAGGCTCTAGAGTTTCTTTCATGTTGGGTTGACTAAAGGCCTTCACTTTTTCTCCCTCGAGAGGCAGGTGTCAGCCTTGTCTTGTTCCAAAAGCATTTGGCTATCCTTCCAGGTTTCCGAATTGGCTGTTTTATCCTGTAAGCCTCCTTTTGTGATTTTCCACCCCGATCAAGTGATCTTTCGTACAAAACCTTCCTTCCTCCCTAAGATTGTTTTGGCCTTTATGGGAACAGCCTCCTTCTCCTCACACCCTTCATCCTTGAAATTGTTGGACGTCGTTCGTGCTCTATGTATTTACATTGACCGTATGGCTTCCATCTGGCATTGGGACTCTCTTGTTTCTCTCTATGCCCACAAATGGAGTTGACCAGCATGGAAAATTCCATAGCACGGTGGATTACTTCTGCCATACATCAGGAATACCTATTGGCTGATGTGCCTGTTCCATCTTCTCTCTGGGCTCACTCTATTTGTGCTGTAGGATTTTCTTGGGCAATTCGTCACAGTGCTTTCATGGAATAATTTTGCAGAGCAGTGACCTGGTCCTGTGTGCATATTTTTACAAACCGGTTCCATACCTTTGGTTCTGGTGACGGCAGCTTTGGGCATAAAGTTCTTCAGTCAGGCTTGCGTTGTTTGTCAGGATTCCAGGGCCAGTATATTGTGCGCCGGAATCTCGACCACCGAGATATTAACCATATCCTATCAAGGACGGACCTTGCAGCACCACATACTGCCAGTCTATATTCAGAACATAAGGCAGGGGTTACTTCCATGCTCCACATCATAGTTCAAATGGAATGATAGATTATTCTTGTGGGGACCAATAACACACAAAATGTACTAAGTATTCATTAAGTTACAGCATGTTCACATTTATACAGTATATGTATTTAAACAGTGAACATGCTGTAATTTAGTGAATGCTGTAACCTAAAATGAGATTCCTTTACAGGACATGCACATTTGGCATAGTGATCTAATTTTTATTTGAAAAATGTGGGCAATTGATTGCTTTCTAAAAACATCACCTGTATGGGACAGAATGGTAGTTCAATGGTCAGTCTTGCTACCTCACAGTAATTTAATTCCAACCTGTGTGAAGCCTGTATGCTTTTCACATGTGCTCTGGAAAGGATGTGCAGTTGTTTGTGTCTCTGTTACCCCTTCCACATCGCAAACCCGGGTCAGATACGGGATTTGAACACGGCTACAACCCGGCTCTGACCCAGGTAAAAGACGTTCACATCGCAATATTGACCTGGGTTATTCCCGGGTTATTGCCGTGTTGGTGTCTTTTTGCTCAACCCGGGTCACCCATGTTAAAACCAGTGTGATGCCATTTTAAAAGGACTTGATTGGTTCCCAGTTTTCTACAAGAAAGGGAGGTCGCTGGAGAATGCTCACAGTGCAGCAATCATGGCCGACAGAGCACGTCTTGTTTCTTGAGTGCCTTCAGTTTACTGACCACCTGCTGTTGGGACCTAATAAATCCAAATGCTGCAAGCATTTTACTGATGTAGCGATGTTATCACATCCCTGACTGTACCCGTTATCTGCCTACATATTTCTTCCTCAACCCTGATCTGCAGCAACTCCCTGACTTCCTCATCACTCCAGTTTGCCATGGCTAATGAGGTCCAAAGGAGTGCAGAACTAGGTCCAAAGGAGTGCAGAACTGGTCCAAAGGAGTCCAGAACTGTGCAGATTGCTTTCCAACACGTGTGCTCACAGTGCAGTACTGTAAACAGACCTCAGCTGACTGGAAACAACCAATCAGCGCTATTTCTTCAGAGGTGGGTCGAATATCCCGGGACTGTAGCTTTTTAGTGCACAATAATCTGACTCCGACACGTGTTCAACCCTTCTTTTAACCACTTAACTGACAATTTATTCCGACGAAAACCGCTCCGAAATTGTCGTTTTTTTTAAATGAGTGAATCAAGTGAAGAACATGACTTTAACCCTATCCCAAATGATTTTAGCTAAAAAAAAAAAGGAAAAAATATATATCTTTTTTTTAAATATTTTTCCACAAACATCGAAACATTGTTCGGGAACATTGCGACTATCTCGGCTCTCATTTTGAAAGCCGGGACAACCTGTAGGTATGCAGGGGAGGGGGGGGGGGGTCAGGGGGTGGCTTGGGAGGGTTCATTTACTCTTCCCAGCGGCTGCCATTGTTTGCAGCCACTGGAGGGGGGGATCCTGCCGTGCTGACCGATCAGCAGTGATCGGCAGCATCGCAGACACAGGGGGAGAGTGCAGGGAGGCAGAGGGACATTCCGGTCCCTCTGACAGCAGCAGCGGAGGGAAGTTTCTCTTCCCTGCCGCTGCTAACACTCTCTATCGGACTGGTCGCATCCTGTGCGACCAGGTGAGATAGAGCACTTGCAGGCATGGTCGCATCTGATGCGACCATGCCAGGCAAGTGGTTAATGCGGGTTGAAATACCGGGTTGGACATCCCAGGATATTCAGTTTGGCGCTTTCACACCGCACCTCGACCCGGGTTGACTCAGCAACGACCAGGTAAAAAGCCTGGTTATTTTGGCGATGTGAAAGGGGTATGAGTGATAGAGAAATTAGGCTGCAATGGGGGCAGGAAATGATTTAATATTCATTGTACAGTACTGTGTAGTATATGATAGCACTATATACAGGGGCGTATTGGGACGGAAAACCAGCCCGGGAAATTTATGGAAGCAGCCCTAATGGGAGTGTGGTCTATTGAGGGGGTGGGGTCTGTCTGGGGGGGCCAGATCCCACCTCATAGGGTCACAGTTGTGGACTTCCTTGAAACTTTTGCAGCAATTGCTTATGCAACTATAGGCTAATTCCGCTACAGTGCCCTTCCCTGGTGTACAGCAATACATCTGGTATACATCCCTGGTGTACAGCAATACATCTGACCCTCTGTCAGTGTTTACAGACGCTGCAATCATGCTTTGTGCATCTTTAGACGCCACCATCAGTTGCACTACTAACACTTTCACCAGTCCCATGCTAGGTGCAGATCATCCATATGACGTGCGGTGGGGTGAGAAGGTGAGGCAGAGCGTTTCCTGCTATACTAACGTTTGCGTCAGAGTTTAAAGTATATAAAGTATATGAAAAATACAAATAATATGTTAGAAATATCTTCTTTGTATTATTCTAATAATTTTTATAGTCAAAACTCTAGAGTAAAAAGGCAATGACAGGTGAGGCACTCTGACCTTTTCCGAACATCTCTGGAGTTTATTCCTCTGCACCTGTGTACAGTGTCGGACTGGCCCACAGGGGTACCAGGGAAAACACATTAGCCCTTGCAAAAACCCCCACACATTTTCCCCTACAGAAAACTATAAAACACATTGTCCTGACAGAAAACAATAAAAACACATTAGCCTCCATGAGAAAAAAAGAGTATATGTCCCTAAGTTGGAGGGTACTGTGTCTAAGGAGCTGGGGGTGGGGGGAGTGGTGGTGGGTACATCCCTGAGGCCCGTGGTGGGGTTTGAAACTGTGCTTTACAATAAAAGGTGCAGCACAGTTACCTACCTGAGAGCAGAGTGAATAGGGGGAGAGATGGGGAAATAGAGAGATGGTTATAAAAAAATATATATATTACAATTCACAAAAGCTGATGGTTATGGTTTAAAATTCTATACACATACTGTATAGGGGAGTATCAATTATCTGCGGCCAATTACTGTGGGTAATTGTATCATCGGGGGCTATCCAATGAGCCCCGATAAGCCGGCGCTTATCCCCTGATACCAGCATTTATTGCGGATTATGCTTTGTGTGCCTCAGGCACACGAAGCATAATCTGTGATAAGTGCTCCTTTTACCCAAGATAAGTGCAGCGAAAATACATAAGTCCACTGCTTTTTGCGGGATCAGTGTATTTTCGTTTGAAAATCTGGTGTTTTTCACAAGGTAATTGGATAGCGGTGAAAAAAATTGTGAAAACACAAATTTTTCGCATCCGTAGCACTATCGCGGATAATTGAATACCCCCATAGATAGCTCTATATAGAACAGAGATGAAGGATAGATCTATATAGAGCAGAAATCGTTAGTTAGAGTGAGTGAGTATTTTGTCCCCAGCTATATTAGGACAGGTATCAGAGGCAGAGGAACAGACACTAGTAAAAGTGAACAGAAAAGTAAAATACTGTAACTATACCACCTACGTTGCTAGCACGGGTGGTCTTCTGTATGCCGAATGTCGGGATCCCGGCGCACAGTATACCGGCGCCGGAATCCCGACACCCGGCATACCGACAACTATTCTCCCTCGTGGGGGTCCACGACCCCCCTGGAGGGAGAATAAAATAGTGTGGCGCGCGTAGCGCGCCACCGTGCCCGCAGCGTGGCGAGCGCAGCGAGCCCGCAAGGGGCTCATTTGCGCCCGCCACGCTGTCGGTATGCCGGCGGTCGGGCTCCCGGCGCCGGTATGCTGGGTGCCGGGAGCCCGAGCGCCGGCATACCGTACGACACCCGCTAGCACTGCAGTTTGAAGTGGATTACTTTTCAAGCAATTTCTTCAGCTCTACGATGTTCCTTCATCATTTAGCAAATACACATACATGCACTATTGCCATGGGGGAGGAGGGAGGGGGTTTAGGGGCTGTACATGGGGGAAGCACTTGATTCAGCCTGTGGTATATGGGGGACAGGGCGCACCTCTGCACCAGCTGTACCTTGGCTCCTCAAATGCCTCCATGCCTGGCTGCCCGTAGTGGCCGCCTCATCACTGGTGCCGGCAGTGTGCGTACAGGCTGTTTGTTGCTGGCCACAGCCTGCAGTCATCCGGAGCAATACACTGAGCATGGCTGACACTGTGACAAAGAGCTGTGCGGTCAGTGGCTGCAGTGCCAATCTAATTTGCAGTGGGCGGCCCTTGGAGAGGGGGTGCCATAAAGGCTGCGTGCATAGTCCAGTTAGTTAACAGATCTATTCAGACTGGCCCTCACTTTTGCTACCACAGCCCAGCCAACCAGAAACTATCCGGACTTCCCAGCAGCCCAATCCGCTCCTGACTATATATCAGTTATGTGCGGTGAGGCAGAGCCTTTCCTGTCATACTAACGTATACACCAGAGTTTTGACTATATAAAGTATATGAGCAATACAAAGAAAATATTAGAAATATGTTCTTGTATTATTCTAATCATTTTTATAGTCAAAACTCTGGAGTAAAAAGTCTATAGCAGATGAGGCACTGCCTCCGCTGCCTACCTTTTCTGCACATCTCTGATCAAAATTCACCAAGTTTCCAGCATTATATACTGCTACACCCAGAGGTTAAAGTGAGCTGGAACGGGACAGAACTGCATTTCGTCAGTTCCAATTGGAGACGTAACGCAGTTCTGCCTCCTCTGGCATACCTAACCCAGAATGTGAGCCCGGTCCCGCATGGGGATGCTGGGCGCCCGCTGAGGTTGTGTTACCAGAGGGCTCCGGAACCTTCCCCTCAGCAGCAGCCGGAGCTCACTCCTGAGCTCCGGCTTCTGGCTGTGTGCGGCGCTATGGGAGAGACGTCATGACATCTTTCCCATAGAGATCCAAGGAGTGGGCGGCAAGGCGTCAGCGGTCCGGAAGCAGGAGCGTGGCTGGTAAGTATTGTGGTGTTGTTGTTGTTGTGTGTGTGTGTGTGTGTGTGTGAAGCGTAGCTACAAGGGGGCATCTCTACCTGGGGCATCTGTACTGGGGGCAGCTTTACTGGGGGCATCTATACTGGCAGTGGGGCATCTCTACAGGGAGCATCTGTACGGGAGGCAGCTCTACTGGGGGCATCTGTACTGGGGGCAGCTCTACTGGGGGCAGCTGTATTGGGGGCATCTGTACTGGCAGTGGGGCATCTGTACTGGGGGCAGCTCTACAGTGGCAATCTCTACAGGGGGCAATACTACACGGGGCATTACCACTGGGGGCATTATTAATGAGGGCATTGCATAGGGAGCACTTAATAAGGGGCAACACTCCTGGGGACATAAGGGGCACTACTACTGGGGGTAGTATATAAGGGGCACCAATACTATGGGCTCTACATAAGGAGCACTACCAATACAGTGGGCCTTGCATAAGGGGCACTACTACTGTGGGCATTGTATAAGGGGTGCTACTGCTGTGGTCATCATGTGTATTAGGGGTGCTACTATTGTGGGCATTATGTATATTAGGGGTGCTACTACTGTGGGCTTTGTGTAGGGGCACTAATGTGTGTCATAACATGAATAAGGGACGTTACTATGTGGTGTAATGTGAATAAGATTGTGCTACTGTGCAGTGTAATTTGAAATGGGGATACTATTGGGTGACCACGCCTCTTTCTTTTATGAGACCACGCCCTCTTTTTGCAACGCGAGCCGCAATCTCTTTAGAACTGGGGCGCTGGGGTGGAGGGGTGAGTTCCACCACCTCTCCAGGACCACCTTAAGCACTGGCTACACCTGTGTATAATGCCCACATGAACCCTTGGGCTCATATATTGTGTGTAAATCTTGCTCTGCAACTAGCCAGTGCCTCCTGAGCCATTTACCTCATCGCATGTCCCTGCTATATATAATTTCCCGCAGGACTGTGGCCTCATGTATAATTTTATTACACAGTAATATAAGGAAGACATGGAAGATGTCATGTGTCTGAGCAGAAGGCTAACTACTAGGTTATATGAGAATAGCCATAACCAGTGGCAGATCAAAAGGGAGGTGGTCCCGTGTGCAGCCTCCATTTCAAATTAAACAACCAACTCCAGCAGCCCTTGATGTCCGGCAGCAAGGGCTTCTGGGAGTGGTAGTTTGCTTTGCATGTACAGTACTGTGAAGAAACTCAAAAGAAACTACCGCTCCCAGCAGCCCTTGCTGCCGGGCAAGGGCTTCTGCGAGTGGTAGTTTCATTAGCATTTCTTCACAGTACTATAGTAGTGGGGTGTGCTGCCGGAAAATGGCATGGTGGCCCCAACACCAATGTCTGCTTTGCGTGTCTCTGGGCAGGCTCTGCACAAGGGGGAATGTCAGGTGGGCCGCAGGAGGTTTCCGGAACGCCGTTCCTGGTGACATCATTTTACAAAAGACCTTCAGGAGCAGCGCTCTGGCTTAAAAATAGCCCAGAGTATAAGCAATGTAAAGCACCTTAGTAAATGTAGCAGATCATGCAAGATGCATTAGGTGCATTTCCATAATAACCCATGACTGGGCCCCTAGGCTTTCAAATATTTTGGGCCCTCTCCGGCACTTTAATCTTCCGCCCCACTACAACTGGTGTTTGGGAAGTAGAACTTATGCCATCATTTAAGATTTCAGTATTCACACGAGCAACAATACCTATTTTAAATATAAGGCAGGATGTACTAACCTCTCCCGCAGCGTTAACTGGCTTTTTCCACGCTCCCCTGATATCTTCCCAGGAACCGGTCTCCTCCCCGTCCCACTGCTGCTATTCACTTTTCCCCCTCACCGCTGCGGCCACCTGTCTCCTCCCCGTCCCGGCACTGTAATTCACTTCTATCCCTCACCGCCGTGGCCACTCAGGACTCAGCATTGCAGATGCCGCACTGAGCCTTAGTATTCACCGGCGTATGCCCCCACATTATTTATTATTTATTAACAGTTTCTTATATAGCGCCGCAAATTACGTTGCGCTTTACAATTGGAACATCCCGAGTGGCCGCGGCGGTGAGGGGGAGAAGCAAATAGCAGCACCAGTACGGGGAGGAGACAGGTTCCCGAGAAGATATCAGGGGAGCGCGGAGAAAGTCCGTTAATGCTGCGGTAGAGGTTAGTACATCCTGCCCATAGTCCACTGACTGATTGTGACTGCATTTCATGACATAACATTGGCTTCCTGGGACTAATTCAGAGTAATTATATTGAGCCCACACAGTATTCTTTTTCTTGGCACAGAGGACACCTGTTCTTTGTTATTATTACTACGTGTTTACATTACTATTACATGTTTTAATGTTATTTTTAGCCCAGTATTGGGCAATATTCCATCTTAAAGTAATGCACCTGTACATTTCTTCTTATATATTGCTGCATAAATCAATATCTTTAGAGGAACAGCAGGTTTAAAAGGACATAAAGTAAAGCAGACTAGTGATGTCACACTTGTTGCACAACACAGCAGTGACCACATTTATAAACAAACTTACAGAGATCTTTATGGGCTTATTTTATCGACACAAATGTGTGTGCAGTCACGAGTGACCATACAACTATTAACAAGTGAAGGTGTATATGTAAAAGGGGGTAACTGGATGATAGGTCGACAGTCAATAGGTCAACCCCATGTGGTCAACAGGTGCAAAAACAAAACCTTGTGTCAACCATTCCAGTGATGACCTTTTCAGGTGTCTACCTAATGATCTATACCCATAAAAAGGGATAAAAAAAAATGCATTTCTTTTTTTATTTTTCCACATGCAATACAAGAAATTGAAGGCTTCCCAGATTCCTATCCAACATTGAAGATTTACAGACACATACTGAAATGAGAAGTCTGTGAAGGGATTCTAGCAGTTCAGTTCAATAGGTATATAGTCTATTTATTAAGACTCTACTTAGCGTGGCAATAAAGCAACTCCTGTTTCACCTGCTACCACTGTGAAGCAGGAGATAACTACCTCTAATGTTACTAAAAATAGACACCCCCGAGGAGAGTAAATTGTTAGTCACCCCCTTGGTGGTGTAGGCAGCAGAGCAAAGACTGGACTCCCCTGTCTCCGGAATCCCATCCTGTGCAGAGGCAGCAGAGTTTGGGGTTCGGCAGCTTGAGGCGGTGATATCCGCACTGGAGAAGACACCCAAAGCTAAGTGACCTTTCCTCCAAGTAACACCTGGGACACTTAGCGCTCACATAGGTTAGCGCTAGTGACCCAGGTGCAGAGCGATACTCTAGGCTGTTATTTGTGGTAGCAGGCTAAAGACAGACACCCTTTAGTACATACTGTGAAGTGTAGAGATTTTTTCTGCCTTTAGCATTTTCCCCTTCCATTTCTCCCATTAGTGTATAAACAACAGTCTACAGATTAGATTTACTTGTTTTTTTTTTTTTAACCTTCCTAGGGTGTTGCAATGGAGCATACACCTAAGGTGTTTGGGTCAAAAATGACCCATGGTGTAAAATGACCCATGGTGTAATATTCAATGTTATTGAGTTATAGTCACATTTTATTTAATATTAGTAATTTAATTATTTATTTAGTTATTGTTTTTTTCCCCCTTTTTTGCATTTGTGTATCATTTAACATCGCCTTACAGGTAAGTTTTCATAACCATAAGGGAGTATGAATTTAATGAACCACTCTGTATTTATGGAATAAAAATGCTGTAATTCAATTATTCACCCTTGAAAATCACTGTAAACTGTATTTTATGCGTTTATTTTCTAAACTAAAATTATACAATACAGACAAAATATTTGTGGAATATTTAGCTTACATCCGTCAATACAATTTTATACGTTTGAACAAACATTGAAGGGCAGTCATAGAAAATGTGTAAATTCATTAGTCTGTAAGTTATTCCGTTATATATAATAGTTACACACTTGAATGAAATGTGTCTTACAAGTGAACTTTCCACATTTGAAACACTTTACATAACTCTTGCTGTCAGTCTGTGGGCACAAGTGACATCTTCCCCTTTTGCCAGAACTTGCTACACTTCCGGATGCTTCAGGTCGGGGTTCAGGTTTTCCTGAGTTTCGAATACTCACCACCAATTCTCAGGCAGCCCTTGCTCTTGGCAGATGCTTTTTTCCTTCAGTGTGGTTGAAACCAAAGTCATGCCAAGCTTCTCAATGAAGATTCTCTTTTTGTGAAATGAGGTCATATTCCATGCTGGATTGATCTTGATGAACAAAATACGAAAGCATTATACGCGGAAATGTCTAGGATGATGGAAAAAACTATGATGGGTCATCTGTCGAGGGAGGCCAGTTTATCTAACGTGTCTACTCCTCCTTTGGTGCTGTTATAATCCAGAATGATTTCAGGTTTCTTTGAGTCTGTGTCTGCTATTTTTCTTTCATGGTGAACAGTAGCGGCTCTTGCCATGGGCATGCAGGCTTCTTGTCCGGGGCGCCACTGTCCCGAGGGCGGCGGCGCCGCCGTGGCAAGAGCCGCTACTGACCCCCTCTCCCCGGCTACAGCAGGTGCCGTGGGCTGGGTGGGCACTCGATGCAGCCGGCTCCAGTGACAGACACTAGAGGTCATAATTGACCTCTAGTGTCTATGCGGCGCTGCTATGGGAGAAACGGCATGACATCTCTCCCATAGAGAGGAGCCGGCGGCCAGAGACGGAGGGCAGCGCAGCAGCGGTCGGCAATCAGGAATGGGGCTGGTAAGTATTGTGGGGTATTTTTTGTCAGTTTGGAAACTTTCGCCCTGGGCGCCACAATGTCTAGAACCAACCCTGATGGTGAAGACTGCTCTGCAGGACTACGCGCTTGCCATTCTTCAGGAAGTACAATATAACAGTCGTATCCTTTGTGAATGCAAATGTCGATGTGTACTTTGGGACCCCTTTTGCAAGCAACTGGAGAGGAATTGTTGGTTTGTTCTTTCTGATTGCTCCAATCATTGTCAGTGTTTTTTTCAGAAGCATCTGTCCAAGGTCATAGGACGTGAAAAAGTTATCACATGTTATATTATGTCCTTTCAAGCCTTGAACGAGATCGATGACAACCCTGAGACCTTGATTTCGTTACTGTGTAGAACCAGGCTGCTTTCCAAGATACGGCTGTATATTCCAGACATAACTGGTAGCTTTGTCACAAAGTACCCAAAATTTTATACCGTACTTGGCTGGTTTGCTGGGCATGTACTGGCGAATAATAAATTGAAAATTGCGGTATTCAAACATCCTATGCACGGAAAATTCAACACAGGTCAAAATTGACCTGAACAACTTATGTGTTACAATTTTTACTGTACAAAAATTACCATTTGAAATAAAAAGTTACACATAACTGAATATTTACAATGACTATGGAAACAAAGACACAAAATATTTTTGAAAAATTCCAAAATATATAATAGATCTAAAAGGGGTAAAAAAAAGAACCAAATATCCTAGGAAGGTTACAATAATCACTGGATTCTGGGTACGCACTGTGCAGTAATTGGACAGAGCAACTGATAAGTCTGTTTGTACCGATTAAATCTAGACATACATTATGCCAGTGATGCAGAGTCAGGGTAGGCAGAGTCTTACCTGTCATACTCCATAGTTTTGACTATAAAGAGGATTATAATACAAAGAGATTTATAACTTATAAAATATAATTGTGTTAATTATTTTTATAATCAAAACTCACCAAATTTGCAGCACTCAACTGGAAATACTGGGAGTGTAAGGGAGAGACCAGAGGTGAGGCAGCTATAAGCTCAGCCCATACATGCCGACATTCTGGCTGCTTCCTCTGAAGGAGGCAGCCAGAATGGGAAAGTGGGATGCGTGGCCGTGGCATGAGGGGTCATGGCATGGGGCAGCGACACCAAAATATGGCGGACCCCCCACCGTACAGCACCAACTACGGGGGACCGCGGGGGACTTCTGGGGACTCAGGTTGAGGGGGTTCAGCTGGTAGACTTGCCCACTCTTCCGGGAGCATCACCTGATTTTTGGGAGCCTCCCGGGCATTCCGGGAGAGTAGGCAAGTATGGCTCATCCTCTCCTCTGTTATACAGGTAAAACTCAGAATATTAGAATCTAGTGCAAGAGTTCATTTATTTCAGTAATTCAACTAAAATGGTGAAACGAGTATATATAATATATTAATTACATTAGGGCAGTACGGATGATGTAATGGTTAGCATTACTGCCTCACAGCACTGAGGTCATGGGTTTGATTCCCACCATGGCCCTGTGTGGAGTTTGTATATTCTCCCCGTACTTACGTGGGTTTCCTCTGGGTATTCCGGTTTCCTCCCACAATCCAAAAATATACTGGTAGGTTTATTGGCTCCGAACAAAATTAACCCTAGTGTGAATGTGTGTACATGTGATAGGGAATATAGATATAGATAGTCCACTGGGGCAGGGACTGATGTGAATGGGCAAATATTCTCTGTAAAGCGCTGTGGAATAAGTGTGCGCTCTATATAAGTAACTGGTAATAAATAATAAAATCACATGCAAAGTGAGATATGTCAAGCCTTTATTTGTTATAATTTTGATGATTGTGGCTAACAGCTTAAGAAAACCCCAAATCCAAAATCTCAGAAAATTAGAATATTACATAAAATCAATAAAAAAGATCTTAAATACAGAAATGTCGGCTCCCTGAAAAGTATAATCATGCAGTACTTGGGTTGGGCCTCTTCTGCATGAATGACTGCCTCAATGTGGCGTGGCATGCATTCTATCAGCCGGTGGCACTGCTGAGGTGCTATGGAAGGCCAGGATGGTTCAATAGCGGCCTTCAGCTCTGCTGCATTGTTCAGTCTCATGTTGGGGGAAGAGCCCAACAATTTTTAAGCCACTTCTGCATTGTGTTATTTATGGTGGGCATCTGTCTGCTATGTGGGCAACACCAGCTAGTGATCGGCATAGGCAGCAGTTTATTTAATCATGACCAGTGGCCATAAAAAAGGTATTATGGAAAGTATTCTCCCAGAGACCTGTTCATTTCATGAGGCTAGTCCATCTCTTCTCATAAACGATGCAAAGAGCCAGGGCCGGATGGAGCTGCAGCTGCAGGCCCCCCATTGAAAATAGGCCCTCCAGTGAAGCCAGTGATGACAGGAAAAAAAATAAAAAATACTGTTATCACCAGCAGCTCACTCACCTAACTTCTGCCTGGTCACCTTGACCCCAAACCAACTATCCCAGGGCCTGACCAAGACTGGCTGCCCCGGCATGAATCTGCCCGAGGCTCTGCCCCCATACAACTGAAGCTCGCCCCCGCCATCCAATGTGCCACTGGAAGGCGTCGGCACATTCTGTAAGGGTGGCTACACACCAGAACAACCAAGATTGTGCATCGATCGTGAAACAATTTCCCTTGAACTTCCCGGGAGCTCCCGGGCAATCCCAGGCTCACGATTTGTTAAAAAAAGTGATTTTGTGTCAAACGATTGCGATCCGATCCCGATGATCATTAGACGGTTGGATCCGGTGCATCGTGTTTTGCACAGTACACCATGCGACCAGCTTGCAGATTGGCTTTTGAAATTTAAATAATGGGCAGGACTAGCTGAGGGGATATAAATAGTAGCAGCCATTTTAGATCTGTGCATTTATGACTAGTGAGGCTTGGTGTATACCTGCTGAACGCTGTACATAGCTATTTTGCTCTGTTTTGTTTTGCCTGCCATTACAAAGTGTGCTTTTCCTGTGTCCATTATGTATTCTGTAGTGATTGATCGTTACCAGCAAGATTATCTGCTGTACTATGCTGTGCTGAGGCGTGAGAGGTCCCAGCGTAGGGGATCTAGATCATGCTGGACGAAGCAGTGGCTACCGAGTCGTCAGACTCGTTCTCACATGCCACTGCTCATGAAGATTAGGGAGAACAATCCTGAAGACTACCGCAACTTCCTGCGAATGGATGACGCCACCTTCCAGGAATTGCTGTGTCCGGTGACCCCTACATAGAGAAGCAAGATACCACGTATCAGATGGCTATCCCTGCTGAGGCCCAGCTGGTGGTGACCCTGAGGTTTCTGGCGACAGGACGGTCTCTGGCTGACCTAAAGTTTGATTCCCTCATCTCCTCACAAGCTTTGGGCCTCATCATCCTGGAGCCGTGCAAAGCCATCATAAAGGTGCTGCAGTACCAGTATTGCAAGGTAAGGAAAAATACACCACACACTTGTCGTAAATACAAAATCTGTTTTATTAATACTTTAAACTGTTCTTTTTTTTTTATTTTTATTGTTGTTTAACACACTTGGAATGTTTTTTTTTCTTTTTAGATAGAAATGGTGCAAAAATAGATTAAACTTTGTAAACATTGTGTATCATCCAGTTTTGCCATTTGCAATAGGTATGGAGCAGTTTGACATATGGTGCTTCTGGCGCAAATATTCATAGGCTCATGCCCACATGGTGCAAAGTGCAAATGCAATGGGCCTGGCCCCATTGATCTGCGCTATGCACCATGTGGGCATGGGCCATGAGATATCTGCGCCAGAGACACAGTCTGTCATACTGCTCCATACCTATTGGGAAAGGTAAAATTGGGGAATACTTGATTATAGCTCTTCAAAAAAAGGAGTGTATTTGTTTGTGTTGTTGTACACTGGGATTTCAGGTGGGCTTGTGACTTCCACCATGCAGTTGTGTCTGGATTGCGGTTGGTTCGCCTAGCGGCCCCCCTTTTCCTTCTCCCGCCTTTGGCCGGCTGGTGTGTCTCCCCTTTCGGGGTGGCCCCCTAGAAGACCCCGGGTAGGTTCCTCCTCATTCGGCATTTGTCTCACCAGCCTGGGGGCTCGGTCCACACCGCTATTCCGTGAGGGTGGTGGGTTTCGGTAGCTCTCTTAATAGGGAGCTGCATTGGGTCAGGGCCGCGGGTCCAGGGCCCTCTGGCCCGGCTGGACATTGTTCTGTATCTATAATGTAAGAATACCCATGCCACTTAGGGTTGTGCCAGATTCCACTATCTACACCTGCCCACCACGGGTAAAATGAACGATATACACAAAGAAAGCCAGATAGATCTCAGGCAACACAAAATTCTTGAAGAGATGGGTACCGCGTGTTCTTGCACTGAACTTTCTCTCCTTTCTTACTCTCAACACCGTCCCTTCCAAAGATCATAAGTAAGAGCTTATAGCTCAGTGGTCTTATGCCTTATGTTTACCCAACCTCACTTGTCGAGTGTGGTCGCCATTTCCATAACAGTTTCTTTCAAACTGACAAAAATAATTCACTCAAAGTATGTTGTTGATCGCAAAGATATGCATACCAGGTCACACCCTGGATCAAGAGTTGTGATATCCTCAAAAAGGTGTCTTTAAACTTCTATATCTCTCCTTTCCTCAAGGTAAATTGCCTCCAAGTATGTGTATAAAATCTAGAAAAGATCATACAATGTGTAGTGATGTTTTTAAAATACGATCCTGCACCCGGGTTAAGCAGATTCCACATATATAAAGAAGCCTTACACCTGCTTCCAGTTCACCCTAGTTCCTATAGGAGCTGTGGCTCAGTGCACTAATGCCTGGGTCCAGTACATAACCAGACTTGGGTTCAAACCCAAGTACGAACTGATAAATTCCCTGTTTCTTGTGCCTATTTTTTAGATGTTCAGCTCTTTCTTGCATCTTTTCAGCCCCCGGCCCCCCAGGAGTTGCTCGATCCTTGGTTGTTTCCCCCTTCGTTGGCCCGACTATAGTTCGGTTTTCAGTTAGGATCTCTCTCCGCACTTCCTTCCGGCTGCCATAAAGTCAGGTTTACATGGGTCCAATTGTTGCTGGTTTCCGTCAACTTTTCATTGTTGGATAGTTCCCATGGGACAGGTTTCCTGCATAATATAGCGGTCCCCCTTTCCGGTTTTGAGTTGGCAAAATTCCTGGGTCTTGTTCCGGGGATGACAACAGTCGGTTTACCCTTCCCACATTCTATATGGCATGTCGTCAGGTCGCTTTTTGCGGGGCTAGGCTGTTCTTTGCTCCTTCCACGCTTTGTGCTTCTGATGCAACATGACGAGATTGAGGAGCATATGAGGTTAAGATTTCTTCCCTAGGTGAGTCTTTGGTGTGTTTGTGTGCTTGCTTTGGCGTGGAACCATTCTGTGAGTGGTTGCTCCAAGGCTGCTATGGCTTCTGCCCTTGCGGGTATTTCCTTTCACTCCAAGCTCAAGTCTTTTGTGATTGCTCGGGCTCTGTAGGGTTGGGCTAGGGCGAGCGTGGCACCTGGGTCTATTGGGGGCCTATTTACCCTGGGGCTTTTGTGCAACTTATTGGCGTTTTTCCCTAGCATGGCAGTCTCTTTCCGGGAAGTTTTTTGCTTTATAGCCTGTCTTTTGCGCTCGTGTTTTTTGGCACTTCTCCAGTTGGTGAGTGGTTGCTGGCAGCCAGATGTCAGCCAATACCGGTTTGCTGTTTACTGCGGTTTTGCTAAGGGATGGGGTGGTTTATTTAACATTGTGCGCTCTAGGATGGATCAAGTTGGCGATGGCCGCTGGGGTTTTTCTTAGGGCACCCGCGGTTACAGCTGTTTGCCCAAGGCAATTGGCTAGGGCCAATCTACTGTTGCGGCCTCCAGTTGGGGGTTCATTATTGTCACATGAGGATGTGGTGCACGTCCCCCAGTTTCGGTTTGCAGTTGTGCTTCGGCGCTGCCTATTGGCATTCAGTTTAAGTACTGCGGATTGTGGATCCCATTCCTTATGGATTTGGGCGGCTACACGGGGAAGTCTTACACCGGAGGCTATACTGGAGCTTGGTCGTTGGAAGTCTTAAGCCAATAAGTCTTTTTCGTTTGGGTAAGGTTTAGCTTGCGCTCACTTTGTGGTTCCGGCTATGTGGGTTTGGCTATTTGTTTCATTTCATTATGGGATGTCCTGGCATTGTGCGCCCACGCGTAACATCAAGCAACTCTGTCCAGCCTGGTTCACCGGGGTACAGCTGTGGGCGCTGGCTGTCTCGTTATCTGGGCCTCACAGTTTGGTAGTTTTCTTTCTTCAGCAGGGAGCGGGGCCTATTCCTTGCGGATGGGGCAGCTGCTCTGGCTGCATCTGGGGTATTCCAGCGGTGGCTATACAGGGGCCTGGCCGCTGGAAATGTTCGGCTGGTATTTTTTCCTTTGTGTTGATTATGTTTGTTGCGCGTGTTGTGCTAACCCAAAAACGTTGTTTACCCGTCAGTTTTTGAATGGCTAGCATTCAGGAATTGAGGGGGTGAAGTGAATTTTTACATTTTCCTCCGAGGGGGCCGAATTATAATTGGCACTCTTACAGTCCAGAGCAGGTTTTTTGAGTTTTCTCCTTCACTTGGGTTTTTGTTTCTGTGGTTATAGTAATGTATAAGTTTGAATTGTGCTGTTGTTAGGGTTTTCTTTTTCAGCATTGGTGCTTCCGCACAGATTTGGCTAGTTGGCCATTCATACATTTTTTGGGCAGTGAGGCAACCTACGACAGGACAAACGGCTGAATTTTTGGGTGACAGGGTAACCTATGGTTAGGTTTTACGAGTTTTCATTGGGTTGGTTTGCTTCGGCTTCTTTTCGGTCATAGAAGAAGGTGGGACCGGCCCGACTGGATCATCATTCCCCTTGTTGGGACGGACATGGGTTGAGTTGAGGACATCAACATCACCCTAAGTGTCCCAACGGATTTGGTGGCTTTGCGAGCCTCTTGGCATCATGGTCAGTTATGGTGCCCCATTTTCACTGGCAGGGTGCTGTCCGCTTCTCTGACATGTAGACATCCTTTCCACAGCTGACATTAGTGTGCTTTTGGAGTGCATTTTTACTTTTTGAGTGGTTAATTTATAGTTTTTGGTTTTCTTGGTTTGGATGGCATACTGCGGTTTAGGTAAACCTTGTTGTGGCGGAAAGTCGCTACAAGCCAGCGGTCAAAAGCTTGCATAAGTGGTCATTGTAGGGCACCCCCTTTTGGTAAGACAGCAAGTGGCCTCCCCCTGCGGGAGGACTACGGAGGTTTCCGTGCGGTTTCGTCCATTGCTCTGCTAGAGTAAAGGGTGGCGAGTCCTGCACAATGCAGGTTAAGCTTTAGGAGGCGGTGGTAAGTCCCCTCCTAGGTTATTTGGTATTAATCTAGTTGACTGGTGCTGGTGAGTTGGTAGCGCTTTTTCTATGCCATCCTCCAATACATAGTTAAACTTAGGTCATCAAACAATAAATACCTGTTGACCTTTTAAATCTGAGCAAGAAAAAAAAAATGGTTTCCCCCAGCACCCTGAATGATAGCAGTAACCAGATTTAAATCCTATACAATATCTTAGACTCCAGAGATCTCAGTTACATATATCTGCACAAATGTAAGTGTAAGCCCCCAAGCCGCATTAAGGCCTCTCTGTATATATATATTGGGGGTCCCTAGCACTATATCTAGGTGCAGGGCATGGCACCCCAAAAAAATCAGCATAAGCCAGACAGCCCAGGGCAGCATACCAGTAAAAAAAAAAACTATAATGTTAATAGAGTAATGTTTAAGAAGCCAAAGCTATAGAGAAAAAGGGATACAAAAATCAGATGTCATTAAAATAAGAAATAGTGCTAAAGAAATTAGTATGTGATAAGTGTTAATGTAAGGGTATGCCACACTACAGCCATCCAGCTCCACCAATTCAGGGGCACCACATCCCACACCTCCCCAACCCCAATCTGTGTCTATGTTTAACCAAAAAGACTGGGTATCTGCACACTCAAGAGGTGTTATTATATAAATCTGAGTGAATGTATATGATTCATCACCATACATTTCACTCACATGGACCCCTATTTAATATTAAACACAATGTTGGTTTTATTTAGGGGGTGCTGTCAACTACAGTATATCAGAACTGAGATGTGGAAGAAGAAAAAGAAGTAAATCTGTATTGTTGACGCACTGAAAGAGATCATTCTAAAATATAACCTTTATTAGATATGTATTAAAATGTGATTATAATTAATTTTCCCAGACTGCAGTGAAACATAGAGGTTAAAATCACAAACTGACAAATAATTGAATCTAAACAAGAGAATGAGAAAATGTGAATAAAGAATTTAAAAAGCGTGTCCACGTGTGTTAGTGTAAGTGTATAGTAAGTGTATTCTTATACTCCGGGTTACTATATTGGTATAGATACCGTCAGCATTCCTGCATCCATCCAATACTATTCGTCCACTATGAGTATCTATAGTATCGATGCCCACTATTCTGAGTTCAAAATCTTGAAGATGATATGTAAATATAGGATCTCCAAATGTAGGTTACTTTGATTATTAACAGTTATGGTGGCTGTAAGTCTTCTTTAGCTGTATTCCCGGAACTGATTCCACTTAAATATAGATCTCCATATATCAGAAGCCCATCACACTGGCTATCAATGTTATTCAAGGATTTATTTATGCATGTGGGTAAGTTGCTTTAAGGGGTATAACAATCCCCGCTTTTATAAAAAGCAACTGATATATACAGTAGTGCTATTCAATTATATGTTATCCAACTCTGTTACGAAAATTTGAGAGGTGCTGCTTAGTTTAGGGGTGTTGCAATCCCAATTATACTAGAAAGCAGGCTGCTTATAAATACGGCTCATTTCTTATGCATCAGTTATTCCACAGCTGAAAGTTGTGCATGCCTTCAGTTGTCGCTGTGTATCTCCTATCTATATAGTTCCTGGGTAGGTTCACCTATAATACAGGCTTCCATATAATATAGGCTCCCATATATCGTAACAGTTTAGGGCTCACTGTTAGCCAACTAAATAAGGAATATCCCTTTATTGGCATAACAGTGCAAATACAATAATAATTGCACTGTATAACAGTCTCAGTTTTTAAATAGGGTAATCCACGTGCATAATAATCTTGGATAGCTATAAAGAATAATTCCTATTTGGTTTGGCTACCAGTGTGAGTCAGATAAAGGATTCTTATCTTAATACAGAGTAACCCACATACATGTTTGATAGTCCTAATTTTATTGGACTCAGAATGATGGAAAAATTACTTAACTATATATATATATATATATATATATATATATATATATATATATATATATATATATACACACACATACATACACACATACACACACACATATACATACACACACATACATGGAGTTTGACCTATAGGGAGATCTTTTTTATTTTTTAATATATATTTTTATTTTTTATATATTTTAGTTCAAATATTTATTATAGGATGGGATTATATATTCAGTAGTCCCCGAGGTATAAATTATACATTTTAGCTGTTAGTTGTACCACATTACAATACCTATGTGGATATTGATAGGGTTTATGAGCTTCACATACACTGTATCAACAGTAGCTGCTTCAAGGTCCTATTGGGACCTGTGTCTGTCTGTTAACTTTTGATATTACTGTGTTGCCAATTGTTGCAATGTAATAGTGTTGATACTGTTTCTATTACGGCCACTCTATTGCCTGTGTATGTTGTAGTAGTGTGAGAGCAAATTAACATGCACAGTGCTTTGGTATATACAGGCACAAATACAGAGTCTAGAGTCTGTGATATAACTGTGACTGTCATCAATCGTGAGTCTATATAGTCAGGTTTGAGTTACATCTATCCTTAAATGTGACACACAGACATCAGCATATATAGCCTGTCTCTACTCTGTTACAGCTCAGTACGGCCTCCCTATCAATGGGGGTTAACGGCTATCACCATACATAGTACATTTGTTAAATGCAGAGCCGGCCATAGGCATAGGCAAACTAGGCAATTGCCTAGGGCATTTGATATGCCTAGGGGCATCAGCAGCTTCTGCTGATTAAAATGATATGCGGCATGCCTATATTCTGTGTGTAGCATTTCATATGCAGATACAGCCACAGTCTCACACAGTACATAGGCATGCTGCATATCATTTTAATCAGCAGAAGCTGCTTGTGCATCCTAGCCACATAGCAATGCAAATAATATGCATTTTCATAAAAAAAAGGTGCCCGATGTTAGCATTGAGGCAAGATGTATGAGGACACATCTGTATCCAAGCAGAGGCAGAGGTCACAGTGTTAGTGGCAATGTGAGTGCTGTGTGCATGTGAGTGGGTTGGTTGTGCAGTAGTGTTCGGAATATTGTAAGGAGCATTATGTGTGTCATGTAAAAATGCATTAATAATGTGCAACATATGTGTAAGGGGCACTATTTGTGTTATTATGTGTATAAGGTCATTAATAATGTGCAGCATATGTGTAACAGGGTACTACTGTATGTGTGTCATTATGTGTATAGGGGCACTAATAATGTGCAGCAAATGTGTAGGGGACACTATTTTTGTCATTATGTGTATAAGGGCATTAGTAATGTGCGGCATACGTGTAAGGGACATTATGTGTAAAAGGGCATTAATAAAAGTTGTCATAATGTGTAAGGCGCATTATGTTTATAAGGACATTAATAAGGTTTCTCATATGTATAAGGGGCATTAATGTGTGGAATTGGGTGTATAAATGCATTACTAATGTGTGGCATTATGTGTATAAGGTGCTCTACTATGTGGCGTTGCATATAGAAAGGGCACTACTGTGTCATCTAATGTGAATAAAGAGCAATAGAGTGTGGTGTAATGTGAATAA